>NW_017729022.1:117919788-117922916 GCF_001723915.1 Gavialis gangeticus
AGCTGGAAGAGAAGGGGAGGAGGAGGACTGCACTGTTGCAAACTGTTCCTGAAATTCTGTGGTATTGCACACAAGGCAGAGAGAAGGATGGGGTTAACAGTGCTCCATGAGGCCAGAAGCACTGGGGAAATGGAGCTCATTCTGGTAGGTGTTTTCAGCTCCTAGGCCAGCCATGGGGAAAGGGGAAAGGAAACTGAAGCAGAAGCACCAAACAAACCCCCAGCCAGACACTGGGTTGGTCTCACGCCATCTCTCATGTGTGGTTATATCTTCCTCTATTGGTTCAGTTGCTATGACAATGGTGTCTCTATGGCAACCCCACAGCTGAGGTCTCTCATGGGGTAGGAGGGTAGATGAGAGAGCACAGATGACTAAACAAGAAGGTAAGGGACAGAGAGTGTGAAGGACAGGGAGACGTGCATGGGGGAATGGCAGATCCCACCCTGGATCATGACTCTACCCAACCATGAAAGGCAGCAATATATGGTTTGCTTTCCTCTGTGCATTGTTGCTGCTGCGCCTCTGCAGCCCTGGCCATTTCAGAGCCAAGACAAGAAGGCTAGGGTTTACCACTCCTGTGGCTAGTGACCATGGGGACAATAATCCAAGGCCCAGGAGTCAAACCCAAGGCCCTCCCTTGGAGGGAACCCCTTCCTTTCCCCTAGGAATGGGAATAACTTTGCAAAGGGACTGCTCTTTATTCACTTGAAGGGGTGTCTCTTGCAGAAGGGTAATGGAAGGACCTGGCTAGGTCATCCCAGTGTGGAAGGGAGAGGAACTTCTGGAAGGAGATGGCCACAGGGTGCAGGAGAGGGTGCCACTGATATGGAGATTTTTAATTAGATGTTGCTTTCCGCAGGTCTCTGCCCTCCCCAGGCTGAAATGGTCAAGGCACGAGACACGTGTTGTTTAGAGGCTGGAAAATGAACCAGTGCCAATGAGGACATGGGTCCTGGGGGAAACTTGGATTCACAGCTGACAGGTATATAGGAGCCAGGCAGGGAGGAATGTATTAGGAGGAAAATTCATGGGTGGGGAGTAGGAGTGGGGTTGTGGTTTAAGGGGAATGAAAGCAACATCTGATAGGGAAGAGGATGATGAAGGATGGGGTGGGGAGTGCAGGCTGGAGGGTGCATCAGTGGGGGAGTGTTTGGGGTGCAGTGCGAAATGAGGTACAGCAGGCAAGGGACTGCACATGAAGGTAGAGGGATTGATCAGAGTAGGAGGCCTGCAGGATCCTGGAGAGGGAAAACTATGTCTAAGGCAAGGGGGGTCAGGTTTGTCCCCACTGGGTGAGAATTTATCTCACACACTTTGTTTATTCTGACTGTAATGGCCCTGGGTCCTCACAAGAGGATTCTTACTGCAAACGAAACTGCCCAAGAATGTATATCTTCCTGTCCGGTTTGAAAGGAGAGGAATTTGTTCTGAATTAAATTGGTGCAGGCTCTTGTTTGTGTAGGCACTTTGCTATTTCACGCTCCCTTGGTGGTCTTCCTCTTGCCCTCTCAAGCTGTTCTGCCCCCCCGCCAGGTCTGTTTACCTGCATGCTCCAGTGAGAGCCAGCCCACAGGATGGCTTAGTGCTGGCAATTGTGTTCTTATCAGTGCTCTGGGGGCACATCAAGGGGATGTCACTTCTTTGCTTAAGTGCTGGCAGGGAAGACGTGAATCCAAGCTGGAAAGGTATTAGCAAAATGCACATAAAGTTTCTTGTGGTACGTGCAAAGTATCAAAGGGGACGAGGAGAATGGCAGTGAGGTTCAGGGTGTTTATTAGGGGAGAAAATGCCATGCAGGGATAGATATGCACAACCTCCTCCCCACCATTTCTCCATGACCTTTGCTTTCCACTGACTTCAGACGAACTGACCTCATACCAGCGCAGGCACATGGGAAGAAGATGTCCTTATCTCATGTGACCCTGGCTGGGATTTCTTGGCCTCACACACATTTACCAGGACTGGAAAAAGACTTTGCAGGCGCTGACCGTGTGATGTATGGAATGTTTGGTGTCTCCCGAGGAACGTGAACACAGGTTGCTGCCAAGGGCTTGGGAACGCCTGCCAACTGCTCCCACATGGGGAAGGGCATGCATCTCTGGTCAACCCACCAGGGATCTAAGGGCCCCTTGTATCTCTTTGGCAGTGTTAGACATGGTCTTCCAACCTGCTGCAAAGGGTGACTGGAACTCAAAAGACTATTGTAGTACAGACTGCTGGCCATCTCGGAAGATGAAGCAGCTGCTCTACAGAGAGCATTGAACTCAAATAACTCTAACCCAGCACAACTGTTTCCAGCATTTCTTGTTGTGGGGCCAATAGGGAACCAAAATTAGAGCTAGAAAAGGTCTGCCACAAGGAAGGCCAACCTTTTCACCAGACATAACATAAATTAACCCTGCACCTGCCCTGATTTCTGCTCTGATCCCCTTCCCCTACCCAGTGCGCAGCTCTGCTGCTGCTCTCAACCCTGTGCTATCCTGTTGTAGCATATTTGAATGCATTTCATTCCCTCCTTCCCCTTTCCTCCCCTTGTCCTCCCCATCTCCCCAATTAAAGCCAGGCTATTTACATTCATTTATCAGTCTTTGACTAGTCCAAATTTTCACAGGCTTCAACAGTATCAGTAGGGGAGACCAGGCCCCCTATCCATAGTTTCATAGTTTCATAGTTTAGTTTCTAGGGTCGGAAGGGACCTGAGTAGATCATCTAGTCTGACCCCCTGCCATGGCAGGAAAGAGTACTGGGGTCAAACGACCCCAGCAAGGTGTTCATCTAACCTCCTCTTAAAGACTCCCAGGGTAGGAGCCAGCACCACTTCTCTTGGAAGTTGGTTCCAGATCCTAACCGCCCTGACAGTGAAGTAGCGCCTCCTGATATCTAGCCTAAATCTACCCTCTGCCAGCTTGTGACCATTATTCCTGGTCACTCCTGGCAGTGCTCGGGGGAACAGGGACTCCCCCAGTGCCTGCTGGTCCCCCCTGACTAGTTTGTAACAGGCCACTAGATCCCCCCTCAGCCTTCTCTTGTGGGGGCTGAACAGGTTCAGGTCCCGTAGCCTCTCCTGGTAGCGCCTGCCCTGCTGTCCCCTGATCATGCGAGTGGCCCTCCTCTGGACCCTCTCCATG
>NW_017729022.1:117922928-117926932 GCF_001723915.1 Gavialis gangeticus
CCACTCTGCTTGGACACCTGGCTCCCTTCCCCTCTGGGACCTCAGTGCTTCCCTGACTATTCTCCTTAGCTCACTGAAGTTTGCCCTCTTTGTCTATATTCCATGTTGCCTATTACTGATGGTAAAGTAGGCCAATGGCAAACAGTTAAGCACTTCTGACTCCACGTATCCAAATGTAGTAGAGTGCATGCACAAGCACACATGCACCATGAAGCAAGTGAGTGGAAGTAGGTGTGGTAGGATAGATTGCTCTTGAATGTGGTACTGGGGAAGGAGGGGGGTTAACTATACCTCTTTGTTTCAGAATTTTATTCTATTTTTAAGTAATTTTGGCTTTTATTGTAAGCTACTCTGAATGGTTGCTGGTAGAGGTGGAATATAAATCCTATAAATAAATACATAAATAAATATCCATCCATTCTATTAGGAGTGCATCAGTCCCCAGCCACCATAAAACATTATAAATGTACAGTGTGACTTTTATTATCACATCTTGCTTTTGATCAGCCATCACATTGAGTGTAGTGTGGATGGGACATGACATGCAGATTCCACTGATGCTGGGAACTGTAAATCTCCAGCACACAGAAGAAGGGCCATTATCTGTAAGTATGCGGTTTAGGATTTCAACCAATTATCCATTTCAGCATTCAGTACTGAAGGCTGCTGTTGCTACAGTTAATACAGCTTGGGGCCTAGACACAGTATAACACACATTAGAAATATCTGAGATAGTTCTGTTTCCCTGTAGCAGCTATCATACCCAACTGTGACAAAGCAAAAAGCTCACTTAGCACTGGAAAATTAAGGGTGCAATCCTATGGATGAAGCACTGGCCTGGGACTCAGATTTAGGTTTGCTTTCTGGCTTGGCCACAGGCTTTTCCTATAACTTTATGCAAACCACTTTCTCTCTCTAAGCCTCATTTCCACATCAGCAAACCTGGCATACTACTACTTCTTTTGCCTTTTCTATTTCAGTGGTAAGATCTGGACGTGCTGCTTCTCAATTCTGTTTGATCTTTGTACTACTGAGTGGCATGGATGGAGCCAGGTAACTACCATGTCTGGCACTTATGCCTCTGTTCTGAGGGTGGTCTGCAGCTTGCAATATGCTGGTGGTGAGGACACCTTGATGGGAAGTAGGAGATCCAGGGTCAAACCGTGTCTGAGTGAAAGGGGCCAGAAGCCTGGGTGTCTTGTTTCCTGTCTTGCTTCTTAGCCATTATGCTGTTGGGCTAACAGGTAGCAGGGTTCTCCTCCTATTCCCGTTTTACTTCCAGCAGGTGTACTCATCTCCGAGCATCCTAGTCCACCATAGGAACAAATTGAATCTAAACTGTGCGTAAATGCCAAAAAACAGCAGTACGTGGCCATGTCAATGCCACTTAGGTACGTAAAGGTGAAATAGTACTTAGCCCTCTGTGTGTACCAGGCCTTTTACAAGGTCATCTTTATTTCAGTTGGAGCCTCTAGGAGCAGCTCATTAATGCTATTAATAATCCATGTCTAGCTCACTCTAGGGGCTATGAAATGCGTCACAAGTGCCTCCATTTACTGGTTTCTGTTATGACCCAGGGCAGAATCCTCTTAATCTTCCTGGGGAAAACAAATTAAAAAACCCCAAACAAGTACACACAACTATAAACACCTCTTCAGAACAATTAAAGGAGTGGCTGCTCTATATAGACTATCAATCCCAGATTTTACACTACATCTATTATGATCATATCTATTATGTGCATACCTATGTAGGAAAGATACAGTACTTGTTACTTGGCTCAGAGCTGTGTACCTTACTATGGAGTGTCATTCCTTAGTTTAAGGGCGTCCCTGCTAATCCTGAACATAACTATCTAGGAACTCATTACATTTATTGCATTCACTTATATCATATCTAAATTGTATGAAATTATCCTTTTTGTCTGCCCAGCACTGGTGAGGCCCCATTTGGAGCACTGTCTCCTGTGCTGAGCACTACACTTCAGTTGCAAGGGGCCAGCCAATTAAGCACAGGTCACTGGATAGTCATAAAAATGGTTAAAGGCCTAAAAACCCATGACTGGTGATGTGGAACAGTTGAAATAATTGGGTTTGCTTAGTCTATAGAAGTGAAGACTGTGGGGAGACATGATAACAGGATTACACATTTGCACAAGGCTGGTGTGAGAGGAAGGTTATTAACTGGTCTCTGTACCTGGGGGGACAAGACAAGAAAGAACGGGTTTAAATTCCTACAAGGGAGATTATGTTCAATATCAGGATGGAAACCTCACTATAAGGCCATTTAGAGATTGTCAACCTACTAGCAGAATGACTGTAAGCAGGGGTTAAAGATAGTGTCCGTCAGGCTATGTCTTAGAATTCACTTATCTGAATTCTGGCTGATACGCCCAGAGTCTTAATGAAACTTGACCTCTTAGCATGGCACCAGGTGAAGGTCACCTCAATAAGGGTGATGGTACCCATTGTCCCTTGTGAACCTGATGCTCTGGATCAAAGGCCTGGGTTTGAGCCCCTTCTGGCGTTACACGTACAAGGAACACCTACCTGTATGTTTAGGGAGGAGCTCTGAAAACAGAGATTTTTCTGAAGGCTTGTAAATCCATGAGTTACAGGCACTAGAAATAAAGAAGACTTGAGAGCATAGGAAACCTCTCCCTCTCCTCAGAGTGCCATACTCATTGCTCCACAAATTGCCCCACTTCCTACCACAGCTGCAGGGGCAGTGTCCCTCAAGCTCTAGCTCCCTTGAGCAATTATTTCTAAGGGTGTAGGAAGACCCTCCAGATCACTGTCTGAATATGGGAAGGATGTTGTCCATTGCACAAGGTCTTGTTTCTACATCAGTTCTTCTTGCTCTTCTTTTCTGCCTCTTCACTAGCTTTCTTCTGCTTTGCCATTTCCTTGATCTGTCTTTCACACACACACACATTCTTCTTCTTTTTCTATTTCTCCTTCCAGTGTCTTTTTAAATTCGCTCCCATCTTTCTTCTCTTTCACAAGTTCATGTTTTTCTCTCTCCACATTGCTTTTTATGTTTCTCTTTTCCTTGTTTTATTTCCTTCAGATTTCTCCACCAGTTTCCAGTGCCCCTACCCCAGTCACTGCCTGCTCAGGCAAGGGGGATCCATAAGAGTAGAGAGGAAATCAGAGGCCTGGGAGGATGGTCTGGTAAAAGGAGATTTTAGAAAACTTGAGTTCACTATAGGGGAGGTTATACTTAGGGGCAACCAACATGGGCTCACCACACCTGGCGGCATTCTATGACCAGGTCACAAAATCCTTAGATGCAGGGGTAGCAGTGGACGTAGTCTTTCTGGACTTTAGAAAGGCCTTTGACACTGTCTCTCACCCCATTCTCATTAAAAAACTGGGGGACTGTGGTGTCAACACCTACACAGTCAAATGGGTTGCTAACTGGCTGGAGGGCCGCACCCAGAGGGTGGTGGTGGATGGGTCATTTTCAACCTGGAGGGACGTGGGCAGTGGGGTCCCCCAGGGCTCGGTCCTCGGACCTGCACTGTTCAACATCTTCATCAGTGACTTGGACGAGGGGGTAAAAAGCACCCTGTTCAAATTCGCAGATGACACTAAGATGTGGGGAGATGTGGGCATGCTAGAAGGAAAGAATAGGCTACAATTGGACCTAGCCAGGTTACAGGGGTGGGTGGATGAGAACAGGATGGGATTCAACACTGACAAGTGCAAGGTGTTGCACCTGGGGAGGAAGAACCAGCACCATACCTACATGCTGGGGAACTCCCTTCTCGTCAGTGCAGAGGCAGAAAAAGGATCTTGGAGTCATCATTGATGCCAAGATGAACATAGGCTGACAATGTGGGGATCCGGTCAGGAAGGCCAACCACACCTTGTCATGCATCCACAGATGCATCTCGAGCAGGTCCAAGAAGGCGATCCTATGCGGCACTGGTGAGGTCACAGCTTGAGTACTGTGTCCAGTTCTGGGTGCTGCACTTCAGGTGGGATTTGGACAACATGGAA
>NW_017729022.1:117931932-117933161 GCF_001723915.1 Gavialis gangeticus
GTGCCATACTCATTGCTCCACAAATTGCCCCACTTCCTACCACAGCTGCAGGGGCAGTGTCCCTCAAGCTCTAGCTCCCTTGAGCAATTATTTCTAAGGGTGTAGGAAGACCCTCCAGATCACTGTCTGAATATGGGAAGGATGTTGTCCATTGCACAAGGTCTTGTTTCTACATCAGTTCTTCTTGCTCTTCTTTTCTGCCTCTTCACTAGCTTTCTTCTGCTTTGCCATTTCCTTGATCTGTCTTTCACACACACACACATTCTTCTTCTTTTTCTATTTCTCCTTCCAGTGTCTTTTTAAATTCGCTCCCATCTTTCTTCTCTTTCACAAGTTCATGTTTTTCTCTCTCCGCATTGCTTTTTATGTTTCTCTTTTCCTTGTTTTATTTCCTTCAGATTTCTCCACCAGTTTCCAGTGCCCCTACCCCAGTCACTGCCTGCTCAGGCAAGGGGGATCCATAAGAGTAGAGAGGAAATCAGAGGCCTGGGAGGATGGTCTGGTAAAAGGAGATTTTAGAAAACTTGAGTTCACTATAGGGGAGGTTATACTTAGGGGCAACCAACATGGGCTCACCACACCTGGCGGCATTCTATGACCAGGTCACAAAATCCTTAGATGCAGGGGTAGCAGTGGACGTAGTCTTTCTGGACTTTAGAAAGGCCTTTGACACTGTCTCTCACCCCATTCTCATTAAAAAACTGGGGGACTGTGGTGTCAACACCTACACAGTCAAATGGGTTGCTAACTGGCTGGAGGGCCGCACCCAGAGGGTGGTGGTGGATGGGTCATTTTCAACCTGGAGGGACGTGGGCAGTGGGGTCCCCCAGGGCTCGGTCCTCGGACCTGCACTGTTCAACATCTTCATCAGTGACTTGGACGAGGGGGTAAAAAGCACCCTGTTCAAATTCGCAGATGACACTAAGATGTGGGGAGATGTGGGCATGCTAGAAGGAAAGAATAGGCTACAATTGGACCTAGCCAGGTTACAGGGGTGGGTGGATGAGAACAGGATGGGATTCAACACTGACAAGTGCAAGGTGTTGCACCTGGGGAGGAAGAACCAGCACCATACCTACATGCTGGGGAACTCCCTTCTCGTCAGTGCAGAGGCAGAAAAAGGATCTTGGAGTCATCATTGATGCCAAGATGAACATAGGCTGACAATGTGGGGATCCGGTCAGGAAGGCCAACCACACCTTGTCATGCATCCACAGATGCATCTCGAG
>NW_017729022.1:117933508-117947821 GCF_001723915.1 Gavialis gangeticus
GGTCACAAGCTGGCAGAGGGTAGATTTAGGCTGGACATCAGGAGGCGCTATTTCACTGTCAGGGCAGCTAGGATCTGGAACCAACTCCCAAGCGAAGTGGTGCTGGCTTGTACCCTGGGGGTCTTTAAGAGGAGGCTGGATGAACACCTTGCCACGGTCATTTGACCCCAGTACTCTTTCCTGCCATGGCAGGGGGTCAGACTTGATGATTTGCTCAGGTCCCTTCCGACTCTACCAACTATGAAACTATGAAACCTGTTTCGGCCTAGGTTCCCTGCAGGACGCTGGACACACCCTTGATGGCCAGGGCCAAAAAGAGCTTAAAGTGAGACTTAGGTGGAGTTCAGGTATGTAAGTCCAAAACTGTAATTCTGCAAATCCTTGCCTAATCCCAGGGGCAGCTAAACTCCATAAACCCTGGCAATCCTGTGTGGACCCAGCAGTGTCTCTGTCTAGACTGGGTTGAACAGCTCAGTTCCTCATACCTAACCCTAACAGGGATCCCAGAAAAAAGGTGCTCCCTGCTTGTTTGGTTCATTCTTTTAGGCAAACTCTGAAATTGCCTATCATGTACTCACCAGATCAGACCCCACACAAACCACAGCACTGGATGATTTCCCTTGAACCATAGCCAAACTAGTTATGTCCAGCACCATCCATCCTTTTATATCCTTTTATACCATGGCTCAGTTGTTCAGGCACTCACCCAGGAAGTGAAAAAACCCAGGTTTAATTCCTCTTCTTCTTAAGGAGATATAAATCCACAGTTTTAGGTAATTTTTGCTGCCACCCTAGAGAGACCCTACCCACTGAACATCACAGCTTATCCCAGGGTGGGCAGAAGAGCACTCTCCACCCCTCCTTTAAAAGTTGTTTCACTGCACAGAAAGCAATCAAAGATAAATCAGGCAAACTTTGCTCCCTAGCCTACTGATTATGGCAATCAGCAGGGAATGGGTGTCCCAAGCTCCTGAACCTCCCCTGCGAATTATTTATGAAGCAGACCTTGCATGAAATGCAGGCCTAGTCCTTGAAGCAGAGACTTGAACCTAGGATGCCTCCATGGCAGGTAAGTAGCCTTAATGGTTAACACAAAGCTAGAAGAGTCATGCTTCCTCTTTCTGGCCCAGTGAAACTTTAGTTCTTTCTCTGCGTGGTAAAGAAAGGGTAGGGTACTGCCCGGGAGATGGGAGGTCACTTGAGGAAGAATGGGAGCTTGGGCTTCCCATGTCCTGGGTTAGTGCTCCAATCACTGAGCTGTTCCATGAAAGGAAAGCAGAGGCAGCAGGTCCCCTTCCTCTGGCACCCATCTGTTAAGAGAAAAGAGAGCCCCACACCCTGTTTTAGAAGGACCATTCCTAGGCGACATTCCAGGTATGGTTCTGGGCTGTGCATCCTGAGAGGAGGAAGGCACCATCCCACAGTACTGAGGAAGGAGATGTGCAATTTAAGGTCCTTTGGGTAGATGTGACATCTTTTCTTAGAGCAACCGAGTAGTTGGAAACAAGTATTTTGCAAGCTTCTGGGCACAATCCCCCTTCTTCAGGCATAGGAAGTTTTTATTCCTTGGAGTCTCAGAACAGCAGAGACTTCCTATGTCTGAAGAAGGGTGATTGCACCCAAAAGCTTGCAAAGAACTTTTTTCCAACTACTCAGTTGCTCTAAGAAAAGATATCATATCTACCCAAAGAATCTTGCCTGCTTATGTCCTTAGACCAAGATAGCTACAACCAAAAACCTATGTGCAATTTAAGACACCCTACTGCCCTCAGCATTACTTCATTGGTGCTGGGTAGACAAGAGGCCCTGTGCCTTTGATACTTTTACTAAGGCTTCAGGAAACCCTTGGCCTAACAAGGCCTCAGCTTCTAGCAGGCTTCCTCCCCCTTGACCCCCCCACTCTTCTCCTTAAAGACATTTAATCAGCCCCCTCTCCCAGCACCCATTCCTTCCCAGGTGGTGATAAACATCAGGATAAGATAGTACCAGGCTCAATTGGGTTGACAGAAGTTGAGCAGGAAATTCTGACTTGGGGATCACACCTGGAAGAAGATAAGTGAAGTTACATAGCTTCTAAGCAGATAGGGAAGCTTAACAATGAGGAGACAATGAACAGTTACACATACCGAAGTAGGGAAATAGGATAGGCCTGCAAAGTTATCTGTGTGGCAACAGATTAACATAAGCAGTAGAATCTGATTTGTTTCTCCAGTTATCCAAAGTATAACAAAGATAAATGATATAACTGTTTTATCACACCACGTTTGATGTGTAAACCTGTGCACTTCCCCTTATCTGTAAAGAATACAATAGCACTTCCACACTGCACAGAGGTATTGTGAGGAGGAATACCTGGCAGCTTGTGAAGTCCGTGGGTACCATTGTAATGGGGGTGCCACACAAGTCTCACAGGTGGGTAGAAGTGAAGTCAGTTATAAATCTTTGAGAGTTATGAACTAGGAGAGTGGTGTTCAGTTGCTGCTTAAAGGCTGAAATTCTGGCAAGAGATGTGCCATTGCTCTACATTTGGTTCTACCTGCTGCCCTGAGCATGAAAAATCTTACATCTCTCTGCTCTGATGCTGTCTGGGAGGTTTAGCTCTTATAGACATGCCCTCTCCTTCCTTCCTGAACTATATGTTGTGATCAGTCTCACATGGCTGCTTTCTCTTCCTTCACTGTGTTTACACCCTTCAGACTCATGCAGACACATGTTTTGCCTGGCCTATTTATCACTTAGCCATCCTATCAATTTAACTCCTGCAGCATGGGCTTCATAAATCAGTCTCTCTCATCTCCTTAACTGTTTTGGATGCCGTCTTCCCGCACCTCCTTTGTGTTTATTCCTGAAAGCTTTTATTACTCTGTTTTCAAGGGAAAACAAAACCATTTCCTTACCCACCCATCAGAGGGGATATCCGGTTCCTGTGCTTGGAAAAAGATCATAGTCACTTTTCTTTTTTCCCCTTGACTACAATCTTATTCACAAAGTATATCATCTAGGTGTCTCATCTCCTCCCAGCTCCCTCATTGCCCAAGGTCTGGCTCTCCTTTCCAAGATCAGCCATCCGAGTAATCGCCATGGGATAGCTGATGCTTTGGAACTCCAGTAACACGGGGAGTTCAAGACTGGGATAACAGGGTTGGGGGCAGGACTTGGGGACCCTGGCAGAGCTGGAGAAGATGAGTGACAACAGGACTGGAAGATCATGGGAGGGAGGTGCTGCCTGTTGAGAACCAGGTGATGCAGAGCTTTAAGGAATGCTGGAGTGCACTGCAATTTAGGACTCATGCACTCAGCAGAGGGCTGATGGATGGTAGTAATGAAGCAGAATGAGCTGTGCTTTTCTCCTGTTTTTTAATAAGCTGCAGTAACTCTATGTATTGATTCCATACAATTTCTCCAGCCTCCTTAGGGAGCCAGTCATGGCAGTTGGTCTTTCTGCCCCGTCTGAGCCTCCTTCACCAGGCATTCTTCCCCTTTCCTCTCCCCTCTTGCATTCAATTCAGATGGAGGCTCCCTGGGCTGTAGCTGTGAGACAAAGTGCTGAGCTCATGCTGCTAAGGACGTGAGAGCCAGCACGCAGTACCGGCTTGTTTCCCTGGCCACCCCCACACAGTAGTGACTGAAGCCAGAAGAGCAAGCAGCAGTGGCAGGATGCAATAATGTCCCCATCACCACATCCTCTCAACCCCCCTGACAGGTCCTGGGGCATCCTTCCTCCCCACCCCTAAACCATGCAGGGCAGATTAGGTTTAGAGAAGCTGTCAGAGCAATGAGGATGGGGAGGAGAGGGGAGAGAAGGGAGAATGAGACTGAGGGAGGGAAGGGTTGTGAGGGGGATAGGGAAACAGTGACTGATGGGGGAAGAGAGAATGGGCTGGATTCATAAAGAATGAGTACCAAGATACAAGGAAAGAATGATGGAGGGAGCACTGGGCTATGGACGTGGAAAATGACAGGGAGAAGGAGGGGAGGCAGAGAACAGAAACGCTGGGTAGAGAAAGACAGGTCTTGCCCACAATGAGGAAAAAGTGTTTTTTTTAAGATCTTGCCTAGTAATGAGTTTTAAAGCCCTTGTGTGGGAAGGGCCAGGTGCAGTTCCAAGCTATCCCCTCTTCATCAGGGATTGTCTCCCTGTGCCCAGCTGTCTGCTGTAGGAGGGAGCAAGAAAGGGAAAGGGAGCAGGTGTGGAAGAGGTGGGCTATGCAGAGCATTGTTGATCTGTCTCCTTTCCCCCTCTGTGGTTTTCCTTCCTGCTAGCATCTTGCTAGCATGCATTTTGCTAGCATGCATGCCACTCTCATATTGCACCAGTGCAGGCTTCCAGCGCTCAGCCATGGGGCCACATAGCCCTGCTCAGCACAGGCCTCCCTTTCCAGTTCTTTATTTCAGCAGCAGTCAGGGAGAGGGCAGCTTCTTGTTTATCCACCCTGTAGGAAGGGGGCTCTACCCACTCTCCCCACACCTCAGAATCACTTTCCCCAGCTCTGTTCCCCACAGTCAGTCTGTTTGCAGAGTGATAAAGGGCTGGGCCTGAAGAACTGGCACAAAGGAATAATCTCCCTCAGATGATATACAGGGGAAGGTGCCTACTGCTCCCACCTGGTAAATAAGTCTGAATGGAGCCAGGAAGGGCCACCACCCTCCACTCAGCTGACTTCCCGTTTGGATAAAAAAAAGGTACAAGGGAGGTGAGAGCTTCTCCCACATATACTACCTCTGCCCTGATAGGACCAAGCCAGGTGGGCGGCCTCAGAGCACATGTACCCACCCACTCCAAAAAATAGTGGAGGGAGGCACCTTCATTTCACCACCCTTCCCTGAAAATGGCACTGAGAATTTATAAATGGGTTTTAGGGGAATATAGTTGCTAGGGCTGAAGACTGGTTTGGAACTGGTGCCATGGATGAAAAGGGCTCTGTAGCCAAGGCACCAAGTTTCTTGAACCTGCTGTACCTCTGATGGAGGGCTGTCGGCACAGAAGGTATAAGGCTTAATGTAGCCTTGTATTAAGAGCATATGAAAGTAATGGCCCAAATTCAAACCTAGGATCGTACCTATGTAGCCATATGCTCCAAACTGTCCTGTCTTCTTCAGGGTACTTGGGGAGTTCAGCTCCACACCTCTGCAACAGTACTTCAGCTACACCACTGAAAAAGACCCTGACCTCATACCCAGCACTTGTGCCCTGTCCCCTACTGAGCTGCTTATTGAGAAAAGCTTGCAGTGGAGCAGGCACTCTCTGTAGCAGGGGCTTGCTACAGTGCCTCCAGCTGGGAGAAGTTGGAGGTAGGATTGAGGGAATCCTGTAGCCAAAGCTCCTGCACAGTTGCCTTCAGAACTTGCTTTGGCAGGAGGCCAGACCTGGATGAGGTGGGAGTTACCCACAGGCCTCCCTCCTAGGAGAAGCTTGCATAGCCCAGGTGCTCCCTTTGCATTCAGTGTCACTGTCCCATTTTCTAGAATTTCGCCTGTAGTGAAAGCCCAGTCCCAGAGTAGCTGTGAGCTTCCCATAGCCAGCCCTCCCTTCCCGTTTTCTAAGGTGCCTGTTGCTACAAGATTGTGTAGCAATCTGGGATTGTAGTGGATGGGACCCCTCACTGTGTACTGTTTCTTAGAGATCTCTCTGCTGGGTAAGTTAAGTCTGGACAGTCAGTATCTCTCCATTAAGCCTTCCCTTCACAAGGGCTCTCTCATCAGAGAAGCCAGGTCAGGGATGACTCTGAATTCATGAAGTTAGTTGGTGCTCCTCTCCAGCTTCCTAGAACGCCACGTGATGCTGATAAAACTATTCTCTCTTTGCTCTCCATGGAGCTGCCTGCATTCAACCTCTTATGATGCTCCATGCTACTGTTTTAAAGAAATGTGGCTCACAGCATCATAGCCATGCACTGCCTTCTCATGGCACTAGTGCAGTGACCCCCTCACAGTCAGTACTTCTGACTCACGTTGTTTATAGTGACATTGAAGCTTATTTGAGTTCCTTTTCTTGTGTGTTGCTAAAAGGAGCAAGATTTCTTTTGAGGCTGTGGTGAATAATGACAAACTCTGTATCACAGAGTGGGGACCCTTATCTCTCTTGCCCAGCACTGGTCTCCTTCCTGCTATTGTGACCTTATTTTTATCAAGGGAAGTAGAATACACACAACTTGAAAAACTTTTCCAGCACCAAAAGTGTCTATGTATTTGTTTGTTTTTGCCTTCATTTTCTAAGTAAAAACTTGTTCTGGAACAAACTGTAATTTAGATATGCAAAGGGAAACTCCTGCACCCAGAAAAATTCATGCATGTAAATACATGTGCATACACAAATACTAACACATGCCTGGCACAAATAAATAACAATAATATTGTTATGCACACAGATGGCCACATATAGGTATGCGAGGCATGCACATGCAAATATAGGCAAAAAGATATGGGTACGCACATACACCAATACAGACGTGTACATACACTCAGATAAATACAACCATATACTGCATATATATGTACAAAGCATATGTACAAAGATGCCTACAAGTATATGAACATGTAAGCAAACATGAGCGCAGGCCTTTAGGTATGTATATAGGTATGTAAGTACAGGCATGTGGACATGCACAGACTCAGTTACACAGTGATACAGATACACAAGTAGCTATATATAAACTCATACATAGGTAAACAGAGATGTACAGACCCACCAATAATTTACACTGACAAATCTATAAATATATATGTTGCCCTGCCTTTCACAGAGCCACTCAATAGTTATGGCTGGTGTCTTAGTGCTCAGTGCTTATTTGTGTGTGTCTTTTAGCAAATTAGGGCACTTACAGATGTGTATCAAGGCTGCTCCAAAGCACTGTAATTACTTGAAAAATCAAGTCTGCTGGAGCATGGTAATTAAATTACCACACCCCAGTGGACTCCAGCATCACGTGTATCAGCGTCTCTGCACTGAAAAATGGCAGCAGGGGCGCTTTAACTAAAGATCACTGAATGAGCTTTAGCTTTAAAGTGCCCCCACCACCATTTTTCAGCATGGGGACACTCAGAACTGTCCCTAGGGGTGTGCAGGCCCCGGGGAATATCAGCCTATGCAGAGCATCCCTGCGGGATGGTGCTGGGGACACTGATACACGTGATGCTCTCAAAACTACTCTAATCAAAGCACCCCCCTCCACTCCCACAACCTATGTATAAATTCCCTTAGCACAGAGTGCATTTTTTTGCACATTAGTTCTTTGTCTGTTGTATGCATGACTCTATGTATGCATTTGCATTTGCCTGGATCAATGTGCTTCTCTGTAAGCATATTTTTATTTGTATGGCTATAATTATACAATATATGTATGTGTGTACATACACACATATATACACACACACACACATCTTGTATATTATATGTCCATGCAAATACAAACACATGCCCGCAGAGAAGCACACATACACAGGTACATAGAAATGCATGTGCATATGCACACACATAGCTATATAGGCACAATAAGTGCACTCTAATTTCCTAAAAGATGCACAAAGTACCCTAGATAGGTTTCCTGCCCCCTATTTCTCCTCCCATCCCCTGACAGAACCTACTAGCATAGAGGAGCTCTGTGCAGGGCAGGGAACCCAAATGGCAAAGGGATACAAGAGCAATTGTGGATGGAAAGACAGAAACGTGCAGAGGAGCAGGGCCACAAGAGAGCTGTGCTTCATAGGCAGCCTAAAAAGGAAATATGGATGAGAGAAGGGAGTGGAAGGGAAAAATATACTGGAATTATGTGATCGTCTGTGCAGAAGACAGAAGGGGAGGTGGAATGAGGAGGGCATGCCATATTTCTGCATGTAGATCTGTTCCAGCTGTCTGGCAGTCAGTTCTGAGATGACTCATCTTTCCCCTGAATTATGCCCTGCCATGTATATGCTCTCGGCAACTTGTGTCCTCATGCACACTCAGCCACATGACATGCACTTCAAGGCCAAGCCCCAGAGATGGGCATGGAAATCAAACAATCCTGTTGCTTCCAGAGCCCACTTCACCCACATTTCCACAGCACACAGAAAGTGGAGGCTCACGCCTTCCACAGTCCAGCCTGTAATAACCACAGTCCAGAGGAGTGAAAGACAGGAAATTCTTGTGGGATTGGTTTCATGTCTAAGGGATCAAAATATAACAGAACTGGGCCCTGAACCTAGTGGTGTCTCATTCCCTGGGATGATGGTGCAGCACTAGGGAAAGATTTGCTGAATGGGCCCCTCCATGGCAGAGATATGAGAGTGCCAGTGCCAGAGGCCAGCATTTTAGCAAGGGTATAAAGCCTGCTGCCATGATATGGGGGCCTTCCCTTGCAGGAACCATTAACCCCATCTACAATGTGTCTTCTCCCCCAGAGAGCACACGATGCTGCTGCCAAACTGAAACTCTCTCTTGGTCTCCTCCCAGTGCCATCTCCATAGGGCACCATGTAGCCACATTGGTGGGTGAGGGTTGGGTGCTTAGTGTAAATGCCCTTTAAAGGTGTCATTAACCTTGTCTCTTCTCTCCCATGTCTAGGGAGCACTTAGTAGGATGACATCAGCAGAGGATTGATCTGCAGTACTCAGGACTGCCCTCCAATCACCCTGTGTCCAACAGCGCCTGTAGTATTGCCAGGCTTAGCCCACCACAACCAAGGGGCAGTGGAAGAAAAGATAATGGGGGAAGCAGCCCATGTTTTCCTTGCTGGGAGGGAGCTGTACCAAGTTTCAGAGCAGCTTAGCTAGAAAGGCAAGCCTTCTTAAGAAGGGTGTGTGTATATGCTGAAATCCCAGCATCTCTGCCTGTTGTCTCAGCTGCAGCTAATTTTAGACTGCAGTGCTGAGGAAATAAGGCTAAGAGGAGGGGAGGGGTGTCCACCAGAGGCTTAGTTTCATTCCCGTGACTCTCATGGTTAAGAAGCGTTAATAAGACTCTTCCTAGGAAGCCCCAAAATAACCCTGTCTCCTTTTTTCTCTCTAACAGCTGCAAAAAGGCAGTGGGATCCAGGCCAGGTAGAAAAAGGCCACATGGTTAGGTGCCTGTGGGTGAGTCTGCATACGCCTGTGTGTCACGGTGCCTGTGTCTAAATACCTGAGTTTCTGTGTGCGTGTGTGTAATGTAAGCACAAACAGCATTTATGTGCTTAATGACTTTGATTGCACAGTGCTGTGTGTGCATGACAGTGCTGTGAGTACATGCCATAGTGTTTTGACTGCATAGTGCTGTGTGTGTATGACATGGTAATAATGGGTGGATGTTCATGGTATGCATGCTGGGGATAGGGGTGTAGACCTGGCACTGAAGGACTTCTCACTACAGACGTACCCCCTTAGGCTGGCTTGGCACTGGGTGCACATACCCATTGCAGGTACCCACTGGGTGAGCAGGGAGGGTGCCCCCAGAACTCCACAGAGTTCCCAGGCATGAGTAGGGCACTGCTGTGAGGGTGCTTCTCCCAGCAGATCACCAGCTGGGTGGCTGTGACCTGGTCACTGGCTGGGCTGCAAGAAAGCAGCATCCAGCTCAGCAGATCCCCTTCCCAACAGCATTGCCTTTTTGGCCTCACGCCCTCCACATAACATACTGAGCCTTCAGTGTTTACAAGAGGAAAGGCATCACTTCTTGCCACAAAGGAAGCCACTTCTGACTTTCATCATTTCACAAGAAAATTCTGATGAAATCAAGAGCAGCATTTAGTGGTAAAAGAAGATTCGCTGAAGGACCCAGACCTTCTCCTGAATCTGGCTCCCCTTCAGGTCAATCACAGTCCATATGAAGTTTGACTCCTGTTTCCCTCACACTTGGTCCCCAGGGGAATCCTGACTCATGCTAAAAATGGTTCCCCTGCATTGCTTTTATTTTGTTTTGTATTTTTTGACATAGCAGCATTGCAGCTTAGAAGCCTGCTGGAAAAAGGCCCTTTTAATGTTATTGCCCAGCACTTCATTCTCTCCTGGACTCAAGTGCTTTTAAAATCAAAGACAATTTGCCAGGTTGTTTTCTTCCAATGATCCTCAGTTCCAATTTGTGGCTTTGTGGCTCATTGTGCATAAAGCCCGAGACAGAAAGAAGCTCAAAACCCCTGCCACAGCCTGCTCTGCCAGTGCCCCTCAGCCCTGCCCTGCAGCCCTGCTGCTATCCCAGTCCTGGGCTCCCCACACAACTCTGCTGGTGCCCCTCAATCCAGGGCTGCACTTCCCATCCCAGTCCTGAAGACCAGTTTTCACATAAAATGCCTCCCATGACTCACCTGTCATCTGCATCTGTCATATCCCGTCATGATGTGCATGTCTATGATGCCTTCTCTTGGTGCTCCTGATGCTTTTCTGCTGGCACACAACTCTTTCTCAGTCACTTTATCTGAGATGTTCCTTTTCACTGGCCTCTTGTTGCAGCAGATGCGCATTTTGGTACCCAGAAGCCAAGCCGAATGTAGACAGTGGGCTGACCACAACTGCTAGGGCCTACACTTACTATTTTGAAGAAAAGGAGGGGGAAAAAAAGCAATAAGAAGAAACAGAAAATGAGACAAAAGGAGGTGGAGAGAGAAGGGAGCAGGACCTGAGCAAAAATATCAAATGAGAGCAGGAGGGTCACTCCTAAAGATAAAACACTCCTAAAGATAAAATCCCCAGGGATCATGCCTAACCCTTTTGGCACTGGTGTTAAAAGACATGGCAGTTTGTGCTGCAACTGAAAAAGGAGAGAGGAAGGCAGACAGGGACACATGTACACACATAACGGGAGTGATGAGCATGCAGAATTTCTGCTTTCAGGCTTTCCTTTTTTCTGTCTGCTTCAAAGTCTGGTTGCCAAGCAACAGCAATATGGGAAAAATAGGCTCATGTCCTAAAACAGTGGTCTCCAAACTTTTTTGATTGCACACCCCTATCAGTAAAAAAATTTTGAGCGTGCACCCCCAATATATGTATATTTATATAAATAGAAATAGAAGTTCTAATATTTTCTTCCTGCACCCCAATGGATCGTCTTGCGCACCCCACTTTGGAGACCACTGTCCTAGAAGACGAGAGGAAGCCTTTTTCCAGGTAAACCAGCTGAGTAAATCAAGGTCTGAAGTGCTACTAGTGGAGGTTGAGCGGGGAGAGGAACTCAGCTGACTTGGCAGTGTCACGTATCCCTCGTAAGCACAGAGCAGCATTCAGAAAGCATCCGATGCTTTGCCTGGTGGCATCCTCAGCCCTTGCAAGACTTCACAGAGCTTCCCCTCTGTTTGCATGTCAGGAGGTGTTCCTTCCGCATCACGGTGCTGTACATTCAGCGTTAAAAGCACCTGGGGTTTCAAAAATCTGCTAATTCCCTTGGCAAAGGGGGGAGGAGGGGCAGTTTTTCTAAGCGTGCAGCTGCACAAACTGCAGATTGCATTTCACAAGCATGCAGGCCCTGTTCCTTATCAGCGACCAGGCCAGGATCCCACTCTCCTAAGAGACTCCCTATCAGTGCTGTAGCAAGGGGTGCAAGAGGGGCACCAGGTGCCTAAACGAAGGGGGACCAACAGGCACAAGCCATGAGTGGCTCTTTGCGGGGGCGCAGGGATGGGGGAAGGGCGGCTTCCACTGCTGCATGCACACCCAGGCAAGCATGGGGGGGGGTGCCCCCCAGATCTGTGCACAGGGCGAGGGTGGGCTGCCGCTGCGGGCTTTGCCCCGGGTGCCAAACTTCATTGCTATGGCACTGCTCCCTATTTCCTCTCTTATCTCTCCTTCCATTTCCTTTACCAGCATCTTTTCTCTCCCAAACTTTTTTCTCTTCCATGCCCTTTCTCTATGCATTTATCTTTCTCTCCTCTGTTATCATTCCTCCCCTTCTCTCCACTGACAGAGTCCATCTCTCCTTAATTTTGACTTTATTCATCCTTTGCCTGTCCCATACATGTTCTTTCCTTCTTCCACACTTTATCAGAGATATATTTTGTACCTCTGGGAGCAGCCTCCAATTGTGTTTTAAATTCTTAATGCTTTGCATGTGTATTGCTCTTTCAATGAGGTTTAATATACTAGATCTAGTAAAAGTGTTTCAAAAGTCAGAAGGCACTTGGCTTCAGAATCTGTGCAGCCTATTAGGTGTGTAAGTCGACTTAGGTACTTAAGTGCAATTCTGTTACACTCTGCAGGAGTCCCTGGAAAAATGTTAAGGAAAAGGGTGGGTGGGTCTTCCTCCTGATCTCTGCTTTTGAAGACTTAGTCTTAAGGCTAAGATGACAGTGTGTTACAAAAGTAGCATGTTAATTGTTTTAGGGACTTGAACGGGGTGGGATAAGATCACATTTGGGTACAAAATAGATGGACTCAGATTTGGCCCTTTCTGTCTTTTCTCTCCATTGTTTTTTCTTCCTTGTTTCTCTCTAATGTTCTCTCTTCCTCTCCTTCCCCTGTTTCCCTTTCTTCTCTGCTCTGTCACACTTCTTCTTGGGTGCCTGTACACATGCAGGATGCCTGCTCCAATGCGTGTTGGAGCAGACTCGATTAATTAAGTCTGATGGCGCATTCTAATTAGGATGCTTCATCAGCGTCACCATCATGTGTATTCAGCATCCCCACATTTCAAAATGGCGGCAGGGGCACATTAACTAAAGCTCGCTGAATGAGCTTTAATTAAAGCACCCTTGCCGCCATTTTGAAGCATGGGCCACTGAATACGTGAGACGCTGCAGGCATTTTAATTAGAGTGGCTCCCAAAATTAAAACACCCCCCTGGTCCCCCACCCTGGAGCATGTATATAGATGCCCATGTTTCATATCATGGTTTTCCATCACTATAATAGTACAAAGACACCCCTCTCTTCTCTCCCATTCTTTATGCACTTTCTTTTTTTTCTTTCTTCTTCATTCCTCTTTCCTGCCCTCTCTTAACACTGCAATTTTTTCATGAAGCTTATACTAATTCCCATGTCAAAAATACTTTCTGTTGGTACAGCTGCAAATACACTTTTGCCTAGGGCTAGTTGGGAATTTTCTGGCAAAATAGCTTTTCCGCAGAAGATGTTGACTCATCTGAAGCACCAGTTTTTTGCAGGCATGTACCAGCTTGGGTGGAGAGCATTTCTTAGGCTCAAGGTAGAACTTCTAGTAAAAGAATAAAGCTCTTCCTAACTCAGTAGTCTTGTGGCCAGGCACTTACCTGGGATTTGGACAGCCCTAGGTTTAAGTAACTGGCCTAATAAAAGGTGTAATTTTGCAAGGTATGGATTTGCACCCATACTGAAACTGCCAACTGTTTTAAACCGTGAGACGACTGAATTAGGATTGTTGTTTGGAACTGGCACTCAAATCAGTGTGGTAGATCTGTTTTCCCCACATCTTTGGGTAAGCTTAGCTTCCAGCTTCAACTCTTAACCTTACATCTAATTATCATTCCTCTTTACCCTGCAGACCCCATTAAATCCTTTAATCTCGTTTAAGCAACCCCTTAAAGAGTGTGGCTGAATAAACCATGTCACAAGTGGATCTGGTAGTGAGATTCCTATGACAAAAATGTTATTACAGTTACACCTGGGTTTGGAGCTACAAATTTGTATCTAAAACTGAGCTCAGATTTTGGGTTTCACAGCACTTACAGGAAGTTGGGGGTGGGGATGGGAATGGAGGGCAGGCTCAAGGCAAGGCAGGACTCGGGAATATGAAGAATTAGGAATATTCTTAGCCCATTGTGGAGATTAGTTAAAACATCCAATATCCTGAACTGTGTACAGCATCTCCAAAATACAGTGATTTGACTCCTCCCTTATGATTTCCAGTACTGACGTAAGAGACTGCTGGATTATTTTTGGCAAGTTAAGAAGGGAGGAAAAAATCCTTAACACTGGCAAAAGTACTCTGTGTGAGCGGGAAATCACTGCATAAGAAAAAGTGTAATTTCTCCTAATCTTGTTCACAGAGCCAATTTTCTGCCTAAAACTACTATTTACACTCGGTATCTGAACACCCCTGAACTATAGAGAGGTTCAGACTCCAAAACAAACCTTCCATCTTGTGCCCAGCTGTAAACCCACAGCACTTTTGGCTTCTCTTTGTCCCTGTGTGACCATTAGGGTTACCATATTTCCAGTTTTAAAAAAGGGGACACCTGTTGGGGGGACACCTCATTCCCACCCCATAGCCCCCTGGTTCTGCCAGTGCCCCTCACTCCTGACCCACAGTTCCTTGCTCCCCACCCCCTTGGCTATGCTGGTGACTCTCAGTCCCAACCTGGAGCCTGCCCCCCCAGCCCTAACAGTGCTCCTTGCCACCCCCCAGTGCTGCCAGGCACCTGCCCAGCCTCACACACCCCTGACTTGCTGCCCTCCC
>NW_017729022.1:117948269-117949837 GCF_001723915.1 Gavialis gangeticus
CTTATAGACTTATCTGCATCTGACTGCCAGGGC
Organism: Gavialis gangeticus; assembly: GCF_001723915.1. NCBI lineage: Eukaryota > Metazoa > Chordata > Crocodylia > Gavialidae > Gavialis > Gavialis gangeticus. The sequence goes on from NW_017729022.1 coordinate 117,948,303, forward strand.
ACATGCCCTCCCCTGCTCCCACCAGCGGCGTGGGGCAAAATCTCAGACATTGGTTCAGATTTAAAAAAACTGCCCAGACAGAGATGGGAGGACCCAAAAAGGGGACATGTCGGGGAGACCCAGATGTATGGTAACCCTACTGCCTGTTCTAAGAGAGTCATGGAAATGGGTTTAAAAATAGGTTTTTTCCAAATCAGATAAGAGAAGTTGATAAGAAACCATAAAATGGTCTTTCTTTCAATGAGATGTGATCTCTCTTGCAATCCCCTCCAGTAGTGAACTGTTGCCACTTTCTAGAATCAAACCCTTTGGCCGGTTCTGTACTCCACAGAGAATATACTCCTCACGGTTTCTGCCTAGGATTAAAACCCTGGCTCTTTGACTGAGTCATCCGTTTTGCTATGGTTTGGCTGATGAAGGGGCTGTAAGGAGGGTGGAGGGTGAGTTCCTCTCTAACTGGAAAGAGCACATAATGGTTTGTGGTCAGGAACTGATTCCTGTTGTAAAGGCCAGTTTTACACAGCGGAATCACTCAGCATGGAGAGTCTTTAGCTTCATATAGGGGGTGTGCTGTCCAGATGCATCTTGTGAGGTTTCTGTTTCTTTTACAGATCCCTGAGCATCTCCCTCACCTCTGAACACAGTGCACCACCATTTCATAAAGACCCTCCCAGACCCAGCTAGCTCGTCCTTCTACTGCGGGGAGTGTTGCATTACTGTGTTGCCGCCATTACAGGGCAGCAACAGCACACCATCTCAAGTGGCAGCAAGGTTGGATATTAGGACAAAATTTCTCACTAGGAGGGTGGCGAAGCACTGGAACAAGCTTGTCTAGAGAGCTGGTGGACTCTCCACCCTTGGAGGTTTTTATGGGCCAGCTTGACAAAGCCCTAGCTGGAGTGATCTAGTTGGGGATGGCCCTGCTTTGACCAGGGGGTTGGGCTCGATGACCAACCCAAATTTTCTATGATAATATATAATTTCACTCCAGCAGACACAACACACGTGTAGATAGATAGATAGATATAGTTATAGCTAGATCTAGCTAGCTAGATACGGACAGATAATAAATATTAGACAGACAGACGGATGATAAATATTTAGATAGATGGATAGATCCACTCTGCCTCCATCATGTGTTTCCAGGGCAGCAACAGCTCTTTCCCCGCGGTGAGCCCCTCTCCCCCGGCCCTCTCTGCGGGGAAGCGCAGCCCCAGGGGCTGGACGGCGGCCCCGGAGGAGGCGGGGCCGCACTTGCCGTAGTTTCCATCCGTGCAGACGTGCAATCCAGACACGGGAGGTCACAAGACAGCTGCTTTTTTTATTTTTTCTCAGCATCCGGCGAGACAGGCGGGGGCTCGTCCCTGCCCCGCCCCTTCACCAAGGCTTTAAATAGCGGCTTTGAGTCATAAGCCTCTAGCGTGTGGCATCGACCTTAGGAAGGGTCTGCAGCAAGGACCGGCCCAGCCAGGCAGCGCGGCGCATCAGGGAGCAGGCTCGGATCGCTCCAGCCCCATGGACCGCCCAAAGGTAAG
>NW_017729022.1:117954837-117955258 GCF_001723915.1 Gavialis gangeticus
GAGCAGGCTCGGATCGCTCCAGCCCCATGGACCGCCCAAAGGGAAGGGCAGCACGGGGGGGCTCCCCCAGCATCTTCTTGCCCCACCTGGTGCAGCCGCGATCGCCTTCAGAGAGCCGCGGGGTTTTGCACGCCCAGCCCAGCCCCGCCGGCGGGGATAGTCCGGCCCCGGGGCTGGGGGCGAGGTGCTGAGTGGCCCGGGATGCAGAGGCTTTGCTGTGCTCCGGGGGAAGCTCTTGCACCGAAACCAGCCCCCGCCACACAAGGTGGAGGAAGGCGGTGGGATCTCCATCCTTGGAGGTGTTTTTATTTCTAGGTAGACAAAGCCTTGGCTGGGATGATCTAGGTGGGGATGGTCCTGCTTTGAGCAGAGGGTGGGGCTAGATGTGACCCCCCCTTCCCATCCAAATGGTCTGTGATGC
>NW_017729022.1:117960258-117962287 GCF_001723915.1 Gavialis gangeticus
GGCGGGGGCTCGTCCCTGCCCCGCCCCTTCACCAAGGCTTTAAATAGCGGCTTTGAGTCATAAGCCTCTAGCGTGTGGCATCGACCTTAGGAAGGGTCTGCAGCAAGGACCGGCCCAGCCAGGCAGCGCGGCGCATCAGGGAGCAGGCTCGGATCGCTCCAGCCCCATGGACCGCCCAAAGGTAAGGGCAGCACGGGGGGGCTCCCCCAGCATCTTCTTGCCCCACCTGGTGCAGCCGCGATCGCCTTCAGAGAGCCGCGGGGTTTTGCACGCCCAGCCCAGCCCCGCCGGCGGGGATAGTCCGGCCCCGGGGCTGGGGGCGAGGGGCTGAGTGGCCCGGGATGCAGAGGCTTTGCTGTGCTCCGGGGGAAGCTCTTGCACCGAAACCAGCCCCCGCCACACAAGGTGGAGGAAGGCGGTGGGATCTCCATCCTTGGAGGTGTTTTTATTTCTAGGTAGACAAAGCCTTGGCTGGGATGATCTAGGTGGGGATGGTCCTGCTTTGAGCAGAGGGTGGGGCTAGATGTGACCCCCCCTTCCCATCCAAATGGTCTGTGATGCCGGGATGACTCTGAAAAAGTGGTACTCTGGGTTGGGGGGGGGAAGGTGTGTAGGGAGGGGTTTCTGTACAGTTGTTGCAAGTCATGGCATTTGTTTGCACCTGGCGGGGGCCTGGCTTTCCAGGTTGTCCTTGCCTTGGCATCTTGTTACTTGGCACGAGATGTGCTTTGCTGGCTGAGCAATAGCTGTTTGGGCTGGGGTGGGCCGAGATGACGGTGTGCTCGTGATAGTGAAAGGACGATGGCTCTCACTGGGGTCCCCTCCCCTGCTAAAACCAAGTCATCCTCCAGTCTGAACAGATCAGGGTAGGCAGGATCTCTCCCTTTTTTGCTGCCAGAGGGCTCGTGAGCCTTTGTCAGCATCTCTGTGGACCTGCAACCACACGTGTTGTGTCTGCTGATGATGGAGTGAAATGATTCACAGTGTGTGCTCCGGAGCATTAAAGATAAAGAGGGAGCAAGGGAGAGGCACGGAAAGAGACAGGGAGGGAGGGAATGCAACAGCCAACAGGGCTGTTGGATCCTGATGCTCATTCAAGGATACCTGGGGGTTATTTTGTGCCATAAATAACCCAGTAGCCATCAGGAGGCACAGCCGGGGCTTCGGCTACTGCTTCTTAAGGTAGCAGAGGAAAAGGGGAGGGAGGGAGCGGGCAGCCAGCATCCCAGCCAAGGTCATTTAGAGGAGAGTAAAGGAGCTGCCCAGCAACAAGTGGCACTCTTCTGGAATTGTGGGCTGTAAAATGGGAAAGGAGCTGATAGGAAATGGCTCCCCCAATAACACACATGCAGGTGGACCTTGGTGATGCTGCAGAGGGGTGGGGGTTGTGCTTTGAATTCTCCACCCCAACCCCAGACACACCCTTAGGGTATGTGGATCCCACCCTGGTCTTTCTGAGCTATGTGGGTGCCTTCTCGGGAGGCTCCACTGGGAGTAGGGAATGTACCTTAGCTTGGAGCCCTGCTTACTTCAGGGCATGGGTGGCACCGTGTTGTGTAATGAAATGAGAGGTGGGATGTGTATAGATTAGAAAAGGCAGATGGCATGGAAGAGGGTGGAGAACACCGGGGACCGGTGCCCACTGTGGCTCCCATTCACGTGGATAAAGCGTGCCCTCCTGTGCTTTGGGGAACAGGAGACCTGAACTGGACAGGGAGGGAACCATGACACGACAAAGCCCTTAGTGTGGTTATGGAATGAAAAATGAGAGATTTCGACTTTGTTTCCAGCCCCATATACCTTTAAAGATGTGGTATCTTGGTCTGTCTGTTCTTAGTTCCATATCTGTAAAATGGAGGTAGTGATAGTTCCTACATCATTGGGGTGGTTGCAAGCTAAAGCGGTTAATACTTGTGAGGCAGCCGCGTCCAAACCAGTGCCATTTGGAGTCTGGTGCAGCATACAAGCTTCTGACCAGCCCTGGACTTGGCCTTCTTAGTCTTTCTATGACAGTGCAGGGGGGACAGCT
>NW_017729022.1:117967287-117967639 GCF_001723915.1 Gavialis gangeticus
GCCTTCTTAGTCTTTCTATGACAGTGCAGGGGGGATAGCTCTGAATTTGCAGCATTTGCAGTCTCAGGGATGACTAAGGCTGGGTATGGACTGGAAGGAGGTACCACAACAGGCCTCTGCAGTAGTCCCAGTCATCACAGTGCATCACCAGTCATCTGTGGTAAAAGCAGAGCCCAGCAGCTCCCCTTGTCAATACCTCTGGAGGAGTCCCAACCCCTACTGAGTGTGAGCCAGGAGGGGGTGTTGAGGGTAGATCTTCTTAGTAGAGCCAACCCTAAGTGCTCAAAAATCCCACATCAGTGCCACCCCCCCTCCCACACACAAAAAAATCACAAGATTGGCTTGAGGAAAA
>NW_017729022.1:117972639-117973071 GCF_001723915.1 Gavialis gangeticus
AAAAAAAACACAAAATTTGGTTGAGGAAAACCATTTTTTTTTTTTTTTGCATTTCTGATTTGCTTCTTGACTTTGAGCCTTTAGCATTCCCATGGGTCAGGTTTTCAAGCTTTTCTTTGTTGCCTGAGGGCTTGGAAACTTGGTTTATTATTTTATTGAAAATGGAGATTCATTTGACTCCTGTAGAGGAGGCTTGAAGAACAAATACCAAGTATTGTGAGACTCTTAAATTGGCAGTGATTGCCCCCTGGCCTGCAATACAGAAATTTGCCACCATCAGTGCCCTGGTGCAGGGTGGCTGGGCCTCACATTGGGAAGAAGGATGCAGGTCTTCATGGCAGTACAGAGCACCAATCCCTTTGGACTGGACTCCACTCTGATTCAGGTGCAACTGAGATGCACTGACACAGATATCCAAGGCTCCAGTCACCT
>NW_017729022.1:117978071-117981220 GCF_001723915.1 Gavialis gangeticus
ACAGAAATTTGCCACCATCAGTGCCCTGGTGCAGGGTGGCTGGGCCTCACATTGGGAAGAAGGATGCAGGTCTTCATGGCAGTACAGAGCACCAATCCCTTTGGACTGGACTCCACTCTGATTCAGGTGCAACTGAGATGCACTGACACAGATATCCAAGGTTCCAGTCACCTGGCATGGGAAGCTTTATGAAAGATTATACCTTAGTCACATGCCAAGAGGCAAAATCTACTTCTCATTAAAGCAGATAAGCCAACTATAACAGCCACTCACTAGCACAGCTTCCCAAAGAGACACAGATAGAGGATGGAGGTCAGGGGAAGCACACACAGGAGAGGACCCTTCTTCCTTATATTGGACATCAGTAATAATCTCTGAATCTCAGATAGGTTCCTGATTACCCATTCCCTTTTTTTGGTCTCAAATTCTTTCTTCAGTAACTTGTTCAGGTGCCCACTGGGTGCTTGTTGCTTCTTTTTCTATGTGTGCATTTGGATGATACTTGCTGGCACAGTGTATCCTCAAGACAGACAAGTGTGGCTGCCTTCCTTGGTTTTGTTTAGATATATTTTCTTTTCTTCTGGGAAGGCCAACCCAGGGAAAAGGCCGTATCATATGGCTTCTGTGGAGAAGTATAGCTGTTACTTCACAGGTTCCTGGCTGATTCTGCTTTAGTTCAGACCCCATGTAATCAGGATGCGTGATACATGGTTTTCGGCAAGAGAATCCAGTTACATGGCCATGGGTCAGTATGCAGAAGGCTTCAAGAGCTGGCATTACCTCCATCATGTTCCCAGCGCCTCTTGGCCTCCAGTGAATAGAACTGGGTGAAATGTAGTGGACTAGTGGTTTATTCACTGAAAAATTCAACTGAGTCTATCTGTAAATTTGTGTCAGATTTGAAAAATAGCTTTGTCCCCCCAAAAATAAAAAAATAAAAGAATATATTTTTTGAAAAAGTTGAAAATACTTTTGTTCTGACAATGAACAACTATATATTGTTTTGAGAAAAGTTTCATCTTATGGTTGAACTAAATTATTTTTTAAGAGGAAACCTGACAATGAAATGATTTTGCTTTGGTTTCTCTATCCAGCTTAGCAAACCAAAATTAACTATTCACATACCTCTACAGAGGAATAAGGGATATAGCATACGTCTACACTGAAGCATGCCTGAACAAACTTACCCTAAACAAATTTACCTTGTTTTGGTAACAATAGTAGTGAAGACACTGCAAGAGAGACTTAATCAAGGGCATCCCATCCCAGTAGGTACCCTGGGTCCTGGATGGGTTTATACAGCTCCATAGTGAACCCTATTATGCTGTGACTGATGTTATCAGTGGCCAGCTAGCTAGGTTAAAGGTAGCTTGGATACATCTACATGGTGCAGGGTAGTCACAACTATTAATTGTAGTGTGGATGTCTGGGGCAGATAGAACCATGCCTTCCTGCATGGTTGGCCTGGTTTAGGAGGAGCTCCAAGCTAGGACTGCTGTTTGTACAGTTTGGATGGAAAACAGGACTGAATGGGTTAAATTAAAGTTTTCTCTTCTCCCTCTTTCTTCAGCTAACAGGATCCCTTATCTATGCTGTTTCCATTGCCGCAATTGGATCGCTCCAGTTTGGCTACAACACTGGAGTCATCAATGCTCCTGAGAAGGTGAGAGAGCATGAGCCAGCTGGGTTTTTGAGGCTTCTGAGCAGACTTACCACCTCCACAGGAACCGCTCTTGTCTTGGGAAACTGCCATGTTCAGGCAGGCGGGAGAGTTATCCTAACCCCTGAGGGTACAAAAGTGAAGGGGAGTGTGGAAAAGGGCAGTGATGTGGTGACAGAGGTGCACGAGGGTCCATCAGGGTCCAGTGTTTGGATAGCTGGCGTTTCCTATCTGAAGTACAAAAGAAGGGAGGGGTACAGAGGGACCATTCCCTTACTGGGAAGATGGAAAGGGAGAGAAATAAGAGACATCTTTGCATTTCTGTGGGAAGGTGGCCATTTTCCCTTTCTGACCACAGTGTTGAAGGTAGTGTGGGAGAGGTGAATTTGGCATCTCGCGGGGAGGGAGTGCTAGTCTTTCTGCACTGGGTGTGGAGGCAGTGCGGGTGCAGAAAGAGTCACAGTTCTGTTCTGATAGGGAATTTTGAAAGTTCACCACTTTGTTTTAGCAGAATTGGAAGGACAGGATCCTTGTCCCTTCTAGGTGAAGGGAGTGCATGAGTCCAACCCATTTGAAGAATTTTCTTTGGGAAAGCATGGCCACCAGGTGGGCTGATTCTAGCTGGTCCTACATTCTGGCTTTCCCATTTTCATGGGAAAGCACCCTATCAAGTGATGTGTCGGTCCTGCCCGTCTGCTGTCCTTTTAACCCACAGCAGCCTCCTCATAGTCAGGGCTTGAGGCACATGGGGAAAAGGAAGGATGACTGGGTGCTCTGACTCAAGAGAGCAGCCCAGGATGGATGAGGGGGTGAGGGAGACAGCGTGTCCCACAAAGAGAGTTGATAGAGGGCTGGGAGGGAAATTCTCAGATTTCATCTGAGAGCTCTTCCTTCCTTCCATTCGTAAAGCTTTAATGCTCATCCCCTTATACACTTCATACCAGTGCCGTAGCAACAAAGTTTGGCGCCTGGGGCAAAGCCTGCAGTGGCAGCCTGCCTTCACCCTTTGCACAGATCTCGGGGGGGAGGTTGTGGAGGGGAGACACACACATGGCCCCCCCTGCTTGCCCAGGAGCCACCGTTTCCCCATCCCTGCACCCCCTCCAAATGAGCCACTTGCAATTCTGTGTCGTCCCCCCGCACACCCCGCTATGGCACTACTTCATAAGTTTTTGTTTCTAATCTTTTAATAATAAAGGTCTAAAAAGTGAAAAATGTCTTTTATGTATGTATATCAGTGTATGTATGCATGTATCTATTTAACCAGTTAGCTATTTTCACTAAAAGCAGAGGGGGAGCTTAGTTCTGAGACTTTACTGGGGAAAGTCCCACAGAATCATTTCAAATTTGTACCAAAAAAACCAAGAAACGAGAAATGAAAAAAAAACCTTGTGATTCTCTTTCCCGTAACTGATATGTAAAACTCCTCCTAGTATTTGCGTCACTGCACACCACATCCAGCCCCCTCCCAGAGTATATGTCATAGCTG
>NW_017729022.1:117986220-117993600 GCF_001723915.1 Gavialis gangeticus
AGGGAGAGAAATAAGAGACATCTTTGCATTTCTGTGGGAAGGTGGCCATTTTCCCTTTCTGACCACAGTGTTGAAGGTAGTGTGGGAGAGGTGAATTTGGCATCTCGCGGGGAGGGAGTGCTAGTCTTTCTGCACTGGGTGTGGAGGCAGTGCGGGTGCAGAAAGAGTCACAGTTCTGTTCTGATAGGGAATTTTGAAAGTTCACCACTTTGTTTTAGCAGAATTGGAAGGACAGGATCCTTGTCCCTTCTAGGTGAAGGGAGTGCATGAGTCCAACCCATTTGAAGAATTTTCTTTGGGAAAGCATGGCCACCAGGTGGGCTGATTCTAGCTGGTCCTACATTCTGGCTTTCCCATTTTCATGGGAAAGCACCCTATCAAGTGATGTGTCGGTCCTGCCCGTCTGCTGTCCTTTTAACCCACAGCAGCCTCCTCATAGTCAGGGCTTGAGGCACATGGGGAAAAGGAAGGATGACTGGGTGCTCTGACTCAAGAGAGCAGCCCAGGATGGATGAGGGGGTGAGGGAGACAGCGTGTCCCACAAAGAGAGTTGATAGAGGGCTGGGAGGGAAATTCTCAGATTTCATCTGAGAGCTCTTCCTTCCTTCCATTCGTAAAGCTTTAATGCTCATCCCCTTATACACTTCATACCAGTGCCGTAGCAACAAAGTTTGGCGCCTGGGGCAAAGCCTGCAGTGGCAGCCTGCCTTCACCCTTTGCACAGATCTCGGGGGGGAGGTTGTGGAGGGGAGACACACACATGGCCCCCCCTGCTTGCCCAGGAGCCACCGTTTCCCCATCCCTGCACCCCCTCCAAATGAGCCACTTGCAATTCTGTGTCGTCCCCCCGCACACCCCGCTATGGCACTACTTCATAAGTTTTTGTTTCTAATCTTTTAATAATAAAGGTCTAAAAAGTGAAAAATGTCTTTTATGTATGTATATCAGTGTATGTATGCATGTATCTATTTAACCAGTTAGCTATTTTCACTAAAAGCAGAGGGGGAGCTTAGTTCTGAGACTTTACTGGGGAAAGTCCCACAGAATCATTTCAAATTTGTACCAAAAAAACCAAGAAACGAGAAATGAAAAAAAAACCTTGTGATTCTCTTTCCCGTAACTGATATGTAAAACTCCTCCTAGTATTTGCGTCACTGCACACCACATCCAGCCCCCTCCCAGAGTATATGTCATAGCTGCAGGTTGGGGGAGAGGGGGAGGGAGTAAAGTGGGGGGCGGGGGGGCAGGCGTATGCTCTCAAGCTGGCATGCTGCTGCCATCTGCTGGGGGCCGAGTTGTATGAGGTTAACCCCTCCTCTTTTCCGCCCCCACAGCTCTCCTTAAACAGAGAGCATCCAAAAAACGAGCAGCAAGAAAAGCCTCATGACGTCATCTGCCCCCTCCCTGAAGACAAGGGCAGGGCTGTTCCTAACAGCACTGCTGCTTTTCAGAGCCTTATTCAGTGGGATTTCCACCAGGTCACCTGGGAAAATGATTCCACTGTCTCATATAACCCTGCTGCCAGGATCCCTCCCCCCCTTCTCTGCTCTGCTGTTATTCCCATTTTTTCTCATTCTGGCCGACTAATCCCCTCCCCGCCACTATAACACACTGTTTTTATAAACCCTCTGGGCATGGGTGGAGGAATTAGTCTCACCAATCCAGTCACATCCTGCCCAAGCCTGTTTCTGCCAGAGAGTCAGTCTCTCTCTTCTTACTGCTGTTCTCTGAATTTCTCTTCCTCTCAACTGCTAATTCCTCTTTAGTTGCATTGATCCACTCAAGCTTCTGTGCCTCTGTGTCTCCAGGCTATCCTCATTTTCTGGCCCTGAGATAAAAGATCCCCTGACCCGACAGAGGCATATTATTAATGCTGCTCACCATCTTCTATTATAGATTATTCAGGAGTTCTTCAACCAGACATTGTCAGTTCGGAGAGGGACCCCAGTCTCTGATGAGCTCCTCACCTCACTATGGTCCCTTTCTGTGGCCATCTTCTCTGTAGGAGGAATGATCGGCTCCTTCTCCGTTGGCCTTTTTGTCAACCGATTCGGCAGGTGCGTCGGGAAGGAAGGGGCTTGAGTTGCTGGGAGGTTTGCCTTTTTGCTTTAGGATACTGAGACAAGGAGAGGAGATTGCTTCTCTCCCAGATTCTGGACCAGTAGATTGGGAGGGAGGGAGAGATGGGACCAAGTCCTCCATGGGTGAGAGTGAAACACAAGAGGCAGAAATTGGCAGAAGGACAAGGTTGAGAGGAAGGCTGAGCGGGGGAGGATCTCCTGAGATGGGTTTCTGGGTCTACAGCTCCTTCCCAGCACTACCCAGCACTAACTCCATATCCTTTACCTTGGCAGGAGGAACTCCATGCTAGGGGTGAACATCCTGGCCCTGGCGGGAGGAATACTCATGGGCTTCTCCAAGCTGACAGGTGCAGTGGAGATGCTAATCATAGGCCGCTTCATCATTGGCATCTTCTGTGGGCTCTGCACTGGCTTTGTGCCCATGTACATCAGCGAAGTCTCACCCACTGCCTTGCGTGGTGCCTTTGGCACCCTGAACCAGCTGGGTATTGTGGTGGGCATCTTGGTGGCACAGGTAAGGTTGACACTGCTTTTTACACAGGCTAGCGGGAAGGGTGCAGAGCAAGGAGGGGCTTATATGCTGTTCGCTTGTTGTCATCAGAGGAGTTAAGGACTCATGGCCCTTTTTTCAGCAGGAGAAAAGGGTGGGTTGCATACCATGGTAGCTTCAGACAGGAGCCAAGGCACTTAGGGTCCAGGGAGATCCACCAGTTTCAGAGGTCCCAGGAACTGGTCAGGCTCTGACTATGAGATATAGCTAAGCTATGGAAGTAGGCGGTTCAGGGCCTCCAGGGACGCAGGTGGCTAGGAATGAGGGTGACCACTTTGTTTCAGGGATCACTCCATGAAAAACAGAGGATGAAGGGGAAAAAAGGGAATTTTTGACCTAAGGAAATCATCTTAACATCTATTCTTGTTCTTCCTGTTTGCTACACCAGATCTTTGGCTTGAACCAGATCATGGGGACCAAAACACTCTGGCCACTGCTTCTGGGGTTCACCATCATCCCAGCCATCTTGCAGTGTGTGGCTCTGCTTTTCTGCCCGGAGAGTCCCCGTTACCTGCTGATCAACAAAATGGAAGACGATAAAGCAGAAGCAGGTAAGGACCGGCCTCTGCATGGGATCACAGGACAGCTTGCGGCCTGCCTCACCCATGCTCCCAGGCCACACAAAACCCAGGCAGGATGAGAGACTAGGATAGACATTAGCACCTGAGTGTCCTGATCCCCTGAGATCACTAGATCTGCCCTTCCTTATACCCCCAACCTGCCCCAGGTCCAGAAAGCATGAAAGACCTGATCTGAATCTCTCTCATAGTCTCAAAGAGCATTAAGACTTAACGAGCACTGAATTTAGCTGTGGTGTTCCTAAATAGCCCCAAAGTAAGGGGTTGAATACAAGTGAGAATAGATCACAAGGCTGCAGTACAAGAGACCTAGATAACTATACATCTGGCCAGGACATTAGCTATATTTCTACAGTGCCCCTAGGGCATCTGACCCTAAGCTAGATAGGTGGCCGAATCAAGGAACTGAGCCTTCTTCTCAGCATCTTAGAGCACTTGCCCATCACAACGTCTGTCTTCCCAGTGCTCCCTCTGCAAGGCAACTGGGAGACCAGGGTTGGGTGCAGAACTTAAGGCCTCTTTACTGCAGCCAGGTGAACCAATGAGGCCCCAGCTATAATATTTTGGTTTTCTCCCCCAAGTTCTCCAGAAGCTCCGTGGCACATCGGATGTGAGCCAAGACATCCAAGAGATGAAGGACGAGAGTGCCAAGATGTCTCAGGAAAAGAAGGTGACGGTGCCAGAGCTCTTCCGGTCTCCGAGCTACCGCCAGGCCATCATTGTTGCCATTGTGCTTCAACTCTCCCAGCAGCTCTCAGGCATCAATGCTGTAAGTGAGCTTCATTTTTCATTTCCTGGGCTCAGTTCTCTTTTACTGCACTTGAGTGGCTCTCATTGACAGTTGCTAACATACAGTGATGAGAGTATCTGGCCCCCTGAGTTTTTCACTTCCCATCTTGAACTGAGGCCACTTTTTTGTGATACTGCCTGCCAAAAATTGCTCCCTGGAACATTCAGCTGCTCCACTACTTCCTCAGGCATGGATGGCATATCCTATAGCTCAGCTGCCATGGAAGCAGAAACTTAGGAGTGTGAGATCAATCAAATGTTCAGTGGCCTCAGAAACTGGTCAGACACTGACTGTGCTCCAGGTGACCTGTGGAAGTGGGCTGCCCAGAACCTCAGAAGAGATGGGTACCGAGGAACAAAGGGTGACAATCTCATTTGAGGGGGCACTCTATGAAAAACAGGAGACAAAGGGTGAGGCACCTCCCTAGGGCAGTTTTCAGGGCAAAATGTTATATCCCATATCACAATGTGTGATCCCTCGCACAAGCATGGACTGGAAAAGTATCATTTTATCTGGTCAAACATGTCATAATAGCTCTTTGTTGAACGTACCAAGCATCAAGCACAACAATAAGGGATATCACAATGTAGATACAAGAATGCTAACCATATCCAACTGCTTCTTTTGCTTCCAGGTGTTTTATTATTCCACTGGGATTTTTGAAAAAGCTGGTATCACCCAGCCAGTTTATGCCACCATTGGTGCCGGGATTGTGAACACTGTCTTCACTGTTGTATCGGTAAGCAGCACTGGGGATCGTGGTGAGGGATTTGCATGATGGGTGGCTTTGGGAGAAATGGATGGCATCAAGTGACACAGGGCCAGTTTTATCTCGTCATTCAGAGTGTGCCTAAGGGTGTACTACACCATGATTAGCAAAGGAAAAAGACAAGCACAGAGGTGATTGGGAGAGAGGAAAGGAAAGGAAGGCCGGAAAGAGCATAAGAGTGCAAGAGGGAGAAAAGGGAAAAAAAGGTGAAAGAATGCAAGTGGGTAGGAGACAAGAGACAGAGGAAGGAAAAAGGAAGGAAAAGTAAAAGAATGAAGAGCAAGAGCTTGGAGAAATGTTGTCCTGTGACCCCACACATTAATTCAGGGTGTGGTTGATCACAGAGGTACTAGAGGGTTGGGGACAGAAGGCAGACAGGGGCCCTTGGGACAGAATAGGGTGACATACCGACTGCATCAAGATACAGAGAACCCCTTCAGGTGCTGCCTTGATATTCAGTGTTTTTTTTCTCTTCTGCTGCCACATCTTTCAGCTGTTCCTGGTTGAGCGTGCAGGGCGCAGGACCCTCCATCTAGTCGGCTTGGGTGGCATGGCTGTTTGCGCAGCCATCATGACCATTGCTTTGGCACTGAAGGTGAGTCATTGGCATCCAAATTTTGCTGTTGTCTGGGATAGTGACAGAATAGAGATGTTGAAAGGGTCGTAGATGGGGAAATGGTGGGGTGGGGGTGGGGCAAAGGCAAAGGAAGGGATGTCTTCATGGGAGGCACCTGGAATTCAGGGTGAGCAGGGAGGCAAGGGATCTTCAAGGCAAAGGGAGGAGAATCTCCAGCAGGGGTCAATCAGGGGAGCATATAGTTCAGAGACTGTACTGCACCATGGAGAATATGGGGATATTAGGAGCTTTTGATTCTGCTGTTTGCCTGTTGAGTGACAGCTGCTTCTGTTTCCTTCTCTTGCAGGACATCGTGACCTGGATTAGGTACATCAGCATTGTGGCTACCTTTGGCTTTGTGGCTCTTTTTGAAATTGGCCCTGGCCCCATCCCCTGGTTTATTGTGGCTGAACTCTTCAGTCAGGGCCCACGCCCAGCAGCCATGGCAGTGGCTGGTTGCTCCAACTGGACCTCCAATTTCCTGGTGGGGATGCTCTTCCCTTATGCTGAGGTAAGGTCACTCTCTGGAAATCATCGGTGATGATCTGGTCACTAACTAGTCCATGTCAGCAGAGTACTGCAGCTTCCCAAAGCCTTTGCTTTCACTTGCCTTTTGGCTGAGACAATGCCATGAGTTTAGGCAATCCCTTTAAAAGCTTCAGTTTTTGTCAGCCAAAATAGCATTAAAGGTTCAGAAGGATGCCTTAAGAAAGGTGCAAATAGTAGAGCTTTCCCTTGAAAAAAGCAAGGTTAAAAGTAAACAAATCTGTGTTTCAGAGAGGTTGTCATCATTCTGAACTGCAGAGAACCGCACCTTCATTTTAGCTTTACAGGTTTTTTTCCAAATTATAATTCTTTCCTCTTCTATCCTCCTTGCAGAAACTGTGCGGTCCCTATGTCTTCCTCATCTTCCTTGTTTTTCTGGTTATCTTCTTTGTCTTCACATTCTTCAAAGTCCCAGAGACCAAGGGCAGGACTTTTGAAGACATCTCCAGGGGCTTTGAAGGGCGGCCAGAAGAAGTTAGACCTACATCACCTGTGGAAAAAAGCCCCATGGTGGAACTGAACAGCATACAGCCTGCTAAGGAAGCTTTCTAAGATATTTCACACCATTCCTTGACCCATTTTTCATCCTTAAAGGGGTAGGCAGAGAGTCCTTAAAGGAATGGGCCAATGGATACATAAGGAGAATATCTGGGACAATTTTTTAACTGCTGCTATTTTATTCTCCCCTTCCCATTCCCACCAACCCTGTTTCTGCCAAACCTTGCAGTCAGTTAGCAAGTCCCATGTGGGGAAGATCTCACCCACTTTCAACACTGGAAGGTACCAGGCGCTACAGCAAAAATAACCTCATCTTCACCTGCCTTGCATCTAAGGAGACCAGAGAACAGAGGGCAATATTTTTGCCTCTCTCACCTTTAATTGCTACTAGGAATTAACCTATTTATGCACATAGCAATCACTTAATTTTTGGAACTGATTATTTTTGTATAGTGAGGTAAAACAACCAAACAAGTCCCCTGTTCCTTCCCACTTCTATTCCACTGCGCGTATACATGTGCATGGTGTTACACTGGAACGTAACAAACTTACCAAAATGCAAAAAGCCATCACATTGTATTGTTTGTCCAGTGAACACTACTCTCAGCCTCAGGAAAAGGGGACCAAGTTACGAGAGCATTTTTTTCTTTTCTTTTTGTACAAATTGTTTGAGATGTAATATGACCTGAATTTTATTTATTGGTGTGTCACTTTGTTTGTAAATATTTATTTTTTTAACATAAAGATGACAAAGTGGAAGATGTTTGAGATAAATAAGATAACTCTGCAAAATGATGCTATCGACTTTAAGTGCAATAAAACTGTAATGAGAGAATATGGTACCAAACAGGATGCATGAAAGGAAGCTGATTATACATGTTACCTTTAAAAGTAATTTCTGTCCTCCAAACAGAAATATGAAGACTTGAGTACTCGTGAAATTGAGCATGTG
>NW_017729022.1:117998600-118003602 GCF_001723915.1 Gavialis gangeticus
ATGTTACCTTTAAAAGTAATTTCTGTCCTCCAAACAGAAATACGAAGACTTGAGTACTCGTGAAATTGAGCATGTGGCTGCGTTGGTGTGTGTTTTCTGTATCCACCAAAGTTCTTATGTCCTTTGGAACTTTTTTGGTGGCTGCATTTAATTATTGTCATAAGTATTACTTGAAAATTGTGGCATTGCAGCAAAAGGGCATTGTTACTTGATGCTATTTTCAGTCACTGGTAGCTGTTGTGGAGGAAGAGTGAGGAAGGTGGTGATTTTAAGGCAGAAGATGGTTCTTCTCACCTTCTCTATTTTTCTTTTCTGACTGTACAGAATGTGTGAAAGAGATAGATGGTAATTTAAAGAGATGTAAGGATTAAAAAAAAATGTATTTTCCCAAACTGTATTTTCTTATAAATTTTTCTTACAAAATGTAGAGAAAGGCATAAGACTTCTGAATGCCAGGAGGAGTCCTTTGAGATGTGTTGGTAGGTGTCCATTAGGATGCAAATGTAGGAAAAGAAACCAAAGCTACTGAAACTTGATAGGTAGGATGAAAACTGTAGTTGTCCTTAGTTCATTAGATATAGGGTACATTTTTCCGGGCCAACCATTCTAGAGGATCCATGGAATACTGTAATGTACTGGCTCGGTGTGTGTGTGTTTGTGTACTACTGCCTTTTATTAGATGAGGAATGCCAGACACTCGCTATTTATTAGTTAATTATGGTCTTTTCCCTTGCCTCTAGTTGCCAGAGGATTTAAAAGATACTATAAGCTTTATCCCTGCTGAAAAGTAATATTTTAGTTTAGTAGGGCAAAACATAGAGCATACAATGTGTTTGAAATGGAGGGCAGAAATCTTGGTTTCACAAATGGGAGTGCTCAGTCGGGAATGGGGAGGAGATCCAATATGGTCAGGTCTATCTGTACTCTGTCAATACTCCGTCAACATCAGCATAGGAAAAGATGCAAATCCAAACTCCAGATACCAATACCTCTGCAATTGTTGGATGGAAACAAGCTTTTGAGCTGAAATCAGTGGCTTGGCTCCAACCCTGTACCAAAACTTGAACCACGTAGCTCAACTTCATATAACTGGCACAGGGGGAGTCCTCAGAGTTAACATACCTGGTAACACATGTCTGGCTCAGGGAAAAAGTCATGGTGGAGAGCACACCTCAGTTTTCCCCAGAACACTCAAAGGGACGGTCAAAACAGTCCCCTACAATGCATCCCCCAGGTTTTTTTTTTCTAGTCTGAGTCTTGTATGACTCAAGCAACGGAGCCTTCGCCATTGCCCACACGACAAAATTGCAAAATCCAGTAAATTTTTCTCTGCTGAGAAATATTTCCTGTCTTTTAGCTTGAAAACCTTCTCTTTGCTCAGTTAATTAATGTTACTCCCTTCCCTTTAGACTTCCCTTTGGACTTCCCTTTAGACTTCCTCTTCTACTTTAGTAATTATGTCTTGGGGTTATTGCACGCAGTTATATCTCCCCTCTTTCATATTTTGACTTAATTATGCTCTTCGCTCCAAACTCCAACCATTTGTGGAAGAAAAGTCCATAGAGATGTAAGTCTGTATCTGAAGAAAGGAAATTTCCCTGAAGTTGAACACCAGAGCATTTCATCCCAAGTGTAAGGGTATCTATGTGTTGCCTTGGACTGAAGTATATAAGTCTCTCTTAATCTGAGTCTTTCTTTTTCTTAGTGTCTGCATTGTGAATATTTTCAATGGGTTTTATATGCTTATTATTAATATGTAATTATGTTACATGTTTTTAAAATAAAAACGCGTAGATAACATTTCTGCTTCTGTTTCTTACCCTCATTTTCCTCAGTCCAGACATAACAGCCCTCCTGCTATCCCTGTCCTGGGCTCCCCACACAGCTCTACCAGCATCCTTTGCTCCTGCCTTGCAGTTCCCTGACCACCTACCATTGCTGTTTTAAAGTTTCCACATCATTCTGGTTTTTTGTAGACAGTAGTGCTGTGTCTTTCGGTGCTAGCACTTTGATTTTCTAGGAATGATCTTCCCTGTCTCTCATCCTCCTCTTTTTTATAAAATTAAAAATCTGTTTGCCCTGATCTGTCTGCCCAGGCCCCATGCAGGCACTTTCCAAATATTCTTCCTCAGTCAGGCTCACTACGTGTTTCAAACACGACATGGAAGGAGCAATGGATGTGATTGAGGGGGGAGAGGAGACTGCAGGGTGGAGAGGTCACTATTCCTCACTGGCTGCCCCATTCCTTGGCAGGGTGTGTAAAATGTCACTCTCCACCTCACCTCCTGAGCTGAACGTGAAGAGCCAGTGTAGGACATGCATGCAGTTTTGCACTCCTGTTCAGACATCTTCCTGACTGCACTCCCTTGTGCCATCACCCAGCTTGCAATTACTTGCCTCTTTGAGCACTTCAGCTGGAGTCTGCATCTATTTTTCTATCAGGCAGAAATTGTGAGAACAACTGACTGATCAAGAACCATCTCAAAGGGAAAGACAAGGCAGAGGAGAGGGAAAAGCAATCTGCACTGGCAGGTGGACTGCACAATGAGATCCTCCTGGCGCAGCCAGAGAAACAGGTAAATCCTTTCCCTCCTCAGGGGGCCTAGGGCACCATCAGCTTCTTTTCTGAAGGGGTTCCAAAAGTTCGAGTGCTGGAGCTTTCCCACTGAGGTTAGTTCCTGGAGACCTGAGCATGTACGCAGACAGAGGAGATGACTTCATAGTTTCATAGTTTCTAGGGTCAGAAGGGACCTGAGCAGATCATCGAGTCCAACCCCCTGCCATGGCAGGAAAGAGTACTGGGGTCAAACGACCCCAGCAAGGTGTTCATTTAACCTCCTCTTAAAGCCCCCCAGGGTAGGAGCCAGCACCACTTCTCTTGGAAGTGTTGAGATTCAATGCATAGACCCACACAAATAGCTGACTTTACAGTTTAGTGGCTGAAACCAAAAACTGAAGGGGAAAAAAGTGGTTTCAGGTCCTTGAAAAACAAAAAATGTTTCAGTTTCCTCATCAAAATGAACCCTCCCCAATTATTTCAACTCAAAATGAAAATTCCTTTGACCCCCCAAAATATTTCATTTTCCTTTCATGGCCATAATTCTTTTTTTAATGTTGCTAAATGCGGTTGCTTCAGAAAGAAATATTTTAACATTTTAGGTTTGACAATATTGCACTGGAAAAATTTCACTTCACATTTTATCTCAATTTTTTTTAGCTGATCTTACTAAATCTGACTCCAATTCACAAATAGTTTTATTTGCCCCCACACTGCATAAATTCTTTACCTGAAAAATTTCACCAAGCTCTGAACATGAGCACTTACCCAGCAGAGCTGGTCTCACTCTCTTCTGAAGCAGGACAGTACAGCTCCATGCTGCTTGCTGTGCACCCATCTTGCAAAGGAGGCCTTAAAAACCAAGCTTATGCCTTAGGAGATCAAGCAGCTTATAGTAGATTTTGTACAAGCAGGGTTTCAGCCAGTTTCCCTTTGTTGCCTGCTGTGCAGCATGCTGTGCTCTGGCTGCCTACCACCAGAGCTGGTGGCATTGTGCTACTGGTAGATTGCAAAGTGCTTTGGGATAAGAGGCACCAGGGAAACAATGTTACTGACTTTTACCAGGAGAGATCTAGAAAAAGGGATGCCCAGGAGGCACCAGTTGTCAAGTAGGGGGAGTGGGGTGTGTGCGGGGCCCCACACACTCTCCAGCTAACCCAGAAGTGGACCGGGAGTGCTTTGGGTCTGCTTCCGGGTCTGCTGCCAAGTGCGCTGAGACCCCCCTGCGCTCCTGTGGGATGCTCCATGTGTCCCAGCATGAGCCACCTGGTACCTAGAGGTATGTAGAAAAAACATTTAAACCTGTGTCTACATCCGAATTTCTGAATCTTTCCCAATCTCTCTGAATCGATTTGGAAGGTTCTGATTTGATTCGCAGAGATTAAAGGGTCCTCTGATTTGATTCAGATTTGGAGATTCAAGCCACCAAATTGAGCTGTATCTCCACTGAATCGAATCAGGGACCAAAGCTTCGCACAGCCCTACACTCTACCCCTTTCCTCTTGAGTGTTACAGGCTTCCTGTTACAGGTTCTTCCCATCCGGCCACTGGGCCTCTACAATGCTAAATGGCTGTGTGGCATGGAGGGTTAATAAGAAGTTAGAGAACAGAACTCAGGTATTTGAAATACAATGCTTTAGGAGACTGCTGCATGTCTCATACACTGAACACCAGACCAATGAGTCTGTCAAGCAGCAAATCAATCAAGAAAATAGACCCTACAGACCATTGTTGGAGGCTGTGCGACAAAGGAAGCTGCAGTGGTTTGGAGATATCATGAGAAGGCCAGACACCCTTACCAACACCATAATGCAGGGCACAGTGGAGGGAAAAATAAAAAAAGGTAGATCCAAGAAGAGCTGGGGAACCAATATTGAGGACTGGACAGGGCTTCAACTGACAGAGCACCCAAAGCTAGCCAAATACAGGGCAGAGAGGAAGAGGGTTGTTACAGCATCTAAGGTGCCACAACCATCACAGTGGCCTCTGGACTAACTGACTTGCTGTGAAGTAGGAGTTGCAGGATCAAACCTCTGTATGAAGGAGGCCTAGAACCTGTCTCCTGCTCCCTGGGCATATGCTCTATTCACTAGTTCTATGGGCTAAAATGCAAGAAAGATCTCTTCCTTTGCTTTTACTTCAGGTAGTAGGCATATACCTGGGTACTCCTATTCCATGGACTAGTCACAGCAGGTCAGATATGACACCTCACTGAGATGCCTGGCACAGTTCACATCTCTCAGACCTATTGCTTCAGGCTGTTTCTGCAGAGGCAGGCAGATGTAACTCTGCTGATGACACCTGCATTACAACAGCAAGATTTCCTTTGCACCCTGACATTCCTGCATGAAAGCTAAAAAGTTCTGACCTGAGGAGCTGAGCTGCATAGCACAGGGCTATAGAGTTTGTGCTTTATCTTGGCCCTCCAGAGACAGCCGCTCAGTA
>NW_017729022.1:118004749-118005749 GCF_001723915.1 Gavialis gangeticus
AAGTACCTGAAGATTGGAAGAGGGCCAATGTGGTGCCCATCTTCAAGAAAGGGAGGAAAGAAGACCCAGGAAACTACAGGCCAATCAGTTTGACCTCAATCCCTGGGAAGATTATGGAAAAAAGTATCAAAAAAACCATTCTTGACAGGCTTACGGAAGGCATCATTTTGAGGGATAGTCAACACAGGTTTGTTGTGGCTAGGTCTTGCTTGACCAATCTCATTTCCTTCTATGACCAGGTGATGTATCACTTGGACAAGGGGAAAGAGGTTGATGTCATATATTTGGACTTTAAAAAAGCCTTTGACCTGATGTCCCATGATGTCCTCATGAAAATATTGGGCAACTGAGGCCTCGACTACTCCACAGTCCAATGGCTGGCGAACTGGTTCCAAGGTTGGACCCAGAGAGTGGTAGCTGACAGAGCCGAATCAATGTGGCACTCAGTGACTGGTGGCATCCCCCAAGGCTCCGTTCTCGGGCCTGTACTATTTAATGTCTTCATAAACAATCTGGACACTGGTGTCAAAAGTGGACTAGCCAAGTTAGAGTGGGGAAAAAGTTAGAGTGAGATAGAGTGGGGAAAAAAGTGTGGGGAGTGTTGCTTTCTATGTTAAGGTACGTCTTCTGTAGTTAATATACGTCTTCTGTAGTTAAGTTGGGCCTAGAAGAAAGGCAAATTGAGGTACTATGTGTCAGATTACAGGGGGGTTGAGGACAAACAGACTTGGTAGTGGGGGTCTATTACAGATCCCCACACCAGGGAGATGAGTTAGACCTAGAATTCTTGAGACAGCTCTCAGAGGCAGTGCGCTCAAAGGACCTGGTTGTCATGGGTGACCTAAACTTCCCAGACATCTGCTGGGAGGAACAGGCAGCCAGGTCTGCCCATTCATATTAGTTTCTAACCTGCTTACAGGACCTTTACCTATCACAGGAGGTAAATGTTCCCACTAGAGGAAATGCCTTACTAGACTTGGTGCTGGCCACAGGGGATGAT
>NW_017729022.1:118010749-118011573 GCF_001723915.1 Gavialis gangeticus
GTGCTTTATCTTGGCCCTCCAGAGACAGCCGCTCAGTAGAGTGGCAGCAACATGCGGGGGTGACATTATGAGGTGTTGGAGTTTGGGGGACTCAGGCCTTGCCCAAGCCAGAAAAAGGATGCTTTTTAAAAATACACCAGCTGGCACATTATATGAAGTGCTATTTAAGTCTGTTAGCATGCAATGTAGGGTGGCCCCTACACAATCCCTGTCTACAGTACATATTGTTAACCTGGGTTAATTAAAGTGAGCAAATCCACTGCAGGTCCTCTTTTGACAGGAAGACAGGAAACACCACTAAGGAGGAGTATACTGCACTGGTCCGCACCTGCAGGGAGCAAACTAGAAAAGCCAAGGCTGCAACTGAACTCCATCTGACTACATGAATCAAGGACAATCAAAAGTCCTTCAGATATGTGGGGAGTCGAAAGAAAAACAAGGGCAACATTGGACCCTGCTAAACCAGCTGGGGCAGCTGACTACCGCCACCCAGGAAAAACCTAACCTGTTTAATGATTACTTTGTGTCTGTTTTTCACCAGCCCAAAGGGACCACCCTGCCAAACATGATGTGGGATGACCAGGGTGAGGATGAATATATGCCCACCATTGGCATGGATCTTGTGAGGGAGCATCTTGAGCACAAAGGCCTAAAGAGACTTAGGGGTCATGACTGACCACAATATGAATATGAACCACCAATGTGATACCACAGCTGGCAAAGAGAACAAAACTCTGGATTGTATCTACTGATGCATCTCGAGCAAGACGCAGGATTGTCATCCTCCTGCTGTATTCTGCCTTGGTGAGGCTGCAGCTGGAGTA
>NW_017729022.1:118016573-118029673 GCF_001723915.1 Gavialis gangeticus
GACTACTCCACAGTCCAATTGCTGGCGAACTGGTTCCAAGGTTGGACCCAGAGAGTGGTAGCTGACAGAGCCGAATCAATGTGGCACTCAGTGACTGGTGGCATCCCCCAAGGCTCCGTTCTCGGGCCTGTACTATTTAATGTCTTCATAAACAATCTGGACACTGGTGTCAAAAGTGGACTAGCCAAGTTAGAGTGGGGAAAAAGTTAGAGTGAGATAGAGTGGGGAAAAAAGTGTGGG
This sequence comes from Gavialis gangeticus, assembly GCF_001723915.1. Lineage (NCBI taxonomy): Eukaryota > Metazoa > Chordata > Crocodylia > Gavialidae > Gavialis > Gavialis gangeticus. The sequence goes on from NW_017729022.1 coordinate 118,016,814, forward strand.
GAGTGTTGCTTTCTATGTTAAGGTACGTCTTCTGTAGTTAATATACGTCTTCTGTAGTTAAGTTGGGCCTAGAAGAAAGGCAAATTGAGGTACTATGTGTCAGATTACAGGGGGGTTGAGGACAAACAGACTTGGTAGTGGGGGTCTATTACAGATCCCCACACCAGGGAGATGAGTTAGACCTAGAATTCTTGAAACAGCTCTCAGAGGCAGTGCGCTCAAAGGACCTGGTTGTCATGGGTGACCTAAACTTCCCAGACATCTGCTGGGAGGAACAGGCAGCCAGGTCTGCCCATTCATATTAGTTTCTAACCTGCTTACAGGACCTTTACCTATCACAGGAGGTAAATGTTCCCACTAGAGGAAATGCCTTACTAGACTTGGTGCTGGCCACAGGGGATGATTTGGTGGGGGATCTGCAAGTACAAGGTAACCTAGGGGATAGTGACCACCTATTGATAGAGTTCACTATCTGGCGAAAGGTGGGGAAGATAACTAGTAGGGCTGAAGAGCTAGACTTCAGGAAGGCCAACTTCAACAAGCTCAAGAGATTAGTTAGGGAGGGACTGACGGGCAAAAGCATCAGAAAGGTGGGAGTCCAGGAAGGGTGGGCGTTTCTCAAGGGACTGATCCTGCAGGAACAGAAAGGGACCATCCTAGTACACAGAAAGGGGGGCAAAAAAGCAAAGAAACCCTCTTGGTTAATCAGGGAAATTCAGGAGAACCTGGAGGGGAAAAGAGAGGCCTACAGGCTGTGGAGGCAGGGCCCAGCCACCAAGGAGGAGTATACCTGCTTGGCTCTAGCTTGCAGGGAAGCAGTGAGGAGAGCCAAAGCAGAAATTGAGCTTAGGCTGGCAGTAAATGTTCAGGATAACAAAAAGTCATTCTTTAGATGCATAGGAAGCAAAAAGAAAGTGCAGGGTAACATAGGGCCCCTTCAACATGGACTAGGGCAACTGGTAGCAGAGAGGATGGCCAAAGCGTAGCTCCTAAATTATTTCTTTGCATGTGTTCCTGGACACGAATACGAACATGCATCTCAATGGGACTTTAGGTAAGCGCAAGACAGATACCAACCCACCAACTGTTTGTGCTGACCTAGTAAAGGGGTACCTGGAGGGGTTGGATGTATTTAAGTCAACAGGCCCTGATGATCTTCATCCTAGGGTACTTAGGGAATTAGCTGGTGTCATAGCAGAGCTGTTGGCACAACTGTTTGAGCACTCATGGCACTCAGAACAGGTCCCAGAGGATAGGAAAAGGGCCAATGTGGTCCCTATTTTCAAGAAGAGGAGGAAGGAGGAACCAGGTAACTATAGGTTGGTTAGCCTCACCTCTATCCTTGGCAAGACCTTTGAGAAAATTGTTAAGGATCACATTTGTGGGGGACTAGTGGGTAAAATAATGCTACGGGCCAACCAGTGTGGGTGCCCTGCAGGCAGATCCTGCCTGACTAATCTGGTTTCTTTTTACAACCAGGTCACAAAATGCTTGGATGAAGGAATAGAGGTAGATGTTATTTACTTAGATTTTAAAAAGGCCTTTGACGCAGTGTCACACTCAATTCTTATAAATAAACTAAACAGTTGCAATGTAGACTATTACACAGTCTGGTGGGAGGATAATTGGCTTATGGGATGCGCTCAAAGGGTGGTGGTGGATGGGTCAGTTTCTACCTGGAGAAATGTGGGCAGCGGAGTCCCCCAAGGCTCTGTTCCGGGACCGGTACTATTCAATATCTTCATTAGTGACTTGGAAGAGGGAGTAGGAAGCACCCTGTCCAAGTTTGCAGACTACACCAAACTATGGGGGGAGGTACACAAACCAGATAGCAGGGAGCGAATCCAGGCTGATTTGGACAGGCTGGGGAAATGGGCCAAACAGAATAGGATGCAGTTTAACAAAGATAAGTGTCATGTGTTGCACATGGGGAGGAAGAATCATCCGCACTCCTATAGTCTGGGAGGCACCATTCTAAGTAGCACAACTGTGGAAAGGGATCTTGGAGTCATAGTCGACTCCAAAATGAACATGAGTCACAGGTGTGATGAAGTAATAAGGAAAGCTAACCACACTCTTTCTTGCATAAGTAGGTACATCACAAACATATCTAGGGGTGGGGTGTTGCTTCCCCTCCATGCAGCATTGGTCAGGCTGCAGCTGGAGTACTGTGTCCAGTTTTAGTTGCCGCACTTCAGGAGGGATTTGGATAACCTGGAAAGGGTTCAGAGGAGGGCCACCTGTCTGATTAAAGGCCTACAGAAAAAACCCTACAAGGACTGATTGAGGGACCTGAATCTCTTCAGCCTCCGCAAGAGGAGGCTGAGAGGTGATCTCGTGGCCATCTATAAACTCATCAGGTGGGGACAGCAGGAAATAGGAGATATGGTGTTTACCATGGCACCCATTGGGGTAACTAGAAACAATGACCACAAACTGAAGGAGAGCAAATTTAGATTGGACATCAGGAAAAAATTATTTACAGTGAGAGTTGCCAAAATTTGGAATATACTTCCACGGGAGGTGGTGTTGTCCCCTTCCCTGGAGGTATTTAAGAGGAGATTGGACAAACACCTGGCTGTGGTCATCTGACCCCAGCACTCTTCCCTGCCCAGTGCAGGGGGGTGGACTTGATCTAACAGGTCCCTTCCAACCCTAAAATCTATGAAATCTATGAAACAATCTGGACACTGGGTTCAAAAGCAGACAGGCCAAGTTCACTGATGACACCAAACTTTGGGGAAGAGTATCCACACTTGAGGACAGGCTGGTGATTCAGGCCAGCCTTGATAGGCTTGCAAGGTGGGCAGATGAAAAGCTGGTGGCATTCAATACAGAGAAATGCAAGGTGCTCCACCTCGGGAATAAAAACCTGCATCATACTTATAGGCTTGTCAATGCTACACTTGCTAGCACCATGACTGAAAGAGACTTGGGGGTCATGATTGACCACAAGATTAATATGAGCCACCAATGCAATACTGCAGTTGGCAAAGCAAACAAAACTGGCTTGCATCTTCCAATGCATCCCAAGCAAGACCCAGGATATCATTCTCCCGCTGTACTCAGCCTTGGTGAGGCTGCAGCTGGAATAGTGCATCCAATTCTGGGCTCCACAATTTAGGAAGGATGTGGAGAAGCTTGAAAGAGTCCAGAGGAGAGCCACACGCATGATCAGAGGGCAGGAAAATAGGCCTTATGAAGAGAGGCTGCAAGCTATGGGACTCTTCAGCCTGGAAAAGCGCAGGCTCAGGGGTGATTTGGTGGCAGCCTGTAAGTACATAAGGGGTGTGCATCAGGATCTGGGGGAACACCTGTTCAACAGAGCACCCCAGGGGATGACAAGGTTCAATGCTCACAAACTCCTGCAAGACCATTTTAGGCTGGACATAAGGAAAAAATTCTTTGCTGTCTGAGCCCCCAAGGCCTGGAACAGACTCCACCGCAGAAATGGTGCAAGCACCTACTCTGGACACTTTTAAGAAACATTTGGATGCTTATCTTGCTGGGATCCTTCAACCCTAGCTGACTTCCTGCCCCTTGGGCAGGGGGCTGGACCCGATGATCTTACGAGGTCCCTTCCAGCCCTAATGTCTATGAAATCTATGAAATCTTCTCCTCCAGACAGGGCCTCAGCATTTCGGGTGCACTCATAACTGGCTTGCTGAGTCTCTGTTTCCCAACCGTGCTGGACAGTGATTCTGATTCTTTTGTTCAACACAGAGTCACACATGGTCTGGCATCACTGCAGTTACCACCCTGGAAACATCAGTGCCTCAGAGATGGTAAATGTAAGGGAATGTGCATCAAAACTTGCAGGGGGGCTGATCTCTGGGTTCCAGACTCTCTTTGTTGCTTGTTATTCTCTTCAGTGGTGATGAATTTAGATAATCAGATTTTAAAGGCTCCATGTTAAGTTACCCAGAACCTACAGTCCTTAGCACCTGCCATGGCAGGATGGCTCCCTTCAGTCTGCATTCAAGATCTTTCTCCACTGCTTGTTTCAGCTGCTGAATTAATTCCTTTTCTGCCTTGGTATTCACATCCTTCAAATGCTGGCTTGCAGAAGGTTATCACACTCATTAAATTAAACAAATGACATTAAATTTCATCTCACATTTAGTTGCCCATGCACTCAACCCATGCAAGATCATCCTGTAGTTCCTCACAGTTTGTCCTAGTCTTTACCACTTCAAATAATTTAGTGTCATCCACAAATTTGGCCACCTCACTACTCACCCCCTTTCCAAATCATTTATGAATATGTTAAACAGCACCAATCCCAATATAGATCCCATGGGGGGAGGCGCTCCACTGTTTACTTCTTTACCTCAACCATTGTCTGCCACTGCCACCCACCAGTGCCTGTTTAGCTCTGCTAACCTCACCTTCTAAATTAACCACTTTGAAACCTGAATTACAGTATTTATTTGTGTAGCTCCTTCCCCCAAATACTCAAGTGTATTGACTTTTCCACAGAATTAAGGTGTCCTCTTTGCTATCTAGAGTAGGCACAGATCCCTCTCTTCCAAAGACATGGTTTCACATCACAGCTCATTCAAATCACACTCCATCAACCCAAAATGTCCATAGAAAATGCAACCAAGAATCACTGTTCCTCTGGTGACAGCTAATGGGATGGAGACAGGAATGCAAGAGACAGAGAAGAATTAAGTCTGTAGAAATTCAAGGAAGATTAAAAGACCTGGAGGAGGCTGAGGACAGAGGGGAGACAGCAAGAAGTGATGGCCTGCAAGACCAGCCACACTATTCATCCAGCCCATGAACCTGTGGCGCATCACTCTTCCAGCCTGCGGGGATCGATGAGTTTGACACCTTTCGGTTAGAGCAAGGGTTAAGGAGAGAACCTATTGATTAGATCAGGGGATAGAGCAAGCACAGGCAAATGTAGCTTGTACAGAACGAAATGCCAAGAACTGTTCAGTGGAAGAATCAGAGAATCATAAAGCATGAAGGGAGCTCCAGGAGCACATCCAGCCCTCTGAGTGGATGCAATATATACTCTCCCTCTGCCATCCCAGAGGGATGCCCATCCAGCCTCTTCTTAAAAGCCTCTGAAGATTTGATCTAAATCTTTTTTTTGCTGCTGTTTGAACTCATTTCCTCTGCAGCAAGAGAAAACAGTATCTCTCCCATGTTCTGCAAGGTAACCTTTCAAATGTCTTCCCTGGATCTCCCTTTCTTCAAACTCCACATGCCTGGTTCCTTCAGCCTGTCTTATGGTCTACTTTCCAAGCCCTTCAGCATCTTTGTTGCTCCTCTCTGGTTCCTCTCCAGTTTCTTTATACCCTTCTCAGTGAGGCCTGAAGGGGGAGGCAGTGGACCTGGGGTGTGTTTTGTAGGTAGAGGGCTCATCTAGTTCTTAGTTAGGGAGAAGGAAGTGGTAAGGTGTCATGGTCAGAGTAAGGGGACTGTTAGAACTGGGATGAGGAGGGCTGGTTGGAGGTTAGGGACCTAGCACTATGGCCTATCTCTCTGTAAAATTGCATGAAATCCCATAGATGAGGGACTTTCTGCTCTTGGCCTTCATCACTGGGGTGGCATTTGATGGAATTGGTTGCAGTCCTGTCTCTTGGTGATTATGGCCAAGCTCTCCAGCCAGCCAGCACATTATGTTGCCAGGGCCTCATCAGCTGCTGCAATTGCTTTAATAATTCCATTGTAGCCACATCCTATCAGTGGCTCCTGATAAGGGATATGAGGAAGGCAAGAGGGAACCTTTGGGAAATTTCCAGCACAAACATTTATGCCTGCAGGGCGTGTGTTTACCATAAAGCATTAACTAAAGGTTTCCAGGTTTCATCTATGCTATTGCCGCATGGGCTTGGGTCCAGTCCCCCCCACCCCCATCGGCCCCAACAGGATATGAGCAACACCCATTGACTTCTGCAGAAGTTTGTTACTCACATCCTGCATGCAAGAAAGCCGGGGCACTGCTTGTCTTAAGGGACCTATAGTAGGAATATGATAAACGTGCCTTCTTATTGCTCTGAGATGATGTTTTTACTGAACTGTCCGCAATAACTCTCAGATCATTTTTCTGTGTGGTAAAAGCTTGTGTACATTGTAGTGTAAGTATAGTTTGAGTTATTTTTGCCCATGTGCATCACCTTACATTTATTTAATCTACCATTTAGTTCCCCATGCACTCAACAGTGCAAGATCATCCTGCATTTCCTCACAGTCTGTCTTGGTCTTTACCACTATGAATAATTTAGTGTCATCCACAAATGTGGTTACCTCACTACTCACTCCCTTTCCAGACCATTTAAGAATATGTTAAACAGCACCAATCCCCAGTTGAAGTACTCCGTCCAGTTTTGGGTGCCGTACTTCAAGAAGGATGTTGATAAACTTGAGAGGGTCCAGAGGAGGGCCAGCTGTATGGTTAGGGGCTTACAGGATAAGCCCTATGAGAAGAGACTGAGGGACCTGGACCTCTTCAGCCTCCACAAGCGAAGGCTGAGAGTTGATCTTGTGGCTGCCTACAAATTTATTAGGGGGACACAGCAAGGGATCAGAGATGCTCTGTTCACCAGGGTGCCTCTTGGGGTAACAAGAAACAATGGTCACAAACTGACAGAGAGCAGATTTAAGCTAAATATCAGGGAAAACTTCTTCATGGTAAGGGTGGCCAAAATTTGGGATGGGCTTCCAAGGGAGGTGGTGCTCTCCCCTACCTTGGGGGTCTTTAAGAGCAGGCTGGATAGGTATCTGACTGGGGTCATCTGACCCCAGCACTCTTTCCTGCCCAGGCAGGGGGTTGGATCCAATGATCTGTTGAGATCCCTTCTGACCCAAACATCTATGAATCCCAAAATAGATCCCTGGGGGGCTCCACTGTTTACTTCTTTCCATCCCAAAAACTGACTATTTATACCCACTTTTTGTTTTCTGTCCTTAAAACAACTGCTTATCCATGGGTGAACCGCCCCTAATTCTATGACTACCTAACTTCATTAAGAGCCTTTGGTGGTGGACCTTGTCCAAGGGTTTTTGGAAGTCCAGATGTATTCTGTCAATTGGACCACCCTGATCTGCCTGCTTATTATAACTTCAGAGAACTCCAGTAGGTTGCTGAGGCATGACTGCTCTCTGACTAAACCATGTTGATTCCTCATCTACGTGATAAACAAACCTTTTAATTTTTTTAAAATAATTTCTAACAGTTTTTCAGGAACATAAGTTAGACTCACCAGCCTACAGTTGCCTGGTTCTCTCTAGAGCCCTTTGAAGTAGGGGAGTTACACTGGCAGTTCTCCAGTCCTCTCGTACCAAAGCTGCTTTTAGTGATAGGTCGCAGACTACAGTTAGGAGTTTGGCAATTTCCAATCTGAATTCTTTCAGGATCCTAGGATGAATGCCACCAGCTCCTGGGAATTAGCTACTGTTTAGTTTATCAATTTTCTCTACAACTTCATCTATTGAAACCTCTATTTGGGTCAGGTCCACTGACTTGTCCCTAGAGAGGATTCAGTTTGGTTAGCAAATCTCCTTAACAACTTCCACAGTGAAGACAGATACAAAGAATGCATTTTGATTCTTGGTAATGGCCCTGTCATCCTTTAGCACTCACACTGATCATCCAAAGGCCCAACTGACTCCCTGGCCAGTCTGAGTTCTCATGTACTTAAAGATGTTTTTGTTCCCTTTTGTGTCTCTTGCACATTTCTTCTCAACTTCTCAAAGTAAGGCCAAAACCAATCAGTACAAATCAGAACTAAAGGCTGCAGCAGCGTACGGCTGGTTGGTGATCCCAGGAGGACTGACTGCAGTCACTGTGACGGAAAGAATCGGAAAATGTTTCCTGAATCTTTACGTGCGACATTCTGCAAAGGTTCTTCCTTGAGCTTTGAGAAACAGGAACTAGCTTTTCACCCACGAGTTAGTCAGAAAAATCATAAATACTAAGAAACTGGCTGCAGGCAAAAAGTTACAGCAGAGGCAGTATCATATGGTGGCATAAAATGGCTGCTTCCAATAAAATTGCATTAGCACTGGAAAGCATGTGAGGGATACTGATACCCAATGTGTTAACTTTGGCAGCCTTTATAACCAGTCCCAGGCCAATAAAGCTATTGAAAAGCAGAGCAAACTGCTTTGGCTTCACCAGCTGCTTGCCCTGGATGCCTGTTTTTCCAGTAGGACAATGTGGGTGTGGATTGACATTTTCTACACACATTTGCACCAATATACATGACCATGGATGGTATGGGACACTGATCAAGCAGGTCTGGTCCTGGTCACAAGTAATGGAGGCTTGCCTTCTACTCAGCTACTTAGGCTGAATTGGAAAAATCTTGATTCTCTCCCAGAGAGCAGCTTTGCTGGCCACAAAGGGGCAGTGTTTGTTAGGGCATAAAACCCTGCTACCACAATGAAAACTGCCCTAGACACAGGCATGGGGAGGCCTAATCATTTTCTTAAGTTCAAAAAGTGCGCAGGAAAGAATAAGACACCCCAGAATTTGCACTGAGACCATGTTGCACCCTGTTGTTCCTAGGACTTGCAGTTGTGCCCCAGGCCTGAAGAAAGAAGCAGAAAAGGCTTTGAGAGATTGTAAGTGCTCTGCCCCACGGCAGCCCCTGGCCTGGGTCTTACTGTGACCTACCTAGGGCCACATATCTGAATACATGTAACACATATATGTTGCATCAAATGTCCCAATTAAGCAAGATTAAGCACTCCAGCAAATGGCACACAAGACAGTGATGTGATGAGTATCATGTCTGGCCACCTTTGTCCCCCGACTCTAAAAGACCAGCTCTCCATTCACCATTGGGTAAACTGGAGGTTGTCCTTGGCAGAAATCTAGAGCAGGGTTTGAACCTTTAGAGTTGTAGCAAGACATGGTACTCTGTTTGCTACCACACCCAGTAGGGATGGGTATTGTATATGAAGATGATAATTGGGCATGAAAATCTGGATCCCCAGCTCCTCTCCAAAAAGTGAGGTGTTCAGTTTGGCTTGGTTCACTGAGAAGCCATGCTCTCCCTGCGACATCCAGACCCAAGCTCAGGTCTAGACTGGGAACCCCTTTTACCCTGAATTCAGGGCTGGGCAGTGGCAGTGATCCACTCTGAGCCCACCTTGAGAGGACTGTGCTGGTGCCAGAGGTCTCCTTTCTTGCTGGCTCATGCCAGCTATGTATGAAGCAAGATGGACACTTAAGCACAAGCCCGGTCACCCTTTGAGTAAGGTGTGAGGTAGTCCAACTGTATGTCGCTACTGAGAGGTTAGGTACAACCTAGGGCTCTGCCCTGGCCCTGCCAGAGCTCCTCTTTCACCTGTTAACTACTGCCAGCCACACTGACCCTGTCAGAGGTTTCTGTGTCAGGATGTTCTTGGGGATAAGGGACCTATGGCTCTCTGAACTATGTTCGTGTGCGCGCAGCGCTGCGGGCTGGGACTGGGGAGGTCAGCAGCCGCAGGACTTCTGAATTGTAAGGCAGCCTGAACTCCCAGGCCGAGCTGTACCAGAGCTGTACCATGGCATTTCCCCCACATTGTGGGGAGCAAGCCACAGCACCATAGCAGGACAGCAAGTTGTGATCTCCTACCCTGGTGTTCTCTGTATGGCTGAGGAAAGGCTAAAGTCCTCTTCACTCCTACTCCCCAGGCTTGCAGGCTCTTATGTGCCCTGCCTGAAAAGCCTTTCCCTATGCCCCCAAGAAGCCAGCGGTACCTACTTTTGGTCTGCTTTATGCCAGCACACTAGGGCCCTTCCTCCCAGCAGCAATCTGGGGACGCTCACCTGCTCTCCTCACTTCCCACCTGGCCCCCAAGCACCTGTGGCCTGACACATTTTCCTGTTCAGCATGGGCTTCCTGCTGGGGACTGTAGCAGGACACTTAGGTGCCTGCTACTAGAGGCAGTATTACGAGCTCAGCTGCCAATCACCAGGGCAGCACAGGTGCGGGTTGCCGTGACAACTGGTCTGGTCAGCTGACCGGAAGGGGGCAGGGCCTGGCCTTTATAAACAGCATAGGCTGAGGCCAGAGGCCAGTCTCCATTTGGCTGCCAAGGAGGTAGGAGCTTGAGAAAACCCTGATGTGGATGTATATGGAAGCAAGCCAGGTTGGCTGGGAATTTATGTTATAGCCCAGGGGTTTTGTTCTTATGGTTTTGGTTGTTATGGTGTGAGAAGCGTGGTGTCACCAGAGGACTGGGCGAGGCTGTAGGGGTGGAGGAGGCCTCACTTGGGGTGTCCTGACCCTGGCCCCAGTGTGGGTGAATATTGGGAGGAGCCCCAGTGGGGCATGAGACCCAGGAAAAGGGTCTGGGGCCAAGTAAGGCTGAGTCTGCCTGAGCCCCAACTGGGAGAAGCCCAGTGGGTGTAGGACCTGAGGAAGGGGTCTGGGGCCAGGTAAGGCTGAGGCTGCCTGAGCCCCGAGGGTGAGAAGAGTGAGCAGGGCCCGAGTGTGGGTGGGGAGCACGAGAGGCGTGAGACAGGCCCCAGTTGGGGCGAAAGCGTGAGCATGGAGGGACAGGCCACAGTGGGGCAGTCCCTGTATGGGAGGAGCCCTGGGAGGGGGCGAGCGTATGGAGGAGCCCCGGGAGGGGGTGAGCGTATTAGCTTATGGAGGCCCCAGTACAGCAAGGCAGGCACCGTGCCAAGGAGGGCAGGAAGGCAGCCTCCCATTAATGATATACGAGCAAGACGTGGCAGGTGAGAGAGAGGGTGCGTTCAAGACCTGATTTGGCACAGAAGATAGGGCGCTAGGGGAGGTCACGGACCCCCAGGCCCCACCCTGTCACAGGGACCTTTCTCCATATCCACTTCCACCTGTCTGGGAACCAAGAAGTGCCCCTTGGAGGAAGAGGAGGTTCTGCATTCAGGCTGGCGCCTTCCTCACCAGCTGCTTCTAAGGGAGCGGATGGGAAGATTGTACTGAAAAGTCTGACACACACGAGCCACTGGAGTTTTCCATCATTCCCTGCTCTCCTATCCCTCTGAGCTAGCCTCTTCTGCTCCCCACATTACTTCTCCTGGCAGCACAACTCTGCCACTTCCTTGGGATTCCTTTTGCCAGAACCAGTTATACCTGCCAATAGCACAAGCAGGCCTACCCTGATGCAGGGGCCCCTCTAGGCCCCAAGCTTGCCCACAGCAGTAGCAACAGATCATGGAGGGGGGAGAAGATATTCACACCCCACTTTCCCTGCTGGCAACTTAGGATCTTGATCATTTGGGGGCTTGTCTCAGTCTAGGAGTCTCCCTCCCACAACTGCTCTTTCTCACCTGCCCTCACTCCCCCGCTTCCCCAGACTCTCTGCCCCAGCTCCTACAAAACACTGTCAACTCCCTCCCAGCCCATCTGGAGCTCCACATCCCAACCTTCATTTCATCCCAGTGGGTCTCCCCCTGCCCTCATTACACAGATGCTCCAAATCTCTTTTACTTCTATTCCCCAGTGGATGGCTTTCCACCTTCTCCTCTCCACATGTCCTCTAGGGTCATCCATCTGCCTACTCCCACCTTTTACTTCTACTCCCTTTCCTGCTTTGGTTCCCCTCAGGACTTGTAACACTACATGGAAAATGCCAGAGGAAGGGTGTGCAAGCACAGATCAGGAGGCTCAGTACATACAAGATGCCGTAACATCAGAGATAAATCTCTCATCTCGTTTCTTTTATCCCCCATACTTCCCAGTTCTGCCCATGGGTTCATTTATCTCAGGGGACTGGGAGGGGAAAAGCCCCATGGCACAGAGACCTGAGCTCATGGGTGAATATGACTCCAAGGATTCCTTCGCTCCAGCCCTCTCAGGGGTCCTGTACCCTGGGCTCTGTGAATGCTGTGTGCTGTTGCTGTGGGGGCTATTCCCAACCCTGAGTGGGGAAAATGGTATGCTACTGTTTTACCTTAGGTCCCAACTTGTGTGGTGTGGTGCCACCAGATGGTCAGAAGGGAGCACTACATGGGTGTGTTCCTCCCGGTTTTAAAAAGGTGCAGAGAACTGTGTATGACTCCCAGTGGGGTGGTCACAAGAAAGCCCCTCCAGCACCACTCTCTATTTACAGAAGAGGCTGCCCAAATGGTCTTATTGACATGAGTGTAGACAAGCATGCATGGATGCACTTACTTGGCAGCAAACACGTCTTTGTTTCAAATATACTGAAACCTTTTTCAATTCCCAAATGTGTTTCTGGTCATTCAGTTACCCTCCCTAGGTTGCTCCTGCGGCCATTGCCTGATGGCAAGTGAGACTCGGGGGGCATCCAAACCCCAAGCCTCTGGGCTTGGGCCTGCACATAGGATGCCTGCCAGTGGATTTGGAAGTATCTGAAGCCCCAGGCTGAAAAGTCTGGGGTGGAGGATACTTGGTGGTTGCAGTGCCACATATGATGTTTGAATGATTGAGTGTTGTTCTGTCAAAAGGATTTGGAACTCACCTGGCTAATTTGACCTGGAACACAAAAAATCCACCTCCACCCCCCAAAAAAATCTATCTTATAGCCAAGCGGGGACATTAGCTTCTTCCCACTGGGACACAGATCAGCTTGTGGCTCTGCTCCCAACTCTGCTGTTTGCCTAACAGCAAGGCCATGAGATAAGCACAATAGCTCAGATGACGTCACAGATGAGCTGCCATAGAGGAAGATAGCTTCCCAGCCCTGTGATTTACTGCTTCTGGGTCATACCACCCTCCACTGCATCCACATCCCATTTGAAACACCTCTTCTTTACTGCATGCATGTTCTCTGTGCAGGTATTTTTCAGCACCTTTGCTTTCCAGCTTTTAGATCAATGTTTGTCAACTCATGGGTCACAATCCAAAAATGGGTCACAAGAATATATGAAAGGATTGTGAACAAACTTTAAAAATGGATCATAT
>NW_017729022.1:118034673-118036998 GCF_001723915.1 Gavialis gangeticus
GGGGGTTCTGCCTGGCTCCTAGGGCCCTCTCTCTAGGCATTCTCTGTCCTTAAAGGAGCCGGCACACCTTAGTGCCCTGAGAAGCATCTTAGGAGCGTGACTGTTTTTCAGTTCGGTATGCTGTATGTATGTATTTAAAACACAGCCTGTTTAATTCCCAAAACAAACTTTAAAAATGGATCATATTTTGCATACTTAAAAAAAAAATAGATGCTGCTTATGCTTCATCATATGATAATGCTGTCCATACTGATAAACAGGGATCTGGGTTTTCCATTTGCTGCTGAAAAATATGGATTTTCACCTTTAAAAGAGAAAATATGTACGAAACTACAGGTTTCCTTTTGCAGACCGGTAGAGTTGCAGCTTGCAAGGGGCCGCTTGGGGCTGGAGGAGCAGAAGGAAGGAGATCAGGCAGAGGGTGCCACATGCATGTGCATGCATGCACCTGGCAGCCAGGCAGCATGGAGAGAGCAGTTCCCCACATGCAAGTCTATGGGGCAGGGAGGGGGCATAGATGACCCATTGGGGAGGCATAGGTAACACATCAGAGGGGCATGTGCCCTCCCAGATTTGTGCACCCACAGTGGGCATGAGGCTGCATCCTGGCCAGACCAGCATGGGCAGGAACTGCTTCCATGGCCCAGCGGTCAGGGCCCAACAGCCAAGACCCAGTGCAGGAGGGCAGCGTGGGGCAGCAGTGACACTTGTTGCTGCTGCTGCCACCTCCAGGACTCCCATGCCAGCAGTGTCACCTGCAAATCAACAGTGCAAGGAGTAATGGATGGGGTGGGGAGGGGTACACGGCCCTCACCTCCTCCCACCACCAGTCACTTGCATGCCAGGCTGTGGCTCTACCCCACTACCATGGCCCAGCTGCTGCTGCCACTCCTCTCAGGCCACAGCTCTACCCTACCCCAGAGGGGAGGGGAGGCGGCAGGCAGTGTGGGTGGCCTGAAGGGAGTGGCAGCAAAGAGCAAGCCATGGCGGTGGTGTGGAGGAGCAACTGGCTGGTAGTGAAAGGAGGTGAAGGCAGCCTGGCCCCCCTCCACTCCCCTCTCTGCTTCTCCTCATGCTGCTGCTGGCGCAACTGGTGTGGTGGTCCTGGTGGTGGCAGCAGCAATGAGTCTTGCCATCACACTCCTCCCTCCCACAGCAGGTCTTGCCCACTGGGCCACGGAGGCAACTCCTGCCTATGGCAATCTGGCCAGGCTGCAGTCTCATGCCTGCTGTGGGTGCACAAACCTGGAGGGGGGGCAGGGTCGTATGTTCCCCCATGCCCCACACATCCCCTACCCCACACACTGGTGGACTGGGGCTGGGAGCATGGGGCAGTGGGTCAGGAGCAAGGGGAACCAGCAGGGCAAGTGGGGCAGGGAGCTCTAGGTTGGAAGTGAGGGGCAGCAGGGCCAGGGGGCTGTTTTCTACTTACATTCTTTACTGGGTCAGGACTGGCCATTGATGTTTACCAGTGGGTCCTGGTACAGAAAAGGTTGAGAGCCACTGTTTTAGATCGTTTTACCTCACTCCCAGTTGGGCCTAGCTATAAATAATTAGCTGCCCCCCACAACCCAATAGTCTTGAGTGTACCTGTGCAAAGGTATGGGTCTCCTCTCTAAAGTAACTCTGCAAAAATGACCTGACCTCTCCCTAGCTTCATCATCATCATTCACACTGCTTCTCTAGGCACACTTGAGCCAGAACTGCAAGCTATGACAACAAATGTGTTTTTGCACAGATTGCTTTTTTTCCCCTCCTGTTTGCCTTGCACAGCTAACCAGCTGGCAGAGATATCTAAGAGTCTAGAGCCATTCTACCTAGGCATTATATGGGCAAGGTCATTATTATTATAGTATTGTAACCAGTGACACCTGTCCATACTCCTTAAAGACATCAATTGCCTTGTGGGGTTGTTATTAATAGGGAGAAGGCTTCACCCTTGGGTTGTTTCTAATAAGAAAAATGCTCAAATATCAGGCCTGTCTCCATTTACAAAATTATATTGAGCTAGAAAATTGTGTTGGGATGAACTGAATTAGCAAAGGTGGTGCAAAACCTGGTGTCTTTTGATCTACACCAAATTCAGACTTAGGGTCAGCCTCCTAACAGCAAACTCAATCCTCCACACTTGTGTTCCTGCCTGGTGCTTGCTTGTTAGCTGGTGGTTAAAAAATCCACCACCCCTTTTAACTAGAAAGTGGAACACAAATGGTGGGAAAACCAGACATGTGGGGTCTCTTGTGATGCTGTTTGTACTCTCTCTTGGCCACAGAGAGCTGCATGTTAAATCCTTTTTGTTGCTCTCCCGGAGATCCCAGCTGCAGT
>NW_017729022.1:118041998-118059791 GCF_001723915.1 Gavialis gangeticus
CTGGTGCTTGCTTGTTAGCTGGTGGTTAAAAAATCCACCACCCCTTTTAACTAGAAAGTGGAACACAAATGGTGGGAAAACCAGACATGTGGGGTCTCTTGTGATGCTGTTTGTACTCTCTCTTGGCCACAGAGAGCTGCATGTTAAATCCTTTTTGTTGCTCTCCCGGAGATCCCAGCTGGTTGGTACCTTTGTCCGTGGAGTGCGCGGCACATGGAACACAATGTTCTTTGTGCCCTCTCACTGCAGCTGGGTCCCCTTCGCCCTCTGCTCCAAGACATCAGACTTCTGCAGATGCAGCCCAGTGCTTTTGCCAAGCTAGAGCCAGCCTTCCCTATATTAGCTTGGGCAGGTCATTTGGCCTCTCTTGTGCCACTGTTTCCCCGCCTGCAAAAGAAGAGTGATCCTTATCTCTGTAAATAGCTTCTGAGCTGTGGATAGCCAGCAGTCCTACAAGTGTAAGGAGGAAATATTGTTTAGACAAACATGCAATTTTTATTTGCAAGTGTGCATCTGCTTAGCTGCCCACTCCCACCCCTAGGTTGTCTGTTTGCTTTTTTAGCATCCCTGCTTTCTAGATGTCTCCCTGCCATTGAGTATTGGTTTCTGGGATTGTTCTTTTCTAGCTGCAACACCAGCTGGTGACTGCCTTAGCTGAATCTGCTCCTCACCCCCCCAGGCCCTAGTTTTTCTAGATCCCTTTGCATTATTGCTTTGTTCTCCCCAGTATTTGCACTACCCTCCCACTACTGTATCATCTGTGAATTCCACTGCTCCAGAATCGTGATTCTTCTGTGTATGCTGCACCCAAAATCACAGGGGCTTTTGTGGTGGTGTGGTGATTTTCAGTTAGTAACACTTGCAGGCAGAGAGAGACTGGAAAAAATGCTATGATGATTCAACCCCAGGGCTTGGAGATTTGTCCCTTTGATATCAGGCTCCTTGATCAGAGCACAGCTATGTTATCTGCCTTTGTCTCCAGAGACTTAATTCCTGGCACATTTGGTCTGGCGGAATCCCAGATACCTGAGCTGATCATTGAAACAGGAGATGGAGCCTCACATGCCACACTCCTGTGTCACTCCTAAATATGTGAAGGCATTTGGGGGGGATTTGCTCCTCCAAGGCTAGTTAACCTTGAGGAAACACCTGTCTGCAGCAAATCTGAGGAACTGGAGACCTGCCCCCACCCCTATCATTCCTCCACCTGCCCTGACAAGAGGCTACCTGTTCTCCCTGTATCTTAGGACCCTCCAGAAGTCCACCACCAGGACTCTATGTTCCCCTCCTCTGAGCTCCTTCATCCTTTCCTCCCAACTGAATTGCATACCAGATGCTCCTGGTTCCACCCACCCCTCAGCCAACAAGTGCAAGTTCCTTATCAGATAATCTTGTGTCTGCATCCAGCAGGCAAGAAGTGGGGCAGATGGAGGTCATAGGTCATAAGAAAGTAGGGCTGGAAAGGGCCTCACATGTTATCTAGTTCAGCCCGTGCTTAAGGCAGGATCACCCCTGACTAAAATATCCCAGCCAAGTCTGTCCAACCTGCTCTGAAAGTTTCCAAGGATGGAGATGCCACAATTTCTCTGGGCAGCCTGTTCCAGTGCCTCACCACCCTCAAAGTCAGAAAGTTCCTCCAAATCTCCAACCTACATTTCCCCTGCTACAGCTTGAGGCTGTTGCTCCTAGTCCTGTCCCCTATGGCCACAGAGAAAAGCCCATCTCCATCCTCCTCAGGAATTTGAAGACTGTTATCAAATCCCCCCCTCAGTCTTTTTTTCTTCAGACTAAGTGACCCTACTTCTTTCAGCCTTTCCTCATAAGTCTTGTCTCCCAGGCCCCTGGACTCTTTCCAAACTGTCCACATCATTCTGGAAGTGCAAGGCCCAAAACTAGATACAGTACTCCAGGTGAGACCTCATCGGTGCTGAAAAGAGGGGAAGCATCACTTCCCTTGATTTGCAGGTGACACATCTGTTAATACAGCCCAGTATGCTGTTAATTTTTTTTTTTTTATGATGGAGAACATCCAGTAGTGGGGAGATGGAGAATGTTTGAGGGAGCAAGCTGAGACATTCAGGTGCAATGGTCAAAATCATAGCATAAACATGCATAGCAGTGGATTAGTTGGATAAAGTGATCAGAGAGTAGTTCTGGAAGCAGAAATGTAGGTTGGCATGATGAACAGGAGCACTACAGCTCACTGAATTGGGCTGAGCAGGGATCTTGAGACTGAAGAACCTGGATCAGGCAGTTATGTTTTGCAGAGTTTATATATATGAAGGTCTAGGAATAGTGTCACATGCTGTGGAGGTATGCCATGCTCATTTCAAGTGAACAAGAGGGCCCAGCAAGTCAAAAATATTATCTTGACCCTCACTGTACAGCACTAAATAGCTAAAGTGGTTTGGGATCCTGCTCACAGACACCCTGCAACTCTGACAACTAAAGCATTGCACAAACTTTTATTAAAGATGGAGAAAAGGAAAGGAAAAGCATGAACATATTTTTTTAAATTAAAATCTTAGGTAAGCTTTCATTTTTAATAAGTCTTTTGCTCCATTTCCATTTGGTTGGAGAGAATTTGTATGCAGAAAGCACCTTTTTTGATGGTCTTTTTTTATGGTGTTAAAGATGGTAATAAGTGTCCATTTTGGGAAATGAGCTCTGGTTAGTTGAAATAGGCTCAGGCAGTCATTGTTGCTGCTGGTTATTAAAGCCTGATCCTGCTTCATATGGGTCACTTTCTTTGGCCTGATCATTATCAGGATGTCTCTTCGAACCAGGACAGCAAAGGCTCAGAGGTAATCACAGTGGATCCCAGAGAAGAAATGTGGGACTAGGGAGACGAAGAATCCATGATGACAGCTGTCACTCCTTTCCATCTACCTGGCCTCCTGGCCTCAATATCCAGCTGGGGACCCCATCAAAGTAAGGGCCCCCACCAGGGCAAAGTTGGAAGAGTCCATCTTCTGAATATTTTATTCTCACACTAGAATTAATTTTTTATACTTGAATGTTGTTGCAGTGATTTCCAGTCCCTTATTTATCACATTGACCAGACAGAATCTTAAACAGGCTCTCGGTAATATCAGCAAGCGTTTTATTTGGCTTAGTGAGTCTAAGGGTGTCAATACTCTGGGTTGGATCCAGATTGTGGGGCTCCCCGCAGGCCAGATCTACAGGACAAGTGGCAACTGCAGCAGGGTCACTGGCTGTGGTGGTGGCAGAGGCAATGTTGGCATGGCTTCATCCCTTTATCAACAAAATCCTCTGAGTATTGTTGGTCTGTGTATTACTCTTGCAAAACAGAAACCTTATTGCATAAAGGAAAAGTTCTTCACTGTATTTTAAAGTATATTACATATACAAGTGGTTACTTAGAGAAATTTTTGGCTCTTTCGTAATTTTTTTACTCAAGTGCATTGTGCATTAGTAAAACAAGAAGCACCAGGTTTCCTCCGTAGAGCGTCACTTTTGCATTCACAGCCATCTGCAACCCCTTCAATGGTAAGTAAGTAATAATATGCAGGCATTTTGTTTGCTTGGCTAAGGCTGCCCTGACTCACCTGCTTCCTGCCAATGCCTGTGAGGACAGGGAGGCCTCTGTGGCAATGGAAATCCTCAGATGGATTGAGCACTACACTAGTACCATGTTGTGTCAATGAATCTGACAGCAAAAAAAAAAATTGCTAAAACAGAACCCAGAAAATCAACAATCAAGGGGAAAAAAATTCTGCTATCTTGACTTTGAAGTGGAGAGGTTTATAGTCAATGAAGTAGCACACATGAAGTAGCACCGCCTACAAGTCAACACATTTTATTTGTATTGCTTTTGTTTTTTATGCCTTTCTATTAAACCTCTAATGGGCTGTGGAACCAATCCCCAAGCTATAAACCTTTAAACAAACAAACAACAAGAAATAAAACAAAATAATGGTTTAAAAATAATTAAAAATGAAGCAGAGACACAATTATTAAACCCCTTATTTATAAAACAGGAGCAATTTGCTTTACTTACTTAACCCAAAACACCTTCTACATGCTCAAGGATTTTTGTTTCTTATACCCACTTGAAAACAATTGCTTGTTTGTTGGGGTAACCAGATATCAAGTCTCTCACTGCACGACCAGAAGGGCATTTGAAAGCAATGCCTTAACCACCCTGAGATTGGCACAGTCTTCCAGTGCCAAACTACGAAGTGTCCATGTGCTGTGCCCACCCTGAAGTTGCTGGAAAGAGAGGTTAGTCAGAAGGCAGGGTAGAGATGGATCATCATTATAGACTAACTACATAAAATATACATAGAGAGCACAACCTTTTGTGAACCCAAGTTCATTTCATCAGATCCTGGGAAAGTATGTGCAGAAAGCAGAGTATAAAGTGGAGTGAGTGTCAGCAGCAGAAACAGAACTGAGATTTAATATCTTTGCTGTTCTTTGGTTTGTGTTTGCCTTGTTTTATCTTCCAGGAAGCAAGCCTGGAGTTGAGCAAGAAGCAGCAACTATAGAAGTAGCAGCAACCACAGAAGCTCCTGCTCATCATCACTCACTCTATCTCTTTCCCCTGGAAAGGACTGTCATTACTATCTTTAACACCATCTAAGGACTATCAAACAGGGTGTTATCCCCTTAAAACCCTTCTCCAGCTAAAGTGAAAAGAATTAAAGGGCACTGTTAAAAAGAAAACTTTACCCAAATGCTTGCTACAACCAACACCCCTTACCCAAATGCTTTACATTTTCACATGATGTACTTGGCTTTGCTTTATTTTCCTATCTTTAATAATAAGACTACAAAGACTTATAATGAGCGTTGTTGCCTGAGGATGAAGCAGGCTGAGGTCTTTGTACTTCAAACCCTGAACCACATTTAACTGCCCTGTGTTGTACCTTGTCAGGGTCACATAGGAATACAGGACTGGAAGGGACCTCTTGGATAAACTCAAACCCTTGCCTCCGTGGGCAACCACTGATCCAAGGAGTCTTCAAAATCACAACTCTAGATTTTCACAGACAACTTCCAGGCCTCGGACCAGGAACACCAAAAGCACCTTGCACCCTGCCACAGGGAAAAGCAGGGAGCCAAAGGCACTGCCAGTGCTGTGCCACGTTAACCTTTCTGGGGCCAGGTATTCCACTGAAATTACAAGTGAAAAACAGCAGGAGGAACTGTGAAAAGTGAGAGCTTGAACTGAGGTGTGGGAGGGACTCCAACATGAAACAAGTGAGGTGTGCTCTGCCCTTTGGCCAGTCCAAGCTGTGCCAGTTAGGAGCATGAAAACAACCATCCCTCTGACTGGCCATAGTTGTGTCAGTAGAAAGGCTATAGTTGTGCCAGTAGAAACCTTGATGCAGCACCAGTTTTACCAGCTAAAAGCAGTCCCTTTGCCAACGCAGCTCATTCCATGTCAGGCACTGGTACAACCTACCAGCAACAGGACCTTTTTGGCTGGTGTAGGCAGAGTCTTTACTAGGGGCTTTGCTAGGGGGTGATCTTTTGAAGTGTAATGAAGGCTGAGGCCGGTCAGGATCAGAGAAGACCCCCATCAGTGGAGAGAAGATGGGTGGAAAATTTTAAGGGTGGAGTGCTTCTTCACCTTCTAGCTGTTTAAAATCAGCCCCCTCCCAGCCCACCTTGCCAAACCCCTCACAACATCCAGTTCACAGGTTTTCTTCAGGCTGGACATTTCTCAGACTCTCAAGAGTTAGAGAGGTTACCTTCAGCCCTTGATACCTTCAGGGCATTTTTCTCTTAATGAAGAAGAAAAACAAAGGAGCTCTTTCATTGGGGCTTGGTAATAATACAGTTAGCACATTTCCAGCTCTGTCCTTCTTCAAAGGCCTTTACAAACATCAAGGAATTGAGCCCAGCCTGCTTAGGAAGAAAGACAAGAGGGTGTGTGTGTGTGTGTGTGCGCACGCGCGTGTGTGTGTGTGCGCACGCGCGTGTGTGTGTGTGCGCACACTCTGCTAGGTCCTGGCAGACAGTCCAGTCTCATTTTAGGCCATATATAATATTTATGTTTAGCTGGCTGTTGCTGAAGGCCTAAAAGCGCTTAACCACAAAAGTACTAGTCTGCCCACATTACACATGGGGAAACTGAGGCCCAGTGGGCATGTCTACATGAGATACTTAATGTGCAGTAGTCTAATAACACTGAGCAGTAGCAGGCTGGGCAAAAACTGTGCTAATGCGCTACTGCTCATTAGTATTAGGCGACTGTGCAGTAAGTGTCACTAAAAAGCCTTGTGCCAGCACTACTGCACAGTAACTGTAGTTACTGTGAAAGAAAGTCCTTTTTATGCAACACATGGTTAGCTTGTGGAATTCATTGCTACAGGAGAGGTCAGGGACAGACAACACAGCCAGGTTCAAAAAGGGACAAGACATTCATCTATTAATAGCCGTAACTGTAGTTACTGTGCATTTAGTTAAGCACTTCAGTAAGCAAATGCTAAACTAAATGTGTGGTAACTACTGTGCATTAATGAACATGTAGATGTGCCCACAAAGGTGAAATGACTTGTTCAGTGTCACACAGGAGATCAGAATCAGAACAGAACGCTGGCTGCCTGGTACCTTTGGCACCTTTGCCATAGTGCTGGCTTGTGATGGAGGGCTTAATCAAGGCCAGGGCTAGCTACCCATGAAGAGCAGTTTATACCAACACTGGTCAGGAATGGTGTAGACAAGGATGGTCCTGTCTTGTACAAGGATGAGGTGATCTATGGAGATCCCTTCCAGCCTTACTTCTCTAAGATTTTATGAATGCTTTGCTAGGTAGGTGTGTTGGTTGGGAGTTCTGAAGCAATCCAACCCTTAATTGAGACAAGTTGACTATGACAGCAAACCCCTAACTTAAACACATGTAAGCACAAAAGCCGTGCTGCTGGTGTGAGCCATGTCTCTGAGAGGTAGGCTGTCATGCAGTGAGTCCAGCAAGCCCCTAACAGTGTAGACAGGCCCTGAGGGTTAAGGGTGTGTTTGCAAGAGCAATTAGAGGGCTGTCTATACTGCATTTGGGAGGTGTGATTGTAGCTCACCCAGCTTGTTTTAAACTGGTTGGCTTGGATAACAATAGAAATGAGGGCAAAGAGACCCAACCTTCAGCAGACTAGCAACTAGCTATAGTTTTCAGCCTGAAGGGTTTGTCCTCTGGTTCCTGGTCCCTGCAAAAGCCTATACCAGGGAATTGAAAACAAACAGAATGTCTTCAGGCCATTATACAAATCCATGGTATGTCGTATCTTGAATATTTTGCGCAGTTACAGTCTCCACATCTAAGAAAGGATATAATAGAATTAGTGTACAGAGAAGGGCAACCAAAATGATCAGGGGTATGGAGCAGTTGCCATAGCAGAAGAGACTAAAACAGCTAGGACTCTTCAGTTTGGAAGGGAGATGTCTGAGGGGGGATATGCTAGAGGTCTATAAAATCATGAGGGGTGTGGACCAAGTGAACAGGGAACTGTTGTTCACCAACTCCAAGAATATTAGAACTAGGGGACATACATGGAAATGAGTAGGTGACAGGATTAAAACTAACAAAAGAAAGTACTGTTTATGCAACACATGGTTAGCTTGTGGTATTCATTGCTACAGGAGAGGTCAGGGACAGACAGTACAGCCAGGTTCAAAAAGGGACAAGACATTCATCTATTAATAGCTGTTGAACAGAATGGTTGGAGATGTTTCCTCAGGCATCTCTGAACCAATAATGGTGGATGCCAGGGAGGGTAATGACTAAGGGATAGATCACTCTAGATATATTCAGTTCAATCTTCTCCCTCTGAAGCATTCACTCCTGCCACTTTTGGAGACAGGATACTGGCTTGATAGAGCACTGCTCTGCCCCAGTATGGCACTTCTTATGTTCTTATGAATGAATTTCAGGGTCTTGAAAAAGCTGTATCTAGACAATGGGACTCTTTGTGGGCTGGGTATGACTTAGGGCACAGGATGGTGCTAGAGGTAGCAAGAATTGTGGAAGCAACTACAGCAGTGGCAGCAGCAGCTGTGCCCAGGGTGGCAATGGCAGCCACCATGGCAGCAGTGGGGCAAGTAGCCACAGGCCAGGCACCATTTGCTGTAGTAGCAGCATGGCAGTGGAGAGCATAGGTAGGGCTGTAGCCAGCAGTGAGTGTGGCCTGACGTTGGGGCCCTGGTAAACGTGGCCATTGGCAGCAGGAGGGTGAGTGAAGCCTATGTGTAGGGACATACTGAATTCATAGGGCAAGTTGGCTGCATGGCAGCTCCTTTAATCTTGTGGGTTCTCCCATGCACCACCCCCTGCTGCTTGGCAGAGCGGCCCCTCTGCTCACTCCTGATCAGCAGGGAGGTGAAAACCATGGTTTAAATATGGTGCTGTTTTTGCCTCCCGGCCAGTCAGCAACAAACAGCAAGGCCACTGGGGACACAGACAATCAGCAATGAGGCCAGGGAGAATGGGGGCACAGGGGAACCTGCAAGATTAAAAGAGCTGCTGCACAGCCTACTTCTGCTGTTAATTCAGAAGGTCCCTACACATAGGCCTCACTCATCCTCCTGCTGCCAATGGCCATATCCACCAGAACCCCGGTGTCAGGCCACGTTCTCTGCCAGCTACTGCCCCAAACCCCTTGGCCTGCCAGAAGCCCTGCAGGCCAGATGGAGAAGCACCAGATGGAGAAGCACCCACAGGCTACATGTTTGACACACCTGCCTTAGAAAGCCGCTAACTGGAACAAAATCTGGACCTATAGCTTTCCATGTTTACAGGCTGTCCCTAATACAAAGGAGCTGAAGCTACAAGGTGCAGCACATTCCTGATAGAAAAAGGATCCCAGCGATCCTTTTCCAAACAGCTCAGTGTCAGTATCTCTTTGCTGAAGATGAGTTTCATGATGCACAGGAAGGTGAAGTCAAAATGATCCCTTGTCATGGCAGGGGTTGCACATGCACAAGGGACTGCTAAATCAGCTGGCTCCAGGGTGGCTGACAGTGTAGCTGCTGCTGTACAGTGTAGTCCACTGGGCATTTCCCCAGCTTTTTGGGTGGGTTTGCCATTTGTGCTGAGCTCAGCATGGCCACAGCTTCCTTCTCAGGGAGTCAGGAAACCAAACCCAGGCTTCTGCCTTAACCATTAAACCTGCTTCCTCCAGTAAGGAAAGCCCAACTGTCTTCCCAGATGTTCGCTACAAGAGCTTTATTGTTCATTTTAATATACAAGTAAGGAAAGGAGTTTGCTGCTGGTGGAAAAAGGTTCCCAAATGTCATTATTAAGACACATTTCAAGCCTTTGGGGCTGCTCTCATCTGAGTAAGGGCAACGCTGCTATTGTCATCAGCAGCAGTGGCTCATCCGTGCATTTCAAACAGGAAGCCTGCATGGGGTTTTTTTCAGCCTCGCAGAACTAAAGAATTAGATGAAGGGATTTTGTCCAAGCTCTCAATAAAATCTCTGGAAAGGGAGAAAACCTGGAAAATGCCAGGACTAAAAAAAATGTGTTAGTGGAAAGTGAGGTGCATCTGCACAGAGCAGAAAGTACTTTTGTAGCCAGAGAGTAATTAGAATGTAAGAAAGCCACTACCTCAGACTCAGTTGTCTGCAATGAGAAACCTCCTGCCAGTGACTCAGCTGTGTAGCTATAACCCCCCTGTGCCTTTTTTCCTTATCGGTAGGACCAGGATAACACTCAGATCCATAGGCAAACTTGTGGGCATGGGCTGTTGTGAATATTTTCTCCAAGTAGATGCCTCCCCATCTGAATTTTAGGTTGAACTTGGGGATTTGAGGAAACCTTAAGTTCAAAGCAGACTCAGTTATTCAGGATTCTTGGAAGAGGGCAGCTTTGGAATGGCCTGACTGAAGTGCAGTGTTAAATATGGGTCACTTTGTGAGGTGCTGGCCAATAGAGATATGCATCCTTGCTGTCTACTCAGTCATTTTTCCTTGTGTGGGCTCTGTTCTGCTCCCAGCTTGTGGGAGCTCCCCTGGGCTTTTGAAGTCAGAAGATCCCATACATCTAATGCAGGGAAGAGACCAGATCTGAGGAGTCTAGGACTTGTCCATGAATGTTGTCATTTGCACCTCCCCAGCCAGTGCCTATCACTCCAGGACATCACAGCCCTCTCTGATCACTAACTCAACTATCCCAATTATCCTGCTCTGGGTTGCAAATACAAACCATTAGAGTTTGTGTGTCACTGCACCAAAAGGCCTTTCATTTAATAATCACTATATCAGCAGATCATGAGCCCTGAGACTGGTCTGGTTTCAGGTGTGCTTCATAATACCAATAATACACATCTGGGGCTCCTTTCCTCAGAAGCTGCTTTGCAAACAGTCTCTGATCCATGAGATTCAGTTACAAGTTCCTCACAATTTGGAAGGAGTCTGACCTCAGCGTGGTACTCACCTTGGCTGGGCTGGAGTGATCTTACACATGGCAGTTTTGTTTTTTAAGGACATTTTTTCGTGTCCCAAGTCAAGTCAGCGAAATCAATTCCAAATCCGTGTGAGTCATTCAAGAACTATATGTGGTCCTGCTGCCAGCAAGCATCCTCCACCCTGGCCTGGGGCTTCAGATACTTCCAAATCCTTTGGCGGGCATCCTACATGCAGGCCCAAGCACGTGGCGTTTAATGCACCTAGGCTGAGTTTCAGATTAGCTAGAGTCCTGTGGCCACTTGTGTCATGTGGTCCATGAACCCAAAGACTAGTGAAACATGGTGTAATTTTGAGGAAACTCAACTGTAAGGTCAGGTGAACCTGGGTCCAGTTTGGAGTAGTGCCTAGCAAGACAGGGGCTGGTTTGGCTAAAACTGGCCCATTATAATGGGAACTCAGGCCCCATTTGTGTCAGCTTATCAAAGGTCTGCAGTGGAATGACAGGGAGGGGAAGGTCTCTCCACAGCACAAGGCACAATATTTCTGCTCCTTTGCCATGTAGCCCCTTGACCACTGCACATTCCTCCTGTGCTGGCAGTTCCAGTCCCACTGCTGGCTCAGGTCCTGAGGGCAGCTCTTGTTTCCTTTTCCTTCTTATGCAGCAGCCCAGCGGTTTCTACTACAAGCTGCTGGGCAGGTTTTGTCTTGGCCTCTGGGCACTTTGCAGTGAAAAACATGGATATCTGAAGGAGCAGCCAGCAATACAGACACCAAGCACTGATGAACATTTAGCTCCACAGAGACCACCAGTGTGTGCTCCAAAAAGGCCAGAGACCACTGCCCCACCGCTGTGTCTAGTCTTACTGTAGTCCATTGATGAGGCCTCCAGGGCTTCCCTCAGAGACATTTTTTGCTGCAATGTTTTTCTTACTGCACCTGCAGTAACTTTAACTTCTAAATAGTTTAACAAAGGGGTGGCCAACCTGTGGCACACGTGCCGCAAGTGACACAGGCAGTTTATGCAGATCACGGAGAGGACAGGCAGCCCAGTGACAGATAAGGTGGGAAGAAGAAAGCAAAGCAGAAAATTGAACAGGGAGCACAGGGTAGGAGAAGAAAGCAGAGCAGCAGATTGGGCATTAAGGGGATTGATGTGTCACTTGAGGGCTAATTTGTGGCTTGGATAACCAGGGCCTGAGGCTTCCCCAGTTGCATTTTGTCTGAGAGAAGTTTGTACCCAGAAGGTCTGAACTCTTGCTCTGCTGTGGCTCCAAAACATGGAGTGATTCTGGGGTGCAGGGTAGTTGCTGTGTGGTGTTTGCACCACCCCCTTCAAACCAGTCCCTGGCTTGCAAGGCGCTGCTCCAAACTGGATCCAAGTTCACTTGACTCTGCAGTTGAGTCTGGTCAAAATTCAGCCCAGGTTCACTAGCCTTTGGGTTCTGACTTGTGACCACAGGACTCAAATTCATCTAAAACTCACCTGGGTCCTCTAAACACGGTGTGTGAGATCACTCCTATGGAGTTTCCTGGCTTCTGTGCATGTAAAATCTCAAGTGAAAAATGACACCCAGTGATCTGTGCAATCAGTGCATTGGGCACTTTCAGTTTTTTTTCATTAAAGATTCATTTGTTTTATTGATTTATACCCTGTACTGACACACAATATACAGGCACAGAGACAATAATTTGGGCCACCCTGTTAGGTGCACAGATGGACATAGGTGCCTAAGTGTAATTCCAGTCCACCTTTCTCTAGTCCCTGAGAAAGAGTTAATGTGAAAAGTGGGTGAGTCCTCCTCCTCTTCCTCCTCACTGCCTTTTGTAACTTAGACTTGATGCAAAGAAGATGGCATGTTACAAAAGTAGATAGGTAGACTTGAGCAGGGGGGAATAGGGCCACACTGGGGCATCTGACTAAGATCTGCCCCCATCTGACTAAGATGGACTAAGATCTGGCCTTCTATTTGCATCTTTCATCTCAATGACAGATGTTCAACGGAACAGATTCTACCCCAGCTTGTCAATCCCTGGCACCCAGGGAAGAGCCAAAGGAACTTGGTCTCTGCCCTGACAGGTAGATCAGGTTTGGGGTGAGCTGGAGGATGATAATTCCAAACCCAGGGAACATGAATATCCCAACTGCCAGGGAAATGTGTCTGGGAATGACTGGGAAAATTGCATAATATTATGTTCCTTTCAGTCAGCTCCTCTGGGTGAGGAGATCTAACTGGACCTTCAGAATGACAGCCTCAAGCAAGAATCAATTCAGTGGTGGGCATGACAGAGGCTTGGCTGAGAAAAGCTGCTTGCTGTGTTAGTCCGAATACCATGCAGAGGTGCTTGTGGGAGTGAATGCCTGAGACATTAGACCACAATAGATGGAAGAAAGTGCTTCTCCGCCCCAGGGAGATCCCCAGGGATTTAGGAGCAACTAGACTAGAGATTGGCAGCACTCTCCTGCTACCAGCCTGCTCAGCTAATGTCTGTGCCATCACTGCCACCTGCTACATCACAGATAAGCTAACTTGTCTGGAGTGGGTCTGTTCTCACCCCTGTCCTGCAAAACAGCCTCTGGGTCTGATGAAAGGAACATAAGAACTAGAGCAAAAGAGCTCAGCTAAACCTCTGGGTGTCACCTTCATTCTGGCAGCACCAAGCTTCCTACAACCTCATGCTCTCCCCTAGGGAGGCCTCACAGACCTGTGGAATAGGAGAGGTAAGAGAATGGGCAGGAGAATAGGCAGCCGGTGAGAGCAGGGTTGATAAAAAATTGCCCAACAAGAGAAACAATGGGGATGCTTTGCCTTGACATAGGGCTGCTCAGCGGGAGAGCTCAATCCCATGCTTGACAATGGAGCATCTGCAACCCCATTATACAGATGGGTAAAATAAGCTTCAGTGATTTGACCTGGGACACCAAGTGGTTCAGTACCAAAGGGCTAAGTGAAACCTGATGCCCCATCACTAACAGGGGCTTGATCCTGCATTTCCTATTTCCCAGTGCAGTGGTCTAATAACCAGGCCATGGGCCCTCTTGAAGCTGGCCTTTGGGTAGCCAAGAGTGGGAGATATCTGGGCCCAGGATGAGGCAAGCAGGGCACAGCAAGGGTGAGTCAATGCCTTGGAAGAGAGGAGGACTGGGGTCTAGCCACTGCACCAAAAGGCCTTACATTTAATAATAATCACTATATCAACAGTAGTAGAATAGATTCTGCCTCTTTAGGGGCAGAGGCTAACACCAAAAACTAGACTTTAAAGGCCACCTAGGCACATAGAATTGAATAGGATTTGGCCCTAACTACCTTACCTTAGTCTTAGCTCCTGGGAATAAGAACTTCCATACTGGGTAAGACCACATGACCTTCCAGCTCAATAGCCTGTTTCTAACATCAGCACATAAAACAGAAGCACTTATTAAAGCAGACCACCTATAAAAGGCAGCACAACCTGCCCCATCTGTTGCACCAAATTGACTCAACCCTTATTAGTCCAGCCCCACTTCACAACCAGCCACACACTGGTAAAAGGAGTGTTACACTTGAGCTCTGAGGAGCAGTTCCTAGGACACCCTGTGTGGAGATGAGCTATCTATAGCCACTGTGTGATACAGCAAAAATGTCCCTGGCACACATGCAGAAATGAATCGATATCCTGTATTGATTGGCCTGCCCTGCAAAACTGGATCGGGTACCAGGTGCATATTTCCCTGCAGCTCTGGAATTTGATCTGGCATCAGAAGGCAGACATGCCAGCTGCTGGTCCCAACACTGGGCATTTCATGTTAAGACAAAAAGATGGTTTCCAACCACCAGGCCTTAATTCCCAGTTGACTTGCCCCCTGTGTCTCCTTTTTGACCAGGGCCAATAAGGCAAAAAGTGCTACTGTTCTGATTTTGTGGCATTTTCCACCCACTTTACAAACTGCTTCAGCCTTCTGCTTGCAAAACCTTTCCTAAACATCAAGTGAGGTCCTAGCTGCCTTCATTAAAGGGTCATCTGAGGAGACCTGGGTGCACTCCCCTTCCTCCCAATCCTGGCAGACAGTTGGGACTCCTCCCTTTGCTGTGAGTATGCCTCTTCCCCATGGGCAGCCTTTCCCGTGGGACAGAGAGCTGCTTTTTAATGCCTGTAGGAGGTTAGCGCCGCAGCCAGTGAAGTCAGTGGAAGGTTTTGCACTACTTCCTCAGGTGCTAGATCAGGCAGAGCTGGAGGAGGAGGGGAGGCATTGAGGGAGCTGTAGAATGCCAGGAATCCAGGGGGACATTTTTTAACCCTGATGCCATGTGCGTCTTTCCTTCCCCTTCCTTGTCCCAGCTCCCTGTCTGTCTCACAGGTCCCCTCCCCACCAATCAGCCCTCTTTAACATGACAAAACACGGCTGATGGAGGATATTGTACTTCAGAGAAAGGAACTGATTGCTATAAAGGGGACTCCCCCGACAGCTCAGCCTCTGAGCAAGGTGTAGTGTCTAGGGAGCTAGCAAAGGAGCCACTTTTTCTTCATACCAACTTTTCCTTCATACCAACCCATGTTTGCTCACTTGGCTATGCCCTCTTACCAGTCGTACCCAAGTGGGGCTGGTGCAAGCTACAGGGAGTTTTACTGGAACTCTGCAGGGGAGGCAGAACGAGACCCGTGCCCAGGAGGTGCAGCAACACCAGCTGGTAATGTCCAGTTTCCAGAGCCAGAGGAGAAGAATGAGAACCCAGGTAAGGTATCAAGGTCAAGGGCCTGAGTGTCAGGACACCGGGGTTCTAATTCCAGATCTGTCATTGACTCATTGGGTGACCTTGGGCTTGGGCTACTGTTTCCCTCTCTCTGCCTCATCTATGAACCAGAGACAGTGCTACTCCTGACCCAGCAGGGCAAAGAGTGGCAATGGAGTCCAATGGTTACAGCAGGGGTTGGTGAAAGTCAGGACTCCTGGGTTCTTCCAGTTCTTGTCTCGGTTTCCTATGGGACCATGAGCAGCCACTTCTCTTCATGCTTCTCATACCTTTCTGTAAAATGAGGACGTGAGCCTGACTTATTCATGCTTGCAACATGCGCTGGGAGCCTCAGCTATAAAATAACAGACATGCAAAGCAGGATTGTCTGTGTCCCTGCAGCAGCATCTAAAAGCTTGCTGGAAGACATATCCTAGCAGGCTGATAGCCAAGGAGTGTAGGACTGTCCAAGGCCCACTTTTAGCAAGAGCTGTCAGATTTGTTTTTAGGGAGGGCCAGAACCCATTCATTATGTTTGGCGGGGCAGGACATACATCAGGACTCCATTTTGTCCTCAGCTCCCTTCAGTGTCCCTAGGACTGTCAGCACTGGCTCTGCTCAGAGGTCAAGGCCTTCAGGTAGGAGCTATGCTTCTAGTTACAAGTTTTATCATCTGCCAAGGAGACAGACAAAAAACCAGAACTCTCGGTTCTAAAATGATCTTTTATTAGACCAACAGGGAAATTGCAAGAAAACTGTCCTTTTCTGCAAGCTTTCGGGATCAAGGTCCCTTCATCAGGCTCTGGGATAAGTATAGCTAGTAAGTCACATTCAGTATTTCTCCTGTAGGAAGCCCACTCGCTGACAGAATCCATCACTGTTTCTTCCCTTTGTTTCTATCCCCCTCCCATCTGCTTCTGTTTCTCTCCCCGCCCCCTGCCTCCCATCTGTCCTTTCTCCCCCTCTGTCTTTCCTCCACATTTTCATCATTGCAACCAAACTCCAAACTCCCATCTCCATGGGCTTCAGTCCTGTCCCCTTTGTATCCCATCTACAAAAATGAATAGCAGTAAAAGAACTAAGGAAGATAGGTCTTCACTTAGTGGCATTGTTACATTCCAGAGTCAACACACCACTAAATTTAATCCTAGAAAGAGAGCACTGGAAGGGTCCTAAGGAGGTTATCTAGTCCACTCACCTGCTCCAGACAGAATTAGCTCTCTCTACACCAGGGGTTCGCAAACTGTGGTATGCGTATCCGTGGGGCTACACAAGACATCTCTGCGGGGGCCGAGTACAAGGGAGACGTGTAATGGCAGATTTAATTTCATTATAGTAATAACTGGCATTTAAGGGATTAAAATAAATATAAAACATAGGCTGGTAGGGGTACCTGGGCAGGTAGTAAATCTGGAAGGGGGTACACAATAAGAAAAAGTTTGAGAACCGCTGTTCTAAACAAGCCCAGACAAATATTTGTCTAACATGGTTTTAACAGCTTCCAGTGACAGACTGACAGCCTCCCTAGGTAATCTCTTCTGGTGCTGAACCATCTTAAGAGTTAGAAACGGTTTCCATTACAGAGGTGTAGGAGAGTTTACAACTCTTAGAGTCATAGCAAGAATCTGAGTGGTTGTTTCAAGCTGTCTGCATGCTGGATGGTGCATGGGATCCTGCTTTCATTTGGAAAGCTATATTGACTGCCAGGTGTAGGGCTTTGTTTTTTACTTTAAGCAGAAGGCTTAGCTTCTTTACAGTCTGCATGTTATGCAGGCCAGAAATCCATCAAGGAGACCATCATGCATTAGATGCCTCTGGAGGTCCAACACAGCAGAATTAAGATCCTAATTTTGAGCAGACCCCCTCTCATCCCTTCCCTCTCACAATCTTGGAACATTTAGACATGCAGGGCTTTGGACGAGGGACCAGAGATCAGGGGCTGAGGGCATTTGGGCCCATCTCTGTTGTATGGCAGGGTTTGTTTGGGCTGGTGTTCCTGTTTGCCGGTACCTGTCCTTTTCCTAAACTTTCTCTCATGGGGTGCTCTGCAGGGGATGCTTTTCTTCTGTTGGGTCTAGGAGGGGAGGGGGTGGTGGTGCAGATTTTACTCCAAACACTGAGATGGTTCAGACTCTAGGGAGTAAGAGGAGCTCTGGCTGAAGGAAATATGTCTGCAACATACTTTTCCCATTGAAGGCAGCCCTGAAGACACGGGCCCCACATAACCCCCTGGTCCACCCCACCCCACAGACATGGGCCCCTAGTTAGGCCTCTCTCCTTGATGGTTAGGATTCAGCTGTCTTCACCGTTGTGACCCAGGCTGTATCCCAGTCAGGGAAGGCTTGCCTTCTGCCTTCCTTCTTTCCATGGGAAATGCAACAGGAGGGGCCTGAGGGGACTGCCTGGATTTATGACTCCCCACTTACCAGGGGTGGTTTTTAGCTTTGGAAGGGCCTAAAAGCCTCCTCATCTCACTACAGATACTGCAGCATAGCTCTGTGCTCCTGTTCCCCCAGTAATGGGGAGAGCCTTTAGCCTCAGCTAGGGCTAAAAGCTGGCTTGCGTTCACCATTCCTCTTGTCTACAATCACCCATATCATCCAGCTTCCCCCCACCCTGCAACAGAGGCTCCATATCTGCAGGCATTGGTGCCAGTTGCCTGCCTGACACATCACTTTATGACTCAGTAGTATCACTGAAAGGGGGGGGGGGG
>NW_017729022.1:118060080-118069237 GCF_001723915.1 Gavialis gangeticus
GGAGGGGCACAAAAATAGCTACCACTTCAGCAACAGCTGAAAGCACCATTGCCATCAGCACAGGAGTCAGCACTGTCCCATGCATGATGGCTGCCCTGCTACACCTCTGCCAGGACCTACCTCCCTGCAGCCCAAACCCCTCTTCAGCCCATCTGACCCAACTCCCCACTGCTGCAGAGCTGCCCCACCTCTCTCCTTGTCTGCTACAGCCCACAGTTCACATTGCCAGCTCTGAGGGATAAGGAGTTGCCAGTACCCGAGAAGCAAATCAAGTGGAGGGGATGCACTTGCTTTGAACAGAGGTTTTCAAAACTTTTTCTTATTGAGAGAAGCCAGGGAGAGAAAGAGAAGCCTGGGAGGCATGTTGGAAGTGGTGTGCTCAGTGGAAAGAGAACAGAAGCAGTGAGGGGACTGAAACCATGGTAGCAATGGCAAGATGGGGACAGAATTGCTGGTGGGGAGTGCTGGGGTCTTCCTGAAGTCATGATAGGAAGATGGATGCCTGCTGCATACCTCTTAGTTACGGGGTTTCGTGTGGTGCTCATTCCCAAAGCAGCTGGGCAGACTCTAACGCCTGTGTCTTTACCCCTAAACTCTCCCTGACTTAATCCTGCTCAAAACCTTCCCACTTTGTGGCAGTTACAGAAGGGCAAGTAACTTCACATCGTAGGTGCCTGACCTTGAAGCAGTGCATGGGGAGACCCAAGGTCATGCAGGAAGCATTGTGACACAGGTGGGAACAAGGCCCACATCTGAGGTTCATCTGACTTGACCTTTCCTCCAACACGGGGATTTCTTCCACTTCAGCTGGGGGTGGGGACAGCACCCAGGTGCCCGCAGTGGGAAAGGAGAGTTATATGGGGAAGTAGTCATGGTTGAGGTACCTGCTGGAGAAGAAATGGCCCTCTCCTCTCCTGCCCCTTGGTTCAGGTTCTTGGGAGGTAGGGGGTTGTTAAGGACAAGATAAGCTCTGTTACCAACTCCAAAACTGCACTACTCACAAGTGGATGTTGTCCCTTCTCCCTCCCAATTCACTGGTAGGCAGAATGGTGATTGGCAGGGGTTAAAATCCAGCCACAGATTTTGGGGGGCAGAGGGAGAAATATGGAAAAAAAGATTAGTTGAGAGGGCGGGGAGTGGGTGGGTGGTGGAGGAGCAGGAGAAGGAAGGACTTGTCTCAGCACACCTGGTCAGGCAGGTGAAAGAGAGACTGGATACTTCTAGCCTTAGTGCTGGGTACTGGCAGACACACCAGATACCCAGGAGACAGCTATCCTTGTAATTACACTTGCTAATATTTTCCTGTTCAGGCTGCCTCAGTGACTTTGCATGTCAGGAGCTTTTGTTTGGGTTAGTGGCGTAGATAGTTTAGGAAGTTCTCCCTTGAGATTGTAATCTCATCTTTGTCCTTCAACCCATGGTTCCCTTGGGATGTGGGCCCGGACAAACAGGAAGGGGATTTTTCAGCCCCTGCTCTTCCCTTGAACACTTCCTCCAGGGTGTTTTTAGAGAGCTGTCAACCATCTCTCTTGTGGAGGGCTCTGCACCATCTCTCTCCTCCTTTTCCCTTGCTCCAAACTCCCATCAGCATAATACTCTGTTCTGTTTCTCATCTAAGCCTAGTGCCAGCTTGAGCAGCTTGCTTCAAGTAAGTCAATTTAGGGTTAGGCCTGACCGTCTCATGGGGTCCTTCTGCTTGTCACTGCTTCTTTGGGCCCCGTGTATTACGCACGGTGATCACACTGATATCTCTCACAAGTCAAGGATCAATTCAGCAGTTTGCAAAGTTCTTTTACTTCCATGGATAGGAGGGACTAGAATGGTGTCATTACTGCAAAGGGGCAGCAGGAATGGCAGGAGTCCAAACTAAGCAGTTGGGGCCTTTACTATCAAAAAATGGCTGTGGATTCCTTGTGCCTGTGCGCTGGGGCACCAGAATGGAAGGCATCTGCATTTCATAAAGTTCTGAGTACTTGTGCTCAGAAAATCAGAGCCCTGTGGGGTGTCTCATCAGTAGCAGGCCTTGAAAAGACAAGCCTGAGATTCTGGTGCCTGGACTTGCTGTGTGATCATGTCACACCCCTCTCTTTGCCCCAGCTCCTCCTCCTGTGTCACAGAATAATAGTGCTGCTCATCCATCTGCAGAGCACTTTGAGATCACCACTTGAAAATGCTCGCCTAGCTTTGATGTTAAAAGGCAGCATCATCC
Source organism: Gavialis gangeticus (assembly GCF_001723915.1). Lineage (NCBI taxonomy): Eukaryota > Metazoa > Chordata > Crocodylia > Gavialidae > Gavialis > Gavialis gangeticus. Next base: position 118,062,290 of record NW_017729022.1, read on the forward strand.
ACCCTTGTCCATCCACTCACAGCTTGCCTTTGGCAGCACAAACCAATACCACAACCTTTCCCTTAAAAAGCCTCTTAAGCCCTCAAGCTAAATGCAAATGTCTCTGTGCTGTTAGCCACATAGAGAAACAGTTCTGATGGCACACATGGCCCAGTGAATTACAGTGTATGTTCCCTTATATTTTTTTGTCTTTAGATCTCTCCCCTGCCTCCTCCGGCTCTGGGAACTTCAGCCAGCTCGCACCAGACTCCGCCACCAGCCCCCATGCAGGATCCCCTTCCCCACAACCTACTCCCAAGTCCCAGAAGGGTGGGGAGAAAAGTACGGGAGAGGTGAAAAAGGCCAAGAGCCGTACGGCCTTCTCCAAGGAGCAGCTGCAGACCCTGCACCAGCGCTTTCAGAGCCAGAAGTACCTCAGCCCCCAGCAGATTCGGGAGCTGGCTGCTACACTAGCGCTCACTTACAAGCAGGTGAGCATTGAGGGCATTGCCTCACAGGGTACCTGTCTTATCATTGGTGAATGCTTCTCACAGGGAAAGATGAGCAGCAGACAAAGAAGAGGTGTGGGTATGGGCACGGAGTAAGGGGGCTGGTACTGGCTGACAGTACCTGGAGGTCAGTACCGCAGATTTATCTTAAGTGTGTCAGGGTACCATGAGGTGGGGGGAGAAGCAACAGGAGAATGTAGTCAATCCTTGGTGCCTCCTGTGTTGCCACTTCTCACAAGCATACTGTGAATCAGGCAATATCTGGTGCTTTTAAAGCTCCAGCACCTGGAGTCACGTGAGCATTGTGAGCATCTCATTTTTAATTTTTTTTAAAGTTTTTAGCACACCTGGTTTAAGAGGAAGAGCTATGAACGCATTTGAAAGACCCCAAAATTACAATTTTAAAAAAAATATAGTATAACCTCATTAAAAGGAACACCCCTGGGGATAAAAGGTTGTGGGGCTGGGTGTGTCAGCAGTGAGGGGAGTCACCAGATGTTCCTGCATTTTGTGTCCTGACCTCTTGGTCTTTTTCTGGGTGCAGATCCAGGCATTAGTGAGTTGCCATAAGTTCCTAAATAACCTGGCTTGGACTCATTTAGAGATTATTCCCCCAAGAGCAGTCAGTGGCACCTGCCAGAAACTGGGAAGTTGTAGCCATCTTTCCCCACTGCTGAACATGTCCTATCACCACTGTCTATCACCACTAGGCAAAAAAAATGTTTAAAGGTCTAGTGTTTGCAGTGGCTTGACATCAGGCAGTGTACAGGTGCTGCTAGCTCCATGCGCAGCACCCTCAAAGGTTCGGGTGATAGTAGGGCTGGTACCAGGAGGCAGCAATGCCTGGGAGGAGGATGTCTTTCGCTCAGATCCAGCTGAATGGGAGTCTCTGCAGTGGTCTCTTCCTCCAGCAGATGAGAAGCCACAAACCCTACACTTGCCATCTGCCAGCAACTCCTTCTCCATTGGATCTAACACACCAAGGGGTTGGATAGGGATGAGGGACAGTGCTGGACATTACTGACTAGGTGTCCCAAATGTCCCAGCATGAACTGGGACAGCCACAGCCATTAGCCAATTTTACGTGCACAGGCACACACCCATACAAGCCAAACCTGTTCTGCCAGGAACAGGATAGGCGAGACACCAGCTATTTCCTGCAATCAACATCTGTGCAATGGTTTCCTTGGCACTCCAGATGCATCCCAGGGGGCAGTTGGCTCTGGAATTCATCCCTATCAGGGATCTGGAATTTAGGGACTGATACGAACACTCTTACAGATATGTGATTTCTGCTCAGTCTTGCCTGAAATTAGGAGGGACTTCAAGCTAGTCAGCAGCTGGGATCACAGAGACCAAGCTGGGCTTGACTCATGCCAGTCAATGACAACATTCATCCATTTCTATCTTGGCAGTGGGCATGGCAATGAGCATCAGGCAGACACCTGTCCCCTTGGAAGTGGAAAGAGTGTTCCCAACACCATAAGCATGGTGTTGCTTATGGAGTTGCTTATGGTGTTGCAACCTGAATGATCATAGCAACCCATACCCCCACCCTGCCCCCTGCCCACTTGGAGGCTTTCTGCTCTGTTCCTTTGATCCTTGAGTGTTCTGTCATTCAGTCCCAGCTCACTGCCACCTGTTTGACTGGGCAGTGAGAAATGCCATAGGCTAGGCCCCAACCATTTATCCCTGGAGCCCTCACCTCCCTCTCTCTGATCCTTGGCTGCAGGTGAAAACCTGGTTCCAGAACCGAAGGATGAAGCTGAAGAGATGTCAGAAGCATGGCCTGTGGGCAGAGCGAGCTCAGAGTCTCATGCAGGTAAGGACCTAACATCAAGGGATGAACCTAGTGGCATATTCATTCAGACTCCCTTTACCCCTTTCTGGCCTGGAACAGAACAGTACTCCATCAGATGGGGTGTTCTACCTCTGCCACGCTCCAGCACAATATAGATCCACCTTTTCTGAGCCCAGCTGTTCTGTTCATTCAGTCCAAAGTCTCCAGCCGTACCAGGAGGCGCAAATGGCACCTAATTCAATCTCTTGCATCCAGTACAATACCATGTGGCAAGAAGCAATGGCATGTCTGGTGTAGGGTTTCTTCTTGTGCTACTGACTCAGAATGAGGAGGAGCCAGGTCCTGATACTGTTGTGCCACTGGCTTGGATTAGTTGTTCAGAAGGAGACCTGTTTCTCTTATAAGGCACCTCTTTGTCCAGTGCTATGCAATAAGGAGGGGAAAATTTCTTGCTGTCCCCTCCTGCCCAGAGAGGGTGACCAGAATACAGCTTGAAGGATCACAGTTGATAGTCCTGCTACAGGTCAGTCCTGGGAGTGCTAGGGAAGCTGCCCTTTGTTTTGACTTGCCTTCCCTCTCTTTCAGAACGGGTTCCACTCCAATGGCTACCTGGAAGTGCACCCCAAATTCCATCAGGGCTACCCAGTCAGCACGGCTGGAAACATCCAAGCGATGGGCACTTCACGTCAGAACTATGGGCCCAGCCAGAATTCATATGCATTTGTAGCCAGCGATGACGGGGGAGTCTTCAGCAAAGCTGGGGGCGCCTGCAGTGTCCAACAGACAGTGGGGTTCATTGCCCAGCACAAAGTAGACTTTTATCATGGCTTCCCTGGAACTGTGGAATACACTGGCACAAAGACAGGAGATGGCTATAGCTTCCACCATGCCTCTGCTGCTGTGACTTCCTTCCCAGGCACCTCTGGGCACCATCTATATCATACCTAAATGGGACGGATGCAGAAGATCTAAGCAACCATGACTTAGCTTCCTTTTCTCTTCCTTTCTTTGTACCTCTTGTGCTCTCTCTGTGTGGCAGTAGCTCTACAGCTGTGTATCTTTCTTACAACCAGACACTCTCGCTTATGCCCATGTACAGGCTCCCACACGTTCATTTACAAAAAACAGTGTGCATCTACCCATAACCATCTGCAAACTTGCATGTATTTCCTGTGCAGCAAGTTGAGAGGTTTACTTAAAAGACACAGCCCAGCTCAACCAGAAGTGGTGGGTTTGATGCAGGAATTGTTGGGCAGTTATATAATTTTCCCTTCTTGTTCTTGGTTTTCTGCGTCTCGGTGATGAAGCCAAGGGATCCAAGACGCTTCTAATATGGCAAACAAAATAAAAGGGGATTATTATTTAATTTTATTTCAGTTTTGCTCCCTGGCTGAAATATTTTGATTTGTCTGTATTTAGCACATCTAAACAAAGAGCAGGCTATTGTAACTTGGAAAACTATACTGTAGAAAGAGCAACCAACCATGCCTGCCATATTCCATTATTATGGATTTGCATCCCAGGGTCACTGGAAGCAGTGTCCAATGAGCTCTAATACCAGTTCAGCTCCACTGATGTTGGAAACACTGGGAACCTTAACGTAAATGGGCCAAAGGTAACTGCAACATTTTATGAACCTCTTCATTTAGGTCTGTACTACACAACATTAGATGATGCATGAACCAGGTTAAGACATATATATGCTCCAGATGCTTCAGGACGGTTTCAAAGGGAGTTTAATAATTCAGTAGGATTTCAGTGGAAATGTTATACCTAACAGTATCTTTGATCAGGGCCCCAGCTCTTGGAGTCATGTGATATACATCTATCTCATATTCATATATCGATTTGGTGTGTGTGCATATTTGGTAATGGAACTCCTCAACTTTAAGTGGAACTTTTTAGCTCTCACAGTTGCAAAGCAAAGCTTTCAAACATGACCCAAATGGAACTTGATGTAATATTGTCTGCCTGAGTCTTCCCCCAACAACAAAAAAGAAGCTCTAGGATGTTACCTGCCTCATTCATCTCAGTCTTCCCTTGTTCTAAACCAGGATGACACTGGTAAGACAGGCGGAGCTCAGGGATGGGGTGTGAGGGTATGGTTGCATCCTCCTTTGATTCCCCTCATCCATTCCTGCCACCTGTGGGACCCAAGAGACCCAGATCCTGTTAGAGCTGGTATGCCCAGGCCCTCTCCCTGAGTGGGGCAGGCAGGCAGGCAGAGGCACCTATGACACCCAGCCCACTCTTTGACTGCATCTCCCTTTTCAAACTCCTATATCCATTGTTGGGAGCAGCTGATCTACCCTGGGGCTCCCCATATGGTTGAAAGAAATGGATCTAAGCCAGTAGTGCTCCATTTGTGATCTTCACATACACCATGTAGTATTTGCTGTCTTTGGTAAAACACCAGTTCCTGGAGCCATATGATCACTGGAAAAATCTGCTTTTATTTTCTTTAAGAAAGGTGCTAGACTGTGTGATTACAAAGGAAGCTCAGAAACCTGCCCTGAGCATGGCTGAGGGGTTCAGTAACCAGAGGGCAAAGTAAAGAAATGCCCCATCAGGAAAAGAAAAATCTTGTTATTAAAGTTACTCCCATGGCTTGGGGAATGAGAGTCCTGATGTGAGACTGCTGGGGCTGGCAAAGTTGGGATTAACAAGACCAGGACAAGAGGGAACAGAAATGTTGAGTACAAAGCTAACTCCCCTGCTCCACTTAAGGCTTCCCAATCCATGTTAGCTGTGATGCATGCAACAGGGTTAAATGACTAATGTAATGATAAAGCATGCCTGAAGGGGACACTTAAGTTGCAGGTCATATCTTCATCTACAGTGCAGATAAGACTAGAGGCTAAATAAGACTGAATCTACACCCAGATGATGGTGTATAGCTAGTTCAGTTATGGTACATTTTTGTTAATGATATGGTTAGAGCAGCAGAAACTCTAGGGTGGATCCAGTATGTCAATGTGAAGGTGCCATAGACCAGGAGAGTGCATCCCCTCCTCTGGGAGAATAGCAATACCAAAGATAAGGATTTAGGGCCGGATCTACACTGAAAAACATTGCCAGCACAACTACATGGGGTAGGAGCAGGAAAAAAAATCACCCCCAACTTTCATTGCTTTACCAAGAAAAACCCTAATATGGACAGAAATTCTACCAGGAAAGGGATAAAAGCCTATGTTTTTGCTGGGATAGCTTAGTTGAGACATGGGACCGATATAAATTACACTGGGAAAAGAACCCCTTCTTTTGGTACAATCTGTGTCTCAGATGGGAGCTGTGTGTGAGAGGGGACATACTGGCAAAGTTTTGTAAGTGTAGAGGAGCCTGAATTGCATATGGACAAGTGAGGGCCCCCAGCAGGGAAAAGGAAGCAGGGTGAAGAACTTAGTGGTGGAATCCTTCCTTACCCCTTTAACTGCTGGAAACCTGTCCCCTCCCAGCCTCCCTGGCACACGCCTTGCAAGGACTAGTTTGCAGGTTCCCTTGGGCTGGATTTTTGGGCAAACCCTTTCGAGTGTACACAAAGCTTAACTGTGCCTACACTAAGACAACTGTCCCATTTCAACTATGGTCACATCTCCAGTAGAAGTATTTAACTGGGATAGGAGTACTGGTAAACTCCAACCCACAGAGCACTCCTGTGGATGCAACTATACTAGCAAGGCCACATTTTGAATTGAAATAGTAAAACCATCTCCCTGGCACATGCAAAGCAAGCTATACTGGCAATAGTGCACTTCTGCTGCCTCACCTGCATTTACACTAAACTACACTGGTCAGGGACCCCATCTCTACATGCCACCGACCAACACAACTCTGCCAGCAGCAGCCTGCAGTGTAGACAGAGCTTATAAAAAGCGGTGCATCGGTGGGTAGTCAAAACAATGGTAAAGCTCTTAACTGCCTTCTCATGCCTGACCCTCCTATTTATACATCAACAAGGAAAACAAGCTCTTTGATTTTCCTTTTACTTCAAGTCAGTTTAATTTCCTGATCCCTGAAGTCTTGTAAGATTTGGCTTAATAAACACCACACTCCATATTTTCTAACAATGTTTTCTTCAGTGATTGGTCCAAAAGAGTCTCTACTTCAGCATTATTTCAACAGAGCTTATACCAAACACTTCAATTTGCTGCAGAGCTGACTAAAGGTAAAGTGTAGACAATGCTCCACTGACTGGGAAACCCTCTATTATTTTGATTAGAATTGGTTTTCAGAAGATTTAATTAACTGTTTCTAAAAAAATGTTTCAAGCTGCTAGGTGTCAACTCCACTGTGACTCCAACAGATTTAAACAACGGTTTAGTTAAACAGGTGTAAAATGAATGCTTGACTTTGGGGCTCTGATTCTGCAGTGTAATATCATAAAATCATAGGAAAGTAGGGCTGGAAGAGACCTCAGGAGGTTACCCAGGTCAGCCACCCTGCTCAAGATAGGATCATTTATTCTAAATCATCCTATACAAGTACTTGTCTAGCCAATCCCTGAAAGAACAAACAACCTTGCTACACAACTGTGAGGCACAATGCACTAAAATATCAACACCTTAACTTGATACAGACAAGGAGGGGGATGAGGGCACTGTCAATGTCTTTCTCATAGGTTCATAGTTTCTAGGGTCAGAAGGGAACTGAGTAGATCAT
>NW_017729022.1:118069248-118072561 GCF_001723915.1 Gavialis gangeticus
TGTAGAGGCATTTGAGGCCTCCTGTGGATGTGTGTACTGCCCCGCTAGTCCCAGCATTGCCTTGGCCCCCATTGCTTACCTGTTTGCTCGTTTCGCTTGTTGGTCTAGGCTGGGCTGTAGTTGTGGGTGCTGTTTGGTCTGGCAGCCTGATGTTTCCTCCGCCCTCATCTTCCCCTTCCCGCGACGAGCCTAGTTTAAAGCCCGCTGGAGGAGGTCCGCCAACCTAGAAGAGAACACACGCTTACCTTTAGGGGAAAGGTGGAGCCCATCCCATCCAAGCATGTCTGCTACAACGGTTATTAAAATACACTGCAGATATATACTTGACATATTGCTGACTCTAAAATTTAAAAAATGAGTCTGCTCCAGTGCCCAAACTTATGAGATGGTTTAACAGAAATCATTATTTTCTTTAAACAATACTTTGTGTCTTTTCATGTGGGCTCAGGCCATTTAGCGAATGGGAATCCTATTCCACTTTATGTGTCTAAATAGAACATACAAAGCTGCCTATCTATACTCTTTGGTTTTTATGCAGAGTTTGGGTTTCTATTTCCTCCTATGATGAAGTAGAATCACCTTGTGCACATACCCACTGGAGGTAAAGTGGAGGGAGGAAGGGCTCTCCCACCTTATAGCCCAAGAGTCCTAGTGCCATGGCATCCTGTGGTCCCATGAGATCATTTTAAAGCTGCCATGGAATGCCAGGTAATATTAGCACTGCTGGGTGTGCAAACACAAGATTTACAAGATAAACCCTGAGATTTTGAACAGAAATCCAGAGTGTCAAAAATCTTCTGACCCGCTGTGCTCTTTCTGCTCGTTGCAACAAAAGAATTGCTCTCATATTTTTCCACACACAAAAAACAAGTGAAAGGTAAGAGCTGACATTTTCCAATGGGCGAGTTTAAAAAGGCTGAGATCCACTGGTCATGGCACTTGCATTAGATGTGGAAGACCTGGGTTTTAGCCTCCCCGCAAAGAAAATTTAAACCTACATTTCCTGCTCCCTAGCAAAATAGTCTGCTATAGTCTCCACAGGCTAGGTATTGACCAAAGCTGTTTTCACCTCGCCCCTTGAAGCTGGTGCTTGAATGCATCTTGCATTTTACATTCATTGGATAAAATGAACTGAAGATTCTGCCAATGGTAGAACCCTTCCAGATGCTCTCATGTGGTCCCTTATATATCTTTTTCTTGGTTATGGCCAGCTGCAAGGAAAGGGCTGGATGATGCCTTACCCATGGTATGATGGTTAAAGTACTGTGTGAGGAAGCAGGAGCTACAAGTTAAATACCTGCTTTCCCCCCCCCTCCAAGGTACAGAACCCCTAGAACTCTGGTTTCCTGCTCCCTGTATAAATGCTTGCTTCCCCTCTCCCCCTTATGGCTATATGTTTCGCCAGACAAAAATTTCAGGACTTACATGCATAAGCTGGTGCTCCTATTTCATTCTGCAGCTGACCAGCCAGAGGGCAGCCTATTGAGCATACCCAGGCCTATGTGTAGAGCTTAATCCTTTGGTCCTGTAGACCAGATGAGTGGCATAGGCCAGACTGGGTCTCCACACACCAGGATCAGGCCCTGGGCCCCACATCTCTCACCCAGCCCTACGCATCAGAATCAGGCCCTGAAGCCCCATGCCACCCCTGCCTGGCCACACATGCCAGGCCTTGTGCTGCCCTGCACACCCAATCTTGCATGAAAGGCTATGCTATCCAGCCCACAGTGCTTTCCACAGGTATGGAGATGTGCTTATACATGTAAGTCCTGAAATTTGAGTCTGGCAAAACCTATAATCACAATGCAGGGCTGGCGGGGGGCACTTGTACAGGAAGCAGGAAACTAGGGTTCCTGATCCTCTGTATCTTGGAGTGAGGGAGGTGTTGAACCTGTAGCTTCTGCTTCCTCACACAGTACTTTAACCATCACACCCCAGATAAGGCATTACCTAGCCCTTGCTACCACCCCCCCCCGCTGCCAAATTTCTGGACCCATGAGCAGCCCCACAGGCCCCATAACATGATGCCAGGGGACAAATGTGGCCTCCAGGCAAGTGATTCAGCACCCCTGTCCTTGAAACCTTAGAGAGGAGGTAATCAAACCATTGCCAAAATAATATTTTCCCCTTTTTCCTATTTCAAAGGGATGTTTTGTTTCGAAATGAACTTGAATTTGGAGCAAGGGAAGCAGCAAAATTCCTGAGAACTAAACAAAATGTTTCCATGTCAAAAGAAACATTTTAGTCAGCCCCTAACACATTTCTATTTTACTGGGAAAAAGCAACAGCAAAGATAATTTTTATGGATCCAAAGAAAAGTCCATCCTCTTTCATTTTTCATTCAGGCAGAAACTGGAAAAAAAATCAGCCACACAGGTCTAATCTTACAAGACTGCCTAACGGCTGTGTTTGCACATTGCTAGAATGCCTAGGTGATGCATAATTACAGAGTAACCCGCTCTCAACCCACTGTCTTATTGGGGCAGACAGGATGATGTCACAATATGACATAAGCACTCAATTGACTAAAGTCAGCAACAGCCTTGCTTGATTTTCCTTTTAGGGCTCTGCACAGGGTAAGCTGCTGTTAGATCCAGGCTGTGAGGCACACAAACTTAAGCATCTTGAATCTCAGCAACAGGGGAAGTACCATGACCAAGGTAATACAATTAAAATGGCTTTGTGTAGTGGAGGGTACACCTTTGTCTGCTTGTGGACAGGACTCCCTATAAGAGCGTCATAGTTAGCTTCCCACTGACCAGCTTCCAGTGGGAAGATCTCAGCTATATGCAGGCTTTGTGGAAATAGGAGCCTCCTCCCTAGCTTGCTCCCATATGGCTCAAGGCAAGAGAAACTCAGGGACATCCGAATCCCAAGCTTCTGGGCTTGGGCCTGCATGTAGGATGCCTGCCAAAAGATTTGGAAGTATCTGAAGCCCCAGGCTGAAAAGTTTGGGGTGGAGGATACTTGCCAGTAGTAGGGCCACATATGGTTCTTGAACAATTCATAGGATTTGGAACTGATCTGGCTGATTTGGCAAATTTGACCTAGGACACAAAAAAATTTCCTTAAATCTTGAATCCCAGCAGCATCCAAACTGCAGCATTCAGCATTCAGAATAAAGGCTCTTCCCATCCCAGCTTGAGAAAGCAACTGCTCAGGTTATGTAGTCCAGGTTCTAGCACTTCAGTGTTGTGTGACCTGGATGACGTCTTTTCTTCTTTGGGGCTTAGTCCCTTTAGTGAAATAGCAATGGTGCTCATTTCCTCCAAGGTTTTGAGACTGAAGGAGTCTTAAATCCTTAAAGAAAACA
>NW_017729022.1:118077561-118084827 GCF_001723915.1 Gavialis gangeticus
CTCTAGTGAAATAGCAATGGTGCTCATTTCCTCCAAGGTTTTGAGACTGAAGGAGTCTTAAATCCTTAAAGAAAACAGTAAAATCCCCTGCTAACCATATAATGGTTAGAATACAACACTGCCCTCATCTTTGGTATTGGCTGGCCTCTTCTTTTATTTGTAGCAGTCTCAGTAAGGGGCCAAATATTGCACAGGCTGTGGAAACTGAGCATCCTTCACATGTGTGGCACGAGCAACTGTGGGAGCCAGGAAGAAACCAATCACCATTGGCTGGATGTGGGACACTGTGAGCCTGGGGAAGCCTGCCTTATTCCTCCCCATATTCATTCTTGAGCAGTGGAGGACTAGAAGCCAAACACATATCAGAAAGCTTTATCAGCAGAGCTATCCATTAGAAGTATGGTGGGCAGGAAGGAGAGGGAGGGGTCAGACTCCTGACTGACAGTTCTGGCCACAGCCCCCTCCCTTGCCCCCATGTAAATACAAGATGCAGTAGTCAAGAGTCCTTCAGCTGATCTAACTTAGGGGTTCAGGGAGAAGGTTAAGTTACACAGGTAAGAAGGGATCCTCTTGCCAGCAAATGGTGTGTCCACTAGGGGGCTATGATGATCCATCTCTCCACCAGCACAGCCTGATCAGCCCTCAATTTTCAACCCATTATCTTGAAGCAGCATTGAGATTGCTGGGGAAGAGGAACATTCATTACAGTTCTGTGGCCTCAGGTTGCTGAACTGGTTATTCTCCCATACTTGACTGTCTCCCTAGACCAGGCAGGTTGCACGGGTCAGAACAAGTAGGAGAGCTCGGTAGAAGGCACCAGGTACAAGGAGAGAAATGAAAGAAGCAGGAGACAGACAAAGGCTAGGGACAGGCATTCATTTCCAGCACTGCACAGTTCCAGGCAGTCTGCAAAGCTGGCTTACAGTTGTTCCAGTCCCCTTGTAGAGAGCAGGAAAATCACCTCAAAGGCAAGCTCACCAGCCAAGGGGCAATGCTTCATTCCCCCTGACCTCGTAGCACTTTGCCTACAGCTGACACCAATTTGGCATCAGGTAGCCATAGGGCAGGGGCAGGCCCAGGCCCAGTTGCCAGGAAGAGGCAGAAGGTATGCTTCTTGCCCCTGTCAGTAACCCAGGTGCTGTGCTTGCAGCTGTAGCTGCTGCCCTAGGTCCCAGACTAGCCTCAAGACACAAGCAAGTGCCAGTTGACGCAGGACAGAAGACAGCTCCATTCAGTGCTGCCCTGCCCTGCAGGCAGATGACTGTTCTCACACCTATGGCCCACAGGCACTTGCCCTGTTGCTAGAACACTTGCAAGGCTTCTCACTTTGGCTAAGAGAGCCCAGGCACAACCAGCTTTAGCTGGTTCAGTGCATTAGCAGCCACCAGGCTGTAGGCAGTCACACTAGTTAACCACAGAGCTCTGGTGCAGGGATACAGCATCCTCCCCAAACTTGCTCCTAGATAAGGGAACCTGGGGTAAGCACCCTGGCTATTCACTGAGTGGCTAAACCTAGGAACTGTGGGATAAGGGGGGCCCTAGGAACCTAATGCACCATGCATAAGCATACAGGCATTACACATGGCACTAGAGAAAGATTCCCAAATGAGGTAACTTGCTCTCTGAAGAAAATTAGCAGTTTGTTGCAGGAGTCCTAGGTTCCTTTCACTAGGAAGTGCTTGAACGCCTCTGTTCACCCTTTGTGCTGAAGGGAAAAAATCCTGGCACAACATGTAATATTTGTTCATGGCCTCAAAAGCAGGGACACCTCATAATGCAGGTATCTGGAGAGCACAACACACCCTGAAACAGCTGTAGTGCATCAGCTCTCACCCAGAATGAGCTTGTGCAGAACTGTCAGTTCTTGTGCTTCCTTAAAAATAAACTCCTGTAATCTTCGGATTGCAGCAAGATCTCTGCTTCCAGTAAGAAAGAAGTTCTAGCCTCTATGGCTGTGGAGAAAGCCCTGCAAACAGGAAGTCATCCTCCCCTGGAAATGAAGAAAAGCACCCATTGTTTTTAAAATGCTGGTATCCTATGATTTTGTGGGCCTGACTCATGCTTTGCAACTACTGCCAGCTGACATGATTGAATAAGTTTGTTCTTTGTCTCCCTCTGTAAAAGGGTTTAGTCAGTGTAGAGTGCTTCTCATGCTTCTGGATGAAGTGAGTGAAGTTATCACATTGAGAAGGGGTAAGGGGAGACATTAACACAAACTCAGTTTATTTTACTTTCAAAATGTAAGCAGCATGGGTTTATAAAAAAACATTATGTGAAAATACACACACATGCTCATGTATACACAGTAACAGTGTCAGAGGTCACTGCAAATTGGTTTTTCCCCCTGCCTCATACCCAGCTGTTTCAAACTGCTTGCATTTAGAATTTCAATGCAACAGAAAATCCTCTGGCAAACACTGCATGTCACAGTGATTAAAACAAACACATTAAGTAAAAAGACTTCTCCATTGGCCACCAATAATAAATCACTATTAACAGGAGAAAAGTTGGTAACATGTAAAATTTGATTTTCTTCAATTGATGCCATGTATTTGCAGCAGGCCTAGGACCACTCAGTCCATTTCACAAGCAACAGACCGGGCTTGGCATTGGATTTGCTAGTGACTGGCTAGTTTTAGAGTTTTTATTTTAAAAAACCATTAACATTTATAAACAAAACCCAACAACTAAAATATTTTTAAAAGAAGCCCACCCACTTTTCCCCTACAGAACCAACACTGACACGAGAAGAAACTCAAGTGTTTGCCCTTGATGCAAGACAAAAACCCAATTAGGATGTGGGGGGGAAAAAGGTCTCCCCCTAGGGAACTGATAAAAGCCCCCCTTTATCAAGTTACTCAAGACCAGGATCAGAGAAGCAACTCTAAGCAGCCATGATGCACTGGCTCCATAGGCAGCGGGCTAGTGAGGCCAAATGGGATTTCCCCTTTCATTTCTAGTTTTAGTGACCCAAACATCAGGCTTGAAACTGAAAAAAAAAAAAAAAAAGTGTTTTACCTGGTTGCCATGCTCCACCCCAGAGGTGGCTGCATTCCAGTGGTGTTGCATTGTGATTTGTGAAGTGCTAGAGATCCTTCATGCCTAGATAATGAGTTACCTAGAAGAGAACTAGACAGGTACTTGAGGACATCTACTGCTCTCACCATGATGGGTATGCTGGTGTTAGATCCCTGGCAGGGTATTAAGGCAATCAAAAGTGTTGGGTTGGCAGAATAAGGATGAACAATTAGAGAACTGAAGAGCCAGCTGGCTAGACAGGAAGTCTCCAAAAGGCACAACTTTAAAAACTGACAGGCACAAGACAGAACCATTTTGCAAACAAACACTACAAGTAAAAGTGTCTTGATGACAATACTGATCTGGCAGGCCACAGTCTCCTTTTCTTTTTCCTTCTCCACTCTGTCCTTATATACAGGATGAATGCAATTTAGATTACTATTCAACCTGTGGGCCAGATGCTTAGCTGAAAATAGATCTACAGTACATAGCCCGACTTGCAGCAGCTGAGGATTGGGCTCACTCTGAATTTTGTAAACCCGTGTCAGAATGAGACACCCAGGTCCTAAAATGAGAGAAAGGAATTAGAGTCATTTTAGCTGGGAATGCAGTGGGACTGTCATATCTAGCCCTCAGAAAAGGCATACACATGTCCTCTGATAAGGCACATCATGCAACTGGCACAGGAGTTGGTAGAGGAAACACCAGGACTGAAAGGAAGAAGTAGACAAGAGAGGGAAGTTTGAGGTTAAAAGCTTAGCAAAAGTTTTTTCCTCACAGCAAAGGCTCTGCTACTGGCTGGGAGAGTCTTCTCCAGGGAAGCTTTATTGCAGGGATCCTTGGACCAAGGACTCACTAGAGCCCTGGAAAGGACCTATAGGAGTAGATCCTCCTGTACAGGACAAAGACATCAGGAGAGGACTTAATGGCATAACTGGCCCGTTCCACCCACCTACTCCAATTTCCAGCACGCACGCGCGCACACACACACACACACACACGGATGGCTTTCTATCAGCAAAAGCAACAACCTATTCCTGGAGCCAGCCAGGGCCAACATGATGAAAGGCAGCTTCCAAGCCACATAGCACATATACTCCAGGACATAACCAGACAGGCAACTCTTACAGATGAAAGAGAAGGCCGGATTCTGCAAAGTGCAGAGCACCTCTGCTGTAGCTAGGGGCACTAGGCATCTGGTAGGATCAGGACCTCAAGAGACTATAAAAAAAAAGGAGAAAGCAGACACAAGTGGGAGCAGAAAAGGAACCAGAAAGGGCCTAGGAATTGTAATTGCTTTGGGTGCCCTGAGGGTGCCAGACCGGCTGGTATGGCTGCCGCACACCAGAGCCCGGGAAGGACACTGGAGTGCCAGGGGTATTCTGGAAACTGTAGCTTTCTTCCAACTCCACACTGGCATAATCCACATTTGTGGGGAAGCCATGATAGAAGTTCACTTTCTGCGGGCTGAGGAAGCCCACAGCTTGCTGGGTGTTGCAGGGACTTGCAGCTTTCCCAAAGAATGTCCCCTCATCCTCAATGGCCATGAATGTGTACAGGCTCTGGCTGCTGCTGTAGGCCGGGCTGCTATTATAGGCCTGATGCACATTGGCCACAGTCTGGATGTTCCTGTTGGCACTGACAGAGCAGCCTTGGTAGTAACCGGAGCCGACATCCAGGTATCCAGCTTGATAGAACCCATTCTGAGAAAGAGAGGTCATGGATGAAAACAGGACCCTGAGGCACCCACTACACATGCAATACAAGGTCTCTTGAGATGGACAAGATTTTCTTTGCAGACCAAATGTAACAGGATCCTAACCCATAGGCCAGGGGTTTTCCAAACTTAGACTCAAGACATCCCTCGAGTATTGCCACCTCATAGCTTTCCATGTGTTTTTTTGACTATGGAAACTAGAGCCATTACGTTGCAGACAACTCAGAAAGGACACAACAGGTCAGATCTTAGGCACTCTGGATTCCAATTTAAAAATCTCTGGGTTTGTCTTGCAAGAATCATGTGTAGTTTGCACTTAATACTATGTGGCACCCTTGAGAGGATCTTAAGGAAGGCACCCTGGTTGAGAGCCACTGCTCTGCATACTGCCATGACACTATTAGTCCAGAGGTACAAGTTTCCAAATCCCCTCACAGACCTGCTGTACCATGAGTTGGATTGGACCCATATGCCAGTCCATTATAGTCTGGAAAACAAACTAGCTTAAATTGCTAAGAAATGGAAGCGTCATTTTTTTTTTAATCTTAGTCCACACTACAGACTTATATGGTGCTATAGGGGATAAAGTAAATTTAATACTGCAAAAATGTATGGAGTAATTACTGGCTGGGAAGCTCATAAGTATCCCATATTAGCCAAAAGATATAAAAAACATACAACTATCCAACTGATATTATCAAGGCCCCTCTGATAACTACCCATAGTGAAGACAGTGGAATCCCACCAGGCTTCATACCTGAGGGAGGCATGTGCCTTTCTCAATCCATTGACTTTCCTTCTGGTATCGCTTATACTTCATCCGCTGGTTTTGAAACCATGTCTTCACCTGGACAGGATGGAGGACAGGAGACAAGGTAGGACATCCATCTTTAGGCTTCAAGCACACACATGGCACTTTCACCCACTACTGAAATGCAGATTCTCCCCTTTGCCCCCCACTCAGCCGTTCAACAGGTTGGTTCAGACTAAGGTAGAGGGAAGAACATCCCTTAGTGAAAGGGAAACAAAACAAACAAACAAAAAAAAAACACAAACACAATCTAAACAAGCCACCCACATTTCTTCCTGTATCACAGACCCCAGTATTACAACAGCCAGTTCAAGACAGAGTGGAGAGTGCTTCCTACAGTTTTACAGACTACTCTCCCTTTCCTCCATGCTGAGGCTGGCTCCAACTCAAGGAACACGGCACACTAGAAAATGCTTCCTGCCATTCTTCCTTGCTCACTCCCAAGTTACTCCTCAACACCCATGCAAAGTAGGTGGCGGATGCAAAAGCAAGTGCAAGCCATACAGCATGGCATCTTTCTTCCTCTGCATTTGTGTGCAAATTACAACAGGAGGGCAAGAGGCTCACTGGACCTCGGGGTTTGCCCCAGAGGCCTCCCTGTTCCCAAACTGACCATGCAGCTCATCCCCTTCAGCTCAAGCAGGCAGACCACTTCAAATTGTAAGTGCAGCTCAGCCCCTTCAAGGCAGACACACTAAGGATAAGACCCTTGGTATTCACCTGCTTGTAGGTAAGCCCCAGGGCTGAGCCCAGCTCCCGGATCTGGTAGGGGCTGAGGTATTTCTGGCTCTGGAAGCGCTGATGGAGGATCTGCAGCTGCTCTGGGGAAAAGGCTGTCCGCATCTTGGCTTTCTTCACTCCTCCCTCACCTCCTGCCCCACTCCTCTGGGGATTAAGGTTTGGGGAGAGGGGCTCTGCATTGGGGCTGGTGGCAGAGTCCGGGGTGTATTGAATGAACATCCCAGAGCTGGAGGAAGCTGGAGAGAGATCTAGGGAGGGAAAGCAAAACAGGCATGAGGACAGTGTGCTGCAAAGACAGTGTAACCCTCCATCACACCCTACCTGGCCTCAGA
Source organism: Gavialis gangeticus (assembly GCF_001723915.1). Taxonomy (NCBI): domain Eukaryota; kingdom Metazoa; phylum Chordata; order Crocodylia; family Gavialidae; genus Gavialis; species Gavialis gangeticus. The sequence continues at coordinate 118,084,181 of NW_017729022.1, forward strand.
GGTCTACATGGTTTGCATTAAGTTATGTCAAACTGAGCAAAGTTAAGGGAAGCAGTGGTAAGGGAGCCAAGTCACAGGCAGCAGCTGTTCTAGGGAAGGCTGCTTCAGGTAGATCATGATCAGACTTGAACATGGACCCAACTGCAACAAACGCAACATCACTTTTTTGGGTAGTACATGTCTCCGTCTGAGACGGCCAAGCTGCCCTCTCCCTCCTCCAGCTGAGGTTTACAAGAGCTCCTCACAGCATCCTTCACCGAGGTCCCCCAACAGCCGATTGAATGAAAAGCCAACACCTCCTAAATAAAGCTCAGTCTCCAAACTTGGGTGAGGTCTCCCCAACAGGCCAGCAAGGAGCAGATATCGGGACTGGAACAGGCCTGCAAGACCTCCCAAAGCCTCAACAGCCTCCAGGCAGGCAGGAGTTGCAAGCCAAGCCCCCCAAAAGCCCTTCCATGCATTCACCCCTCTCCTGCGGCTGAGAGGAGAGGCGGTGGGAAGGGAAGAAGCGACCCCCGGGGCCAACAAGGGGCAGCTCTTCCCCTCCGGCAGGAGCCCCAGGGGCATCTCTCCGCTGCAGGTCGGCGCAGCGCACGCGGCAGCAGCTCGCACCCGCGCGCCGCCGGGGCAGTGCGGGACCCGCCACG
>NW_017729022.1:118089827-118092291 GCF_001723915.1 Gavialis gangeticus
GCTTTATGCCCCAGGCTGCGGTGGTCAAGGCCATTGTCATGCTAAGGGCGCTTGATTGCAGGGGAGGGGCGCCGGGCGGGACAGGGGAGGGGGCAGATTGCACCGGGGAAGGTGCAAATCACCGCCCCCCCCAGCCCCAGGTGTGCGGCTGCAGAGGTGCCCACAGCTGCTTCACAGGGCACAGCTCAGCCCTGGAGGCTGCCCAGAAGAGCGGGTGGGCGCCTGGCTGGGGTGGCTTAGGGGTAGGGCTGCCAACCCAGGAGACTGCGGAGAGGCACCCGGGACATAAATGACCGGGCGTTTGTTCGAGTAAAAAAATGCACTTGATCTGAGCCTGCAAGAGGTGATGTTGAATCTGGTGCATGTAGTAGTCTGATGAGTTTTTAAAAGGCAATAGTAAGGTGCCTTTGCCTGTCTGGCGTGACGTCTGCGCGCCGTAATTAATGTCATTGCCGCGTGTGAGCAAATCTCCTGAAATGCAGTAATTTCACAAGTTTTTAAAATGTGATAGCAATGTGCCCTTGCCTGCCTGGCATGAACTCTCTGTGCCGTAATTAATGCCTTTGTGGTGCGTGAGGAAATCTCCAGGAACAGACCGAACAGCTGGCACCCCTGCTTAGGAGCAGCAGCTGTGTGGGGCGTCAGGCTCAGAGGGCCCTTCTCTGTGGGAGGGAGGTACCTGGAGGGCATGTGGGGGGATCCCCTGCCTGGCACCCAAATGAGCAGCTCCTGAGCAAGCCAAGGGTGTGGGTGGAAAAAGTGATGCAGACACAAGGATGAAGCTACAGTGCCGCAGCTCTGTGCCAAAACACGTCCTGAGGCTGGTGCCAACGTGCCCCTCACGCAGGAGGAAAGTCAGAGGAGATGTCCCAGGGAGGTTAGTTTCCCTAGAGCAGTGGTTCTCAGTCTTGCTTAGATTTGAGACAGCCAGCTTTTCGTTTTCTGGCTTCTTTTGACTACAGAAAGAAAACCAAGCCATTTTTCTGCTGCAGAGAACTCAGAAAGGCCACAGGGATGGATCTGTATTTGAAATCCCCTGGGTTTATCTTGTGAACCATGTTTGTAAACCTAACAGTGCTAACACAGTGGCACGCCCCAGCCCCCCTGAAAGGATTTCAAGACACCTCAAGGTGGAGCATCATTGTCCTAGGGAAACACATGCAAACATCTGTCTTTCTTTAGCAATAGATTATAGGCGTGGCTTGACTCACTGACAAACCCCTGCTCAGCTCAATGGCAGAATCAGGCCTGACTTGTTTATCTTCTCCTATCCAGCTCTGGGCACAAGCAAATGGCCTAGTGGGTTTGGGAAACCTGTGGTGTATGTCCTTTAATGGCGTAGACACTGCTCTCCTGAATGCAAAGAACTAGCTCAGACCTATGGATTAATTGTCAGCCTGAAGAAAGTGAGCATGCAAACTTAAACTGCAGGTTTAAAAGCAGAATTTTTTTTCAGGGTAATAATTGCAAATGTTTGGCACAAATATCGGAGGACTTTTTCTCTCAGGTTTACATAAATATATGTATTGAGAGAAGACAGAGCCAAAACAAAGCAAATTCCCTAAATTATACTGTTTTAGGAAATTATTTTCAGTTTCCTGGGGCAGGATGATACAAAGGCAGCACTTGTTTGTCTGTCTGAGTGGATATAGTTTCATCGTGCATTTTCTGTTGATTTTTCTCTCTTTTCCAGCTTTTTCTGCCCAACTCTCCCTTTTTTCTGCATGTATCCATTTTCCTCTCTTTTTACCCCTTTGTCTAATTTTTGCTTTCTTTTTAAGAGCCATGCTTATTTTTTTACTAATACTCCCCCCTCCTCCCCCACCAGTTAAAATCAGCTTTATAAAAATGCAGGAGAATGTTGATTGTCCAGAATAAGTAGTATTATTATTCTGGATAACCATTTTTTTGGATCACCAAACAACACAGTATGAAGTGCTGAAAACTATGCTTTGTGTATAGTACTGTACAGTAAATATTAGGATCAAAGGAAAGCAGAGCTGGAAGAGACCTCAGAAGGCCACCTAGTGCAGCCCCCTGCTTGGGGCAGGATCATCCCTAACTAAATAATCCCAGGCAAGTGTCTGTTTAACCTACTTCTGAAAGTTTCCAAGCATGGAGAATCCACAACTTCTTTAGGTAGCCTGTTCCAATACCTGACCACCCTCATAGTCAGAAAGTTTCTTCTAATCACCAACCTAAGTTTCCCCTGCTGCAGCTTGAGGCCACTGCTCCTAGTCCTGTCCCCTGCAGCCACAGTGAAAAGCCCATCTCCATCCTCTCTATAATCACCCTTCAGGTATTTGAAGACTGTTATCAAATCCCCCTTGGTCTTCTCTTCTCCAGACTAAATACCCCTAGTTCTTTCAGCCTTTTCTTACAAGTCTTGCCTCTCAACCCCCTCATCATTTTGGTTATCCTATGCTGGACTCTTTCCAAACTCTCCTCATCCTTCTTGAAGTGA
>NW_017729022.1:118097291-118109011 GCF_001723915.1 Gavialis gangeticus
CCCTTGGTCTTCACTCCTCCAGACTAAATAACCCTAGTTCTTTCAGCCTTTTCTTACAAGTCTTGCCTCTCAACCCCCTCATCATTTTGGTTATCCTATGCTGGACTCTTTCCAAACTCTCCTCATCCTTCTTGAAGTGAGGGGCCCCAAACTGGACACAGTACTCCAGATGAGGCCTCACAAGTGCTGAAGAGAGCAGAAGAGTCACTTGCCTTAATTTGCAAGTGGCACTCCTGTTAATACAATCCAGTAAGCTTTTTTGGCAACAAAAGTACACTGTTGATTCATATTCAGCTTATGGTCCACCATAAGCTGTAGTACTGCAGAGAAGGACCTGGGGGATGACTGGCTAGGAAGTACCTAGCCAGTCATCCCCCAGTCTGTATTTGTGCATGCAGTTATCCTGTCTCAAGTGCAGGACTTTTCACTTGTCCTTGCTGAATCTCATCTGGTTGGTTGTGGTCATTTTTCTAGGACATCTAGGTCATTCCGGATCCTAGCGCTGCTCTCTGGAGTGTCCACAGTTCCACCCAACTTGGTGCCATCTGCAACTTTGCTAAGTGTACATTTGATCTTATCATCCAAATCATTAATGAAGATGTTGAACAATATTGAACCGGGGACAGATCTCTGAGGAACCCCACCTGAGAATACTTGGTGAGTACAATGATTCAATCAGTTATGTATCCATCTTACAGTTTATATTTCCATAGCTTGTTGATGAGGATATTGTGAGAGAATGTGTCAAAAGCCTTGCTAAAGTCAAGTTATACCACATCCACCGCTCTTCCCCAATGACTGAGCCTGTTACATTATTGTGGAAGGAAATCAGCTTGGTCAGGCATGACTTGCTGTTGGTGAGTCCATGCTGATTGTTCCCAGTCACCTTGTTCTCATCTAGATGCTTCATGATGGATTCCTTTAGGACCTATTCCGTGATCTTTCCAGGTATAGATATCAGGTTGATTCAGGAGCAGGCAAGTATTATGGGTGGAGGGTCACTTGCTGAGTTTTGGCAAGCTATCGAGGGCCAAATCACAGGCAGTCAGGGGCAGATTAATATTAATTTTCTAAATTTTTTAGGGGCCCCGTGGGCCAGATAGAATGGCCTGATGGGCCGCATTCGGCCCACAGGCTGCATTTTGCCCACCCCTGGGTTGACTGGTCTGTATTTCCCTGGATCCTCCTCCTTCCCTTTAAAGATGGGCTCTATATTTGCCCTTTTCCAGTCACTCAAGACCTTGCCCAACCTCCAGAAATTCTCAAAAAGGGTAGCCAATGGCTCCAAAATTACCTTAGCCAATTCCCTTAGGTACCCTTAGGTGCATCCCACCTGTCCCTGCCAATTTGAAAGACTCTAACTTCTCTAAATAATTCTTAACCTGGTCTGCCGCTATTCTAGGCTGTTCGCTCCTTCCCCATCTCTGCTGCCATCTGCACTTGTTAGCTGGTAGCTGCCTCTATTGTGAAAATAGAGGTAAAAAAGCAATTAAGTACTCCAGTCTTCTCTGCGTCATCTGTGACTAGACTGCCTTGCACATTCCGTAAGGGACCTATGACATTTCTGGTCTTTCTGTTACTTTTGGCATACCTATAAAATCCCTTTTTATTGTCTTTTACGTCTCTTACCAGCTGCATCTCAAATTGTACTTTGGCCTTCTTAATTTTCTCCTTACATGTTCACAGTACTCTTATACTCTTGCCTAATACTATGATCAGATTTCCACTTTTTATAGGATGTCTTTTTGAGTTGAAATGTATTGAAGAAATTGCTCTCTAGCCAACCTGGGCTCCTATTGCTCTTTCCATTCTTCTGCCTCATTGGAATAGCTTACTCCCAAGCCCTTAAAAGGGCTTCCTTAAAGTATAGCCAGTTCTTCTGGACTCCTTTTCCCCTCAGACTTGCCTCCCAAGGCATCTTTCCCACGAGGCCCCTGACTTTGCTATATTTTGCTTTTCTGAAGTCCAGTCTCCTTATTCTAGTGCTCTCCTTCCTTCTTCCCATTAGGATCTTGAACAATCATTTCATGATCACTGTCACTCAAGTTACCTTCTGCCTTCACAGTCTCAACCAACCCTGTTTGTGAGCAGTAAATCGAGAAGAGGTCTCCACTCTGTATCTGAATCTTGGCCTCTCTACCATCTGAATCAAAAAAGTTATCCCCAACATATGCCAAAAACTTGCTGGATTGCTTGTGCACTGCTGTTTCCCTCCCAGCAGATATCCTGATAATTAAAGTCCCCCATGAGACCAAGTCCTGCAGTTTGAAACCTTTTGTCACTTACTTAAAGAGAGCCTTATCCACCACCACCTCTTGGTTTGATACCCTGTAGCAGATGCCCACCATGACATCCCCCCTGCTGCTCCCCCCTCTGACCTTCATCCAGAGGCTTTCAAAAGACCTATCTTCCACTTGGTGCTGCACCTCTGAACTTGTGTACATCATCTTTATATATAGGGCAACACCTCCTGTTCCCGCTGCCTGTCTTTCTTGACCAAGCTATACCCATCTATGACTGTACTCCAGTCACATGAACTATCCCACCACAACTTCATAAGCCCAATTACATCATAATTCTTTGATTGTATTAGGACCTCCAATTCTTTCTGTTTATTCCCCATGCTTCTCGCATCAGTGTATAAACATTTCAAGTATCTAACTTATTGCCCTATCCTATCCCTAAGAACATTGCTAAAGTTTCCATTACTGCTTCCCTTTACTAAGTTTTTATCCAGGTCTCCAGGCTCTTAACTTACTTCTGGGCTTTTGTCTCCATTTCCCACCCCATGAATCTAGTTTAAAGCCCTCCCCACTTGGCTAGCAAGCTAATATAAAAAAAACTCTCTTCCCTCTTTTTGTCAGGTGGAGTCCATCCCTTCCCTGCTGTCCATCTTCTTGAAATGTTACCTAATGGTCACAGTAGCCAAAGTCCTGCTGGCAACACTGTCTACATAGCCATATGTTGATCTCTAGGTTGTATCTGCCTCTTGTTGGGTCTTTACCTTTGACTGGAAGGATTGATGAGAATACCACCTGGACCCTCCACCCTTACCCTTTTCACCCTTGCCTCCAGAGCCATGTAGTTATTTTGATATATGCAAAGTCACACCTAGCAGTATCATTAGAGTCCACAAGGAACAGCAAACAACAAGAAATAAATGTGTGGTACTGTGTAATGTTTTTAAATCTCAAAGCACTACTAGTAATTAAACAATGCACAGTTGCTTTGCCAACAAACAAAAGTCAATGCAGGCTGATGGTTTTGTGAATACAAAACCTTTTGATTAATTGACTTTCCTGATCATTGACTTTGCTTTAATTGGATCATTGATCCCTTATCAATGTATATCCAAATGCCTTTAAAGAACACACAAAGTTCTAAGAATTTCTGAATGGATAGAGTAGTTTCAACACCTAAAGCCAAGGGAAAGGGGAAAAAATGAAATTGCTATTCAATTTCCTGAAAAAAATAAATACATGAAACGTATCAACTGGGGAAATGTTTCCTCTCTGGCAGTCAGTGCATGCTAATATCTACTGGCGTGGTGGGGGAGGAACTATGGAGCATTTTCCTGCAGGACTTCTTGGGAGAAACCTTGCAAGACTAATCTGACATTATACATTCAAAAACCCCACACCTAAGGAAAATCTGCAGGAAAAATAAAAACCGCTGCAGGCCTGACATCAGTGCTCTGGACTTCAGCTGGCCCAGAATCAGACACAGTCGCTTCTGATGTCATGTTCCCTCCCACAGAGCATATTTTATGCCCTCCCCAGCTACCTCCCAAACAAATCATTTCAAGGAGAGTATAAGCCCAGGCTGGTACTAGGTATCCCCCCCACCCAGAAATGGAAGAAGACAACAAAAAAGGGAGCCCCCTTTTAGTCCCAGACATAAACAACCCCCACCAAGATGCTGAGGCAAGCCCATTGTGGAGTTGAGCCAGCCTGGAACAGCAGCTCATTCAAGTGCTAAGGCAGGCAGCTGGGCGGGGAGGGGTTTGAATCTACTAATACAGGGCTCTGGTGGAGAATGGTTTCCAGGAAAGGGTGTTAAATACATCAGATATGTTGCCAGGGTTAAGGGAGGCAGAAAGTTAACAAGCTTTAAGAAACCCTGTGCTGGTGTTCTTGGTGCCAAGGGTCCTCGTTGATGATCTTGATCTCTTAATTGAGATTATGTTTCTAAATTGGATTGCTAAAGTTAAAACAGGACCCTGAGGAACCGAGATCTTGGAATTCAGGGGACACCTTGGCAGGCAAAAACATGGAGCACAGGAGTTGTTCTCCATACTCCTTCCAGATGAGTCCCCATGAGGGATTTTTTGCATTCCTGATCCAAATAAATTTATTTGGGGAGCATTGATCTTAGTCTCATTGAAGTTACAATTCCCTTGAACTTCAAGGGTTTTTAATAATAAACAGGCAACCTAATTATCATCAGTAATCTTTTATCATCACACATTTTCCACAGACGAATGGAGCAGTCATTGTTATCCTGACGTGCTACAGTTTGAAAACACAACAGCAGGATAAGATAAAAAGATACACATTTATCTCCAATGTACAGCTGTGGCAATGGTCTACTCTGGTAAAGAATAAGACTCCGGCTGTTTCAACCCCTTTAAATTTTGTATTGTCAAAATGTTAGCTTGTGAAACTTGAAAGAGTTGTATCAATAACAGAAACAACACCAATAATTGGCAAAAGACTTTATGCCCAAACAGCCTGATGTATTTGGGTCTGGATTGTTACTTTCACAGGCGCATCTGGCTCTTTAGAGTGCCATCAGGCAAAATGCTTATGCTGACACAGCTGCATGGCTTACCAGCAGCAGAAATTCGCTGCTGTCCCTGTGCCTTGTCACTGCCTCAGACACCCAGCTGCTCTGTTACACTTCTGGCACAGAACACCTCCCATGTGTTTTTGTCAAGCAGATTTGACAAGCTGATAATTCTGGTTGCTTCCGGCTGTGATATGGCATAAGGAAGAAGGCAGCTTCTTCAGTATATACAGCCCTGACCATTTAGAGCCTTATAGGTTAAAACTAGCATCTTAATTTGCACCCAGAAAGCTACTGCGAGCCAACACAGATTCTGCAACACCGGAGTTATATACACCTGGCAACCCCCAGTAGTTGGGCTGCCATATTCTGCACCAGCTACAAGTCATGCTGCAAGTCATGATAGCCATGATGATGGACATATTATATGTGCATTAGATTTAAAAGAAATAATATTTCTTGTTACATACCAATTAAACCATAAAGTTTAAAATGCGATTTGAAAAAGCATGTTCAGTGTTAACATTTAGGGGAAACCAAGATAGTTCTGCTGATGTCAATGGGACTGTCCCTGGGTCAGAAGCAAGCCCCAAATAGGCTCAATCCAAAGTAATTTAACATAAGAGACAAATGTCTCCTTGACTTCAGTGCAGCAGGATGAAGCTGTCGAGTGTGGAGCAGGTTCTGATCCAACAACCCCACACACAGGTGTTTCTAGCTGAAGTCAATGGGATCACTTCATGTGGAGGCTCCGGGACCCAGAATTGCAGCAGTCTGGTATATAACACAAGTAAGTGAAAGTACATTGTGAGCCACATCCTACACGGCAACAAACCTTCTCCCACCTTGTTGGCTTCAGCAGCAAGGGGAATAGAACTGAAAGCCATAGCCTGCTCTTGGAGGGCTGTTAGCAGTGATTGCATCTGGATTCTGGTGGGGCCTGGGATGCAGAAGCTCCCTCCCACCCCAGCCCTTGAAGCCTGTTGCAGCCAATCTGCCCCCCCCCAAATATCTTTGATATCTGCTAATTTGGCGTGCTTAGGACAATCAGTGTTGGAGACCCTCATATATGGCCAGAAATGGGCTCAGCTTCAAAATTTCATATCTGGAACTGGACCTTCACTTGATCATTCCCACTAGATCTATAACCCATTAGAAAAAGGCTTATCTGCATTACCACTGGACCCAAGTCAGGGGCCTGTCCACATTGCAAAGATACCCCAGCCACGGTGAGAAGCTGTGCAGGGGAGATCCAAGGACCTTAAGTGTCCAATGTTGTATTTAGTTCAGTGAGGAGTCTATTTTTGGAAGGCCTGACCTATCTGAACACAACAGTGTGGTATATTGTGTGAGTGGGTTCCAGGTTCATCATAACTATCCAGCAGGGTAGACCAGGATAGACCACAATGAACATTGGGTTAGTCTAGAATTTACCCAGGAAGAGCTAGAGAGGTAGCCATGTTAGTCTGAAGTCAAGCAGAAGCCAGGGCAGGGTGGCACCTTAGTGATTACCTCATTTAGGAATGCATAAGCTTTTGTAGGCAACCACCTACTTTGTTAACCATGCCAGCAAACTCAAGTGCTCACAGTTGCCAATGAACGTAATAAGATTTTCCAAAAGAGACAATCTTTTATGGATGCAGAGGTCCTAATGAAACCATAACTTTTTAATCATGGTATATCAGGGCCTATGGCTCAGTGGTAAGAGGGACAGGAGCAAAGGGTGAGTCATGTGTTCAGTGTATGAGGTGATGCCACCTTGCAGTAGATCCTCTGTAGCACAAAGGACCTGAACAGGGCTCAGCACTGAAGTCCATGTAAAACAATCTCTCATTTTCCCACAATATGTCTAAGACATGGATGTCAACCATACAGCCCATGCAGCCATTCTCATGGGGCTCCTGGCAGGCCAAGGAATTGTGGCAGGGGGCGGGGGCAGGGGACATCCGTGCCACTGAATCCAGGGCTATGCTATCTAGTTGGATGTGTCCGTTCATGGCAAGAGGGTCAAGTTAGAGCTGTGCCAACCCAGTCCCACTTACCTGCAGCCAGTTGGCTGCAGCTGCTTGCTGCACTGGCTACATTGCTGGTCCCACTGCTGCCACTGCTGCAGCTACTTGCTGCACTGTCACCATGTCCAATCCTGCCGGGGGCATGGGGTCAGTTTGATGCCACTGGTCCAAGACAATAATCTGTTTTCACATGACTGCAGTCTAGGTAGTTGCAGCTGTGAATGCAAAACGATTTCACAGTTTCACTTGGCATGTACGCGTGCAGGGCTTTGCTCTAGCAGAGAGAGGAATCATTTCTTGGGTTTTATGTTGAGTCTTGCCAAGGTATGAAAGAACTTCCCAACTTGCCAAATCTGCATGAGGTAAAAAAATGCTGAAACTTGGATGTACAGGGGTTAGACCCAGCTCTAACCAATCCAGCTGCCCTTGCCTTTGGAATAGGATTTCGGCCTAAACAAGGAATGTGTGACTAGGAAAGCATGCAAGGAGTTTAAGGCAGTAATTCACTGTTTCTGTGGGAAAAAAGCATGTACCAGAAGAAGCATAAAATCATATACAATAAAATATACCTGCAAAGACAAGTTGTGCACTTCATAGGCCATAAATTGTCAAGCAATAAAAGTCAAACTCTCTTACGAAATTGATTTCTAAGGAAAACACCTTAGCCCTGCCCTGCAGCTATCCCAGCCCTGGTCTTCTCCCACAGCTCTGCTACTGCCTCTTCCTGGTGCCCTGCAGACTCTTTTCCTCCTCCAGCCTCCTCCTTATCTCAGTCTGGGGCTCTCCACCCCTAGCTTTACTAATACAACTCCATGCTAACTCAGCCCTCCCCCACCTATTTCAGCTCTTGACTCCCTCAAGCCCCCCTTTCCCTACCTGGTCCAGGGCCTGGCTACAGCAGCCTGAGTCTGAAACTGTGCAGCCATACATGTGGCTGGAAGGCAGTCAAGAAAGAACAACACAAATTAGCCACTCATTCATATTAAAATCCCATTTTCCTCTCTCTTCGCTCCTCAGGGAGCAGGTCAGAGAAAGGACAAAGTTCTTCCTCCCATTAACATCTCAGTCTCCTGATCACCTGAGAAGTGCAGGATGATTGTGGCCCTTTGTTAGCAGTGGGGATGCAGACTCAGGCAAGGAGTCAGGGGCATGAAACCCAGCCCTTCCTGGGCAGGCCTGAAAAGCAAAGTGGGAAAAAGATGTGGGCTTGGGGGTTAATAAATGGACTGCAAGATCAAGGGGTTGGGGGGTGGTCTCTTCTTGCCATCCTTCCTGACACCCTGACCCTACCCCCACCCACACAAGTGGTTTGATTGTACATGTGAGGTGTGATCAGCTGGGCTATGGAACAGTCTCCCCCAAGGAACGCTTAGAATCAGCATTGCTTGGACCTAGGCTGGGACAGCATATAAGAAAGGGGTCTTATACTGGCTGTAGGCAGAGAAGCACGCTATGATGTGATCTATCTGTCAGTCTACGCTGAGGATTTCCTGAAATTCTGCCCCTTCTCCCGATCCCTTCTCCTCTCTCCAACCTGGAATCACTGTGGACAGCAACACTGGGTGTGTTTATGCAGACCAACAGTGCAAATACTGGATCTGTCAGACTTTCTCTGCTTAGGGTTGGATGGTGCATAGCCAGAAAATTGATCAAGCTCTTTCTTAGCTACAGCTCCTACCACTTGCAGCACCTGTGGGGAATCATGGGTCCTCCCTTCCTCATGTAGAAAGACCCCACAGGTGCTCCAGCTCTCACCCAGGGCATAATCCTTAACCTGTATTACTGCCATGAAGGGGGGTTGCCTCATATACTCTAGGCATGCTGCACTGAGGACCCTTACACAGGGTCCTGATTAAATACATGGCACTAAACTACAGTGTTTTTATCAGGTGCTTAGAATCAAAGAAAAGTAGGGCTAGAAAGGCCCTCAGGAGGTCATCTAGTTCAGCATTTCTCAACCTGTGGGTTGCAACCCAAAAGCGGGTCACAAGAATATACAAAAGAGTCACAAACAATCACGGAAAAATGTAGAAAAATATGCATGTCACTTGGGAGTAATGTAGGGTCGCGTGTTGATATTGCTGTTAATGTTTTCCTCTTGATATTAATTTCTGTCTTTAACTATAAGACTGGTGAGCTTTAACTTATAGTGTGTAATAAGTATTTGGGGGCCAAAATGCTGGTGTGTTTCCTACTTAAACTGAGTCGGGACTTGCCATCAATCTTTACAAATGGGTCCTGGTACAGAAAAAGTTGAGAACCACTGATAGTTAGGATCACCCCTATCTAAACTGTCCTAGACAAGTGTTTATCTATCTTAGTCTTGTAACTATCATAGACGCACACAGCATTGTGCCTGGTAGTTGTATGAGAAGGTTGTTTGCAACTATGCAAACAACCCTCTCATACAACTACCAGGCACAATGCCCCAGAACACCAAGAACAGCATAACTTGGCACAGGTAAAGCAGGGGAATGAAGGTACCCTCTCTGTGTTGTCACTGCAAGGACAGGAAATAGGGTTTTTTTTAAATACACTTGAGAGAGCCAAGGAAGAGGATCATACCCCCTGCTTTAGAGGCAGGCAAGACACCCAGTCCATGCCAATCTGACTGTGGCATAATGATGTGGTCATTTTCTGAACTGTTCTCCAGGCAGGAAAAGTACCTGTGCAGCTAACATTTGTAGTAAACCTCAGTGTTATAGTTGGGTCACAGCAGGACTACTGTGTGTGTCTATGTAAAGAAGGAATTTCCTCAGCTCCTCACAGTCTCCAGGTCCCTTCCTCAAAAAAATTAGGAATAGAAGGGCTTCAATCTGGAGACTGGCCACCCTGCTCAAAGGCCATTGTATTACCCAGACAAAAACATGGTGCTCGATTCCAGGACTTTCTGCTCTGAGTACTCTGTGGCAGCCTTTCCAATATCTCGGATCAAGACCATTCACCCACACCAGAGGAGGCCTTCTCTTCAGTGGTATGCCAACACAGGGCAATACTAGACAGCAGGTAACTGCAGCAGATAGGGAAACCATTTTTTCTATCGGGGTGCCAAGCATATGGCATATGGAGCCAGAGGAGCTTCAAATTTGGCAGTGGAGTGAGTAGGGGTTGGGTCTGTCATCCAAATCCAGAGTTTGAAGGCCTATTGGAGATGAGTGAAGGCTGCGTTACCCCCTGCTGTCACCTCTATTTGTCCTACTGCCACTGCTGCTCACCCCGTCACTCCTTGACCATATCCAGCAGAAGGGGGTAGGATGAGTTTGATACCTGGTTTGCACTAATGTCCTGTTGGAATATCAGCCCATCCCACAGTCTTGAGAAATACCTTGAGGTTTCTCAAAAACATGAGTCACCAGGTTCTGCTGTAAAGCTCTGGCATCTCCTTTTAAATCCAGCATGTCTCTCTAATGCAACCCTTACTCCCCGCAGGGGTATTTCATATCACAGTTGCTTCAGAGGAACACATTCCCGTCTCTTGAATCAGCCCTGCCTCTCCCTGCAGCACTCCTTGCCCAGGATCAGGGCCTGGATCCCCATATCGACTCAGAAGGAAGCATGCCTCTTTCTGAGTCACTTGTCCTCAATCCTGTAATTTTTCCTGCATCTCTCACCCCAGCCTTGACCCAGGCTGATCCTCTTCCACTTGTGAGGGCTAACGCATATCAGAAAAAGGCCTGAGGAGCAGAAAGGAGGAGTAGGTAGGGTGGACTTGACTCCTGGTGTTTTGGGCACAAATGGAATTGGGTCTGCGAGTCACATTGTTCCCATTTATGTTTGACCCTATGTGGTGGTCAAAACCCTTCCACTTGCCTTATACTTTAGTCATATTGCCTGTCCTGTGCCAGCCTGGAGGTTTAAACTGCAGACAATGCCCATTTTCCCTCTGAGCCTGCAGGAGGTCCCCCACACTATCCAGCCTTGCCCACCCCTGGCTCCTCCACAGGCATTCCTGAAGGATTAGCAAGTGCTAGAGCCTGGGGGGGCGGAGGAGCCTTGGCTTACCCCTGTTCTCCATCTGAATGGAGACCTGGAGGAAAGGTAAGACTCAGGGGGTTGGGGAATGGATTCAGCAGGTGGACCTGTCTGGGACTGAAGGAAGAAGGAGATTTACCTGCTTTTGTTTACAGATATTTAGATGGGTGGCTTGGGGGAAGGGAAAGATGAGGAGAGACTGCCAGCCTGAAGTTTTTGCCTGCTAGCTGAGGTCAATCCCAGGTAGGAAGGGGGAGGTATAGCTTTGCTGTCAGCGAGAGACATCAAGATAAGAATGATCTTAGACCAGTGGTTCTCAATCCTTTTTGTACCAGGACCCATTTGTAAACAGCGATTGCCAGTCCCAACCCAGTGCCCCTCACTCTTGACCCAGTGCCCCCAGTGTGTGGAGCAGGTGCTGGAGGGAGGCAAACAACCCCTTGCAGGCTAGAAACTCTGGCAGCCTACAAAGGAAAAGCCACAGTTTCCCATGTTTTTCTCCTTTAAAGGATTATCCATTTTTAAAGTTTTTTTTGATAATTTTTAAAGTTCATTCATGACCTGGCTTTTCATATATTCTTGCAACCCACTTTTGGGTCACGACCCACAGGTTGAGAAACACTGGTGTAGGCTATGCTACTTTTGGAATTTTACTGCAAGAACCAGAGGTGCCAAGTATGTGGGGGCCTGAGGGCCCTGGCCCCCCTCGGGCTGTCACCTGAAATGTGTAACACTTTCCACATGTCCAGCATCTTTCCACATGTTCCACATCTGCAGCATCCTTATAGGTTTGGCAGTGCTACGCTGGCTAGCACTATGGAAGAAAGAGACTTGGGGGTCATCATTGACCACAAGATGAACATGAGCCTGCAATGAGATGCTGTGGCTAGTAAAGTGACCAAAATGCTGACTTGCATCCATAGATGCTTCTCAAGCAGATCCAGGGACGTC
>NW_017729022.1:118114011-118115769 GCF_001723915.1 Gavialis gangeticus
GAGCCCCCAAGGTCTGGAACAGCCTGCCATCGGAGGTGGTTCAAGCACCTACTCTGAACACCTTCAAGAGCAAATTGGATGCTTATCTTGCTGGGAACGTGTAACCCCAGCTGACTTCCTGCCCTTCGGGCGGGGGGCTGGACTCAATGATCTTCTGAGGTCCTTTCCAGCCCTAATGTCTATGAAATCTATGAAATCTTAGGCTACCACCTCCCTCCTCCTCCCCCCAGGTAAAAATAAAAGCTGGTGCCTATAGCAAGAACTGTCTGGGTGTGTAAACACACCACTTTTTGGGCAGTGAAGACAGCTCTAAGGAGAGAGAGAGATTACAACATTAGTGGGCATGTCTTTTTCTTGCTTGTGTGGACAGAATAAGGCACATAATGGCATAGTGGAAGCAATACAGCCCACTAGTACAGACACAGTTATATCAGTGTGTAGAAGTGTTTATATCAATGTCACTCACTCCTTTTATACTGGATGGTAAAACTATAGGATTTGTGCTGGTATAATTTCATAGATTTCATAGACATTAGGGGCTGGAAGGGACCTCCTGAGTTCATTGAGTCCAGCCCCATCCCTGGCAGGGAGTCAGCTGGGATCAAGTGACCCCAGCAAGAAATATATCCACATGTTTTTTGAAAGAGTCCAGAGTAGGTGCTTGCACCACTTCTGGGGGGAGTTTGTTCAATTACAAATGTTTCGGTAAGAAACTATAGCCCAAAGCAAAAGAGTTGTATCAGCACAAGATAGGCTATAGAGAGTCTTGTTTCAACTCCAGTCACAGCTGGTCTATAGCATAGTTGTATATCACAATTGCAGACTGTTCACAGGGGGAAATAACCGACCAGGTTATAACATGTTGTGGGAAGAAACATGTATAAACAGAGCCGTTCTTATAGTGTAAATAGGAGAAGCAAGGATTTTTAATGGTATCTTTCATTGGACCAACTGTATAGTTGGGAGAGCTGTTGGACAAGCTTTCGAGTATTAAGTGCCCTTCCTCAAGTTGGAGCTTAGACCTAAGGAAGGGCGCTCGATGTCCTGAAAGCTTGTCCAACAGTTCTCCCAACCATGCAGTTGGTCCCATAAAAGAGATCACAAAAATTCTCCCTCTCAGACATTTCTGGGACCATCACAGCTACAACAACACTCCAACTCTTCTACAAGAGGGGAGATAGGATCAGAGAAATAGAGGACAGGATTTTCCCCTCAGCATCACTGGAGCACATCAGCTGATGGCAGTGGCCTGAATCCAGATTTCCTGCAGCATGCTTATGTCCCTGCTAGTGTGTTTTTTCAGGTTTTGTTGCATTGCCCACTCCCTACTGCAGCCCCTCAGTGACAGCACAACAGTAAATTGCGCACTGCCATTTCAGTTACTGAGCCCCAAGGAGCAGAGCTGATCTCGAGGACTCAGTGTGTGAAAGACCGAGGCCTGCTGGAGCCCTGTCCTCATTAGTGCTTCTGCCATTGTTCCCACAGCCCTAATAGTGCCCAAGTGGAAGAGCTGATGAAATGATGCTGCTGCAAGCAAAGCCTGCGGGGTCAGAATTGGGCCCTTTGCATATAAAATCCAATTTCTCTACACATACAATCCCAAATGAATCCCTGAAGGGGTCTGGCAGTGGTGGCAATGGGTCCAGTGGCATTGAGCAGGCCAGCGGCAGTGAGGAGTTTGGAAGAGACAGCAGCAGTGAGGGGTTTCATAGTTTCAAGGTTTCATAGTTTCAAGGGTCGGAAGGGACCTGAGCAGAT
>NW_017729022.1:118217406-118247697 GCF_001723915.1 Gavialis gangeticus
GCCCATTACAGGAGGGCGGAGCCACTCCTGGAAAGGCTCTGATTAGTGATACTCCCATCACAAGCCCATTCTCTAGTTCTTCCAGAGAGTGCTGTGTGTAACATTTGGTTGATAGGTGTATCATGTATGCCCCACCCCAGTGTTGCCTACTGGGTTAGGCCCTGGCTGTGCGTCAGCCCATAGACAGCTGTGGGATCTCTCCTCAATGCTTAATCTATTCTTAAGGTTGGTTCCTCTCGCTTCTCTGCCTCCTATGAGCTAAGATCAAGTGTAATTGCTGCACTAGTCTGATACTCAAGCTGAAATGGATTTAAATGGCAGTGTGTAGCAGAGGGTGCACCCCTGTTCAAAAGCGGACTTGACTCCCTATGATACCCTTGTAATTAGCTTCCCACTTGCCAGCTTCCAGTGGGAGGATCTTGGTTATATGCCTACTTTATGGAAATGAGGGACTCCTCCCTAGCTTGTTCCTGCGGCCATTGGCTAAGGGCAAGTGAAACTTGGGAGCATTCAAGCCCCAAGCCTCTGGGCTTGGGCCTGCATGTAGGATGCCCATTAAAGGATTTGGAAGTATCTGAAGCCCCAGGCTTAAAAGTCTGGGGTAGAGGATACTTGCTGGTTGCAGCGCCACATATGGTGTTTGAACAATTGCAGTTTGCTTAGTCAAAAGGATTTGGAACTGATCTGACTAATTTGACCTGGAACAGACAAAATTTCCAAAAAATTTTTAAAAATCTCTCCTCAATGCTGCTATTCCACTGTACCCCAGTTCAAGGCAGGTCAATGCCTCATTGTCCTAATCTGCACTTTGTGAGTACTGGGGTTCACCCTCCTGTGTGGAGTTTGTGGCATGTGGGTAAGATGCCCTGAACATATCCTCATTATTCTTCTCTTTCTCTCTCTGCAGTAATGCTCACCGGAGTATAAATCATCCAACTGTTTGAACCAGTGGGTTTAAATGAAGACACTGCAAACCCTTAGACAAAACATGTTGGAGGATGGCATTGGATTGGCCTGAAATGAGCAGGGGGTCCAGGATATGACATTAATGTCTAGATGATGACCCAGTCTTCCCCTCTATCCTACCAGCCCACATGTGGCCCACCTTGGAAATCGATCACAAAAGCTAAGACTAAGACACAGGATCTTTATTGATCTATAAATAACATCCATCATATCAAGCCAATATACAGCACTGTGCAGTCCAGTTAATGCTTTGCAGAGAACCGTCCCAGCTCTTCCTGTCCCAATGTCACCCAGGGGGTGATACCATCAGGAACATTCAGGTGTGCTGGCTAGGTTGAGATTGATCCACACCCAACCTCTGCTGGGTGCTGGAACCTGGGTGGGAGGGGAGCTCTCCGGGTCTGGCTTCTCCCATCAGGAGGTGCAACTTGAAGGGCTGCAGGCTTCTAGCTGCATCCAGTCTCAGACCCTGCAGTAGCACTTCCTGCAGGGCCCCCAGCTTTGGGAAAGCAAGGGAGTGAAAGGACTGATGTGCAGGGTGTTACCTTTCAGACTGGACAGCTTGTGAAGAGGTTCAGACCGTGGGGCCCCAGTTCAGGGAGCACAGAGGAAATGGGAACACTGTAGGCCAACCTTTTCAAAAAGACTGTGCTAATGCAGTGTCACTGTTTTTCACTACCCAGGTCAAGAAGACCAGGCCCTGGTCAGCTTCGCTGCTGAGCACGTGCAGCTCCAGGTAGAGTCAAGAGGAGTGTTGCATGCTCAGCACCTTTGTCTGTTGTCTCTAGTTGGCCACCCCAAATTAATGCTCATACTTGGAAAACTTCTTCCTCTTTCAAGAATTTTCTCCTCAGATCTTGACTTTCCTCATACAAGGAGACTGGGACAGCAGTGGGAAGCTCACAGCTACTGTAGCCCCAACCTTTCAGCCCAAGAGGTAGAATAGGAAGCAGTGCAGGGCAGCTGGCTTCCTGGCCACATCCCACATAGTGCAGTGATGCTGTCTGCCAGCAGGAGGTGCTGTAGGGACACAAGATGGGTATCTGTCTTCACCGCAGAGTTACACTGAGCTCTTGCTCTTATGTTACCCCTGCTCCCTGCCTGCCCACTCACAGAGCTCTTGAAGTCAAGCTCAGTGGTGCTCACAGCTTGCTCTGGTAAAAGATTACTGTGCACTTTTCTGTGAGGACACAGATAAACAACCTGAATGCTGAGAGTCCTCCCATGTCTGCCCACAATCCCCCCACCTAGTTGCAGAAGGATCGCAGAATCACGAAGAAGTAGGGCTGGATGGGACCTTCAGAGATCATCAAATGCAAGCCCTGCCAAAGGCAGGATCACCCCTATCCAAACCACCCTATACAAATCCAGTGTCCAACTGACTAGTAAAATTAAATACTCAATCCTGGCACCACCACAAGGTATAACACCCTAATCTGCCACGGATAAGGCAGACAGACAATGGTGGCCAATATCTGGCTGCTGAGAGGGTTGTAAAAATGCGCTCAGGGATAAATCAGTACATTCACAATTCCCAGGGAAGGTGTCTCCGGGTATGTCAGTTTAGTGCAGTGCTAAAAGCCATGAGACATACTCACAGAGTGCATAGTGCCACAGGCAGTGGGCGCAGCAGCCATGAGACCTCCATCAACTGGGGGGCACTTTGCACTGTGGCTGCTCATCCCCTGTGTGCCCAGCCAGGGTGCTCAGATCTGGGTGCCAGGCCCTGGGAAACTGCAGTGAAGCCACAGCCCGGAAGGATTGAGGCAGGGCAGGTTGTGGTGGGGATTTCCTACCAACCCTGATCTTTCCCAGGAATCAGCAGGTGGATGTGCTGACCAGGGAATGGATAGGGGCCATCTGCCATTAGAGAGGTGGCCTTATCTCAGGACACAAGGACTCAAGGCTGAAGAAGAGAAGAGGAGAAAAAGTGAGAGGGACAGAAAGAGAGAGCAACTGTAGGACCAGGATTTTCAGAGTCTTCAGCTTGTTTGTGATTTCTGCTTCTGCCCACTTCAGAGTCCCAGGGTCCTGAAGGCGTCTCGTAAGTCATCTACTTCGTATAGGGGCTGCACAGGGAGGGGAGGAGAGACAGGTTAGCTTTGTGGGGTGGAGATCTCACACAGGCAGACAGGCATAAGAAGGGGGAGAGAAGGGCACTAATGAGTCTAGGAGGAGAGAGGTGTGTGGTCAGGGCAAAGGAAGTGAAAAGGGAGTGAAGAAGTGAGGGGGTGGGGAGAGCATGTATAGGAGAGACAAAGGGGAAAAATGGAGAACAGGCAGCAAAGAAGAAATGGTGGGGGAGAGGAGAGAGCAGGAAAGCTGGTGGTGGGGAAGGGCAGGAGGTGGAGGAATGACCCTTACCAAGAGGATCCGTCTTAGCTTCCTGGTGAGATGGACAGAGTTCTCGTGCAGCCCCTCCCAGGCCTTGAATGTCCTTTCCCGGTTCTCCACAAAGGTATTCCAGCAGTAGAAGTAATCTGCCCAGGGCAGAAAGCACAAATACCAGGGTCAGGGCCACCTTGGGCAGGACCTGGCTTCCCCAGGGATCCCTACAGCCCCTCTCCCATCTCACCCCATGCTTCTCCCCCCTTCTCAGCTCCCTTCTCCCCACCTGTCCATCCCACCTTTGAAGGTCATGATGGCAATGTGGGCCCCGGCACGGTGCAGACGCCGCAGCCCCTCTGGCTCAGCATTACGTCCCTCGCAGAAGTACAGGCGTGCAACAAAGATGCGTAGTGTCAGGTTGGGGTAGGCCCGCAGGAAGTCAACCACATGCCTGGCGCAGTCATAGCAGGGGCTCCATGAGGTAAACCAAGTGACCCTGTAGCAACGCCCTGGATCCAGGTCCCAGGCAGAGATATAGCGCAGGAAGAGCATCTCCACATGGCAGCCCGACTGGGGCAGAGAGACAGAGAGTGAGGCACAGTGAGGCAGGGTGGGCAGAAACCAGAGGGGAAAAGGGACTGCTGGGCATGAAAGAGCACAGATAGGGACTGCCAGGGGCACAGACTAGTGTCACACAGAAGTCACACAGGTCACAGGTCCTCCTAAGCCTCACAGACCCTCAGCCTAGCATGGTTAATGGGCACATTTCTAGATCCATATGCATACACAGGGGTGATGTTGCCACCATCCTCTCCAGCTGCCTCTGACTCCCCATGCTGGGTGGAGTAAGGACAAGGAAAGTAACCTGTTTAAATTCGCCGATGACACCAAAATTTGGGGGGAGGTGAGCACGCTAGCAGGGAGTGAGAGATTGCAGAGGGATCTGGATAGGTTACAGGGGTGGGCTAACAGGAACAGGATGCGTTTTAACACGGACAAGTGCAGGGTGCTGCACTTGGGCAGTAGGAACCAGCAGCACACTTACACAATGGGGAACTCCCTACTTGAGAGCACGGAGGCAGAAAGAGATCTTGGAGTCATTATTGACTCCAAGATGAACATGGGCCGACAATGCGAGGTCATGGTTGGCAGGGCTAACCGGACCTTGTCGTGCATCCACAGGTGCATCTCGAGTAGAGCCAAGGAGGTGATCCTCCCCCTCTACGCGACGCTGGTCAGGCCACAGCTGGAGTATTGTGTCCAGTTCTGTGCGCCCC
The DNA here is from genome assembly GCF_001723915.1 of Gavialis gangeticus. Lineage (NCBI taxonomy): Eukaryota > Metazoa > Chordata > Crocodylia > Gavialidae > Gavialis > Gavialis gangeticus. The sequence goes on from NW_017729022.1 coordinate 118,221,978, forward strand.
ATTTCAAGAGGGATGTGGACAACATGGAGAGGGTCCAGAGGAGGGCCACCCGCATGATCCGGGGACAACAGGGCAGACCCTACAGTGAGAGACTGCGGGACCTGAACCTATTCAGCCTCCACAAGAGAAGGCTGAGGGGGGACCTGGTGACAGTCTATAAACTCACTAGGGGGGACCAGAAGGGTTTGGGGGAGACGCTGTTTCCCCTAGCGCCCGCTGGCATAACAAGGAGTAATGGGCACAAGTTGATGGAGAGGAGGTATAGATTGGACATCCGCAAAAACTACTTCACAGTTAGGGCGGCTAGGAGCTGGAACCAACTTCCAAGGGAAGTGGTGCTGGCCCCTACCCTGGGGGTCTTTAAGAAGAGGCTGGATGCCTACCTGGCTGGACTCATTTGAGTCCCGTTTCTTGTTTTGGGGTTTTGTTGTTCTCCCGCCCTGGCGGGGGTTCGGGCTAGAAGATCTACTAGGTCCCTTCCAACCCTAAATCTATGAAACTATGAAACTATGAAACCTTTGGCATAAGGGCAGCATCGGGTTCAAGCTCATACCCCTGGGTGAGAAGGAGTGAAATGGCTTCACCACTCTCTCATCAACCCCAGGTTGGAGGAGTGCACTGAGGGATACCGGGTGGGAGGGCAGCAAGAAGGGCAGCAGGGGAGGCATGCTTGGTGGGGTACGGAGACAGAGAGGTACAAAGGTGAGCTGGTGCATTGGGGCAGGGGGTGGCAGTGGGCCAAGAGAGGACTGTGGATGGCAGACAAATGGGGTGGGTAATCTGGACAGACCAGTGCCCACCTTGTTGCGCAGGTAGCCAAAGTCCAGAGAACAGGAGGTGGCACTGTCCCGGCGCTTCACCACATAGCACAGATAGGTCTCGTGCCGGCCCTTGGCCCGGCGCAGGTTCCTGAAGTTATAAAGAAATTTCTTCTGCTTCATCAGGAGGCTGTGGGGGTGGAAGGAAGATGAACCATACCAGCACATCCTGGAGCAGGAGATCACTGTACCCCTGTCCAGTGCCCTGGCAGGACTGCGCTTCTGCTCCCTGCACCTTTGTTCTGAGGCCCTGCTGTGCCCCAATGCTGTCCTGACCTGCACTTGGTCCAGAGATGGAAGTGAGGGGCAGGGAGGGGTGTCATTTTGAGGGGAAATGGAAATAATTCAGTGTGTAGAATTCAGTCAAACAGAAACTAAGAGGGGGAGGGCAGGGATCTGAAACAGCCTGCATGTGTCCAGAGGGCGTGGGCAGGAAAGGAGGGACCTGCAAAGCGGGGAATAAATGGGGATGTATCTCAGAGCCTGGGGAATCTGGGTCCACGAATGCAAAGATGTTTCTAAACTGTGTGACTCCATCCATCCAAACTAGACCTGGACACAGCTAATGCTAGCCACACCCTGATGCACCCAGTGGAAAAGCAGATATTGTGGCATGAAGCATCCAGGAAAGGTAGAGTGGGAGTAGTAGCACTCAGGCTAAAGCCCTCCCATTAGATCCCCTGGGATAGCCCACTGAGTGTGGGGAGACTGTTTTGGGACCTAATGCCTGAAGATGCCTCTACCTGCAGGGTTCCCCTGCCCTGGGTAGGCCCCACTGTGAGGACACCCCAGGAAGAGGAGGAAGTCAAAGCCCCATGTGGGGGTGCAGCAGCAGCAGCAGCTCTACACAGCTGTGCTTGCTGTGGTGAGATGTCTGCCTCTCCCACAGCAATGCAAAACAGAAGTGAATGGGTTAAAAATAATCCTGGCCTGTCATCTCCTTCCTCTAAAAGGGGCCCATGCAGGTTCATCTGCTTCTGGGCTTGGGACACTAAGAGAGCAGTGGGTGGGGACAAAATCTAGGAGAGGGCGGTTCAGCTCCGGTGTCTATTGTTCACTGTGTTGGAGTGGGGGCTCTCTGCCTGAAGCCAGTTTGAGTCTCTGCAACAAGGACAGATCCCACCATTACACACACACATGCATGCATGCACTTTTTTTGCCCGCTGAACCCAAATCTCTGAGCATCTCCTCTACGTTTGAAATCAAAATGACAATCCCTTTCTGCCAGCACATCCAAGCATTCCTGCCCATCACACACACAGGGAACAACCATGCTGTACATACTCGTTTGCACACCCTCACACCTTCTCACAGTCCTCACCCCTCCATTGCAAATGTCAGTGCATGCACAGGCACATCCCCTTCTATTGCATGCAGCGTACCTGCCTTCACCCCGTCATGCTTCCTGCCTAACACAGCAGTGCCACCCCTGTGCATACTGACACAAAAATCCATCCTTCCCTGGGCACACCCTGTTTCACAGACTCATGCAACTCTTTCTCACACACGACCTTTTTTCTTCCCAAACAGTTTTCAGCCTGACATGCAAGATACTACCATACATTACAGGTAGAACATGCACACATGCTCATGTATCCCAGTTTCTGCTTTATATCCTTAAACTCATAGCCACGTGTAAAGCACTGAATGCATTGTGTTATTCAGTTTAGATATAGATAAGACCTAATTATTGCTAGCTGCAAGTGGAGTTGTTTCTTCCTCTTCCAGGGCATTAGTTTGGACCCAGAGGCTAGAAATAGATGTCTCCAAATGAAGTGGATCAGTGCTGTCACAATGTATCATGGCACAGCTGATCTGCTGATCTGCTTCATGGGGCCAAACACATATCTTCTCTGCCCCACCCTTGATAGTGCAGGATAAGAGGAGATGTGATCTCCCCAATTTCCCTGTTCAGCAAGATTTGTCCCCCAGGATCACTGGGGACAGGTGTGACTGAGTATGGAAAGACGGGCTGTTCCCTGCCCAGTTGGACCTGCTGTCCCATGATCGAGGGGGAGTGGGTCTGGCTAAACAGGTAACCCCGGCTTCCCTGCTTATGGAGAGGCACACTGAGATTCCCTCAGGCCCCTAGAGCATGTGCCCAGGGTGGCAGGAGGGTGAGAGCAGCTCTGGTTTCTTGTACTTTTCCTCCACAAAGTTAACAGGCATCCACTGCAATAAAGCAGCAGAGTCTAATACTAGCTTTTGTGGTGCCACTAATTTTCCTTCCATGCAGTGTGACCAAGGGTATCGACACCCATTTGCTCAGCATTTGTGCATCCATAAAAAATTTTATGGTGACACAAATAAGATTTCAGGAGACATCTGTTTCTACTCAGAGAGCAACTGAGCCACTCTGCCCATGCCATCCTCCCCTGTAGCACAGCACCTCCTAGCACCAGCCTGAGGCACTGCAGTCAGCACTGACTCAGGGGAGAGTGCCTTCTATCATATTACTGGGTTTGTGGTTGTAGCCGCATCGCTCTGAGGACATAGGCAGGCAAGTTTCTTTGAGTAGATGTGATATCTTTTATTAGATACTCGGTATCATAAACAATATCACATTCTATCATATCACCCACCCCACTCCCTTTAGTGCAGCACCTCCTAGCAAGAAGCCCTGCCTAAACCACCCACCCCCTGCAGCACAGCACCCGCTAGCACCACCCTGGGCCATTGCAGCCAGCACTCAGCCAAAGGAAAGACCTAAGCGACTGAACACATGACATCAATCCCAGCACCAGCAGGGAGGTTCTTGGGGGTTCCCTAGGTAGGCACCGCCCCAAGCCAACACTGCTCAATTAACAAGGTCCATCTACCCTTACGTGGCCCCTTCTCTGTCTCTGCTGTACCCTACTTTTTGATTCCCACTTGTTCGCCTGTCCCGTTCTCTCTTCCCTCACCTCCCCTTTCTTATCACTCTTGCTTTCTTTCCTACTTGTTTCTCTTTCACTGGGGTTGCTCACATTTGTCCTCCAGCTCTCCCTGGAATGCGCACACGCACTCACACACGCACGCACACACAGATGTTCTAGCTCTAGATTACAAAACACTAATTAAATGACCCATGGCTCATTTCAGGATTTTTCAGTTTCAGCTGCGGGTTACCACAGGGGGGGTGTATATGTGCGTGTGTGTGGAATTTTTCCCCTTAATACGAGAAGGAGGCAGCGAGGGGATGCCCCTTCTACCCTGCCTCCTGTGTGACTGATGCTCCGGTGCCCAAGGAGTATAACCTTTGCTGTTACCTGTGAAGGGGGAGGTATAACATTCAGGACATAGTACTGAGGTCTTAGCTGAGGTCAGTCTTAACAGGGACATAACTACCAGGGTGGTAGGGGCTGGGTTGGTTGTGGCAGTGGCAGCAGCTGCTGTTCTTATACCCCTCTAAGTGTGCACCCAGGGCTGGTACCCCATTTGCCCACCCCTGACTATGATGCTGAATTGCAAAGGGAAGAACACAGGAGCTGAGTGGATTACAAAAAAATCTTTGTGAACAATATTGTGAAAAACCATGGGCAATGGGAACATTTTATGAAAAAAAAAAAGGAAATTATAAACAAATGTGAAAAATCATGAAAAACATGAACAATTTGTGAAAAAAGCCCTGTATAGAGAACCTGAAAATTTTCAGTTCTGCAGGTTTTGAAAAGGAAGGAGAGTCTTTTTTCACTTGATTTGTGTGTGTGAATCTTTCTGTAAAAATTTTCCCTTTCAAATTGTTTCCTTTTTGTTTCCCCCTTTCTTTTTTCCTCCCCTGTTTCATCTTATTTCTCCTTATAACAATTCTGCCCCCAAATACAGCAGCTACTTACTTTGGTGCCCTAGCATGGCATTCCTCCACACAGGTGCATACAGTTTGCTTCAAACCTTTGGTGCATGGGTGCTCTTTAATGACCAAGGAGAACTCCCCTGCCCTTGCTGAACCCTGCTCAGTTGACAGTAATCCTAAGAGATGCCCACATCTAGTGGGAACTTGCTCCCTGGCTTTAACCTCTTAGTTACTGCCAGGGTTACCTGGGTCACCTCCATGCATATTTTGAACCCTTTCCTCTGGCAGAATCCCCTGAGAAATCAAGGCAAGAGAGAATCCGGAAAGAGCTGATGTGAGCTCCAAGGTAGAAAGGAATATTTTTAGTTGAAAATGGGTAGGGCATAGAGGGCTATGGGAGTCTGGGGTGGCATGTGCCTGGGCACCAGCATAGGGACTGAACTCAAAAGCAGGAGACAGAGCAGGTGGAGAGAGAGAGGGACCAGAGGGACAGGGGCTGAGATGCTTGAGTGGTAGACAGCAGGTGCCTAAGATCCTTCCCTGAATCTTTGCCACCTTCTGTTTCTTTCTCTCTGTCTGTCTGAGTTTTGTAGGAGAATATGAGAAAGCAACAGAACAGGGTAGACAGAGAGTTTGGAGAAATGATAGAAAGAGAGAGAGATAAACACGTCATGAGGGACAGTCAGAGAGAGAAAGAATGACAGAGACCCAGAGACGGAGGAATGAGGGTAAGACAGACAGAGGGTGTGGGGAGCAGGGGCCTGAGTCAGATGAAGAGAGGGAGAGCGGGCGGGCAGCTGCACAAGGCAGATTTTAGTGCAGAGGGAAAAGTCCTGAGTTCTGCTATGAGCAAGAGGTTGGAGCACTGTTTTTTACCTGTCCATGGCTGCCGGGGGTCTCTCTCAGGGTGGCGGGGGGACCCGGGGAGGATGGTGGAGTGACCCTGCTCACTTGTTTCGTCTGAACAGTTCTGTGACTTGGCGCACAGAAGTGAGAGCTGCCCTGGGTGTCCCTCCCTCATTTGCCACCCCCACACAGCATCTCCCCCCAGGTTCAGCCTGGTTTGGGTAGGGGAGGAGCTAGCAGTCTTCAAGACCACAGGAATGGGTGAGGAAAGAGTTAAAATTTAAAGGGGCATCAGTTCTAAAAGATGCTGAACCCTGATTGGCTGCTTCCCCACAGTGTGCTGATCATTGGTCCCCTGCCACCTCTGAGAGACCACAATAAGTTGATATTAATAATATAACAAGTCAGAAAGCATCGTCTAGTGGTTAGAGAGGACCGGGAGGCAGTCAGCCATAGACTCACTGTGTAACCTTGAACAAAACCACATAAACTCTCTGTGCCTCAGTTTACCCATCTGTGCAATGACACTGACCCACCTCGTGGGGATGGTGGGGGATGCATCATAGAGTGTCATTCACTGGCATCTGAAAACTTTCATGGAAAGAACAGAGGCAACTGGTTCCCAACTAGTTCCTGATCTGCATTGTTCTCCTCTGCGTTCCCCCTGCTCCCAAAAAGGAGCATGAAGGGCTTTTCAGACCAAAGGTAGAATTTGCTTCCCAGATGCTGAGAAGCAGTTGCCTCTGGGGTGGGACATACCACTGGGTCACAACACGCAGTGGTATTACAGTTAAGCACAGGAGCTGTCTCCAAAGTAGGATGCAGCAGAGATTTAGAGTAAGGGACATGAAAAAGTTCCCATAAGGTAATCTAGGGTTTGAATATGCAGTGTGTTAGCAACTGTGCAGTAACTGGGCATGTTCCTAGGTTTTCCTCATGGTAAAAGCGAGATTGAAGCCCCTCAATGAAAAGGGGGCAAGCTGCTTCACACCTGGTGCAGAGTCAGAGCAGGCAGGTTGCAGACGTGATAGGTTTCTGCTTTCCCTTAACCTGCTTGTGCATCCGTGCTTTCTGTGAGGCAAAGCACAGTCTGCAGTGATGGAGTTTACTCTGCAGCATGACACCTCGATGTGATGCTCGTGGGAACAGTGTAAATATGAAAGATAAATAATAAGACTCAAAATTACACAGCTTTATGCAAAAAAGCCCAAGGGATCTCTCCTGGCTAAGGTCCCAGTCCGTTTGTTTACAGTGTGTGCATACACCACAGCTGGAGGAGACATCTGCTTGCAGGCTATTCAGGGCAGGGTCAGGGCCAAAAGCCTCAATGCCATATCTCAGGAAGATGGTGGATGAGTCTGTTGACCGCTCTGCTTGTTTGGAATCACGGCCCTGGCACCATACATATCCACTCTGTGCTTTGCAACCAGAGTTGCCCGCGTTGATGTCTTATAGCCTCGAGTCCCCAGCCATGTCCACTTCCCCCAGAAGGGCCTCAGCACCTGGCAGGATTGTGCCTCACCCTGGAGACAGCACAGGAAGCCGAGGCTTGGACAGCAGTCCAATTCAGGGAGGATGTGGAGAGGCCAGTTGGAAGATCTCTCTGACATGATACCTCTTCCTCCTCCTTCTCTCCCAACCAAGCATCCCGAGTCCTACCCACTGCCTGAGGATGGAGGAGCATCCTCAGTGGAAGGACAAGATGGGATGAGGCTGCGGAGGAGTTGCAAGGAAAACGTTCTTTGCAATGCTGGAGTGAATTCTCCAGCTGTCTGTGCTTGTTTGCATTTCTGTATTTGTTTCATAGGCTTTCAGCTTGACAGTGTCATATGAAACCAGGCTATGCAAAAAGATAAGGGACAGTCAAAATGTCAGACCAGCTCAAACCTGGGGCCCTTTTCTCCAATGAGTCTGTAAGGCACATTCTCCAGCTTCTGAGAACAGGCAGCCCCAGATGCTCCAGAGGTGGGAGCAAGGATCTCCCCAGCGGACACATCCAAAGCAATGTGCCCACCGTGGAGTTCTGCCACATGCCACATAATTAGGGGCTGGTGTAAACAGTCACAGCTCTATTGATTTTAGGGACAATGGCAACTACAGCTGTTGATGACCCTTAGGGTCTCATCAATGTCCTAGACCATAAGCATTTATACATTTTATAAAAATGTCCCCTAGCTAATATAATTGCTGAGAATATTCCAAATATTTGTATATAAATATATGCCCATTTTAATCCTTCTAAACTTTTTGTCCCAGTAATACCCCTAGATCCCTTTGTCACCATTACATATGTTGCCTTTTATGCAGCAAAACTTTAAAAGCATAAGTGAGCATGAAACTGCAACACAAGAAACCATCCACAGACTGGATTGTGCTAAGTCTAGACAGGGAGCACGGATTCTTATCCCATTACCTGGATTTGCTTTTGTGATCCAGCCCTTTGTCCCTATGGTTTTATTACTTGTTTACCTCTCTCAGCACTGCAACTGCCTTCTGTTTTCCATCCCTTCTTTCTTTCCCTTTCTTTCATATTCAAATCACTCTCTGTCTTTGCTAGCCTGTTCATCTGCACCCTGCATGTGATGAAGTGAATTCTTGCTCAGGAAAACTTATGCATCTCTGATTCACTTAGTCTATAGGGTGCATCTCTACCCTGCCTTCAGCCTTTTAACATGTAAGCTAAGAAAGACAGAAGGATCCTTCTGCAGGACAATCCAAAAATATCAAGAGATACCACAGAAACTGCTGCTTCTCAAGAACACAACTGTCAGTGGCTCATCAGGTAAATTAAGGACGTCTCAGTTGCATTCTTTTTCTGGTTCCTAATTTTCATAGCCAAATGCTTGCAGCAAACATTACCTCAAATTTTCCACCCTGAAAGCAGTCCGAAACCTTTATCTTTTGCCTCTCAGCCTACGCTCCTGGTTGGACAGAGTCTTAGAGTACACATTTCCCTTCAGCTTGAACAAATATCATGCTTCATACAAAATTGAACTAGATTATCCACCCTGAAGGGGAGATGCCCTCAAAGAGTCAAAGTACTGTCTCTGCTTCCAAAGAGTAGGCCAGAGGACGTTTGGTCTTTGTGGAATGATGACGGAAGAAAAAAAATTAGAATAATTATAGTTATAAGCTTCTTTCAAAGCCCTTTGTTAATACTGAATTACTTAGAAGGGGCTGCGTCTACACAAGATGATGCCTGTGCAGTCATAATTGCAAAGTTAGTTAATACTTGTTTACTGCGCAGTAATCTGAGTTACTGCACAGTAGTGTTGACAAATGTCTTTTTTGTGGCGCTCCTGTGCAGTAGCTTCATACGACTGTGTGGTAGTGTTGCATCATGGTTGTTGCCACGAGACACTGCTACACAGTAGCATTGGGCTACTGCGCAGTCAGCATTTCATGTAGATGCAGCCAGTGTACCTTTTTCATGAGTTCAGTATTTTTATTTATATACAGGATGGCTGTGTCAAGATGAGTGCAGCAGTGCGGTACGTGGTGCCGTAGACACGTCTGTGGTGCCACATACTGCATATTCAACTGTTCTCCACTCAAGAGGGCATTTGCACTGCAGGTCCTGCCACATCTATAGTTTGTTCCTGCACAGCTTGTGGGTAATCTAGATGCACTGGGAGACCCCTCTATGTCCCTTAGACCTAACAGGGTGGGTGGTGAGGGTGCTCTGGAGGGTGTGCTTGTCCTCAGGAGCACTGCTCCAGCTCCACAGGGGACTCTGAGTATAAATCAGGGCTCTTGGGAGCTGGGTGCAAGCCCAGTAAAGAGAGACAAGAGAGGAAAGGAATCTGAGGGAAAAAAATCACCTCCGCTCTCTGTCTGCAAAGGCTCAGGCAGCAGGAGTCTGAGAAATCAGACAGAAAAAAAAATCAAAAGATATTGCAAAGCAATTATCCAGCCCAAAGCAAAGGCCAGGAGGTCTGTTTAGTCAACAGGAAGTCGTGTGATCTGGCTGTGCAAGATATAAATATCTATTTGTTTTTTCCATTCCCCTCTGCTCAGAAATCGCATTTTGAACTGAGCGCCAGCAGCTCCAGTTGGCGAGTGCGGTGGCCAAGTGCAAGAAACACAGCCACCTGCTGCCCCTCCTCTCAAGTGAAAACCTCAGACAGGTGCAAAACTTTCTCTGCTTGGTGAAGGCAGACACTGAAACTGCTGCAGCAAAGTCGCTGCACAGGAACCTCAGGCTCAGTGCAAGGGCTTTTCTCTATTAAATCAATGTGTAAATAAATGCATGGCCAGGCTTGCAAACTGCATCAACTGTATTTCTTCAATAGAGAGAGCAATAGTGATGTGTGAGCTCAGAAGCAGAGCTGTGAAGCAGTACACGTCTTCCCCACACAGTTCTACCAGTGTCCCTCACTCCTGCCCCGCTATCCAAGCCCTAGGCTCCCCACGCAGCTCTGCCAGGGTCCCTCACCCCTTTTTGCCTCGTTCCTCTCTCTCAGTGCCTCCAGAATGACAGTTTCAGCCCTTGTAATCCAAAAGCTGATGTATGCAGGGTGTTAAGGCTTGAGGAATGACAGGCACCCATGCTGGCTGGAGGAAAAGGATCAGCAGTTTAGGGCCACCACGAGGTTCATCCACCCGGCACAGGTGGGGAGGATGTGGTTAGTGCCTGGCAGCCTGAAGTGACTCTCCTGCATGCCTTCTCCAGCTCAGTGCTGCAGCGTGCGGTCGGCGGTGCATCACGTTTACAGTAAGGAAAACGCTGAGTCAGTGATCAAACGTCGCTGCACGGAGAGCTCGGGTGAGTGCAAAGACAGCACCCACCAGGCTGTCCAGCCCGGTTTCCCTCATGCCCAGGCCCCAGGCTCCAGCACTGCCTGCCCATTGCCTTCAACCTCCTACCTGGCCCAGGGCATCTACAGAGACCTTAGCATTCAGCACTTGGCACCTCTCCCCTGGCCTGGCCCTGCTCTGGTTCACTCTTCCACCATGTCCAGAGGGCTCAGTCTGCCTGGCAGCATTCGCCACTCCTCCCTGCACACTGCTGCCCTGTTTTCATGGCACAGGCAAGCTGAGGGCTTCAGTCTCCAGCACAGGACATTCTCCCTCCTGCTCTCCATGCTTCACTCCCACTACACCTGGCATGCCCAGCCTTCCTATTCCACAGCACTGCTCCCTCCACTTCAGTCCCTGTCCAAGGGGGACTTAAAGTTTTCCATCTCCACTCTATAGCTGTTGATCCCCTGCTCCCTGGCCCTGTTCCAAGCAACCTCTCCTCCCATGGTGGTACCTAGTAGCTTGAGGTCACCAGCACCATCCACTTGCTGTCAGCTCTCAGACTTGGGGAGACAATATAGCCTCAGCATTGTTCAGAGTGAGAACAAGGGGGCTGTGGTTATGGTTTCACAGCTCTGACTTACCACTGTCCTGAGGCTCATGCAGCACCGGAGTTATGGGCTGCAATGCTTGCAGGTGGCAGCAGCACAAGAAGACCCATTTGCTGAAGTCAGGGAGGAAAGGGCAAAAAGTGGAACCCATCCCTATCTTCAGAGTCTCCTCCTCCTCCCCGCAAAGTCTCTCCTGTCACCAGTAAGTTCACGTGCTTGTCTGGGCTGGTCCCTGAAGGCAGCATCACCTCTAGCACAATCAGATGGAAGGACCCCCTCCCCACCCCCACACATGCTGTGTGAGGATGGGAGAGAGGTAACATGGGGCAAAAAAGTTCTGACTTTTCTAGCTCTGTAGCCACACCATGGGCTTACATGATCTCATCATCACTGAGGAGGCATCATGGGGTCTCTATGAACTTTTCAATGTGATCTTCCTGTCAGCACCCACCAATGTGCCCCAGCGGGATGTGCGCACACTGTCCTCCACTTAGGCAGTACACCAAGTTGGCAGACCAGCCCAGTGGCTGTCAGGACACTGCTGTGATGAACCATGTCATTTACTCAGATGCAGAAGGGATGGCCGGGCTCAAAACAGGGACCCCTGTCAATACCTGGCCTGCAGTCACCTGGGAGCTTAGCAAGCAGAAGTGATTTCACACAGGAGACACCCAAGATTTCTGATTCAAAGGACTGACCCAGCCTCCTGGTGAAGAAGTGGCTAGAAATAATTGATGGACTGAGGAATATACGGAGGTTTGTGTCCACAGAGGGGTTGTAGGAGCAGAATTCAGCCAGTAGAGGAGACATGGGGTGTGTGTAGCCCCAGGCTGTGCTACAGGTAGTGGGGGGTGGCAGCAGAGCAAGCTGGAGGGATACGATCCTCCAGGGCTTCTGTCCTCTAGCATTCACCTCAACACAAGCACAAAGGTGTTATACAGCCCCCATTGCTTCCACTCCATCTCCACAGCGCGCAGGAAGCAAGCTGGAGGACAGAGTGGGGCCCCCTGGTTATATCTGAACTTGGGGGAAGTGTGTTTGGTTTTCGCTGTGGTTAACCTTTGCTGATAGCTTGCACTGTTTACTACACTTTCTCTGTCATTGGTGGGAGGCCTACCTCATTCCCCGGCTGGTGACAGGACTGAGTTTTAAATACTGCTCCAGCTAATGTGGTTTGTAACACAGCCTAACTTGAAGCAGACCCTGAGAGCAAGCACATCGTTGCATGAAACCCCTAGAGAATGATGCCCAGTGATCTCGGATGAGGGCCAATCCAGGCCTCTAAGACCCATCGCTAGCGGGGGTATACAATCACACGTGACTGGCCGAAGTCACACTGTCCCTGTTACTACCTATTTGTATTAATCTGATGGGCCCTTGTTGTGCAATGCTCTGTAAAAGCAAGGATCCCTGCCCCAAGGACATAGTACTGCAGGGCAGGCTGATGGGAAGCCCTGAAAGTTGAACTGACATGCATTTGTTATTGTCCTAAAAAAAGCTGGTTCTCATGGCAAACATTGAAACACATTGATTTGTTGATCTGCAGAAAAGAACGACTAAGAAAGGCTTAGGCCTACTGCTGAATAGTCAAGGTAAGCTCTTAATAGAGATGTACAGAAGCCAGCTGCTCAATAGCTACATTGTGTCTCTCTCTTCCTGAAAAAGATGGGGTTGGCAGATAGGATGATAGAAGGGGACTTCTGGCTCTCCGGTCAGGGTGCACGATGTATGCAAAAGTTTGTTGTCCCTAGGTTGTAGAGCAGAGTGGAGGGTGTTTGTTTTTTCTCATTTCTAGGCTTAGCTGGTTGCCACATGAGGCCAGGCAAGAATGTTTTCTCCCTCCTGTTGCTACATGGGCGTGTGTAGATGAAACGGAGGTTTACTTTGCCCTAAATTGAAGTGGTGGTTTTTTTAAAAACATCAGTTAATTTAGGGCAAAGTAAACCCCTATGTCGTGTACACCCATATCTTACTACCTCTCCAGCGGCAGGGAGGGAGGGTGAGCTGCCGGTGGGTGGAGTGGTCCCTGGGCTGGGGGTGGAGGGGGGCTGGCTGCTGCTTTCCTCCACTGCAGCGGTGCCCCCCCCAGGTGGCATCCGCCTGCAGGCACCCGGCTTGGGCAGCTGCAGAGGGAAGGACTGGGTCCCTGCACAGCTCATGCAGGCAGGCAGGCTGCAGGGAAAAAAAAAAAAACAAACATCAGGCTCGCTGCTTTTTTGTCCTTTGGTGGAGCCTGCCTTCCCGGGCTGCTGCCGGGCTGCCTGCACAGCCCCTGAGCCACACAGAGCCCAGTGCTTCATGCCATGGTGTTTTAGTTTGCTGAGCCCCAAAGTAATTTAAAGCTCATTACGTTAATGAATGTGCTTGAGTGGCTAGAATTAATGCACAATATGGTGCCAATGTGTGCAAGCACCAATGTCATCAAAGCGGTGCAAAAGCATTTAACCCACTTTAAAGTGTCATGCATACATGCCCCTTGTTTCGTCTACCTATGCCACAGATGTCAGAATTTTTTCTGCCTTCTTCAGAAGCATTCAGTGTTGGCTGCAGTCAGGCTGGAGATTTTGACTGAAGAGTGCTGATGTTCCTGTTGGGACTTAAAAAAATGCAGATTCCTGGCTAGAGGGTCTTGCTCCTCTGCTCAAGGCCAGACTGATCACCACATTTGGAGTCCAGAAGGAATATTACCCCAGACAGATTGGCATGAACTGTGGGAGCTTTTGACTTCCTCTGTAGCAGGGGGACATGGCCCTCTTCCCTGACTCTCTTGCTCATATTTAACAACTACTTCCTGTCCTTACAATGTTAGGACCTTAATAGTACCCTTTTCCCTATGCCTGACCTGTAGCAAGCTTGGGTGTTTTGGATATTTTAGGCACTGTGCCTAGTAGTTGTGTGAGAGAGATATTTGTAAAGTTTTAAGACTAGGTTAGATAAACACTTGTCTAGGATGGTTTGAATAGAAATAATCCTGCATTGAGCAGTTGACTGAATTAGATGACCTCCTGAGGTCCCTTCCAGCCCCACTGTTCTGTGATTCTGTCATTCTAAAATTGGTGTTTCTTTTTGCTAATAAAGAGGACATGCTACACATGTGCATCCTTGTTTAAGCGATTATAAAACTTAACATATTTAATTCCAATTCTTAATTTCTACCTTCTATATTGTGTTAGGAAATGGTGGAATGGCCCATTTCTGATTTCCTAGACTGCAATATTTTACTTCTGAACTGTGTCAAGCTCCATCTGGATGGATATTGGAATTCTAGTGAAAATGCATAAAAACAGGATTTTTAATTTGTACTTATTAGTTTGTTAAATGAATCTGTTTTATGTCTGAGGATAGTACAGCACCATTAGAGATTACCTAAAGAGGTTGGGAAGACCTGCATGCGATTATTGGAATTTTTTAGGAGCAAGTTAGACAACCACTTAGCTGGGATGGTTTGTGCAGAGATGGTCCTGCCTTGAGCAAGGGGCTGGAGTAAGTGACCTCTGGATGGATCTTCTAGCTCCCATGCTCTCGAATTCTATGATTTGTTGGACGTATAAGGAAAAAACAAACTTACTAAGAGACTCTTTTCATTTTAAATGAACTGGCTTGTTAATCAAAGGAAGTGATCTCCTCCAATCGCCATGAAGATGAACACTCTGTGTCCGTGGAGGTCTCAGGGGTCATCAACCTGAAGCACACCCTGCCCATCCTTTCCCACTCCCATGCACCAAACCCAGAAATGAGGGGGTGAAACTGGTCTAGGGGATCCCCACCACGGCTGCTGTCTTGGAAGCTGGGGACACAGATCTAGAGTACAGCACTGAAAGGGCCTCTGGCATAGTTTCGTTACCTCCTTTTTGAGTTTGGCACTCTGGAGAGGAGTTGGAGTGGGCAGACAAGGTGTGCTTGACATCCCCCAGGGGCACCATGGAGATGTGCTCTCCATCTTTCAAGATTTTAGAACCAGTAGATCTCAGCTTTTCAGGTCTCATTTTTATTCATAAATTAGAAAATGAAAGCAACCTTTTTCACTCGCAAACTGGTTTCTAAACTCTGAATTAACTAGTCATTGAATTGAGCTGGCTAAACTAGAATTCTCTCTGCCCTGCAGAAGAGGCTACTGCTGTGAGAAATTGGTTTGGCATTTCAACAGACCCTATCTCCAAGTGCTGAGCCAGTCACTGTCTTCAGTTTAGTGGTTTGACCTCCTGTTAAACTGAAGAGGCAAACATGATTGTTGATTTTTTTATTAATATTATAAACAAAAAAATTGTTAACAGATTAGAGAAAGTTAAAACATCAGAAGTGCTATACTGGGTCAGACCATGGTCCATCTAGCCCAGTGTCCTGTCTCTGACAGTGGCGGGAGTGGATGCTTTAGAGGGAGAGAATTGAACCAGACCTATCTTGAGTTATCTATCCCCTATTCAGTACCCTCCCTAGCATTCACAATTATTGATTTAGAAAGGCTAAAGAAAACATCTCCAACCACTCTGTTCAACAGCTGTTAATAGACCTAGTCCCTTGTTTAACCTGGCTATGTTATGTGCTTCTACCATCTCCTGTGGCAATGAATTCCAGAAGTTAACTGTGCTGTGCAAAAAAGTACTTTCTCTTGTTAGTTTTAAACCTATGTACTGCTAATTTCAGTGAGTGCCCCCTAGTTCTAGTATTTCAGGATTTGATGAATAACAGTTCCCTGGTCACTTTGTCCACTCCTTTCATGCTTTACTAGACATAGCCTTTTTAGTCTCTCCTGATACGACACCTGCTCAAAGCCCCTGATCATTTTGGTTGTTCTTCTCTGCACCATTTTGAATAATACTACCTCCTCTTAGAGATGTGGAGACCAGAACTGCACACAGTATTCAAGATGTGGGTGCACCATGGATATATATAATGGCATGATAATGTTCTCCATTTTGTTTTGAACTCCTTTCTTAATGATGCCCAACATTTTATTGGCTTTTTTTGATTACCAGTGCATTGAGCTGATGTTTAAAAGAACTATGTGTAATGACTCCAAGGTCAATTTCCTGAGTTGTAACAGATAGTTCAGAACCCAGCATTGGGTGCATCTACACAAGACACTACTGCACAGTCATGACTGGGCATTTATTTAGTACTTGCATTAGCAAGTACTAAGTAAATGCGCAGAAACCAGAGTTACTGCACAGTAGCACTGGCAAACATCTTTTATGTGATGCTACTGTGCAGTAGTGTATTAGCACTGTCTGTGCTGTGATGTGCTACTGCACAATATTTCTCAGCTACTGCACAGTCAGCAGCTTGTGTTGATATGTAAGTAGACCTGAGGTTATTTTTCTCCACATGCATTAGCTTGCACTTGTCAAAACTGAAGTTCATCTGCCACTTTTTTGCCCAGTCACTTAGCTTGGTGAGGTCTTTCTGCAGCTCATCTCTGTTAGTATGGGATTTGGCTACCCAGAATAATTTGGTATCATCTGCAAACTAGGAGATTTATTGACCTCCCCCCACATTTCCATATCATTGATGAAAATGTTGAACAAAATAGGCCCCAGCACAGATCGCTGCATGACCTCCTTCTGACCTTCCTCAATCCTGAATGTGACCATTTAGCCCTACCCTTTGCTTCCTACCTTTTAACCAGCTCTCAGTCCATGAAACAAGCTTCCCCCCAATCCTGTGGCTATTCAGTTTTTCTAAAGCTTTTGGTAAGAGACCTTGTTGAATGTTTTTTTGAAAGTCCAATCAGACTTTAAGCACAGCAGTGGAAAGGAATCTTGGAGTCATAGTTGACTCCAAGATGAACATGAGTCATCAATGTGACAAAGTGATCAACAAGGCTAACTACACTTTATCGTGCACTAGCAGATGCATGATGAACAGGTCCAGGGAGGTGATGCTTCCCCTCTATGCGGCACTGGTCAGGCCGCAGGTGGAGTACTGCATCCAGTTTTGGGCACCACACCTTAAAAGAGATATGGCGAATCTTAAGAGGGTTCAGAGGAGGCCACTCGTATGGTCAGAGGCCTGCAGGCAAGACCCTACGAGGAGAGACTGAGGGACCTAGATCTCTTCAGCCTTCGCTGCCTATATATTCATCAGGGGAGGGCACAAGGGAATAGGAGATGCTCTATATATTAGGGCACCCCCTGGAGTAACAATGGTCATAAATTGACAGAGAGCAGATTTAGATTGGACATTTGAAAGAACTTCTTCACAGTAAGAGTTGCCAGAATCTGGAATGGGCTTCCAAGGGAGGTGGTGCTTTCCTCTACCTTGGGGGTCTTCAAGAGGAGACTGGACAAGCACCTAGCTGGGGTCGTCTGACCCCAGTGCTCTTTCCTGCCCAGGGCAGGGGGTCGGACTCAATGACCTACTGAGGTCCGTTCCAACCCAAACATCTATGAATCTATGAATCTTAAGACCATCATTTCACAATTCACTTTAAATATTTTGCTTTTGAAAAGTGTAAGAGCCAGGATTGGAACCCGCAGCTCCTTCATCCCAGTGCAATGCATGCACACACTCCACCACAACACCTTGTGCTTTACCTCAATCTCTTGCAGAGAGGTACAAGCAGAGCACATGCTTTGACAAGTGTGCAGGTCATATACCACAGACAACCAATGCAGCGAGCATACCCTGAAACTCAGCAACACCTGTATGGCTTTGTGCAAATATCATTTATTTTCTGAGCAAGGTTGTGGTCACTCTTAGCCTGTTACAGACATGGATCAAAGGAGCCATACAACAGGTCCAGCAGAGCCAGTGCCCTTTGCCATTGTACTCTACCCACTGGAGTGGAAGCCACTGCATTGTGGAGGTCGCTGGTGATCCAAATGTTGTCCCATGAGTCACATGTTGAAATTCCCTGGGAGCCATTGGTTCCAGGTACAGGGCTAATTTCCAAGATTTGCCCACAGCTGAGGAAAGCCTTTCTGTGCATGGACATCTCAAAATGGTTCTGCCCAAAACCATGCTGAGGTATGAACACCCTGAGGTGATGCAAGCACCATCTGGGACTGTGAGCTTCCTGTCTCTGCAACAAAGAATTCATGTAGTCGAGTCACCTGTATGCTGTGCAGCCATCATGCAGTCAAGGGGTCAGGCACTGGCTAGCTGCCTGCAGATCTGACAGAACATAACATGAGCCACTCCATGACAGAGAGTCCTCATGTCTAAGCCTCATAAAAGTGCAGTTTCCCACTGGCAAAGCTGGGGGAGTCAAGCTATGTTGGAACTCCAGGGCAAGCTACGCATAGGTGGGAAGCAGTAGAGAGGGCCTTGACTTCAGGAGGGCTGACTTTGACAAGCTCAGGAGACTTGTAAGTGAGGCCCTAAGGGACCACGACCCCAAGGGGAGGGGAGTCCAGGAAGAGTGGTTGCTCCTCAAGGGAGTGATCCTAGACACACAAGCTAAGGCTATTCCGTCTCAGAGGACAGGCAGCAAGAGGGCACAGCAGCCCCCTTGGCTCAACAAGGAACTAGCAGTCCCCCTGTGTCTAAAAAGACAGATCTACAAAGGATGGAGGATGGGATCCACCTCCAAGGAGGAATATACTGTACTGATCCGGACCTGCAGGGAGCGAACCAGGAAAGCCAAGGCTGTGACAGAACTCCAACTGGCTACAAGTATCCAGGACAATAAAAAGTCCTTTTTTAGATATGTGGGGAGCCAGAGGAAATGCAAGGGCATCACTGGACCCCTGCTAAACCAGAAGGGAGAACTGATGACCAATGCCCAGGAAAATGCCAACTTACTAAATGGATACTTTGTGTCGTACTTTCACAAGTCCCATGGGACTCCCCGGCACATTACAGGACAGGGACGCCTAAGTGAGGGTGTTTCCTTGCCCTCCATCAATGCTGACCTCATGGAGGAACACCTTGAGAGGCTGGACACCTTCAAGTCCACCGGCACTGACAGCTTACACCCCAGGGTACTCAAGGAGCTGGCAAGAATCATAGCCCAGCCCCTGGCACAGATCTTTGAAAACTCCTGGCACTCTGGTGAAGTGCCTGAAGACTGGAAGAAGGCCAATGTGGTGCCAATCTTCAAGAAAGGGAGGAAAGTGGATCCGGCAAACTACAGGCCCATCAGCATGACCTCTATCCTGGGGAAGGTCTTAGAAAAGATTATCAAAGAGGCCAACATATACAGGCTAGCTGATGGCAACACCCTGAGGGATAGCCAGCACGGGTTTGTTGCAGGTAGGTCATGCCTGACCAATCTTATCTCCTTTTATGACTAGGTGACCTATCACCTGGACAAGGGGGAGGAGTTTGATGTCATATATCTTGACTTTAAAAAAGCCTTTGATCTGGTATCCCATGATCACCTCTTGGCAAAACTGGCCAACTGTAGCCTTGGGTCCACCACGATCCCCTGGCTGGGGAATTGGCTCTGTGGTTGGACCCAGGGGGTGGTGATTGATGGAAGTTAATCGTTGTGGTGCCCTGTGGCCAGTGGGGTCCCTCAAGGCTCTGTCCTTGGGCCTATATTATTCAACATCTTCACTGATGATGTGGACATTGGTGTCAAAAACGGACTGGCCAAGTTTGCCAATGATACCAAACTCTGGGGTAAAGCATCCATACCTGAGGACAGGAGGGAGATACAGGCAGACCTTGACAAACTCATGAAATGGGTGGATGAGAACCTGATGGTGTTTAACACTGAAAAATGCAAGGTTCTCCACCTTGGCAGGAAAAACCTGCAGCATCCTTATAGGCTCGGCAGTGCTACGCTGACTAGCACTATGGACAAGAGGGACTTGGGGGTCAGGATTCACCACAAGATGAACATGAGCCTTCAATGTGATGCTGCAGCTAGTAAAGCAAGCAAAACCATAGCATACATAGATGCTTCTCAAGCAAATCCCAGGACATCATTCTCCCATTGTACTCGGACTTGGTGAGGCCACAGCTGGAGTACTGCATCCAGTTTTGGGCTCCACAATTCAAAAAGGAGGTGGAGAAGCTTGAGAGAGTGCAGAGGAGAGCCACACGCATGATCAGTGGTCAGGAAAACAGACCTTATGATGAGAGGCTGAGAGCTATGGGACTCTTCAGCTTGAAAAAGCGCAGGTTCAGGGGTGATCTGATGACCACCTACAAGTTTATCAGGGGTGCTCACTAGGATCTGGGGGAATGATTGTTCACCAGAGCACCCCAAAGGATGACGAGGTCGAACAGTTATAAACTCCTGCAAGACCGTTTCAGGCTGGACATACGGAAGAACTTCTTTACTGTCTGAGTCCCCAAGGTGTGGAATAGACTGCCACCAGAGGTGGTTCAAGCACCTACTTTGAATGCCTTCAAGAGAAACCTGGATGTTTTTCTTACTGGGAGCCTATGACCCCACCTGACTTCCTGCCCCTGGGGCAGCGGGCTGGACTTGATGATCTTCCAAGGTCCCTTCCAGCCCTAATGTCTATGAAATCTATGAAGTCTATGAAAAGAGCAGTAGCATTGGCCAAGCACTGCTCTACGCCTGTCCCATGACAAGATTTTCTCCCCTTGCCAGCCCATTCTCCTCCTCTTCCCCTCATTTTTCTCTCAGCCATTTCTGGAATAAAAATGTCAGAGACAGAACAAAGGAGAGGGGGGTGACAGAGAGTGAGCGAGAGATACACAAGGAGATGGGGAAATGGGAATCCTGGTGTTCTTCAGGGCAGAAGAGGAGAGCCCAGCTGGCATCAATGCCAGCAGAAAAAAGCCATGGCTTCCTTCCAGCGATGGCTTTACTAGTGACACTGGTTCCCTCTGCAGGGCAAAATTTTGCAGCTGCTACATGGAAGGAATGAGATGCCACAATTCATAACCTAGCAGTTTTACCTTGGGGTTTGTTAGTCAGTGGCATCCAGTGACCTCAGGGGAAGGATGAGCAAATTCAGCTGGCTTGCAGGAGGTGGGTATCTGCCCTCTGGCCCCAAATCACACCCTGTTATTCTAGCTTGAAAACAAATCATCTAAGAGCTCTGGGACACCTGTTTAATTGTTGTTCTGGCACTTCTCACTGTGCACAACCCAACCTCAGGAGAACCAGTGCTGGCTGGAACTGTGCTTATATGCACTCTCCTGACAGCCATCTGGAATGGCTCAGGGACCTCTGCCCAGACTGTGAAAGGGTGCGTAACACCCCCTCCCTTTCTTCAGCTGGACTATGGGACATCCTCATCAGCAAGGTACAGTACATTCTTAATGATGAATGGGTTTCTCCGAGCTGCAAAGAGGAAGGGTCTGCAGGGCAGGACTGAGGGGTATGGACAGAGCTGTGTGGGGAACCCAGGACAAGCTGTAGGTCAGGATTAGATAAAATGAAAGCCAGAGACAAATAAATCCACACACATGAGAGTTGCTAAGAATAACAGGAAATAAAGTTTTCTTTTAATGGTTTTTCGCGTGCAGTATATGGACTCTAGTGTTCAGACAGTGTCTCCCAGGGGACTCCTTTCACTACAGATTCAAGCAGCAGAATAGGTTCCCAACTCACTTCTTCAGACTGTGTTGAGTCCTAGATTTCTATATGCTGGACAGCACCTATGCAATATATTTCTGTACCTATATACGTTTACATTTGGTTCTATATGCAGAGTGGAGACTTGGTCTCATTCAATTTCCAAGAGCTCCTTCTAATATCTGATTTCCACCCCACCCTCCTCTGCTTGTGCTAGAACCTCTACAAGACACTGATCCTTTACCATAGGAGTCAGTGGGAAAGTTGCCATTGACTCAAATGGAAAGCCAGATCAATTCTTACAGGCCCTCTCCTCCCAGAGAAAAAGGCTGCACTCTCCATAGGAAAATTATGCCTGTGTATAGGCTGGAGCTCCACCCCCTTTTACACCTTGGAACATTCCTCTGCAGAGTGGCTCTTACTAGAGAAATTCAGCCCCTGTACATCCTGCCCCTATATAGGCCAAATCAGCCAGCACACAGGGGTATCTTCCCCTATATGGGAGGTGCTACAGCTTCTCCCTGTAGGTAGCAGGTATCTGAGTGTTTTTTTATAGAGCAGTTTTGCCTTTAAACAGCAGAGATATGCCCTTCTCTAGCTATCTGCCCCCTACATTGTGTTGCTTGGGCCCCATGGATCAGAGCACTGTGCCCATCAAGGAGAATTGCGTTCAGTACAGCAGGGGTTGTAATGCAAGAGTGAACTGAGGGCCTCATGAGAGCAAAGCAGTTTTCCCTGGTCATTGGAAAATATACCCAAAAATGGAGAGGCACAGCTGGAGCAGGAGAAGTGCAGTTAATAAGGACCTCTGGGGAATGAGCAGCTCACAGCTTGCGAGATCAAGCGTGGAATGAGAGGTGTGAGGATCCAGCTCTCTCCACATCTGACCTGAGAAGTGATGGCAGCCACCACCAGTGGCCAGCAGGGAGGAGACTCCATGTGGCAGCACCTGGAGAGGAGGGTGGGGGCTGCCGTTGCAGCAGGCCAGGGAGCTCCTTTTGGGGGTATGCAGTGGATGGTCTGGGTGGGGCAATGGCATCTCTTCCTTCCTCCCTACCCTCCTCTCTCCCCCAGCAGTGATGGCTCAAACAGCATTGAGCTTCCGCAGTTGCTGGTCCTGGGGCAGGTGACAGGGAGGGCCCAGGGGCCGGCCGGAACGGCGTAGGCGTCGAGGTGGGAGACCAGCCAGCTGGCGGCAAAGCTCCTCTGAGGACAGAGCAGACACACGCATGGATCAAGTTAGGGCCTCAGCATGAAAATCAGAAGACCTACAGATCTGCACTGCTCATATGCCCAGGTCTGGGTCAGAAAGAGATAGGGAGCAGACCGCAAGGCCTTCATCTAAAGCTCATTCCGCCATCACTCCGATGCAATACATGCTGATATTGCCAGGAGCCTAGTCAGAGTAAAGACTGAGATAAAACCATGGGCTATCTTCTGGGAAAGCTATGGGCTCCTCTTTTACCGTCAGAGAAGTTTAGGTAGATTTATCCAGCTTGCTCTGGAGTAAGAACTTGCCCAGAATTTAAACAATCTGATCCCTTATTTATGGGAACACCATGGAAATTCTGGGTAAAGAACCTTTAAAACCTATTGCAAGAACTTGCTCAAATGAATCATATTTGGCTCCTGACCTGCTAATATTGCAGTGGTGATGACAAGTCCCCAGGGTAGATAAGACCTGGACCCATGGCTGGATTTTGCAGCTGCTTCCTATCTTTGTAAGAGATCAAACCAAGCCCTGGGACCTGAACTGTCAGCAGAGAAGGGTCTACAATCCTTGAGGCCTGGCCTGCAGCAGACTCAGTAGTCAGACTCAGACTCCAGCTCCAGAGGGTTGCCTGGAGCAGCCAAGTTGATGAAAACATGGTGCGATAGCCCAGGGCAGCTTGACAGGTGACAGGACACCTGGAAGCAGATGCTGGATGTAGGGCCAGGATGGGGGAGGGCCTGTCAGTCATATGCTTCTAGATTGGAAATGTGCTCAAGAACAGTGACTTGAGAGGATTAGACTGTATCCAGGGGACAGATTGTCACTGGGGTGGGGGGGGACAAAGGGAAAGGCATGATTGTACAAAAAGGCCATTGCAGCAGGTCCCTCTCTGCTGGCAGGGCAGTCTAGGCTACTGGGATGGAGTCCCAAGATCAGAGGACAGGAGTGGGGTCCAAACTGTTACCTGCTAAGGAGCTAAGGTCAGTGGGCAGGTGAAAGGACTGGTAGGAGGGCTGGAAGCTGAGTCCCAGGCTGCTTGAAGGCCAGCTTCCCCCACAACAACATCACAGAAGCCTCTGGATCACCCAATTAGTAATGTCCCTGGCAGACTCTATTCCAGGGGTGGGCAATTATTTGGGCTGGAGACCACTTGAGTTAGGATGGGTTGTTGTGGGTGGGTGGTGTGGGGCCTCACCAGATGCTGATCCTCACCTGCCCCATGGCCCCATCCCATCTGCCCAGCTGAACATGCACTGTCTGCAGGGGGTCCCAGGCAGGTCTCCCACGGTGCGTATTTTGCCAACTCCTGTTCTATTCAGTGGCTCATATGCAGCAGAGCAGACAGGGATAAGGCGATTTCCCCTCCACAGAGACCTCTGCCTCACCCCAACCTCTCACCTTGCATGACTTCATTCTCCTTGCAGATGATGCGAGAGCACACTTCCTTGTTGATCATGTATATGCGCCGCATGCTGTGGGGTTGCCAGAGACATCAGGAATGGGAGGGAGAGCAGATGGGACAACAAACAGGGAAATCATCATCACTCTCAGGGCAAATGCAGATTCCAGCAGTCAAGCCCTTAGAAGTCAAAGCCCCCATTGGTGTCAGCAGTTATTTGGGGCCAGTTCTAAATTGGGCCAAAGGGCAGTTGCCCAGGCAGGCAATCCAGATTGGCAGGTATAACAGGGAACCCTTACCCTGTTAAAAAAAATAAAAGGTGGAATGGCCCTTCAAGGGAAGGTTTTTGTGAACCAGCCAAAGGCAGCCAGCAAGACTGGGGTTAATTAAAAGCCCTGGGGGTGGGCCAGCTGACAGGGCACCTGACCAAAGGTGGGCAGGGCTTGAGCCACCTGGAGCTCAGCCAAGCAAGGAGTCTACCTCTGCAAGCTAGGGGATGAAGAGCTTTATGCTAGGGTCACTTCAGAGCTGCTCCAAGAGCTACCAGCAGAATACTGGTCCCTTATGGAGGAATACAGTCCTGGGTAAGGGGAGGTCCTGCTGCAAGATAGCACGCTATCATGGTCATTTGCTATACCTAGAGTAGGTTAAATTTATTTTAAAGCTGGTGTGCTTTCTCCCTTTGAATTCAACTGTGGTTTGTGGAAAGGAATAAGAGGTGGTTTTGGAGAAAGGGAGGAGGTTCAAGGACCCTGAGTGGAGAGGTTAGTCAGGAAAACCCCTGACTCAACACCAATGGTGGATATTGGTGCCCTTCTGAAAGACAAACATTTTCAAGTGGAACAAAGCCAAGAGGAGGGATTTCAGCATGTGTTCTGTTAGCACTTGGCCCAGTGTAATGGGGAGGTGTTGCATCCAGACTTGATGGAGGCAACCCTGGGATTCAATGTTTGGGATGACCTCCTTTATAGGATGGGGGGCGGGAATAGGAGAGGAGGTGGAACAGCTACTGGTGTCCTCATGGTACCAAAGGGTCTTACTAAAAGTTGCCCACAAGTTGACCATGGAAGGATATCTCGGGAGAGATGAAATGGACTAGAATTCAGGAGAGATATTTATTGGCCAGGGTTGCTTTAGTAAAAGACTATTGTACCTCATGCCCCATGTGCCAGAAGGCAGTGCCCAGCTACCTGTCCAGGGCAACTTTGGTTCCCTTCCTGCTGATTTGAGACACCTTTTGAACAGGTGGCCATGGACACTGTGGGCCCGCTACCAAAGAGCAGTACAGAGTACCAGCATATTTTGAATATCATGGACTATGTGACCTGGTACCCATGTGGACCTTGACCACACTGAAGGTAGCAGAAGAATTTATTGAAACTGTTTTCTTGGGTAGGACTCCCCTGAGAACTACTGACAGACCAGGGAACCAATTGCATGTCCCATGTATTTTAGGGGTAAGTAAAATGCTAGGAATTAAGCACCTGAAAACCTCAGTACAGTATACCACCCTCAAATTGACTGGTTGGCTGAATAGTTTAATCATACCCTGAAACGTATGTTAAAAACTGTGGCAGAAACCCACCCGTAAACAGGATCAGATGTTACCCTCTCCTGCTGTTTGCAATGCAGTAGGCACCCCTTTGAGTTTTTACCCTTTGAGTTATATGGGTTCATAGTTTCATAGTTTCTAGGGTTGGAAGGGACCTGAGTAGTTCATCTAGTCTGACCCCCTGCCATGGCAGGAAAGATTACTGGGGTCAAACGACCCCAGCAATGGGTTCATCTAACCTCATACTAAAGACCCCCAGGGTAGGGGCCAGCACCACTTCTCTTGGAAGTTGGTTCCAGATCCTAGCCACCCTGACTGTGAAGTAGCG
>NW_017729022.1:118252697-118269950 GCF_001723915.1 Gavialis gangeticus
CTGGTCACTCCTGGCAGTGCTCGGGGGAACAGGGACTTCCCCAGTGCCTGCTGATCCCCCCTGACTAGTTTGTAACAGGCCACTAGATCCCCCCTCA
The DNA here is from genome assembly GCF_001723915.1 of Gavialis gangeticus. Classification (NCBI taxonomy): domain Eukaryota; kingdom Metazoa; phylum Chordata; order Crocodylia; family Gavialidae; genus Gavialis; species Gavialis gangeticus. The sequence continues at coordinate 118,252,795 of NW_017729022.1, forward strand.
GCCTTCTCTTCTGGAGGCTGAACAGGTTCAGGTCCCGTAGCCTCTCCTCATAAGGCCTGCCCTGCTGCCCCCTGATCATACAAGTGGCCCGCGTCCGGACCCTCTCCATGTTGTCCACATCCCTCTTGAAGTGTGGCGCCCAGAACTGGATGCAGTACTCCAGCTGTGGCCTGACCAGTGCCGCATAGAGGGGGAGGATCACCTCCTTGGACCTGCTCGAGATGCATCTGTGGATGCATGACAAGGTACGGTTGGCCTTCCTGACTGCTTCCCAACACTGCCAGCCCATGTTCATCTTGGAGTCAATGATGATTCCAAGATCCTTTTCTGCCTCTGTACTGACAAGAGGGGAGTTCCCCAACCTGTAGGTATGGTGCCGGTTGTTCCTCCCCAGGTGCATCACTTTGGGTGATGACCTTTGGGGGGTGGGGGGAGTCCTGGATGGGAAGACCAGTGGTATAGGAGCACAAATCCTGTACAGTATGTAATTCAGCTAAGGGAGAGGCTCTGAAGTTAGCTCGGCACCCCCCTGCAGTCTTCCTGGTCAGGAGTTCCTCATCCCCTAGCTTGAAAGGCTGGATTCCCTGGCTTGGCTGAGCTCCAGGCTCATTCCACTCAAGCCCTGTCCACCTTTGATCAGGTGCCCTGTCAGAAGCAGCACAGAAGGAGGCCCTAAACAATCTCAGAGGGGTCCAAGAGTTGCAAATGGCCACCTATGTTCAAGGAACCCGGATGAGGAACTTCCAAGTTGGAGACCAGATACTAGTCTCGCTTCCTGACCAAGATCCAAAGTTGCTCGTACCCAACTTTGCAGAGTGAGTGGTATCTTGACAGAGCTCACATGAATCAGAGCCCCAGTCAAGGAGAAATGGACCCCAGAGGCAGAAAGTGGCTTCTAAGAAATAGAGGGTGCTCTGTCAGTCTCCTCTTTTGTATACACCAGATTTTAATAAACCACTTGTGCTACAAATAGATGCACTAAATGTGGCTATTGGCACAGTCTTAACACAGAGAGACACGAAGAATTCTCAGTGGTACACATACGTGGGAAACTACAGCCCCAAGACTTATGCCACAATAGCGAAAGAATGTTTGGCAATTTTAAGTGGGTGATAGAAATGCTCAGATATTATTTGTTAGGATGCCAATTCACACTAATTGCAGACCATACCCTGTTACACTGGCACCACAATATGAAGACTAACAATACAAGATTGATGAGGTTGACCCTCAGTCTACAACCATATTACTTCTCAATAGAACATCTGCGGGGGACTTGGAATGTGGGTGCCGACTTCTTCTCAATGAGATATGGGTCAGAGGAGGATTTAAAAAGGAGTTTAACCCCCCAGGGAAGGGGGGGTTTCTAATGCAGACCCCTTACCCTGTTACAGAAAAGCAAAATGGCCCCTTTAAGCAAGGGTTTTTTTGTGAACCAGACAAAGGCAGCTGGCAAGGCTGGGGTTAATAAACAGCCCCGGGGTGGGTCAGTTGACAGGGCACCTGATCAAAGGTGGGCAGGGCTTGAGGCACATACATACTGGGAGTTCAGCCCTGCAAGCCAGGGGGTGAGTAACTTCTGGCCAGGAAGACGGGGTGGCGTGCTAGGCGGACTTCAGAGCTGCTCTAAGGACTGCCAGCAGAATACTGGTTCCTTATGAAGGAATACAACCCTGGGTAAGGGCCTTGCTGCAAGACAGTGGACTATTGTGGTCATTTGCTATACCTAAAGCAGGTTAAGTTTGTTACAGCTGGTGTGCTTTCTCCCTTTGAGTTCAACTGGTGGTTTGTGGAAAAGACTAAGGGGCAGTTTTGAAGGTCCCATTAGTGCCTAGGAGGCCTGTGCCTGGAAGGGGTGGAGGCGGGGGCCAAGGCGGCAGCGAAAGCCAGAATGGGCTCAGTGCCTGAAAGGGTCTAAGACAGGGCCAGGGACCCGAAGCCTGCCAAGGACAGAACCAGTGCCTGCAAAGGGTAGAAACCACGGAGCCCATGCCCACAAGGGTTGAGAACTGGGGCCAGGGGCCCAAAGCCTGAGGAGGGCTAAGCCAGATCCCAATAGTTTGAGACTTGGGCTGGAGCCTAGAAGCTGGATTGAACAGAGTGGATCTGAGCTAAGTCAGCCACAAGGGAAAAGGGGCAGAAGCCAAGTGGGCTAAGGTCCTAACAAGGGAGACTGTCTGGAGAGGTAACATCTGCGAGGCAGGGGCATGGTGTTAAGGGGTGGTTTGGAGCCATGTAATAAGCTCCTAAGGCAATGGGTACCTTGGCACACACAGGCCAGGAAGGCCCAACTACAGACAGACTGGGTTTGGGTTAGTGGTGCCTGGTAGGGGATCCACTGGTGAAAGAAGAATAAGGACTGTTTCTAGGATGAAAAGGCATCTTCCCTTTCTTAATTTAACAATTACATCAAGGCATGGCAGGAGGGAAGGTACCAAACTGATACCAGCAGCAGCATGGAGATCTCTGCAGATTTCAGCATCCACAGGCAGTAATTACACTGCTTGTTGGCTGTGCTGTAGCCTACTGGTTATAGCTCATACTCGGGTGGGGGGAGATAGGAGTTCAAGACCTGTCTCCACCTGAGGAGCTTAAGCCCCTATGTCACCTTTTACAGTGAATGGGCCCTTATTAACTTACTGTGAAAGTGCTGAGTGCATCTTCCTGGCAAGGGAGAAACACTTTTCTTATCACTACTGCCAGAACTGCTTGTGTATCCTCTGTTGGACAGTCACTTACTAAAGTACAGAAATAGCCTTGCAGCAGGGATCAGCACACAGGACTGTCCCCTCTTGGGTGATAACCATGTTACAATCAGGTTCCCTCTCACATGGTCTCTTTCTGACCCCATGAATCTTGCACTTCTGGTTGCCTTGCCCAGTGGCCTAGCTTCAAGAGCAGAAATGAAGGGGGCCCTCACACAGTTGATCCTGTAGGCTGGGGGTTATGGTGCTCTCCTAGGAGTTGGGGGATGTAGTGTTGGGTCCCCTCAGGCTGAGAAGGACCTAAAACAAGAACTCTCCTTTATGGGGGTGTGCTCTGACTACTAGGCAATGGTGCCAAAAGTGGGCCCTGCCACCATCACTCGTGCACAAGAAAGCTGCTTTGGGCACTGTGCTCTGCAGGAGCAAGGCTGCTGGCACTGGTAACCGGGCATTGTGCATGCTCTGTGGATACCTAATGGACTAAGGGGCAGGCAGAGGCGAGCTGCAAGCTGGGTTTCAGCAGAGAGTAGGCAGTCTAGACACCAGGGTGCTTGGTCTGGATCACTTACAAGTGACTGTAGCAGCCTCAGGCTATACCTGCAGGGAACTTTTCAGGACAAAAGGGAGATGCCTCCTAAATGTAGGTGCCTTGGTGGTTTTGTGGCTGCCGAAGCAAGGTCAATCTGTGTCACTTTTTGTGACTCAGGCTCCTCAGCTCCACCTAAGTCCTGCTTAGGCATCTATAATCACAATTTGGATCTGGGCCTGGCCTTTGGGGCTTCATGCAGTCTTCATGGCCCAAGAGATAAAATAATAATTAACAACAGGGAATGCTTCACCACTTCCAGGAGGTTACGAATATAAAATTATGCTTCATTAACTAGTAACCTCAACAGGGCACCATTAGGTCTCACTCCTCCAACTGCTCACACAAGAGAGCAGAGCCAGGCTGATGGCCCCAAGGGGATCTGAAGCTAACTTGTTTTTTATTTGTGGGTTGCAGACTTCTTACCTGGTCACACACAGGTAACTGATACATTGTTTCACAGGCTTGTGAACAGAGTACAGGCGTGTGCATGGAAACTGCTCCTCCCGGCATTCTGGAAGCACATACAAACACAGATGCAAACTGTTGCCAAAGGCAGTTGTGGTCAGTCTGAGGTGAATACAGGGTCCCCAAGAACTGGACACCAGCTATCAATTCAGTTTGCAAAGACCTTGTAACTTGGGCTGCATCAAAATTGCTGTTTATGTCAGTGCTCCACAAAGTTTTGGAGCTGTGGGCTCGATCAAACTGACTCGCGTCCCAGGCATCTGCTGCTACCATTTCTCACCACTGCTTAGCAGCACTGGTGTGCAAACTCCCCTTCTGCTTGGCCAAAGCAGCCCCAGTATGTAAATACCTCCCCACACCACTGGACTGCTATGCAGTGCCAGCATGCAAAGCCCTCCTAGCTGCAGCAACACCTATGTGCAACCCTCTTCTCTACTCCTTGATCCCTGGCTATGGCACAGCTGCCGCATGCATAGCAATCATCTCTACCCTCCACTGCAGCGTAGGACAGGCTATGGTGCAGCATGGACAAAGTCACCTGACTCTGTGAGCCAGATCCTTATCTAGCCCACAGCCTAGGTGATGAAAGGTTGCATACCCAGCTCCCTGATACCTGTGAGAGACTGGGGTTCTTTAGAGAGAGGAAAGGAGAGGGACATTTTTATTCCTCCTGGATCCCCATGGAGAAGCAAGGGAACATTCTTGACTCTGGGGAACTGAGCTTGACTAAACCAGTGGAATTCCCTGATGCAGGATTGACACTATTCAGGGAGTGGAGAATGATTCAGAATGGACCTACTGTACAAATAGTTTTAGAAATAAAATTTTCTGGCATGTTATTTAAAATGCAAGTTTGCAGAGGGCGTGAAGTCACAGTGCTTCAGGACACAAACCAACCACTTGTCCCTTGAGGTGAGGAAGAAAATCCCCCTCACTCTATACCATAACTCTGTTCTGGTCTGATCCAGTCTGAGAGTTAGTAGCTTCCCCTTGATTTAGGGCTGGATGGGATTTGATGCCAGACAGCTGAAAGGCTCCATGTCATATATTTGATGCCCCAGGCCAGTCAGCACCCCTGACTTGAGGCCTAAGATTAAATTAATTCATTAACAAGGGATTGCCTCCCCCCACCCCACATCCCTTTAACCCCAGGACTGGACAGAAGGAGGCGATAAATGAACAGAAGGGGCCAATCAGAGGCAAGCAGAAAAACAAAACCTACCTTGTACCCCTGTCACACTGTCAGTGTCAGCCAGAACTAGAAAAAGACAAAGGATTTGCAGAGTTTGGCTCTCTGCCATAGTTCCCCCACACCAAGGATCTGCCAGGGGCCCTGCACATCAAGGAGGGCAGTAGGCAGGAGGGGCCAAGGAGGCACAAATAACAAAACTGAACATACCTTGCGGCTTTGTTGGGGTCTCAAAGTTAGCTTGAAATAGAAATAAGACATTTGCATAGTTAGGGGTTATTTGCCATCAGTCCCAAAGAAAAAGTGAGCAGAAGGGAATCTCAAGTGGGGTAGCCTTCAAACCAAGGGGCAGCACTACCTCTGACCGTGCAGCGTCCTAGTAATGTCCTATGGTACTGGCCCTGGTATTCCCCAAGTACAGAGCAAAGGTTGGTTAATGCTCCTTCAAAACTTGGGGCACCTTGGACCCTGATAAAACAGTACCTTGTGGAGTCTGCCTTAGGTATTCACTCAGAGATGCATCAAAAGGGAGCTCAAATGCCTTGTGAGAGATGGCTTGCCATAAGTACTGCTATGAGAACTGAGGTCATCTTATTCCCCTGCCCTGGTGTCAAACAGCCACCAGTGCTATCAACAGCCAGGGCCACAGACCAACGGTGAGCACAAGGAGAGGAGAATCTCTGGGGCAGCAGTTCACAACCAGGGTGCTGTGAGATCCTTTTGGGGGTGCCACAAGGTGCTGTGGAACATTAGCACCGTTAGATATGGAAAAAAATCTATGCATGATTCACAAGACAAACTTAGAGATTTTCATTGGAATCTAGTGTCAAAACTATTCTACCCTGCTTTGGTCTTTCTGAGTTTTTGGCAACAGAGTAATTGCTCTATTATTTTTCTGTAGTCAACAAGCAAGTGAAAGCTAAGAGTTGGCATTTTCTGAGGGGTGCCTTGAGCCCAACAAGGTTGAAAACCACTGCTTTAGGGAGCTGCAGAAGGAGCAAGGGGCTGAGCCTGGCAAAGGGAGACTCTGAGCATGGGGAGGAGGGGAAAGCTGGGTGTCTTGCAGCTGGGATGGGATGAGAAGTCAGAGGAGGCCCTGAGCTGCCCTGCTTTAATAAGAGGAGTGAACTCACCAGGACTAACTGTCGGAGATCCTGGATACAACCCAGCTGGAAAAGGAAAGACAGTTTTGCTTTGAGCCTTTGCTCCCCTACAGAGCTGGCCGCAGTTGGATGGTAGGGCCCCAGGCCAATCCAGTGGATTCGCATACTCTGTGTCCCTCCCCTCTCCCACCAGTTCTCTAGGGGCTGGCCTTGGCAGTGCATGCTGCCCACCTCACCGAGCCAGTGTTGATCCAGCTTCACCCCACATCCCTCTGTGTTACTCATTCTTTGGCCCCCACCTATGAAGCTTTTCCTCCAGGAATTCATGTCTCTCTCTCCTCCCTGGCTGCTAATCACAGCCTCCCATTGTCTTTTTTTTAATTTTGTGTCTTCGGACAAATCATCCAAATCAGTTCTGAATTCTGTTGACTGAGCAGAGCTCAATCATTCAAGTCTATGTAGTGCTACCACCAGCAAGTATCCTCGCTCCCAGACTCTTCTGGGGCTTCAGATACTCCAAAATTCAAGGCAGGCATCCTACATGCAAGCCCCAAGCCCAGAGGCCTTGGAGTTCAGGTGTCTCCTAGTCTTACTTGCCTCTAGCCAAAAGGCTGAAGGAGCAACATAGAGGGAAAGCCTGAGAGCAATTCCCCCTAACCATAAATTGCATAGCCTATATATCCTTGCATTTGGAGGCATTTGTAGACTCTCACAGGGGTCAGCCTGCCTGCAGTGCCTCACACTGTCCTTGCTCTACCCCAAAGTGACCGCTAGTTGTCAGCAAACGCACACTAGTAATCTGTGTCACCACAGCCCACGTGCCAGTGAGTCCAGCCAAATCCTGCCTCTGTTCTGCTGCCCTTCTTCCCTGCAGTGGTCCCCTGCTCAAACCTCACTTTTAATTGCTCCCTATCTCACCCTCCCCCAGGAGGTCAGGATGTCCTGTGTACATTGTCTAGATCAAGCACCAAATGGCATCCTCCCAGGAAACCACCCCAAACACGTCCTCCTTGTGAGGAACACAGTGAGAGCAGCTATCCAGAGCTGCAATGTAATGGCCTCTATGGAGGCACTGAGGGGAAAGGAGGCTCTGAAGGGTCATACAGCTGGGAACAACAACAAGCCAGGAATGAGAGGCTCTGAACCCTCCCTGCTTTGCTCAGAGAGATGAACTCACTAGATCTTGCAGTGGAGGGTCCTTGCTCATCTGCCTCTGGAAAAAAGAGAGAAAGCTGTAAATGATCCTGTTAGTCTCCTACTGAGTTAGCTATGGCAGGGTCTTGAGAGAGTGCTAATGACTCAGTAAGACTTGTGGTGTATCATTGTCCAGTCTCAATGACTGGGCTGGCATCTTCTAGTCCAGTGGTTCTCAACCTTTTTTGTACCAGGACCCATTTGTAAATGTTGATGGCCAGTCTCAACCCAGTGCCCCTCACTCCCAACCTACTGCCCCCAGGCTCCAGCTCCCCAGTGTGTGGGGCAGGGAGTGGGTGTATGGGACTTTGCGGGGGTGGGGACAAGCAGCCCCTTGCGGGTTGGAACTCTGCCAGCCTGCAAGGGGAAATACACAATTTCCCACATTTTTGACTTTTAAAGGAGTATCCATTTTTAAAGTTTGCTTATCTATTTTTAACATTTGTTCATGACCCTTTCATATATTCTTGTGGCCCACTTTTGGGCTGTGACCCCACTGGTTGAGAAATGGCAGGGTACATGCTGCACTGAGTCTTAGGTACAAAACTGCACTGAACTCTGGACCCAGCTACCAACTTCCCAGCTTTGAGCTACCTTGGGTGGCCAGATTACAGACAACCTCAGGTTCAGGAGCCCACGCTGCTGCAGCATGCCCTTCAGAGTCATACAGGGGACTGCTCCCTAGCCTAGGTTGTTAGCCACTGGAATTCCCCTCCAGAGCAAAACAGATTGCCAGGCAAGGGGCAACAAGTGGCAGCAAAGTACTACCACTTCTTTGCTCTACCCCAGGGGTTTTCAACCTTTTTGGATCAGTGTACCCCCAGCGGCCAGATGTGGAGCCGTGTACCCCTGGTGGCTAGACACGGACTGGGGAGTGGGGGGTGACCGGACATGGGACTGGGGCTGGGCAGGGAACACAGCTGGATGTGCACGGGATAGTGCGTGGTGACACTCTGTCCCCACCCACCCACACATACCCCCTTGGGCTATCTCAGGTACCCCTGCTCTACCCAAAATTTTCACAGCCCTGTTACAGAACAGATTCAAAGTTTCACAGCCCTGTATCAGCCAAGCAGCCTCCAAGGCAGCCCCAGGCAGAGTGCATTGCAGGAATGCTGCAGTGAGTTCACCATGGGGCAGATGGCTGAGGGGAAGGCCTGCCACCTGAGGGAGAAGGCATGGTCATGGAGCTCCCTGTGTTTCCACAGCACTGTACAAGCACAACTTCAGGTATTCTCTTGCCTCTTTTGGCAGGTATGTCCCTATCATCATCCTACTGTAAGTATGGGGAAACTGAGGCACAGAGTTATATGACGACTTGCCCAAAACTCCAGGGCAAGTCAGTAGCCAAACCAGGGACAGGCTCTGGGTCTCCATAGTTCAGCGTGATTCCACCACTAGTTCATTCTGTCCCCAGCAACATGTCCCTGCTCTGCACAATTGGGCTTCACTGAAGCAACAGTTTGGTTCCCCTAACTTCTGGATTTTAGAGAGTGACTCTGATCTATCAACACCCTGCCCAGCTGCGCCTCTGACTGCACCCTCCTAGCCTTGCCCCTCCAGGCCATGTCTGTCTCTTGAAGTTTCTACCTCCTTCTCTGAGATCTGGCCTTTGGTTTGTGCCTACTCACCTACAGCTATTGTCCAGCTCACCTCCTGTCACCTCTTCTTTAGCTCTCTGACAGGCCTGTCATCCCTCTCCCATCCATTCAGACTCCAGCCACAAAGGGCATGGTATGCCATCTTTACTACACCCCCCCCAGCTTTTCAGATCCCTCCTGTGGTTCCTGAATCAAATCAGAATCATGTCCTTGCCATTACAGGCCTGTCAAAGTGCTGCCTCATCCTCTGTAAATGCCTTTGTCTCTTCCTGTATTCTTTTAGTTGTCCAGGACACCAGCCTCACCACCCTTTTTAGGCACCTCTCCATCTTGCATTTCTGTAACTTCTTCTAGGCCACCCCATCCACCAGGAACTTCCTTCCTCAGTTAATCCATAAAACTGTTACCTTTTCCTCTCCTGAGTTCCTGCTTGGCACTCACTTCCACCGTCACAAACTGTCAGATGACAGTCACTACTCATGCAGGGATTTAAAATAATGAAAAGGTTAAAGATCAGACAGAGCTTGGGCAAACCCATCAGGCTGGTGTGTTTAGGACAGTGGCTCCCAACCTTAGGTTGTGACCCAAATCAAGGTTGTGGGAGGTCTGCCCCTCCCGCCTGTGGGGCTGCTGCCCCCTGCAAGCCCAGCCCAGCCCAGGCTCTGCTGGTGCCACCAGGCATAACTGAGTCGGTGGTGGGGGTCGTGACCCGGATTTGGAGTCACAGCAAAAGAAGTTTGGGAGCCACTGGTTTAGGGCATGTCAAGTTCTGTAGCCAATGCACACATGTGAGTGATGGGGCCAGCATCACGTTCAGCAGCCTTGGGCTTCCCAGCCCAAATGGACAGGTGCTACTTTACAGCTGAGTCAATGGAGGGTGGCCCCCCAGCATAAGGCTCAAATTCACACTTCTGGATTGGTAGCATAGCGTTTTACCTTCTCATCCATCACATCTCATATCATAATACACCTAGTGACTCCGAACAGACTAGTTGCACACAGGGCCAGTCCATGTAACTGCTATTGCTGCAGCACCTATGTCTTTCCTACCCTTTTCCCTCTATTTATGACACAGGTTTGTGGTGTCTGTAAGCTTTTTAGGCAAGGACTGTCTCTTACCCCATGCATGTACAGCACCTAGCACATAGGAACAGTGATCTCAATGTCCATGTAATTAAAAATAGCAGCCCTGTTTGGAGTGGATGCTAGAAGCTGTATGATGCTGTGGAGCCAAGCTTCATGGCAGCTGAGGCCAGGAAATAGAATGCCATTTGCAGAGAGCGAGAATATTGACCAAGACACTGGGACCAAAGAACCTATTCCTGAATGAAGATCCCTGGGGTTTAACCCCGTTATAAGCTTCACCCAAAAGGAAGCACCTCTGATACCGAAGGGCTTCCTACGAGCATGAAGGAGTACTAGGGTGCTTCCCACTGAGCAGCCAGCACCCAGATTCTCCAATGCTCGGGACCAGCCAGGCCCAATCTCTAATAAGCCTGCAGCTTGACTGCGTGTAATTACAATGCATCTCCCTCCACCACATGACCCACACACTCCTGTATGTGCGTGCACACCATTTACACACTCCTGTATGTGCGTGCACACCATTTATGGCAGACCAGACAGCAAGACTTACTGACTGTTGGGAGTGTTGGTTCTGTATCTTGTCCATTGACTACTTGTGGAAACCAGTCTGCAAGAGAAGAGGGGACAGGGCAGAGGTCAGAGCATAGGATTTGCATAGGCTAGAACACTTTTTTTTTAACGTTTTTCATTTGCAGACCCCTAACATTTTTTGCAAAGAGGTGCAAATTTGTAAATTTTGCAAATTTTTAAGTTTTGAATGGTGGTGCAGACCACTTTGAATTGTAAGGAGGGTATTCAAATACTTTTGATTGATCATAGTCATCTTTCACATACCCCTTAAACATAGTCTGCGGACCCCCAAGAGTATGTGGACCACAGGTTGAAGACCACTGGGCTAGAAACATTTATGAAATAGTTGGAGCTGGTGTATGGTGTATGCCACTACCCTCTACTGGAGGCGAGGAGAACCACTCAGCGCTATGGATTGTTTGTTCTTTGCAGATTCTTGGAGTGAGCAGATCTGGACGCTGCTCCTGCTGAACCTGTGAACATCTGAGGTGGCAGTGTGGCCTGGAGGGACACTAGCAAGCACTCCCCAGCCACACGGGCCTAGTGGCATGCTCCAAACCTGGAAATACAGTGGTGAGGCTGCTTCAGGAGGCATCTCCAGCAGCCACTCTCAAACACTGGACATTGAGGGCTTGTGAGTGGCTGCAGAGGGATGTCCCAGCACATCTTCTCCAGCTGAATTTCAGGTGGGACTGGCATGGGGGTGGCCCTAGCTGGGGCCACTGCTACCACTGTAGCACTGCCTCTGACAGGCACTCTTGAGGAGAAGCCATATACTCCTTTGTGGTTGGGCTTGTTCACAGATTCTGAACTTCTCCAGGACCCATCTGAGGACTTGGTTGCATTTTACACACATTAACAAATTGCATGCCACAGTCCTCTCTTAGGCAGGTCAGGATCAAGCTACAGAAGAGGCAGTAAGGTATAGGCAGAGGATGTGACTTCCCAAGCCACAGAACAAGCCATTAGCTGTTCAGGCAAGTGCAGTCTGCAGGTGGCTAGCCTTTCCCTCTGTGTAGGGACTCCCATGGTCCCACTTACCCCCTCCCTTGGCATATTGCATAGTGAGAATGATGGAGGCTGACTGTGCATCCAGTGACACGGAGATGGAACTGAAATAGAGTTACCCTCGTTGCTTTTCAGAATGGAAAGGGTGAGATTGGTACTGCCTCAGGCAGTCAGAAATGGGAAAAGATTTTCTTCTTAGTATAGGAAGAAGAACATGTCTGCATCATTGCACTGGGAAAAGGACACAGTTGGCAGGAAAAGGCTGGGAAGTGTTGCAATAGCCCACTGTAGAGGGTACCTTGATGATCCTGTCTTTGCCTCTGGCCTGCCTCTAGCTAGCAACTGGGGGCTTTGCATGTGTGAGGACTACAGAACTAGGTCTGTAAAACCCTCTTTAAGTCCCAATACAATAGCAGTTATTTGTATCTTGCAAGGAAACACTTGTACCCTGGCCACAGCTCTACTCAACAACATTACAGGGCACCTCCACATGTGCCTGACACCTCTGATACATGCTGCAGCCTCGATAAATCAACTTTTCTGAAGCATGCTAATTAGCACACTCCAGCAGCCTTGGCATCTCATGTATTCAGTGTCCCTGCACTTCAAAATTGCATCTTTAACTAAAGCTCATCAAACAAAATTTAGTTAAAGCACCCCCAGTATCCCTTTTGGAGCATGGGACACTGAATACACAAGAGCAGCTCCTGAAAGCCGCTTCAATTAAAGCTTCCCCTTCCCCCCACATGTAAAGACCCTGTACAGAGTCCAGATATTCCAGGTCCTTCATTTCCTAGTCTGTCCCTGTGTCCATGGAAAAACTGGGGTTGTAGCCTTTCTGCTTTCTTTGTGATGTGAAAGGAAGACCTGAATCTCTAAATGTTTTTATATTTTTTGTTGTTGTTTTTTTTTAAATTTTGCTTATTTTTCATTAAGAATTCAGGACTTTTCTCACCTGTTCTTCCAAAAGACCCTAAGGAAGGGGTGTCAAACATCTGGCCTGGAGAGGTAGGTCATCCACCCCACAGGGCTTCTAAAAGGCAGAACCACTCACCTCCATGGGCCAGATTTGGCTGAAGAGCTTGTTGCCATGGGTGCCAGGGCCCCTTTAAGGGTGGTGTTAATCCCTGCTGTTCCAGCACAGCTCCAGAACCCAGGGAGTCACTTGACTCCTTCCTCCCCCCTTATTCTTTGCTTAAAATGGAGATTTTAGTCACCCCAAAATCAGCACTAGAGGAAAGTGGGGGGGGGGGGAATGGCAGCAATGTGAACTCTCTGGTTCTGGAGCTGTCTCTGGCAGCTTCAGGGATTACTGTCCATGGGTCCTCCAGCCTGCAAGAAGCCCTGTTATCTAGGTCTGATCCAGAAGAAGCCCCACAGTCACAATCTAGTCCACAGGACCCAATAAGTCTGATGGCCTGGCTCTAAGGACATCTGGTGTGGATGTAAAATCACTGAGACCCCTGAGCAACTGAGAAGGGCAGGGACTTTGTATTAGGCTATTTAAATCCCTTTGGTTTGGGATGCATAAGGCTGACAAAACGTTAGGAGCACATTGTTAAATCTGTTCCCAGTTCCAGAAGGTTCCTACTTGAATTCTCTAGATCTCCAACTAGCCCTTTAGCAAATCAGATCATTGCTTGGCACTCTGTAGTCATCTGTAGGTAAAAAAACCCCGAAAACCCAAAAATAAAAACCAAGCAGGAACAATCCCTTTCCTAACTCCTTTATGTATCACAAAAAAAGAAAAAAAGAAACAACCTTTTCCCCTTCCTATTTCTTAAACCACCACCCTTAAGAGCAACATCTGTGCGCTATGGATGCCTCTCCTCCCTGCACTGTGGCCACAAGCTTCGTGTCTTCTGTGGAGCCTGCTTATGGGACAAAGCACTATTTGGAGTAGGAACAGGACTGAGGTGCATCCAAGATCCACAGGTGTAATAGGGAAATTCTCCTCTGAAGGCCACCCTCTCAACACAAGCTGGGTACTCATGATGAGTGAGGAAAGGAGACCAGAAAGTAATAGATGTAGATGCAGCTGATGGTCTTCCCCCTACCTCCCCTTCCATTATCCAGTCCCTGGTTTTCTCCACCCTAGATGCAGCTCTCTCCTTTATAATGGAATTGTCCCTCGGTCTCTGCTCCAATCTCAGCAGTTAACGCTGCTCTTTGTGGCTGCCTTCTCCAAATTTGGTTTCTTCTGCAGATGTTAATCCTCCCTGAATTTATCACACAGGATAAGCCAGCACAGATACAAAGTCACCAGAAAAGGGGGCTGAAAAACTAGGCTTAATTGACCAATAAAACTGGGAACTCAGCATCTGGGAATTAAGAATGATGAGGAAGAAGCTTTGGAGGCTGAAGAATGCCAGGCATGACACTGTTATGAGAACAAGCTCCATGGACCATCTAGAGATGCTCTGCAGACTAGATCCAAGACACTGCCATAGGCAGCACCTGGCAGGCACTGGTTACCAAATGTTTCTGCTGCCCCTGTCAACTCCCATGGAGGATGCAGCATGCTCACCACAAAGCACATATTGCAGCTGACCCCCTCCCTAAAGACTGGCCCTAGACTCCAAGGGGCAGGGATGGATTCATGTACAGTCCTAGAGGGCCTGGGCCCATGACCCCCTGCAGCAGAAGACCCCACTGATGGAGCTCCCACCACTGCTGTTTTTCTACAGATGCAGCTCAGTCTGTTGGCTGCTGGATGATTTGTGCCATCATCGCCATACAGAGAAGGGGGCAATGCCAGCCCAGTCTTGCAGGGGGTGCTTCGTACTGGTTATTTTCTACTGTGGGTGGTGATCAAAGCAATCTTCTTTGGGCCCCATACTTCTTGGGCCCAGGGCCCCAAGAATTCTTAATCTGTCCCTGCCAAGGGGCACCTGTCCATATGAGAGGAAAACTCAGCCCATGTTATCAAGAGGGGCTCTCCACCGATTCCTCTCGGCGGGCCCCTCTACTAATTTCTATGCCTCCCACCTGGTGGGCAGAGTGGTAGCTACTTAGCAAAGTGGCCCTATCTTTCCTCCTGGCATGTCCCCACTGCTTACTCCTTGGACCTTATGAGGAAGGGAGAACTCTGGCCCTGCTCACTGCTTTCCAGGCTGTACTGCCTCACAATCCCTCCTCCCTTCCCTCTCCTCTTCTGCACTCTTCCCTTTTCCTCCCCTTCACTTTCCTTTGGAGGGTGTGGGTCTTCTCTTGTCCCACACAAGAGAAGGAGTGTGCGGGCAGTGGTCCCTGGGGAGTTTCCAAGGAGCAAGGAAAGCGGAAAGAGCCCTGAATTCACTTCCGGGGCCAGGGGGGATGGAGGGACACTCACCACCTGGGGGCACAGAAAGAGCTAGGATGCACAGCAGCACGCGGGCTCCCAGGGTCATCATCACTGCAGAACAGAAGAAGAGAAATCTGATGAAAGTCAAGCACAAGCCATGGGGAGGTCTATACCAGGTGGCATGGACACTCTTCTCACCCACTGACCACCTCAAACATGTGTGCCTTCTCATCCTCCCTCCCTCCAGCTATCTCCCACTATCTCTGCCTTCTCACATCCTCAGCTGCTGCCCAGGCACTTGGGATTGGACAGAGTGCTCTGTTTACCTTCTTTCTTTATCCTCCATCCTCCTTTCCTCTTTTTGTTTCCCTCCCACTTCTTTCTCTCTCTCCTAACCAGCCATCTAACCTTTCTCTTTTTCTTGCCTATGCTGTCATTTTATTAACAGGAGCCAAGAAAAAAGTTCTTAATCTTAACCCCCCCCCAAAAAAACCAAACAAACCCAAAAACAAAAAAACTTACTTGCTGGGCTAGCAAGGAAAGGGATGGGATCCCTGTCACTGAGTGCTGTCCACTGCCTCTGCTCCCTTCAGCTGCAGACGTTGTCTCTTCCTGCTTTGGCTGGTCCCCCATTTGGCCAGAGTGTAAGTCATAGGCAGCCACTCCCAGAAAACGTTCCACTGTTAGTCGTCTTCAAAATACAATTTTGAAGAAAAGTGGAGCCAAAGAGTAGGACTTGGTGTCATAATGCGGATGGAATGAGGGGGGAGTGAGCCGAAGAGGCCCACACCCTCATTCCAGAGTTTATTAGGATCCAGAGGGAGCCAGCTCCTCCCGCTCCCTCTGGACAGTCCAGCACCGGGCCGGGTTTCCAGTGCTTGTGTTAGACCCTTGTGTCCTGTTCCATGCTGCCCTCCAGTACAGACGTCTTTTCCTCCCTGCCTTTCCCTCCCTCTGGCCCTCCTCTCACTGCTCAGCTCTCCTTGCTGAGCTGCCTGCTCTTACCCATCCCCTCCATGTGCCTCTCTCACTGCCTGCCTATTGCTCTCTTGTATGTCAGAGGACTGCAAAGTACTCACCTGGATTTTCCTGACTGCAATTTAAATGTTATGTAAAAACTCCAAATTGCATAGAGATCCCAACGGTCATTCTCACCTGGCTGAAAGGGAACAGCCTTCCTGCAACCCACCAATATACCATTCTGTCCTAATTCTGGATTTAAAACTATAGATGAAGCTTAGAGCATCGGTTGCAACAATGTCCCAGGCTTTGCATGGTCTCAGGTAAAGAGAAACATCAGGGATCTGGGTTCTAATTAAACTACCTGCATTACACTCAGAGATGATTACCCTGCTGATTACTGGTCTAAAACCAGGGCAAAACACAGGCATGGGTGAACCAGGCAGCTACCTGAGGCCCAGACAGAAAGGGGGCCTGAAAATGGTAATTTTTTTTCGTTGTCTGATTTTTATTATCATTAGCTCTAGCAAAGGAGAGCCCAAGACTAAAAGTTCACCCAGGGCCACCAGGAGTCTCGGTACAGTGCTGCCTAAAACATATCCGTGTAGAAGCATGCGTCTGTCACCATTTCTCTATTTTCCTGTTGCGATCTCACTCTTTTTTCTTCCGCTTGCCTTTCCTCTTTCTGAACATATTTCTTCCCTTCCTTCTACAAACCTTTTTAAGGTCTGCTTTCATGCTTTTCCCTCCTCCTTCTTCCTCCTTTTTCTCCTTCCCTCATCTTTTCATGCCTGAATATCCCCACATGTAATATTTATTTCCACCACCTGGGGACCTGGGTGTATCATCCTTTAAGCTTAGCTTGTTGAGTGAGAGGGTGAATTATATTCACTCCCATTCGTATCTCCCAGGATTTCTGCTTCCAAGGACCCTGGCTGTGTGGCTTAGTTATTACAAACGGGCAGCAAGTGATGAGTCCAGGAGGAATTTCAGATCATTCAACTAACATAATTTAGCACACGAGCAGTGGGTGGGGACAGCCTGTAAACTATTGTCCTGACTGGATAGACTTGCATCACTGCTCTCTGCTCACACAGGACTGTCCTGAATGCTGCATCACAGACTCTGTACCATTATGGAGCTAATGTAGATTCTTCTTTAGTTCAAGCAGTCAGATCCTGGGTTTTTGGAATGGGAAGAATGAAACGTTGTCTTTGCAGCTGCATGACATTCCAAGCGGCCGAAGAGTGGAGCAAGGTGAAGTCTTAAGTGGCCACAGATGCGCTACAAGAGAAAAGCAAAAGACATGAGAAAACAGAACAGGGAGATAAAAGGAAAGAGAGAAAAAGCCCAGAACAGAGACAAACGATTTCCATGGCTCCCAGACAGATGGAGGTCCTGGC
>NW_017729022.1:118274950-118280945 GCF_001723915.1 Gavialis gangeticus
AGATAAAAGAAAAAGCCCAGAACAGAGACAAACGATTTCCATGGCTCCCAGACAGATGGAGGTCCTGGCAGACAGCCAATCAGCTGGCAGAGAAAGTGATGACATCACCTAGTGTCTGTGTGCCAAAAGCTAGAGAGCTTAGCATCCTCCTTTTGCTAGCTACTCTGGCAGAATGGGCTGTGGGAGGGGGCTCGCTCCTGGGAACAAGGGGGTAGAGTGCAGGGATCAGCTTGAATGGGTTGAGGGGGGAGTTTGGTGTGGCTTTTGCCATGCTGGCTACTGTCAGAGACACAGGAAGGGAAGAAAGGCACAGAAAGAGAAGGAAAGAGTAAAACAAGGGGGACACAGGGGAGGAGCGCAAGGACAGCAACAAAGAGAGCAAGGAAAGGGAAAGAATGAGGAGGAAAGGGAGAGGGAAAGAGCGAGAGCTGCATGAGCCATTGGTATCAGACCCTTAACCCGCGCTAAGAGTTTTGCCTTAGAGTTCAGCATCTTTCATGAAGCTGGGGGTGCAAATTCATGCCCCCCCAAATACCCTCCTCCTCCTTTCCCAGCTTGTCAGCAACCCTACCTCCTCCCACCCCTCTGACAAGTCCCCCAGGGTCCTCCTATTAATTTTTGCTCCCTTTGGGGTGAGCTAGGGAAGCTGGGGATGACTTCCTTCCACTTCTGCAGTTCCTGAATCTGACAGTTCCTCCTTTGGGTCTGGGTAGATACTGAATGAGTAATCCCCCTGCTCTTAGTCCCAAAGCCAATCCCATGGGTGTTCAGGGAAACTCTCCCCCTCATCAGGCAGCAGATGGAAGCCTGGCAGGGGAGGGCAGTGCCCCATAAGGCTTAACCCTGTAGTAGGTACCTCTCAGTGGTTCTCTAGGAATAAAGCCCAGTAACTCCCAGAGGATGGTTGCTAGGGAAATCCACAGTGTGCCCCAGTACTATGCCATGGCTGGCAGGGCTTGGGGGTGGATCCACAGATTTCACTGAGGAGACTGGAGGTAGTGCCTGAGAACTGTGACTGCTGCACAGTACTTCTCAGCACAGGGTTCCCTGGCACTGTGGGATTTTTTTTTTTTTTTTGGTGGTGGAGTACTATCTGACTTTGCCAGTGCAAAGTTGCAGCTGGGTGAGCCTGCTCCTTCTGCCCCTGAGACAACCTTTATCCCAGGCAGGGCAGATTCTTAAAAAGAACAGATAAAGGAAATGGCTAGGGGCTTCTTCCTGTTTCTTGCCCTCCCGGAAACTCAAGAAAGCAGGCTTTGGTCTCAGGAGGAAGTGAAAGGAGGACAGGGGGTGCAAGGTATTACTGGAGTCCCCTGGTCATTAAGGGAACAAATGAGACATTATGGTCTGCAGCGCCATTAGTCTGTTTCTCTGAAGCCAGAAAATGCAGATTCTACAATCTGGCCAAGATTCATGTTTGGCTGATGGGTGTTTGGCTAACCTGCAGTTCAGAGGAGGCACTATAATGGTGAGGAAGTAACCAAGAGAAATTGTGGCAGATTTCTGCCTCCTGAATGGAAAGATCCTCTTGGATCCAATGGGGGATCTTCTCAAATCAGCTGTTTCCCAATATCCAGAGGGTGGGGAAAACAACTTCATTTCATCTCTACCTGGATAAATCAGTTTTTTGTTACTGTGAGGTTAGGAACACAGGAACATCAAAAGAAATACCATACTGGAACAGACCACTAGGCCATCTAGTCCAATATCCTTTATATCACAGTGGCAGAGGCTGGATTTCTAGGAGCTAACACTGGACTGGAGGAGGCCACTTGGGCCAAATCCCATCCCCTGTATTGACAGGAATTTCCAAAATTGCTACTTCAAGCCCTCATGCATGCTACAATGCACACTATCCAAAACACCAAGAACAACCTGCAACATGCCACAGGCATGCAGGGGAAAGAGAAAGACATGGCCAGGGCTCTGCCTCTTCAATTAGGTCTTAAATTCTCAAAAGATCCTGGGCAAGGGACCACACTGCAGATAAAGGCAAAAACCCTCAAGGTCCTTGCCATTTTGATTTAAGGGAAAAAGTGCTTTCCTGACTCCAAGTTTGGCAATCAGTATGACCCTGACCAGAAGAGCAAAACCCTCTAAGTACCTCTGGGTTTTCTAAGTACCAACAGAAGCATCAACATACCCCAGTCAAAACCCTCCAGACTTTCCTATTGCTAATGTACCAATGCTCAGAGAAAGGCAGAAAAAAGCCTCAGAAGCCATTAGCATTCAGGAGGGAGGAAAAGAACTGTTTCTGGCCTCTACTGGCAATCAGTATAAACCCTGATTTGGAAACCCTTTTGTGGTTTGAGTTTCTTTGTAACTTTAAAACAGCCTGTCACAGCAGTTATAAACAGATATGGTACGTGTGCTAACAACTATCCTTTCTAAAGATCTAGGGCAGCTTCTGCTAGACCTTTCTTAGTGAAGGATCATCAGTTTGAATTCGGTTTCTTTTCCTTTTCAGCTTAGTCCAACAAGGCCTACAGCATTTAACAAGTTAGGGTAATTTGTAGAGCCCAGCTGTTTACTCAGCATATTCAGGGGCCAGGGAAATGGATCCCTAGTCTCTATACTGGTTTATCAGTGAGGCAAGGCGGATGCTTCACTGCTGTTTATCCTAATTATGGTTGGAGGTAGTTCAACATTTTATAAGTGTACATGATATAAAGACAAAATGCAGGGGTTGCCGCCCTTGCACTCAGGGGACACTGGAGGGAGCTACAGTACTCCAGCATGCTGAGCCTCAATCATTCCAGAGTTGTCCTTCTGCACTTTATCACCTGGATGACTGTTCATGGCTCTCCCTCAAAATCTCATTTCTAAATGACCTGGTTCTACAACATTTTATTTGTGAGGATTTGGTGGGGGGAAAGAATCTGTGATTGTTCTCCCTGTTTCTTCCCCATGAAACTCCCAGAGATTTCAGGAGAATTAGTCGCTTCCAGGAGAGGCATAGATTCACTTCACTTCCTGTCACTTGGTTCTCTGTCTCTCACTCTTCTTTATTCTACTCAGCTACAGTCATCCTTCCCCAGCAAAGGCAATGTTGGTAGCAAGATCTCTGCTTAACGGTCCTGGGTACAGGTGCTGTATTGATATAGAAGACTCAAAAGGAAGTAATCTTTCCCTGAAGTTCTGATCCCAGTGATCCAATATGGTGTCAGAGGGAATAATGGAGGAGACTCAATGTGTGCTGACAGAGTGACACTCGCTGAGTGATCAGCCCCCTGAAAGTGCTCTACAGCCATGCCCTAACAGAAGTGCACAGCTGCAGAATGCTTTAGAGTGCCTGATCACAGAGCAAATTAACCCTCATCTAATGAAGGTTCAGATGAAGGTGCTCCAAAGCAGAGTGCCTTCTTAACTTGTCTCAGTCCATGTGCATGATTGGGGCTGGGCTGATGCAGCCCAGCCTCACCCTCAATGCTGTCTGCAGGTTGGAAGGGATAGAAGGGAGGGGAGGGAGCTCCGGGCTGGGGTTTGCCCAGCCTGAACTATGGAGGGTGGGGGGGATTGGAGTCCCCCCACCTCGTGCCCACCCTGCATCCCTCTCCCCCTCCAGCCCTGAAGCAAGCCTCAGCCCTGAGCTTCCTCTCCTCCCTTGTCCTCCTTTCACCCTGCAGACAGTAACAAAGCTGAGGGGGAGGAGGGGGCTAGGGGAGAGAGGCTGCATGCAAGCAGCCTCTCTCTGCTGGATTGACTCTAAAATAGAAGTCAATCCCCCCACCACTTCCAACCAAACAGCAAACATCTGTTGCGTCAGGGGGGTTGCTCTAACTTATGGTGCTTTATGTAAAGTGCCATGAGTTAGAGTGGGGGAGTTGCATGTCTGTCAGCACCCAATAGGGAATGCTCTCTTCCAGTGATGGCTGATCCCAGTATGGTACCAGGGGGTTCCATGTGGCAGTGAGTAAGTCAGCAGGGGGCTTTCTTCCTTCCAAGATAGCTCTGACCCTAATGCTCCAGTTCTTTGCTAGGGACATGGTAGTGCTGCCAGCATCAGATTTTGGATGCAACACAAAACCTGTTGCTCTAGCAATAAAAAAATCCCATGATATTTTCTACCTCAGGTGTGGTTGCTTTTCAGTGGGTGAATATAGAGCCTAGGAAGGTTTGGGGTATATTGTAAATGCTAGCTAATTTCACTCCTGCTATGTCTTTGTTTTCTTAGCTCTCATATAGGCTTATAGTAACCAGGCATTAAGTTACATTTCAGCACTGAGAAATTAATGAGCTGCTGCCAGATGTTGAATGTATCATTTCAATAATGTAACACATCGTGTTCATCTGAGTCAGGGCAAGCAAGGTGAGCATTCTGGGGACCCATGCAGCTGATTCATCCTCCTGCTATTACCTGAGCCCTGGCACCACCCTTCGAGTAGACAGACGTAGGTAGAAGTAGTGTTAGTCTGAAGTCAGGCAGAAGGCAGGGTAGATCTGCACCTTACAGACTAATTAAATCAGAGATAGACATATTCCTATACTATTCCCTAGGTTGGCAGTGAGGATGGACTGTCAAAGACAGGTTCAGAGCCAATTCAAAGCCAGATCCAATCTGTTCAGCTCATTGCAGATGTGGGAACAATTGTAATGTTCAGGACACGATGCTTCTCTGTTTGACAAGGGTCATGCCTTTGCAGTGCTGGTCCTGAGGATATGGAACTTTCTCCCATCCCACCCCTCTTGACATCTGCTTCAGAAACCACTGTTCTGACAGGCTGCAGAACATATGGGCACAGGGAGTCAAAATGGGCCATGAGAGTTAGTTGGACCTTCACCTTATCCTTCCTGCATCTCCATGTGCCATACAAGGTTTGAGTATGGACTCATTGACTCATGCATCCTTCTCTTGCTGCCAAGTATTTCAAGCTTCTCAGAACGGAAGAAAGAGCATCAGTGACTTTTTTCTATCCTAGCTCCCTGCACCATATTCTTCCTGCCTTCTTCCTTGGTAGCTTCTTCTGCTGTAAGCAAGGCCCCCTCCCTGAGGTTACCCAAACCATCCCATTGCTGTTCCTATCCTAAAGGAAAGCAATCTTCTGACATAATCTGTCTTTGATTTGCTGTCCCCAAATGTAGTTTCTACTACACACCCTTCCTTTCCAAGCCCACTGCTTCAAAAAAGTTGGGATTAACTTAAGCTAAATCAATAGCTCTAACCTCACTGTAAATCAATTAAAGTATGTCAGCACAGGGGTAGACAGTCATGTAAAGAACAATATTACCCAAGCTGGTGCAAGTACTGTGTATAGAGAAAGATGGAGTTACATCTTACTATCTGGTCTGTCTACTTTGAGTGGGAGCCTTTTATGCCATTTTGTTTTTTTCTTTCATACTCAGGGTCAGACCACTCCTTCCAAGAAGAGGGGGCTTGCAGTTTTGGCCATCTGTAATCATTCAAAAATTATGAGGTACACCTCAAAGATCATGACTAGCTTAAAAATCTGGAGGATTTTTTTTTAAGTCTGTTTTGTTTACCTTTCAAATTTCTTAGCTTTTCCAGTGCACTTGGTCCCAAGATTCTCATATAACCCCAGGACTTTAGTACCAAGGACTTCAAGAAAAACATTAAATCTCAGAAGATTTGGAATGAAATTGTACTATTTGGCAACACTCATGCACAATGGAGGCTGAGAGCATGAGAGAGTGACGTCTAATGCCCCATGCCTTCCCCTTCCCCATCTCAGTACTTCCAACAGCAGTGTGAGCTCCCTCCCCATCCCATTGGGGTATCACCACAGCAGCTAACAATTTAAAGACCCACATTCAAAAAATAAAATTTTCCACATGAAAATTATGTACTCATAAACCATTACAGATCATTTTCAAAATATGCCAAGCTGGCAACATCCCTTTTAGTGATGATATTGTTGTCTGTTGCCCTACTGATGAAAAGGGTGAGAAAGGAGAGGGACAAACGTGTTGCGCAGGTTTCCACAAAGGGCTGTAAATATCAGTGCTTGGTACCAATAATGGGTGAGGTTTGTGCTGT
>NW_017729022.1:118285945-118298102 GCF_001723915.1 Gavialis gangeticus
AAATTATATACTCATAAACCATTACAGATCATTTTCAAAATATGCCAAGCTGGCAACATCCCTTTTAGTGATGATATTGTTGTCTGTTGCCCTACTGATGAAAAGGGTGAGAAAGGAGAGGGACAAACGTGTTGCGCAGGTTTCCACAAAGGGCTGTAAATATCAGTGCTTGGTACCAATAATGGGTGAGGTTTGTGCTGTGGGTACAGCCTGGTAATAACTCACATTTTGAGTTTTACCCAGCTGTACCCTGTCCTGACACAAGTAAAGCTATGTAAAGACTCATCTATCTTTTAGGTCTTTTATGATGCTTTATTCTGCGGGACAGGGGTCAGCACCACTTCAGGAGCAGCGAGCCAAAATTACCCAGCTCTGTCTGAAGCAGGCTAGCCTGTCTGACCTGGCTGCTGCTCTTTCTTTCCACTGCTTGTCATCTTTCCACCATTCTTTCCACCACTTTCCCCACATCTGGCAGTGGCTGCGTCTCCCACTGCCTAGCTGTTGGCTGCTGTGCAAGTAAAGCCCGCCTGGTGCTGAAATGCTGCTGCAGCCCGCTGCTGCCAAAATACTGCAGGAGCGCAGGCTTTACAGACTAAACAGAATGGCTCCATAGGCTGGATCTCGCCCAGGGCCCCTAGGTTGCTAATCCTTGCTGTAGGAGGCACTAAGACTTTGTCTACACCTGGATTTTATTGACCAATGCAGCTGCACCAGTTCACACCCCTCTTCTAGGAGTAGTTGACCTGGGTCATATTGTTGTGCAACAGTATAAATGGAATTTACATTGGGGCCTGATTCCTTATTGCCCTTCATTGTGTACAGTCATATGCACCAGTACAAAAGGAATGTAAAACACAACCATGCTGGTATGTTAGTAGTTGAAACCTGTACAGATTGCATTGGTGAAAACCACCCTGCGCTTATGTAAAATGTCCATCTACTAGGAGTCTGCAATAATGTAAACTACCCCGATTTGAAACTGAGGTAGGTTGTAGCCCTTCTGCACCAACACAAACTACATCTCCACAAGATGTCTGCATTGGTACAGGGAAGCTGGTAACTAACATGCCTGTGAAATCAAACCTAAATGCAGTCTTCAGTGGTGTTTTGGTCAGTCACAGCTTTGGTCTGTCACTGTGGCTGTCTCTAAAGTGCCTACTAGCTTGCAGGAGTGGAGGAGAGAAAGAGAGGTGTGTTTTAGCATCTGTTACTAATTTCCTGATTCATAATTTGTACTTGCATTTAGAATTTAAAAAATACTTCAATCCTATCTAAACGTGACTGTGCATAGTATTTACATCCACAGGAAAACTTGCCTGTTAACAGAACATTAAAAAATGCAAAAGATCTGCTCTCATCAGTCTGTCCCTCTCTCTTTGCCTCTTTCTTTATGCATATCTCCTCTTTAGCTCCTTCTTTCTTGCTGTCTGTCATTTCTTGGGTCCTCCCCTCTTTCATTCCTTTTCCTTCCTGCGTTTTCTCTGTTCCTTTTTGTACCTATTTCTTTTTCTCTCTCTTGCTTTTTTCCACCCTCTGTTCATCTTCTTTTCTTTGTACGTGCTTTGTTTTCTTTCTGTGCTCTCTGCTTCTCTTGGTTTGTCTTTCTGTCTCCTGCTTTCTCTCTGTCTCCTTGGTTTCCTCTCAGTCACCTTCACTGGAATGTTGGCAGGGACATTTTTTTCTTTGAAAACAAAGCAGCTACATAAATAAATAAATAAAATATCTAGGAGTAGGCAGGACTTGATTCCAGAAAGGTCTGTATTCTGAGAGCCTTTCTTTACTACTTAGCAAAGGAGATGGTTACACTCCCATGCCCACCCCCAACCCCATTTGGATCCCCCTCCCACATGAAGACCTTGGCTGGGAGTGATGGATTGCACTGCAGTAAGGGCTGAGAGCACTGCAGGGAGAGGAGGGGGAGGGACAGGGGAGGGGAGGAGACACACTGCCAGCGTCAGGACAGGAAAGGATAAAGTGGGGACTGAGTATGGGGGGGGGAGGATTGAGAGGACATCTGGGATGGTGTATCTGCCTGCAGACTGCACCATTCTGATTCTGGCTAAGCAGCCTGGAGAGCTAGAAACCTGGCACAAGGCAAGGGCTGGTGGCTGCCACAAGGACACCAGGACAGAGGCAGAGAGAGGGAGAGCTAGAGAGACAGGCAACGAGGCAAATGATGGGGAAAGAAAGTGCATTCTCATGTGATGCAGTAACCATAAAGTAATACACAATAGCACTAGGTCTCTTTTAATTTTTCCCCTGGCAGAAGGCAGGGCTACGTCATAAATGGAAAAGGGCAAATAATGAGGATTTGCTTAATATATTCCAACGTATTTTTTTTCCTGCAAACTAAGAGTGATAACAGTATGATCCATAGGCAGAAGTGAGGTGCAGAGCTATGTAGGGGCTTGTAGCTGGAGTAGCAGGAGGTGCTGCAGGTGAAGAGTAAGGGCATCTGCAGAGATATTGGGAATCATGGCGAGTGGCAACGCATGACAGGGAGAGTAGAGTGGGGCTGTATGACAAGGCTGAGGTGCATCACGAGAGCTGGCAAATTGAGACAGGTCTGGAATAGCAGCAGATGTTATGAGCCAGCCCAGAGGGGCACTGAATTAGCTTTGGGGAGGGTTCTCAAGACTGCAGTACCTGGTGTTAAAGGCCAGGATTAGCTGATTTTCTTTGAAGCTAGCATGATCTTGTGGGGAGAGGAGCTGGCTGCAGAAGCTCTATAGCTCCATGAATGTAGGTAGAGGCAATGAAAATGTACACTTTTAATTGGGCATGTTTCGAAATGGCAGTTGTAATATTGATGTAACTGTCTTCCTATATAATTCCCTTCCTTCCTCCTCTGTCTCTTCCTCTCTTTATTCCTCTCTTCCTCTTTATTTTGTTTTCTTAGTTCCTTGTTTTTTTCCATCTGTTTCTGTTTGTGTCCAGATTTCTTTCCACGTATGTTTTTATCTACTCTTCTTTCTTTTAGTCTTTCTCTCCAATGCCTTTTCTCACTTCCTCACTCCGTCTCCTCCATCCATCCATCATTTTCTGTCCCTTCACCTGTCTCTTGCTTCTTCTACTGATTGTTTTCTTTCCCCTCAGGCCTCATTCTCCACTGAATATACTGTATGACAGTTTACAACCCCTCTTTGCACTTTGTCTGTATAGAAGGAACAATCCAGGAGCTCAAGGAGATGGAGAAGCAGTCCCAGAATTTCATCCACACTTTCTCTTAGCAGGGAAGAGGGGGGTACAGATGGTGGGAAAGGTGTGTGCATGTGGGGGGAGGCATGGGGAGAGGGGGTGTGTCTGGCATGCACGCAGTCAGCCTACCGGAGGCTTCCCCACCCCTGCAACTCCTCACAGCAACTCCCACACAATTCCCCCTCCTTTCCCACTCCCCCCCTCCGGTCATTCCTCCCTCCCCCATCCCTTCCCAACATCACACTGCACCAGCTGCAGCTGCCAGCTATGCTGACCTACTTCTGGCCTCTCTGCAAGGCACCCTCCTCCTTTCCCCTGCACCTGCATTGACTGCAGCCAAAGGAACAGGGAGCAGTGTTGGCCCCTACCCCAGTGACTCCCCCCCACCCCAAACACTGCTTATGTGATGCTGGTCCCACGGGGAACAGGGGATTTAAAAGACACCCCGCCCCCATCACATCTCCATCTGTTTAGTGCAGGCAGGGGGCACTGAACATATAGCCCTCTTTGCTTGGTGAAAGGAGGGAGCCTTAAAGGGGGTTGATGGAGAGATGGCTCTCCACAATGAGACCCACTTCAAAAGAACCCCCCCAGCTAACGAACCACCTAGTGCCATTTGCACACATATAAAACACCACGAGAGCTCTCCTTTAACCCTCCCTGTAGAGATCTGTATTTCACAAAGCATATGTTAATTGCCCCTTCTCAGGCCTTTGGAAACAGTGCCCTAAAGACACAGCCCCTGGCAACTCCATCACAGTGTCCTCCCCACTCTGCAAAACCCCAAGTCATCATCACAGGACACTGTGCAGCAGGAGACAATGGGGAGAGACATCGATAGACCGAATGAGAGAGTCACAGAATAGGAGGCAAGAACAAAAAGAGGAAGAGACAGAAATAGAGAAGGAAATTTCCCAAGGCAAGAGAGAAAGAGGGAACTAGAAAGAGAGAAGACCTGATAGACTAAAGGACTGGAAAGGAAGCACCACGGAGAAAGGAATAGGGAAGAGAGCAAAAGAAAAAGGGAAGGAGTGAAATGGAAGACAGCAGGGGAGTGCAGGAAATTAAAAGGAGGACAAAGCAGATAAGAGAGGATACGCTGTAGTCTAATCCTACCTGCTGCCTTCTCTGTCTTGGTGGAAGAGACTTCCTCAGAGAAGTTCTCCCAAGTGCTCTTGGAACACCTTAGCCACCAGCTCTTTGGCCTCAGCCCACCTCTCTGCCCTACAAATTATCCATTCCTTCAAAGCCCTCTTCCTTTCTAACTCCCGAGTATTATTCCCTGTCTCCTGCTTGCGGTGCCATCTGAACAGCAGCTGTCTCATTCTCTATCCCCACTTCTTTCCCTGCCTATATTTCTCCTTGTAATTTCAGCAGATTCTCACTCTTTTTTCTAATATGCCCACACTGGTGCCCCCAAAACTACTTGTCACTTGCAAGTGAGGTGGTACTGTCTACCATTAATACCATGAACCCTCAAATGTTCAAAATCAGGCAGGGAAAGTCCTGTTATGGTTCATCTATCAACATCCTCAGAGGATGGTGCATCACGAGAGCAGGGTATACACTCCTGGGTTTTTTCAACCCTAGTTTCTGAAATGCTGTGAACAACAGAGATCCCACTCTTCTGGGAAAACTACAGTATTCTGCAGTGTAACAAACCCTCTCCTCCTGGTTCAGTTTTTAATTCATCACTCCCAATCCACAGCAAATGGTCCCTCAGCATGCACCCCTCCCAAATTTAGCAAATAGGTAAGTCATACCTGGCCCCCTCCCCTCTCAGCCCGTGCATCAGTTGACGAATGATAAGTTTTAGCTTTATAGCTTGAAAAGGGTCTTTGGGTAAATCCGATATCTTTTATTTAGACCAACTAAAATAGTTGGAAAAATTCTTCTTTGCAAGCTTTCAGATACAGACCCTCTTCATCAGGCTGAGGAAGCATCTGCCTTCGGTCTGTGCTCTTCCTGGGGTTAGGCAAGTTATAATGTGTCATAGCTTCATAGCTTGAATCTCTTCAGCTCAGGGTGGGAAAGAAATGGGGGCAAAAGAGAGGGAGGAAGTGGAAACAGTTATAAATGATCAGCATCTCTCCCAGGATTGTTGATTGCAGCCGTGTTGGTCTAAGGACATAGGCAGACAAGGTTCTTTGGGCAGATGTGATATCTTTTATTAGACCAAGTAAACAGTTGGGAAAATTGTTCTTTGCAAGCATCTCTCCCAGCAACTCTTTCTCCCTCCTTCTCCCATCCCTGCCCCCGTCTCGTGTCCCCCAAGCTGGCCCCAGCCACCCTGCCTGCGTGTCTGTGCCGCGTAGGCATTTTCGGAGTGAATTCAGCGCTGCTGCGCGGTGGCCCGAGCTCAGGGGAGAGCTGGAGGAGAGGGATGGGCGGGGGAGCGAGAAGGCGCTGAGCCATTCTGACTGCGGAGAGCCGGCTGCTGGAGTCGGCCGGTTCTAGCCGGCTGGCACGGAGGGCTGGGAAGGCTGCAGAGAGCAGAGCTGCTACTCTTGCTGCAGGGATGTGCCCGTGCAAGCAGGTGGCGCGCCCCACGCCACAGCTCCTTGCCGCACCCATGCAGTCTCCCGCAGAGACACACAGCTGCACTCCTAGCCCGCACCCCCCCCACCCGTGCAGCTCCATACATTTATACCTCTGTCACATAGCACATGCTGTGCAGCCACACGCTGCGCCCGCCTCTCCTGCACCTCCAGGCATTCATCCAGCCCCTCATCTACTCTCAGAGCCAGATCCCCCCCACTAGGGCCAGCTCAACACATAGGCAGACTAGGCCCTAAGTGAAGAAGGGGCCCAGTTGTGCTTATTTTACATATTATAATTATTGGGTGAAAAAGAGTAGTATAAATATATAGTATTTAGTAGGGGCCCATGAGTTTGTTTGCCTAGGGCCAAAGCAGGGGTCTTTACTTGCACTGCAGCCCACAGCCAGGCAGTGGGAGAAGCAGGGTTAATCTGGCCCTGCCCCCTGCCCCCTCCCCCCACTAGCTCAGGGGTAGGGAATGTTTTGGGGCAGAATGCCCAAAACATCTGCAACCTCGACTTGTAAGATGTTGGCGTGCCAGGACAGATGGCATGGGAGCCACGAGGGTCTGATCCATGTTGTGGCAGCACAGACCTGGCCCCTTCGCCACCCTCCACCCAGAGGCACACATGCCAAGCAAAATGGCTTCATGTGCCACACTCTGGCACTCGTGCCAGGGGGGGTCTATCCTTGCACTAGCTCCGCACTCTCACAGCCACATGCATATGCACATGCATCTTTGCACGGGGCTACAAGACCCCCCCCTCCCCAAAAACAAACAAACGTTTCCTTATCATAGATCATAGAGAAGTGGAGCTGTTGAGTTGCAGTGGCTGGGATGAGATTGCCTCCTCCACATCCCTTTCCAGGATTATCTTTTCACCTTCCAGCCTGAGGCTTCCATGAATCGTTCCTTTTGCCGCTCCCAGCCAGCCTGTCATTTGCAAAAACACCAGGCATTAGATGGAAGTGACACGCACACACACACCCCTTTGTGAGCCTAGGTTGGGGTTTTAGGAGCATCTGTCACACCTGCAGAGGTGGCAAGGAGTGGGAGTAGAAGGATCTATGGAAAGGATGGGAGTAGATGGGGTTTTTCACAAAGTAGGTGGGTGTTGGATGGGGCACACAATAACAGTCGTGTTACGTGCATTGAAGACTGGGGTACTGAGTTGGAGGTCATGTAGGATAACCATGTATCTTGTTTTTGCCAAGACAGTCCCATTTTAAACATCTGCCCTGGACATCCAGGCAGTTTGGTCAAACTGTCCCATTTTCAGAGACCTCCGACATTCTGGATTCCCCCACCTCACCCCCCCGCACACACATGCCCATGCTTGTAGCTGAAACCAGAGCTTTGAGATAAATGAGCATGCTGGTGGGGAGGGGGGGAGCAGAATGTCCCATTTTGAGACTCAGGAAATATGGTTGCCTTGATGTCATGACAATGCTTCATGACTAATGTGGACACATCTTATAGGAGAGCTGGGGTAGGCAGTTGAGTGTGTCACATGGATAGTACTGAGTTGGGGTAGTTTAGCAAATTTCTTTGGTTAGGGACACCTCTGCATAAGCAACTAGTTTTGCATTTTCTGTTATTTTATGGCAGTTTATCCTGAACTGAAATAATTAGAGCAGTCATTACTGGCCCAACCCTGGGTTTGTGAGAAATTTGGAATAGTTCTGCACCATTTCATACAATCCCATTTGTTTTTATGTGAAACATTGATGAAATAGCTATTTTCTCATTGAAAACAAGCCATAAACAGTTGTTCTCCATTGGAGCACTCACATGCACGTGTGAACACAGGCATTCATGCATGAACAGGAATCTTTGCCTTGCCTTATATTTCTTATTTATTATTCACTCACTCAAGTAGATAGCAGAAACAATGCTATATGAATTAGATGACCAACTCATATGCTGAAATATATTGCTATACACCAGTGGCGGTCAACCTTCTGAGCCCCTGGGCGAAATGTGTAGCATGGAGCTGATTCATGGCCAGAAGCCATGCACAGGGCCATGCCATCCAGCTTGCAGGGCTCTCCGCAAGGCCAGAAATTTCACAGAGTGG
Source organism: Gavialis gangeticus (assembly GCF_001723915.1). Taxonomy (NCBI): domain Eukaryota; kingdom Metazoa; phylum Chordata; order Crocodylia; family Gavialidae; genus Gavialis; species Gavialis gangeticus. The sequence goes on from NW_017729022.1 coordinate 118,293,761, forward strand.
AGTGGCAATTAACACTGCCCCCACTCTTCTGCCACCAAATTGCCAGACCCATGGGGAGCCTTGGAGGCCAGATGACATGGCCTTGTGGGCTGGATCTGGCCTGTGGGCTAGAGAATGAACACCATTGTTATAAATCATTGGCTTTAACAGTGTTTCCAGACTAGACTTTCCACAATATTCCTTATTGATATTGTCTATATTCAACCATCCATGTTGAGAAGAGACTGTATATGAAACTTTGTAACTTGCAGATCAGATCCCCCAAGCTTGCATGCCGGGGCCAAACAGCTGTTTTGCATTTTTAAGAGTTCAGTGTCAAAAAATGTTTAATGAAAGCAACTATGATATCAGATTCCAGATATACAGAGGTTCTGGATCAGTACCTGTATCATTATATTATGCTTTTCAGACTTGTAATGATTCTTATTCTTGATATAAGCTGAGCATGGGGAGGGGGACATGACGGAAAGGTGCCATTTATGCTCAGTGTATAGGATTGCCCATTATTTATTGAGCTACCATCATTCATTCAGCTATCAGCCAGTTAATATGAATAAGGTTATATTTATTGCCTGAATGATAAAGCTGACATCATCCGCTGGTACATTTGCCCAAAATGTCATGATTAGCACCAAACCGTCTGTCTGAACCATTATTATATCTTGATTCAGGACCAGGTTTACAGTTGATAGGATATCCATCTTCATCATCAGAAAAATACTTGTTTTCCTCAAGAGGGAAAATATAACACTCACATCCATCTCAGGCACTCCGATAATAACGAGCTAACCAGCAGACTCCTCAGGGTCTCTCCAATTGCTGGCATGTCCCAGGGAGTAGGATATGCTCCTAACACAGCTCAGAAAGACATGGGAGAGACCCTCTTTCAGCTAGATTACAGCAGTCAGATAACCAAAATTGTTTTGAACATATGCTACCTTTCCTATTACCCCAACCACATTCAGCACCAGTAACCAGGCTCTCAACTTTGTATTCAAGACATGTATTGTGTGTGTTCAATACACTCCAGGTTAGCAGACTAATAGCCTTTAATAAGAGACTCCATCTTGATCCAAGGCTCCGTTTTGCATTTAAGAGACAGAAATAGACAGAAGAGGGATGGTGGAATAGGCACAAATTCAGCAGTAACTTGTTGACCTGGATTCTTTCTTTGTTCAGGTTGAAGGATTCCATCGGGCTTGACAGCTCTGTAGCCTTGTGTTCACCGTATTGCCATTCTTTCTAGGCCCCAGACAGCTGCACCTGTTCGCTATCTCATACTCCCCATAACTAATTTGCAAACATATGGATAGACTTCACATGTACCATGATTTCCCAGCTGTGGAATTCTCCTCTTGCTAAAAAATGTTGTTTCACATCTCAGCTTTCACTGTTGAAATAAGTGTGTTTCTAGACCTTCTGAATGCAAAGATATCTTCAGAAATGTGAAATTAACATACATGCTTGTTGTGATGCTTGCCTTATGGTTTGTCTATGTGGAGAAGGCAAACTGTACTGGTATTATTGTACTGCTATATTTATAATAGTATTATTTTCCTTGTGGCCACCCTTTTCCCCAATTAAGAATGCCTTTTTCCAATTTAGTTGATACAGCTTTCAAAGCAACAAAAGCAAAAAGGGGAAAAAGGTACTTGTTGCAGAATATTCCAAAATTAGAGTGTCCACTTGGGGAATTATACCAGCTATGCCAGTATAACTATAAAAGTATAGATTTTCTGGTTAATTTTCCTGTGTAAACAAGCCCTTAGATTTTTTTTCATTTATGAACTCTTTCCAGGGTTTTATGGAATCCATCAGTTTTGCCACAGAATTTGCATTTTATTACAGCCACGTGTTCAGCATTTTGTTTCTGGATTTTTTTAGCATCCCAGTCCTGCTAGGACTTACCTGCAATTATCTTTTGCTTTCTAGATTTTCACTCAATGGGGAGTTAAACAGATTAGTGTTCATGTTTCCTGCGCTGTTTTGTGGAACAAGACAATGTGATGCCAGGGAGTCATGGCACAAAGAGAAACCAAAAGTATAGAGAGGAAAACTGGTCTGTCAGGACAGTGCTCCAGATGATACTAGGACAACTGGAAAATGGGATGATGAAGTCAGCTATGAGGTCTTCTCCTTTATGGGACCCCTATGAGAAAAGCTGCTTGGATAACATCACAGAAGCAGGCCTGGGGAGCGAAACCAAACTGTCTGGAAAGTTCTGCATACAACACTTTAAAAAGTCACTGTTGAAAATAATAGAGTGTACATCTATGATTCCTTTTAACTATAGGCTATGGTGGGGTGTTGGGGATAGGGAGGGGTTAGAAGTAAAGGGTGTTGCATGGTAATAGAATAAAACACTATCATTGCAGAAATTAGGTTTTGCTGCATAAATTAGGTCCACTGTGCTGAAAGACTACATGGGGCTCTGTGTACGGAGTGTGCACAATATACTCTTATTCAAGTGACTCCTGTAGCTGTAGGTTTTACAGCCTGCCTGAAATGGCTCTGGTTGTGTCATATGTGCTGATAGTTGTTGAAGTATATTTGTTATGCACGAGGGTGTAGAGATGGCATCTGCCCTTCAGATGGAAGAGTAAGACTTTGTTGAGATAGGTCTGTCACATGACTGGGAGGTAGAAGGAAGCTGGTTTTGATGCATTACATGCATAGGTGGGTGACAGGTTAGGCGCCACACATGAAGGACAAGGTAATGAGATGAGTTTGTCATGCTGGTGAAAGCTAGGTTGGATGTATGTGTGTTGTAAAGAAAGGCACTGGTTGAGTGTTTCTCAGGAAGCACGTACAATCTCTGTGGTATGTATGAGTAGAGATTTTCATGCAGGAGACAGCAAGAGGCAAGAAGTTGGGTGTCAGGTGCATGATGATGTTGAGCAAGCAGCTAGGTGTGTCACATACCTAGGAAATAGCTGTGGAAATGTGCGGCTGTGGGGTGGGAGTGCAATATTTGTGCTTGTGTATCCAGCAATACTTGTGCTTGTGTAGATTTGATAGCATGTTAGATATCTCACACAGAAATTTAATGATAATGGATTATTAAATGTGGTGCAGGACTAGCATCCGTGGTGGGTGTCTGGCACAATTAGCATTTGGGGCATGTCACACACATGAGGGAAATGAAAGGCAATAATGTGCATATTTAAGGCATCATACATGGGGTTGGAGGGTAATAGAAAGAAATACTACACATGTGTAGATGGGCCCAGAGTCACATGTTGGAAATATGAGTTGACATGCTGAGTACTCTCATAAGGACAAAGGATCCACTGACGAATTAGGTGTGTGGTGGCAACCGTAGCAAGGGGAGGGGGAGATGAGCCCTGGGTGCTGCAGCAAGGGGGGTGGGGTGAGTGGGGTGACCGTGCTGGGTGCCGAAGCAAAGGGGTGGCAACAGGCACTGGCTAACCGGGGCGGGTCAGGGGACGAAGCCATGAGCAGCTCGTTTCGGGGTGGGTGTAGGGTGTGCACTCCCTGGCAAGCATTGTGTGTAGGGGGGTGCCCCCTGGATCTGTGCATGGGGTGAGGGTGGGCTGCCGCTGTGGGCTTTGCCCCAGGTGCCAAACTTTGTTGCTATGGCACTGGGTGGCAAAAAGTGTTTGGTGTATTCAACTTTGGGAATGTAGAGAGGTACAGTCAGTATGTTAGGTGACTGGCATAGTGGATATAGGGTGGCTGATACATTGGGTGTGTCACAAGTGAGGGTGTGAGAGGAAAAATGATAGGTATTTTGCATATGCTAGAGAGGTGTTGGCTGGGGTGTTGGATGTCACAAGCGTTAGTTGCCAAAAGAGCTATTGTTTTAGGGATATGGGAAGACTGTCTTTGCATCACACTCTGGTTAGTAACGAGGAATGACTCAACCCAGCCTGAGTCTTGGACATGTCAAAACATGATGGGCATATGGCACCCACTGTGTTGCGTGTCTTAGATTTGGATGTAGCAGGCAGTGGGGCATCCACATCCCACACACGAGGAAGAGGCTATGTAGGCCACAGACATTTTCCATGCAGGGAAACCGGGTAAGAACTGGCCGTACAAGATGAGAGTTGGAAGTATCCCCTGCAGAGGCCTACTAGCTGTGTGTGCTGCATTCATATTACTGGCGTGGAGTTCTGAGCTTGGCGTTTCACACATGCAGGGCAGGGGCCAGCAGCCCAGGCCTACTGAGGCCCGCACAGTGCTGTGTGAGGGAACGCTCTTGCATATGAATCAGGCATTAAAGCCAACAGAGTGTGCCACAGGCCCATGGCTGTACCATGGGGCCCACGACGTGGCGTGGGCCTAGCTCAGTATAACCTGTACAACAGCTACGTGCCGC
>NW_017729022.1:118303102-118303557 GCF_001723915.1 Gavialis gangeticus
GGTGTGGGCCTAGCTCAGTATAACCTGTACAACAGCTACGTGCCGCATGCTAAGCCCCACGAGGGGCCACCATGTAGCATCCCACTTGCCAAGGGGCCGGGGGGCATGTGAGGCTTGTGTGGGGGCCAGCCCTCCTCCACGTGTGGCTGGCTCAGGATGGTGGGGTGCGTTTCTGCGTGTGCAACCCCGTACATGGGGTGCGTTTCCATGAGCATCACTTGCACACACTATGGCTTAGAGTTAGACCAAAGGGCCATACTTGGGCTAGGCCTGGGGCAGCAGTGAGGCAATATGTGACGTGGGGCAGCCCTGACCAACATGGCGGTTGGCAGCCACCGTGACAGGACGTTACGACCCCCTCCCCCCAGCCGCCTGCGGCCTTCGCGCCTTTTGGAGCGCGGCTCGGGAAGGGGGAGGGCGGGGGCACGTCGCGTAGCGCTCGGCAGCGGATGGCT
>NW_017729022.1:118303837-118317093 GCF_001723915.1 Gavialis gangeticus
CGGGGGGATGAGGTAGCGGGGTGGGGGTGTGTGCAGGTCACTAACGGGGTGTGGGGGGTGTATATGTGTGGGGGTCACTGGGGGGTGAGGGGGTGTATCTGTGTGCTAGCCCATGTGTATGTGTGTGATCCCATATATGCAAGGGTGTGTGTGTGTGTTTCCACGGGCATCATTCATCTCTGTGTATCCTGCTTCTGCCCCCAATGCACAGCCCTTGGCTGAGAGCCAGTCCCCCCCAGCACACAGCTAGGTAGCCAGTGCCTAGCCAAACGGCCTCTGTTAACACTCATGTGCTGAGTCCCCCCCCGTCACAATTAGGGGTGTCTCGATGGGGGTGGGTTATCTGTGCTTATTTAACTGCTGCTGAGTCTCCTTGATGCCCCCCCAATCCCCTTGCACCAGGGTCCCCCTTCCTCTCTTTTGTTGTCTTTCTCACCTTCCACCCCACTGAATCAGTGCAGATGTTGGCTCCCTTGATGCCGCACTGAAAGCCGGCCCTCGCCCAACGCCACGCCAGCATTCCTCTTTCCATGGTTCACGTTTGGTTCAGTCACGTAAAGCAAATGCCTCTCAGAAAGGGCTGGCGGTTTCGAGGGGCTTGGGTCTGCTCCCAATGCCAGCGGATTTGGGGGGGGCTGTGATTCCTTCAGAGGAACACGTTGCTCACTTTGCAGTACGCCTCTCCTCAGCTCCCTGTTTCCTTACTTGTCTTGGGATTCAGACATACAATGCTGAAAACAATTTTCTCAGGTTTTTAGAGACTAGGATTTTCTAGTTGTGTTACTTTATAAACACTGATTTCTCTCTCTCTAAACATGCTGCCATTATACATGCACATGCAAGTAGTAAAGTGCTTCACATTTTAATTTATTTCCATTCTAAACACCCCAGTTTTGGGGGAAATGTCAGAACATATGCTCTGTAAACCATTTCCTGATTTCAAATGATTTCCCCCCCTCAGCAAAATGAGGTCCATGAGATCTTTAGGTTGTGTATCTTACCATTTTGTATTCATCACTCTGTTCTTCTCCTTGGAATCTAATTTCCTCTTTGTTGGGTAAGGGGTTTTTGTGTTTAATATGAATCTTTCTCTGTCTCTCTGAGTGAAGGGGTTACTTCTGAGAAAATAGAGACACTGAGTGAGACTATTTTGCACAAACAATTCTGTTTCTACATCAGTCTGCTTACTCACCACCACCCTTCTTCCTGGGGGGAGGAGGAGTTGGGAGTCAGTTTTAACAACCCTTCATTCCTTCTTTCGGTGAACACACCTTGGTCTTTGGGGCATCAGCTAGTTATCACCCATGATAGGAACAGGCGAGCGTAATCCTCATCACCCCTTCATTTGCTTTGTGGGATCCACTACAGACATCTTCCCTCCTTTGGGGTGCAGAGCAGAGAGACACTGAGAGGACTTCATTTCCAGATTCTTCTCAGGAGGTACTAGAAAGACAGCATTTCAACTGAGAGAATCAAGATCAAAACAGCGTTTGCTGAGGACACTGAAAGAAGCACCCATCTTTGGCATTCCTTCATCTCCCATTCCGTGCTCCCCAAATCTCTGGTAAGTCCCACCACATTCATTCATTCATTCCTTCCCTCATTCATTCACTGTGCTTTTCCCTTCCCTCCCCACTCTAGGAATTAAGAGAGGAGCATACATAGAGATTAAGAGCAAGGTGGGGAAAAGGAGCTGGGGAAACTGGCAGTATACACACAGATCAGGAAGGGTGGGGGGCTTTCACATACCCACACTGTAGGGGAACAAGGAGAGGCATGCTGTCCTCAGTGAAAACCAGCTGGGGGAAATTTATACCTTGCACACACCCGCACAGGCACAGTGAGGGAGGAGGCAGTATCTGAGAGGGTGTTTGGGGAGGGAAAGAAAAGGTGATGCTATGCAACTCAACCATCCCTTTGATCTTTCCTGTTGACCAATACCAGCGTTGTGAGGCAGGGAGGGGAGGGAATAGATTCCTTACAGAAGATCTGGAACGGGTGTGTGAGTAAGGGATTTTATCACCTAATCGCAAGCATGAAGATAGATGAGGAAAGAAAAGGGGGTGGGGATATTTGTATCTGAGACTGAGAAGGGTTGCTAGTATCTTTACTGTCAATATGGAGGGGTTGAGCCAATGAAATCCATAGGGGAGGATGCAGTTGTGCATTTGCCCATCTGCAGGAGAGGACATGCTGAGAAGGAATGAGGGTGAAGGCTAATGTTTTATGTTTTGCCATCCTGCAGTCTGTTTTTCAGACATAGCACTTAATATGTTCTCTTCTCTATTGACTGCTGCAGTCTCTACAAATCTCAGCGGGGCAGTCTGTGTATTGAGGGGAGGAGAGGGGGGTGAATTCAGTACCTGTGCTTTGGGATCACCTTTTTGCAATGACAACCATGTGTAAAGGGAGGATGGATGGCATGCAGCAATAATGGCCAAGACTATACTGCTGTTCAGGATACCTCAGCATTTATTTTATATCCTCTCTATCACTGTTCTATTTTTTAAAGTCTTTTGTTCTCTCCAAAGCCCCATAAATAGTTATAGGCCATTAAAAACCTGCAACTAACTACTTGAAATACCTGGGCCTACTTTAGGGTTGTCAGGACCAGGATGAACATTGTTTCAATTATTTATTTCAAAGTGGTTTTAAAGCAGTCATAATGAACGACCAGTGTATTATTTTTGTTTTCTATGTATCTGTTTCTGCTTGGGTGTTCTTTTTTGATGTACAACTACTTGTGTTAGGTTTTTCATGGATATCTGTTACCTTGGTATCTTGCCTAGAAGGTTGGTTTTGATATTTCATTTTTCATGATTTTTTTGTCAGTTTCCAGCTGCTGTTCTCACCATGACATAGGGGTTGGTCATGTTTCTATAATGTGCCCAGGTATTACTGTCTTCCATGTATAATGACTGCAAAATTCATTCAGAGGTTTTCCCACCAGCATGGTGGATATTACTTGGCTAACAGCTCAACCCCATCTTGAAATTGGTGTTATAATTCTGTTCTGTCATGGACTGATGTCTCCTATATTGCAATTACAGTATCTTGAAAGCCTTTGGATCCTCTTATCTTGATGGGGCTTTCAAAACATGGTTGCAGAAATTGCTGTAATGGAATAAGTACATTTATGTTTTAAACCTATCCTACCCTCTCAAGCATCCGCTAATTCAAGAAGGAAATTAAAATTCTTGTCCCCACCCTAATAATGCAGTTCATAAACAAACAAAAAATAAGGATAGGTGTTTCACTATACAGTATAAATAAAAGATTGCAATTCTCTTTATAGTTAGGTGCATGGATAGGGTTTTTTTTTCTTGGTCAGCTGCTTCCCATACTGAGTGGCTTCTCCCACTTCCAGAATGTTGTTTGATTATCAGTGTGACTCCAAAGTCAGAGCTGGGAATTAACTAAAAAGGTGGGAATAGATCTTGTCTTCCAGTCAATAGCTTTGCTGAAATCAGTGGAATTAGTTTGGATACATGCTGCTGTAAATGGCACTGGGATCTGACTCAAAACTAGGAAAGAGGTAATGCTGAGAGAGGCTAATGATAATTGTTTTTGTTCTTAGCCTTACGGTAGACAGCAAGAACGTGCCACAACTCAGATTACTAAGGTGGCCAAATGACATGTAATCCTAATGTTGTGAAACCTCTGGATTTTTCATTCAGTATTCCTGGAGGGAAGAAATGGAGGGAACTCCCCTTGGGGTTTTTTTGCAGTTTTTTTAATGGAGATTTTTTGTGATAGTTGCACTTTAAGAGGATGGGGTGTAGAACAATTTGCTAAGTCATCCATTAGTTGAGAGGGAAACCATTACTAGCTTAGAATTGTTCAGTTTCTCGTAGAAAATGGGTTTCTCAGTCCAGCACACACAGGATAACTTGCCATACTATGTAAAAACTAAAGTACAGGTTGCCATAATTGTTTACGAGAGCTCAAGCAGAAAAGACAAAGAATAGGGGTGTCCATGAAGCCTAGGCTTCATCTTGGAGTAGGTTCCTTAACTGTAGGGCACAGATCAGTAGGCATATACTTGGTATACCCATTTTGGGGATAAATAAATGTTTCCAGGGATTCTTCAGAGACCCAGTTTGATTAGCCTGTTTCCTCCTTACGCTTAGGTACTTAAACTGCCTCAGATCATGCAAGTTTTATTATATAGAGTATTTGTAGGTAACAGAGTGGCAGTTAGGGAGTGCAGGAGAAGAGGTAAATGGGCAAAAAGTACTGGTATGTGGATGCCACAGTGAAAACTAACATCAGTAGTAGAGTGATGCCACAGCTAATGTTTCAGATGATGCTTTCATTTAATCTATAATCAAATTGCTGGAGGGTTTGTGATATTTATCCAAAGCAGATATGAGTGAGTGCAGGGATAGTTGATTGGCATTTGTCAGTACTTGTTTTTGCTGAGGCAGCAACCATGAGTCAAATCTCTGATGGATTTTTCTTGTTGTAGTCTGCACTTTTGGTCACCTAAGTGATTTGAGCATCTGTTGAAAGATGGTTCTGAATTTTGCCATTATGGCTTAAGAGTGAAGGGGTTTCAGCCACTTCTAATTCCTAAGACTTTTTAAATATCTGCCCCCTGCCTTCTTGGCACACACCTATTGTGGATTCTTTGCTCCTGTAGACACTGGGGGAAGTATTTAGCACACACCCAGCATTGTCTTGGGCTACATCTCTGTTAGATTAAAGAGGGTGGAGTTGTCTTTGAGGAGGAGTTTAGGAAAGCACATTCTACTCAAAAGCTTAATGCTGTATGTAGCTGTTTGAAGGGAACATTTCCCCTTAAAAGGCTATGTTCTCAGGAACATACGAGGGAACCTTGATATGTCCAGATTAATACAACAAATTGCTGTTTTTTTTAGCATATCCCCAATAATGAGAATTTTGACCATGGAAAGTATTAATTAGAGCTTGGAACTGCCATGTCTGGTCTGTCTTTTTGACAGGGAATTTGGCAAACAGGACCTTGGAGTCCTAGCCCCATTTATGATACTGACTGCCCTTTGACTTTTTAAGCAAGTCAGTCATCTGTCCTCAGTTTCCCTGCCAAGAAAGTGAGGGTATTACCTACCTGATTCACAGTGGTGGGGGGAGGTCAATCTTAATTTTTATAAAATACTTTATTATTCTTAGATTGAAAGTGTTCTAGAATGTTTTATTCTAGGGAGACAGATATCTGCCCAAAGTGTTCCTGAAATGCCCTATAGTTTAATAAGTAGGTTGCAGTATCTAGATAACTTCTGTCTTTCATGGTCATGCTCCAGCTCCTTGTGATACTGTGTGGTGAAACAAAGGCTAAGAAAGGGATTATATTCTCCAGCTTCATTCTTGCTCTTAAGAAAAAGTCAAAGGGCAGCAAAACCAATGACCAGGAGAATTAATAGAACTTCTACTTCTTCACTAGGATGGAACTATGTTAGGAAGAAGAGACTTGAGAAAAAGAGGGCTAGAGGGAGCAGACCCTGTGGTAATGGTAGAGAAACTGAAGGATATTTTGTTGGTAAGGAAGACTAATGGTGTAGGAGAGAATTCAAATTTGTTCCCTTACACCAGTGTCAAAACCAGTGGTAAAAGATGCACATGTATGGAATCTGTAAGGGCTTTTGGTTGACCTGATCTTAAAATAAAAATGTTTCTCTGGGATGTTCTTAATATTTCATGGTTGGTCTTAAAATGAGGCAGGCTGGCCTTTCTCAAGCAGGTAGCATGCTTTTGAAAAGGAACAGTAGGTGATGCTGTTCTGTCTTTCCTTAATAGTAAGGAGCTATTTGTAGAGAGCATAAAGGGGGTCAAATAACCTAAAACCTTCTAAGTTTGGCTCTTCCTGAACATCTTACTGTTGGTAATAGTAAAGCTCAAACATCCTCTTCCACTGCATTCTTAACATTATGCAAAGAGAGCTGTGATAACCTAGCCAGAGGGAAAAAAAACACTACTCAGAATCTGATGCAAGAGAGGAAGGTGGGTAGGGTCAAATTCCCAGCCAGGGTAAGCTCAGCTTTCCCTTCTCTTGTTTAGAAAGCAGCAGAGTCTTAGTGCTCAGGACCCAGTTTTGTACCTTTGGATTGGCCTCTCCCTACTAGGAGTGTAAAACTGGAAATATTTCTCTTGCAAATTTCAGTCCGCAGCTGAAAGGAGAAAGCATTCCATTTCCTACTTCAAACATGATCATTTTAGTTGCTGTAGGGAATAGGTACTACCCTATTTGCTTCTGGGGTTTATTGTTTTTTTTTTTCCCCTTTCATCTGAATAAAGAGGTAGAAGAGGTGATCCTGTTGCTGCTTTTAAGTTTCTGAAGCACTAGGAGCAGCACAATGTTGATATGATCTTTGACAGTTACTTGCTGCCAAAATAGCAGGAGTGAATATGACCGTTCTTTTAATTCGATTCTTGTACTGTTTAACATAGCTTTAAGTAGCAGCAGAGGTCAAAAACTTTAAAATTAAAGTATTTGATATAATTTGTTTTTATGGTTGCCCCTCCCAAAACAGTTCTGAATATGATTTGAAGTAGGTTCTCTCTACTGAAGAACTGCCTGCCTGCACATGGAATTTGTGCAGATTAGATAAGGTTTAGAGGCTAGATTTATTTTAGTCTAGCCTTCTATATGTAGAGCCTAAGCTCACCTGATGGAGTTGGTCAGGCAGAAGTGCACTGCTTCAGAGTCCGCATTGATTCCAGTTGCTTTTTGGATGCAATTCATCATGCTAACGTTTGACCTGCAGGGCTGTAAACTACTGGTTCTCAACCTCAGTACATTCAAGGAACCCATCAGAAAATGCCAGCTCTTAATTTTCACTTGTTTTTTGACTATAGAAGGATAAAGCAATTCTGTTGCAAAGAACACAGAAAGACCATAGCAGGTCCAAATATTTTTGACAATATGGATTCCTATTTGAAATCTCTGCACTTATCTTGTGAATCGTGTACATGTTTGCATATCCAAAAGTACTAGTATTGTGTGTCATCCTTGAAAGGATCTCATGGCACCCTTACCAAGAATCACTGCCTTGAACAGTCTTGGCCCTACATACCTTCTCTCTTGTGCCCTATCTCAATCCCTAAGATCAGCTGAGAGCACCTTCCTGCAATTATTATCTGCAAGGGCTGGAAGGGATCTTGAAAGGTCCCTTCCAGCCCTTACAATCTATGAATCTGAATGCCAAATTTACTTGGTGAAAACACGTGGAAGATAATTCTCCGAAGTAGCTTCTTTGCTCTAGAACTCTGTGCCTCTTGTGGCCTGTCAGAGTCTGAGCCTAGACATGTTTCAAGTGCTGTAAGATCTTTTATTTAGGCAGGCATTTAAGAAACAAGGTTATGTTGATGTACTGTTCGGGAAGTCCTTGCTTGTTTTTCATAAGTAATTTTGTAAGCCACCCTCTACTTTTTGGAAAAATACCATATAACTCTAATAAATGAATTAAAATACATTTTGTCTTGTTACATCCATTAATCAACCACTGCTTGTGTGTTTCTAGTATGGTCAAGCAAAGTGGCTACTTGTACCAGCAGATTAACTTCTGCTTGAAACCTGCGTTGACAGTGATGATGTGGTCAGTGTTAGGGGTTTATGCCAGTGCAGCTACACTTATGTAGCTGATCAGTGACAACTGTAAATGGACCAAATCTATAGTTTAAATCTGCAGATGGGCTGCTCCAGTATTTTCAAGAATTCCTTTCCCTAACATAGGCTCTGTCCTAGATGTTGGGGAAAATTTACATAATAGGAACAAGTTGTTGTTTGTTTGGTGGGGTTTTTTTGTTTGCATAATAGTCTTTCTTGGACATGTTAGAGGCTTTTTTGTAAGCAGATGGCAAATGTACCATGTCAGTAACTAGAGACTAAAGTTCTCTGTATAGTCAAAGCAAGGAAGCAGTAACAGTGTACATCTGTACTTCCTTAGCTGTAATCTCCACTAACAGTGTTCATACTATAATTTACGATTTTTGTATGTGGGAGATGGAAGTCCACGGGTGTTTTCCATGTATAAGGAAGAGGTGGTTTTGTGACAAAGGAACTGAACTGGTACTTGGAGTTGATTTTCCTGTGAGCTGAATCTATGATCTTGAACAAGTCATTTCATTTTTTGCCTTTGCTTTCCATGAATAAATTGGGACGATACTCTGAATTTTATGGATACCCCAATTGTAATAGAACTGTCTTGGGGGTACTGCTTGCACTAGAGTAGTGGTTTTCAACCTGTTTTCACTTGTAGACTCCTAAAAAATTTGACTGGAGGTGCAGACCCCTTTGAATTGTAAGTGTGGGTATTCACATCATTTTGATCACAGTTATCTTTCGTGGACCCCTTAGACATAGTCTGCAGACCCCCAGGGGTCCATGGACTACAGGTTGCAAACCACTGCACTAGAGCTTTGATTGAAGACCCGGAACTTGTTTCACAAGTTACCAGGCAATCACTTAGTGAAAATACTTTGTTACTACTATTCTTACATCTGTTACTGATTGGCCTTTGTACTGTTCCCCTGTGAATCAAGTTATGCATTTTTATGCTGAAAAAACAGCTGCGTGTAGAGCAATAGTCTTCAACATTTTTAGACTCAAGGCATCCCCTGGAAAATGCCAGCATTTAGCTGTTACTTGTGTCTTAATGATGGAAAAACAATAGCATGATTCTTTCTGTTGCAGAGAACTTGGAGCACAAGATTGGAATGTTTTTGATGCTTTAGATTCCTATTTGAACTCTGGGTTTATGCTGCAAATCAGACGTACGAGTTTGCACATTTAGTGTTTCATGGTACCCCAGGACACTTTTAAAAGGATCTCAGGCCTCCTTGTTTGGGAATCAGTGGTGTAGAGGGAAAAGGTTAGAGGCTGAAGGAGGGCTGAGGACAGAACCTTTTTACACTAACATGTTTGGTTTTTTTTTACCTTCTTTATTATCTAGAAGCTTCATTGAAAAGAAACCCCGGAGGTTGCAAGACCTAGTCCAAGATGTGCAGCTCAGTTGCTCCCAGGCTGTGGTTTTTAACAGACCGTCGCATCAGAGAAGACTACCCTCAGCAGGAGATCCTGAGGGCACTCAAGGCTAAGTGCTGTGAAGAGGAACTAGACTTTCGGGCCTTGGTGATGGATGAAGTAGTACTGACCATTGAAGATGGGAACCTCGGTGAGAATTAGCTTAGTTTGGGGGCCAGGCGGGTATCTATTAAACAAGACTGTTGCAGTTCATGATCATCCCTGTTTTAAGATTGTGTATGTGTGTCCATGCATACACATGCCAGCACATCATATTGAATCTAAATTAATAGGGATATCAGTCACTTCTGATACCTAATTGTGCTTATATCTAAGGTGATCTTTACATAGAAATTGTTGATTTTTGTGAACCTACATTTGGACTACCTTGGTCCTTCAGTTGTAGAATTGGGGGAAGGAGACTGTCCTTTGAGAGTCATTAAATCCAATTTCCGCATTTTTGGCAGGTCCACCATACTGTATTGAGGGGTTCTCTGTGTGTGGTATGAGATTAATCATCTTTAGGGTATCTGGATAGAACAAGTGACTTTTTTCATTTTGTGTGCATTCTGTAAGCGCAGATGGCATGTGTTTTAGATGGGAGTTCTGAGGAAGATACACTAAGGTCTATTTTCAGGCTGGGTACTTATCCCAGTTAAATATTCAAATGAGTCTTGAGGTACAGCAAACAAACTGAAAGGGAATTTCACTTATCAATATAACCTGTCAGGAGCCTGGAAGGAGAACTTGAGATGACTAAAGCATGTCTTCTTAAAATATACGATGGGTGTACATACCCCAATGGAAAGATGTCTGGAATAGAGTGAGCAGCAGGGAAATTATGTTTTAAAAAAACCCAACACATTTATGTACAATATTCATGATCAAAGAATGCTGAACAAATCCAGAGGGCCATAAGAAAATTAAGTAAATGACATGAAATTCATTAACATGAATAACATGAAATTCAGCAGTGGTCAACACAAGCTAGTGCACATCAGAGTAATTTGAGCTACTGCTATACGTTTGCATTCTAAATTAACTGTAACAAGTAAGCCCACAATAATAGCAAGGTAATTTTCCAGTCTGAATATTCCTTTAGTGGGAATCAAAAAGAAAAAGTGTTAGGATCTATAAGGAATGAGATATACAAAATAATAATTAATATACAGTGTTGTTATTGGAAGAGTAGTAGTAACCTCCATTTAAGGCTTTCAAACACTTTCCATTTGTTTGTTGTTGTTTTTTTTTTCTGCCCATTTTTAAGAGTTAATTTGGCTCCTTGGTTTGTGCCTTTGTAATTTGGTTGGGAGATGGTCCTGGAGTTGGCAAAGGCTCGTCACTAAAACTCTACAGCATTGTCTGCCCCAAGCATGTTCCCAAAGTGTCTCCTTGCATCTTGCTAAAGCAGCTACATGTACTTTTGAAAAATTGGGCTGGAAGGGAACACTTGGAAGTCATTCAGTCCAGTACCTTGTTCAAGGTAGGATCAGCCCCATTTAAACCATCTCATTCAAGTGTTTGTCTATCTTGCACTTAAATGCATTCAATGATGTAGATTCCAGGACCTCAGTAATTGTTCTAGGCTACTTGCAGATGGTGGGGGGGAGGGGGGAAGAATGTGGTTTACTGGAAGAAGCAGTGTGTTAGTTTGACCCGGTTCTGCAGCATCTATATAGATTGGATGCTTTAGTGGGTCTTTTTTGGTGCTTTCATCTAATAGCTGATTCAATCAGCTATTAGATAAGTGCCAAAAAAGGCCCACTAAACCATCCAATCTATACAGACACTGCACAGCTGGGTTGAATGAATGTGCTGCCTTTTCTGGGCATAAGCATGCTGAATTTAAAATAAAGCACTTTTTTGTTTTGTTTTGTTTTTCCATGTCTGCAAGCAGCCCTATTGCTTAACCATCCTTTCAGATAGAAAGGTTTGTCTAGTATTCCCCCATAACTTTTTCCTTGTTGCAGTTTAAAACCAATGTTGTTCATTATGTTCCCCATAGACACAGAATAGCCAGTCATCATCCTCTTTATAACACCTCTTTTTATATATGAAGATTATTGTCAAATAACCTGTCAGTCATTTTTTTCTCCAACCTAAATAATCCCAGTTTTTTCAATGTTTTTCTTTGTATGTGATCTAATCTCTAATCCTTGATAATGGCTTCTCTTCTTTCCCAACCCTTCCAACTTTTTCTACCCTGTATGTAGGCAGTTTGAAGGGTAAAAACCTCACCAACCTTGAGGTGGCATTAGACTTTTCAGTGGGGCTTCAGGTAGAAGCTAAGGTGTGGATCTCTTCTTTCTCCCCATCTATGCATGTAATAGCTTATTCCACTGATGCATAGGTAATTTAGCCAAGTATGGTCCCCACAGCCTGGAGTGCTGATCAGTTGAAAACCGCCTATGTATCCTTGACACAATCTGTTACTGCTGTTCACCATTTAGTGCTCCCTTAATGGACAATTTAGGATAAGAAAGAGAGGGAAGAGAAGGAAAGCTACATTATTATGCAATGTAGAGCGCTGCTACTGAAGGTAAAAGAATGAGAAAGTAGAGATGTAGAGAAATAGGAAAAATGGCATGAAGGAAGCAAATAAAAAAAGAAGAAATTCAATGAAGATTTTAAAAAATTATTTACTCTATACAAAATGTCTACATAAGTATACCATAATGTCCACTGAGCGTCTTTAAAGGAGTGGGATGGCATGTGCTTGAGGGGTGGGAATTGAAATTTGCTATGGCCTGTCTTAGCTGGGTAGGCTATCAGCCTGGCTTTTATCTCAAGTCAACCAAAGTTCTGTCTCCTGAACTTTCTTCTCTCTTGCTTGTTTTTGTGGTTGCTCCTTTGTACTGATCCAAATCTGCGGATAGCACACAGGCAAAATGGATCTGTTTCTTCCAATCTTACTTCTTTCTGTCTCTTGTAAAATGTTTTATGTAACCTAGGCGGTTACACTGAAACAGAAGCCGGGAGATTATTATTTCTGTCCTGACTGCTATACAGTGAAGTGCCCAGAATTATTGAATAAGATCTCACTGCACACAGAGAAGTTACAGAAACTCATTCTGGTGGAACAGAAATTAGAATTCCAATATCTGAATGTGGTAAACTCAAGCTCCTTCATTTAGCTATGTGTCTCCCAAAAAGATTGTTTCAGTATTTGTGCCTGTTTATGTTGTTAAATAAGGTAAATGTGCAGGTTTAACCATTTTTGTTTTGAAGGTGACTCATGTATAATCTCCCAACTAAGATTCGTCTTTTAACTCGGATGGTAGTTTATGGTTCCACATTTCCAAATGAAAATCTCTCCCTCTCCCTCTCTCTCTCCCTCTCCCTTTCTCTGTCTCACTTAGATTTGCAAAATATGAAATAGTAGAATTAAGGTTGGAATTCTGATATTTTGTGTCAGTGATACACCTGGGTTGGAAATTCAGAGTCAGATTAGTGACACCTGAGATTAAAAGTATAGAGTGGTTAATAACAGTAATATAAAGTTAGCTACTTGTGTCTTCTGAGAAACAGTGACTAGGAAGAGGGTATTCAGTGTAGTTGTATAGCAGGAAACAAAAAAACTGATACAAAGAAATACTTTGTGTAACTGTTATGTATGACCCCTGGATCTTGTTGGTACAATGCATCACTGAGGACAAGCACTTAGAAGAAATCAAATTGGATTGTAGGTTTATATGAAAATTGAGAGCATGTGAAACAACTGTAAGTAAAGCATTGATTTTTGTTTGTTTTGTTTTGTTTTTCTGTTAA
The DNA here is from genome assembly GCF_001723915.1 of Gavialis gangeticus. Lineage (NCBI taxonomy): Eukaryota > Metazoa > Chordata > Crocodylia > Gavialidae > Gavialis > Gavialis gangeticus. The sequence goes on from NW_017729022.1 coordinate 118,316,607, forward strand.
GCTTGGAAGGGGTGGAAACCTCCATGAGTCCAGGCATAAACCAGATATGATGTGGTTGAGATTATTCTTCCCATAGGAAGAATTCCTTTCTGTCTTCCAGCCTGAGGGTTCTTGTACCTTGGCCACTGTTGGTGATAGGGTATGAAGTTTTCTATGATAGGAGGACTGCTTTTCTGATATGGTCAGTATGGTACTTCTGTCTAGAATATATTAGAAGTAAATAAGATGAACTTAAGCAAAGACTTGAGGCTAAATATTAGAAAGTATGTCCTAACAGTGAGAATTCTGTTTGGCCTTGGGAAAACTAATAGAGGTACACCAGTATATCAGTCCACATAGCATCAGCACTGATAAAAGGAAAACTGACATTATCAGCAATTGGCTTTTTTTGACTGGAGTAGCCAATAATGTCACTGATAAATGCTGTGTGCAGGCATGTAGCAGCAGCATACATGTGGCCAGGAATGCAGCCCAGCAGCTTGGAGAG
>NW_017729022.1:118322093-118322509 GCF_001723915.1 Gavialis gangeticus
ACTGGAGTAGCCAATAATGTCACTGATAAATGCTGTGTGCAGGCATGTAGCAGCAGCATACATGTGGCCAGGAATGCAGCCCAGCAGCTTGGAGAGCAGCTGCCTGCTGATAAGTCTGTGGGGAGGAAGGAGTGTACGAAGGACAAGATCAAGGGCCCCACAGTGAGGGAGGGAGTGGAGCTGGGGCAGGGGCTGCCCAGCTGGGGTAGGGCACGGACGGAGCTGCGGGTGGCTCATCCGGGTTGTGGGAAGGAGTTGGCTCCTGCCACTGCACACACTCCCAGGGGAGCCATGGGGGTATGTGCCCCCCTGCATTTGTATGTGGGGTAAGAGTGGGCTGCTTGCTGCAAGCTTAAGGCTGGGGACTGTGCCAGCCTCTTCCCAGCATGGGGGCTGGGCCGAGGCTGTGTTTGGGG
>NW_017729022.1:118322520-118323602 GCF_001723915.1 Gavialis gangeticus
GGGTGGGGTGGGGTGGGGTGGGGCAGGGCAGGCAGCAGTGGCACTGGAATTGGGGCTGTGGGGTGGGCTACAGCAACTCCAGAATTCACTGTAGCCCCCCTCCCAGTGTCACTGCCTGCCCCATCCCTGCCCGCACTGAGTGTAGACCCCGGTCCCGCCCAGTGAGAAGAGGCTGGTGCAGCCCCTGGCTCTGAGCCTGCGGTGGGCAGCCTGCCCTCGCTCCATCTACAAATTTGGGGGGCACATGCAGGGTTGCACACAGGAGTTGCACGCAGGGTTGCACGCAGGAGTGGGGAGCCACCACCTCCCCCCCCATCCCTCCTGCGCCCCCCTGATGAGCTGCCAGCAGCTTTTGTCCCATGCCCCGCTCTGCCCCAGCTGGGCAGGCCCTGCCCCAGTCCCACTCCCTCCCTCACTATGGGGGCCTTGATCTGGCCCCCCACCCCCACCTCTTCCCCCCACAGACTTGCCAGCCGGATGCTGCTTTCCAAGCTGCTCAGCTGCATAGCGGCTGTCAGATCAGTATTGTCCAATATGGCTGTTTAATAATCAGCCATCGGTATCAGCCAAAAAAATCTATCGGTGCACCCCTAAAAACGATTCCATGGCCTGTGGTAGAAAGGAGAGAGAGATTCTATTGTTTGGGCCACCTTTAAACTAAGCTAAACTGGACAGTAGACTGTATGGAACACAGTGCTATGAGAGGAAGGGGGCAGTGGACAAGATACACCATTATGGTTGTCTTCTGAAGTAAAGTTTGTTTGCTTGTTTTTTTGTGAGAGGGAGAAATGGAGTGCAGAGTATGACTGCTGCTCAGGGTAGCTGTAATGAGCTCTAGACTACTCCTTGAGTCCCCCTATTATATTTATAGCACATTCATCTTTAAGGGTTGTACGCTCTAATTATCAGTACTATCAGCTCCTCTTTTGGGGGTGCCAGTTCCTTCTTGCTTCTTGATGCTTGCTGGGGAGGTGTGGAGACTGGTTGCAACACAAGACTCTTTCATAAGCAGGAAAAACTACTGAACTGAATGAACCTTGAGTGTCCTAAATATTGTTGAAGGTGAAAGTTGTTTGTTTGTT
>NW_017729022.1:118328602-118331767 GCF_001723915.1 Gavialis gangeticus
ATCAGTACTATCAGCTCCTCTTTTGGGGGTGCCAGTTCCTTCTTGCTTCTTGATGCTTGCTGGGGAGGTGTGGAGACTGGTTGCAACACAAGACTCTTTCATAAGCAGGAAAAACTACTGAACTGAATGAACCTTGAGTGTCCTAAATATTGTTGAAGGTGAAAGTTGTTTGTTTGTTTGTTTTTTAATAGGGTTTCCTGGGCTTCTATAGTGGGAATTCGAAAACAAACAAACTGCCTAAAAGACTATAGGAAGAAATTACACTAATGCAGGTGCATAAAGGAGAATATTTGAGCTGTGATCAACGGGCCTGTTTGTTGTCAGTTGGATGACATCTGAAAACTGGATAATGATTCTGGTTTTGTTTTATTTGTCAGGTAGAAGTTAATGAGAGAAAAGTTGAAATGTTCCCTGTCTGCAGTTAATGGGGATTCCTGGTCTAGTCACTCATTTTTTTGGTAGCTAGGACCTATAATGATGAGACTACAGTTCATTGCAGGTCTCTGACCTAGCTCTCAGCCACATCGTAGGAGCCAATTCATTTTCCATCATGAGATCTGTCCCTTGTTCAGCCACTGACTTGGAAACCAGTTAGATGTAGCTGAGATCTTGTCTCATTAAGCTCCTGGGTGACAGCCAAAGATGGCAATGGGAGTGAAAGAACTAGGATGTTGGGGTCATTTCTGCAGGATAAAAAGGAGTTGAAAGAAAGGAACAGAACTAGAATGATGAGTGTTGCCTTCGCCAAAACATAACGCGTGTGCCTGGATCAACTTGATCTATTGTTGAAAAGGGTTTTAATGTAATTTTAAAATGGTCCTTCTAAAAATTTTAACAGCCACCCCTAAATCATCCATCATAGGTATCTTTTTTTCTGATTTGCTTTCAGCCGCCTCTTTTTTTCCTAGCTGCTTACCTTTTGCTTGCTTCAGCATCCTCCTGGTATTTATTAGTCCAACAGTACTGTTTTGTTTGAGAGCCTTCCCTGCAGTTTGCAGGAAATGGCTCTGGGAGTGATCGAACAGAGGCCAGCGGCCTTGGCGAAGTGCCTTGCTCAGCACTGCAGAATTGACCTATCGCCTGTTGTTTGCTGCTGGCAGCAGCATCCAGCACAAGCTGATTCCCTGACAGTGGGGAGGTTGCAACTCTACAGTAGAGGCTGGTTTATTAAAAACTGTACTGAGTACAGAATACCCAAACCAAGTAGAAAGCGAATCTCCTTGGTGCTGGTGGGAGGTGATACAGTGGGAGCCTCTTAAAACTGACAAGCTCTTTTTCCTGATCCTGAACAGGGAAAGTACAAATGTTTGGGTGTTGCTTTCCTGTCAGCCGGAGTACCTCAGCTTTGAGCTGATGGAGCCATCCTCGGGATAAAAAGCACAGTTAAAACTGTGAGCTTTGTCAGTTCTGTATTTCTCTGTACGTTGCCAACAGGGCTTTAGTTAGACATCCATCAGTTCCTTTGATACTGTCCTGCTTCTTCCACTCCATTTCCTCCGTAGTCTGTTTCATGCAGGCCACCAAACCATAGTGAGATTGGACTGACTTTTCTTTCTGCCAGGCTGAGTTGAATTTGAACTGGTGTTGTGTTGAACTCTGTTTATATTCCGAAAAAAGTAAAAACTTGTTTTAAATGCCAGTGTTATTCAGAATTATGTACAAGATTCAAGTATAAAACCAGTACTTGAGAATTGCTTTGTTCTTTTACCTGTGTAGTAAGAGCTGGTGTTGATTTTCTACCCCCCCCCAATGATCTTCCAAAATCTGATAATTAGCCAAAAGCTGTACTGTGGTGGGATACAATTCCTTGTAGCCTGGTATATCAACAGTAGTACAAAAAACCTGTAACCACTGACTTGGGTCTTGATAGTTTAAAAAGTCCTCTCTCTTTATCTTCTAGCACTAAGTTTTATCCCACTAATTCATGTCCTTTATGCTCCCTAATCTTCTTAATCAAGAACTTGTCAAGCTGTTTTTTGTTAAATGTCAGGGTACTATTTTCACCAGTCAGTGATTATGGAGCTGTGTGGAAGCTTATAATTATGCAGTAGCCACAGAACGGTCTGCCTAGACTTCAGGGTGTCCCTGACCAAAGAAGCTGCAGTTTGGACTTTTCCATGATTGTCTCAGGGAAATGTTTTAATAGCTGCCAAATGCTGCAGGTACAGTTGTTGTTTCTTTGCATGCTTTCAGCCACGTGGCGTCCAAAATATACTTTATCATGCTGAATCCATGGGCAAGGGAAGTATAATCTATTGCCAGAGCATTGCTGTGGTTGGCTGCTGCTTTACCTGCAGGAATTGTTGCTCTTAAGCGAGCAGTGACTCTCTCTTAAGTGATTCGCTCAGTTTTTCTCATCTGTTAAAAGGGCCAAAGAATTTATTTACCACCCTGAGTTTGACACTTGGAATGTAATTACAAGTAGTTTGAGATCCAGCAGTTCTAAATTACCCTGACACCTTGTTGTTCTTAAAACATTTTCCTTTTATAAATTGCATCATCTTGTTGGTGTATGAAGGCTGGTACACAGAGGCAGGGCCATCACTAGAGTGGGCAAATCAGGGCGACTGCCCTGGGTCCCATGCTTTGGGGTGCCCTGCGGACAATGCTGCACAGGCCTGGCCATGGCCGCCACTACCGCCCCCTCGTTCTGCCGGCTTCAGCCACTTGCCACCCCTTGCCCCCTCTCTGCCAGCTCCAGCCGCTTGCAGCGCCACCCCCACCCTGCCAGGCCCCCACATAAGCTGATATGCCCTGGGCCCCGCACACCCCCAGGGACAGCTCTGCCTAGAGGAAACCACTGAGTGTACTACAGTATGCAAAGTGTGCATATATGTGTTTGTTTAATTTATTTTGCCTTCTTGTTGTTGCAAAAAAAATACGAGCAGTCACAAATCCTTAGTCAGAGGTATGACACTGTCCTTTTAGTGTTTCTACAATCAGTTGTAGAGGTGCACTGATATATTGGTCCATGTTGGATAGGCACTGATAAAGAAAAATTGACATTGTTGGCAATCTGCTTTTTTTGCCTGGTGTAGCCAGTAAAATGTTACTGATAAATGCTGCATGTTTGCATGCAGCCACAGCATGCACACGGCCAGGAGAGCAGCTTGGAATGCAGCATCCAGCCACTAGGCCTGTGGTGGGGGGAAGGGGCATGGGGGA
>NW_017729022.1:118331886-118341044 GCF_001723915.1 Gavialis gangeticus
GGGGGTGGGGAGGGGGAGAGGAAGGCAGTTCTCTGCTGCTGCACACACCCTGCCACTGCATGTGCCCCCCAGATTTGTGCACAGGGTGGGGGCAGGCTGCCTGCTCAGGGCCAGGGGCTGCACCGGCCTCCTCCCAGTTGGGGAGCTGGGCCAGGGCTGTGCTCGGGGTGGGTGGGGATGGGTGGCAATGGTGCTGGGAGCGGGGGCTGTAGGATGAGCTATAGTCACCCCAAAATTTGCCGTAGGTCCCCTCCCAGCATCACTGCCACCTGTCCCATGTGCAGCCCCAGCCCAGCCACCCCTGCCAAGAAGATACTATTTTGCTCCCCACTCCCCTGTGCCCGGACAAGCTGCCCACAGTTATGTCCCGTGCCCCGCCCCGCCTCAGCTGGGCAGCACCTGCCCCAGCCCCACTCCCTCACTGTGGGGACCTGAATCTGCCGCCCCATGCCCCTTCTACCCCATGGACTTACTGGCCAGATGCTGCTCTCCAAGCTGCCGGGCTGCCAGCTATCGGATCGGTATTAGCCGATATGGCTGCTTAATAATTGGCCATCAGTATTGGCCAAAAAAATCTTTATTGGTTGAGTTCTTGAATGGAAACAACTCTAAAATTATGCCAGGTAGTCTGTATTTCTTAGGCTCTACCTTTTCCATAGTTGAAATGGTGAGAGTGACAAACAGTACTAAAATGTCATTGTAGCAGGCAGGGGTCTAGACCAGTCAGACAATGAGGTATGGCTTGTTTTGTCTACTATCAGTGGCAGGCAATATGTGCCATAGATTATCAGGGGATCAGAAGAGAGATAGTGTACCCATAGGTCAGACTAGCTATTCAAGCTGGCTTTGCTCATTATGTGAACAGCTTGTGCCATAGTGTGTGATGTGCCTCTGCCCCCTTGATATGATGCAGTTAGTAGAATTAAAACCAGCGTCTGCATGCTTGTCTGTCTCTGATACCAGTATTTTAATTTGCAAGTCCTTGTAGTGAGTGGGGAAACTGTGTGTGTTAATATGCTTTTGTGATTATGTGTGTGTTGTTCGTCTAGATCAAAATACATTAAGTGGGACTACCATAGTTTTGAATTTGGCCCCTCAATTCTAGCGTTATGGGCTTACTGACAGACTGGAGAATGACATAGAGTTCTCTTTTCTAAGCAAATGCCATAACAGGGGTAATAGTGTTTAATGTTACAGCTGGATGCTTGCATAAAGGAACTCCTCTCATTTTGTATTAGCAGCACATTCTTTCCTCTACCACATTGCACATGGGTATAATGTGCAATATTACATATCTGTTTTACTGGATATATCTAGTATTGGTTATAGCAGGGGATTAGTTAGTTATTGGAGTAGATGGCTCAATAAGCTAATTTGTTATAGTAGGAAGGCAGATACTAAAATTGAATGGGCCAGTGTTTTCATATGATTGTTGCTTCAAAAAGGTGAGACACTGGGCTAGATGGTTTGCTCTAGAGCAGCAGGATGCCATGCTCACTTGACCAAGCTAGTGTTCTCTTCCATCAAATCCTGTTTGTTTGTTTGTTTTTTTTTGTGGTTTTAGCATTGGATACTGATCAATTACCTACAGCATAGGAGGGGGTATAAGGAGATTTTGGGAGGCTCTTTCTAGAGTTAACAAGAACTTGAGTTACAAAGCTGCTGGGTTTATTCTCTAGCTTCATTTGGAATGGCTTCCTAGAACTTCTGATTTGGAACTAAATATTTTGTTTTAATGTCTTTTGAAGTAGAGTTGCAGAAGTGGGAGATGTCTGGATTTAGTTGCATGCTTGTTTCCTTTAATTGCTCAGTGTAGGAAGTGCTTCTCATTTTAGACATTATAACAGATAGAGGTGTACTGAACATGATGAGCAGAGCTATAGTATGTTCTCCTGTATGTTTTGTGTTATAGCTCAAGTCAGTTTTGTCTATGGGTTTTGACTTCCATTGAAGCCCAAATATGTTATCAGGCTGGTAATTTGCCCCAGGGAAGGGCTTCCACCTGTTGTCCTCTGTGTTGGTTTCCCTAGGCTGCACATTGGGAGAAAGACATGGAAAACTGCACTAGTTGTTCCTTTGATTACAGGGATCCTGGCTAAGTATTTTAAAATACATTTTTTAAAATTCTTAGTGGCTGGCTGACAAGTTTTAGGCAGATGCAAATGAGGTGCCCATGCATATAAATGCTACTAACTTGTACATCACTGGAGCTCTGTACATAATTGGCTTTGTGGTTTTGTGGCCAAATAACACGCATGCACATGTGTGTGCGTACACACATACATACCTGCAAAAAATCTTTTGGTTCAGAAGTAACTGATTAACTCCAAAGTGTCCTTTATTTCAAGTGTAGGCATTTTAACTGTCTTATCCCTGAAGGAGATAGGGAAACAAAGGGTTAGCTTCATAAGGGGATTTGGATTCTCTTCATAAAATGAAGGAAGAGCTGGTGGTGGCAGGGATCATTAGTTCAAACTGCCGTTTGTTGGACTAAGGTGTAAATAAGGTGCAGAAGAATCTCTGATATAAATGGCAGCGGGACTTTGTAGTGATAAAGGTCATAGATCTTTTCTGTTGCTAACCACAATACTCTACAGTTACATAGCGTGCTTCATGGTGGCATTTCTGCTACTTACTGATATCCTTGTAACATTGGGTGTTGTGTTATCTAGTTTTACCAATGCAGAAAATAAACTGGAAAGATCGTCAACACTTCTGTTGCCTTACATATGTTGGAGAGTTGGAAGCTGAACCCCACCTGCATGACTCTTAGCTGTTTGCTTCCAAATAAGAAGGCCAGCTTTTTTTAAACTCAAAGTAGGCACTTTGGTATTAGACATCTGAATACCTAATTTTCAAAGTTGTTGAACACTAGTGGCTGTTCATATTTAGTGCCTGAGAAAACCAGGCCACTTATCTCAGTATCTAATTGCAGTTGCTCAAGGTTCAGAATGAATGAAATGTCCTAATCTACCCTGAGACCAATAGGACAGACTCTTTCCTTCCCCTGCTGTGTCTTAGGAAATGGTTATGATAATATTATTGCTACACCCTCTCCAGAAAAAAAGTAGTGTTTTATAACTGAACTTTACTCTGAGCCCAGAGGGTTTGTTCCTGATTTTGTCATTCCTGGCAGAGAGTGTATCCCTTGATGTCTGCATTTTCTAGAAAGACTGGTGTTAAGGTTATCCAAGGTGTACTAACACTTCCCATTATAAGGCCATATTGTTTTTTTTCTTGCTTATGAGTTGTTAGACTGTTGAAGCTGTTTGGTTTGTTTCTTTTTCCTTATCAGATGTCTGTTTCAGGCTGTCTGTCAACCAAAAAAGATCCATTCAGTGTGTTGAGACTGAGATGGAGCTAGGGCAAATACTGTTTCACCCATGTTAAATTCTGACAATCTCTCTTTTGGGAATTTAGCACACCTTTGCTTAGAAATTAAAGCCTGAAATTGGGTGAGAGATGACATCTGTTATGAATTTGTACCCCTGAAAATCAGTGTTCACCTGACCCAAATTGTTAGTATATTGGGGGGAGGAGTAAGGGAAGATATGCTAAAAGTTTACAACTACTATTTCTGAACATCTTGTTTGTACAGAGTGCTCTCTAGCTTTTTGTTGAAAAGGACTTCACCAACAATTGTAGCCCTGCTTTTCATTGGGGTTGGTCAGGACTGAACTCCAGAGCTGGGAGCAGGAAGGGAGATACCCCACCACCACCACCAGGGCCTGGGGAGTGTGGAGAAGGAAGTTTTCTCATTCATCTGCCAAAGGAAATAAATTGGGTTTAGATGGAGTCCAGGGGAAAATATATTGGAACCAAAGAGTCAAGAAAAGAGAGAAGGGGAGTAAAACTGGAGCTGAAGATGAAGCCTATGATACGAGGTGACCCAAGCAGGGTGCGGGGCCCAGGGCAAATCGGCCCATGTGGGACCCTGGCCCCAATCCAATCCCATACCCAAAGAAGCTGCTGCTGCTATTGGCAGCGGGGGTGGGGCTAGCAAGTGTCTGGACTCAGAGTCACCGCTCTGCCTAGCTCCATACCGCCGCTGCTCTGCCCAGCTCTGCAGGGCCCCCCAAAGCGCGGGGCCCAGGGTGGTCGCCCTGATTCGCCCATCCCCACTAGGGACGGGCCTGCCTGTGATCGATTGGGAACCAGTAGGTTTGGAGGAAAAATGATAGAAGGAAAAGTCGGATCTGATTAGGAGCCAAGGTACTGGGGAACACGTGGCTAGGAAAGCAGAATGGATAAGGAGCTACATTGTCAAGGAAGGGGTTGGTAAAACACTGAGATCATGTTGGGAATCCAGACAGGGAAACTGGGATTCAAAGTGGGGATGTAGAAAGTTGGCAATAAAAACTGTTGAGCAAGGAGACCTGAAGCTGGTAGAGAAGCTTGAGGAATGGAGACTGTGGCTGGCTAGGTAAAAAGAATGGTATTGTGATGAGGAGTCAGTTGAGAAAAGGGTGGTGGGGTGGGGGTGTCTAGAGAATGGAGCTTAAGGGGACAAGACTGGATAAAAGTGGGCAGGACAGGAGAATCCTGTACGTGCTATACCTTGTCTGTGAAATCTTTGTTCCCATTCCAAGTTTGAGTCTCGGCATTCCTCTGCTCGGCATTAAGGAATCTGTGTATCTGGAGTCTGTGTATGGTGGGGTGTAGGGTGTGTATGTGGGGGTGTGTGTGTGCATGGGGGTTGCAAGGGGGTGTGGCTGTGTGGGGTGGTGGCATAGGCTACGTTGGGGGGACTATGAGGGTGTGTATATATGGGAGGGGTTTGGGCAGGGTGTAGGGTTTGTGTGGTGTGGGATCCCCCCAAATACCCCCTCCCCATAGCACACAGGCCCTGCCGCCAATGGCAGCAGCATCAGGTGGCGGGCCCTCAGAGTGTGCTCATGGGAAGCAGGGAGCAGGTCTCCCTGCCACTTCTGACAGAGTCCCATGAGCTGCACATGGTGGCAGGGAGTGGAGAAGACAGTTGGCTCCATTGCATGGAGTTTTCCCCTGGTGGCATGTGAATCCTGGGAGTTGCACGTGAGCCCCCCCACAGTGGAAGTGGGCTGGCCTGACTGCTCTTTGCCGCTACTTGCAGCTGAAGGAACTGGCTGGAACCGTGCACTGCCAGGCAGTAGTGCCTGCATGGGCCATGAGCACCCCTGGGGCCTGCAGCCTGCTGTTGTTGCAGCCACCAGCAGCGGGGCCTGTGCGCCATGAAAGGGGGGGGGTCCCCACACCCCCTGCCCTCTCTCACACCCACACCCTGCCCACCCGAGCTCCATGCTCCTGTTGCCCCACTAGGTGCAGGCCCTGGGCTCTGCACTTCTGCCCACCCCACGCTTCTACTCAGCTGCAGCTTCCCTACCTGCTGCTGGGAACAAGTGCTGTAGCAGGGACACAAGAGGGAGCTACTGGAGGCTGGGGAAGCTGAGCAGGTCTCCCAACAGCTGTTGAAAGTTAGGACATAGAATAGTCAGGGTTGGGTGCTTGTATTATAATAAGTCTTTTAATTAGATAATTGCATATTATTTTTTTCCATGAGACTTGCCTTGTCTGGTACAGAGGAGGGGTTGGCTCTGAAAATCAGTCAACCAGGAATGAGAAGGCTTCATTTGTTGCAAGACTTGTTAGTGAATGAGGCAGGACTTGCTGGAAGAGAAGAGGGTTGGTTTTATGGTTAAACTAAGTGACTATTCCATATGCATGAGGGACAGGACAGGACAGGACAGGACAACAAGAAAGATTGCACGTTTGTCATTTCTTAATTTAGAGCTTGGCTTTGCAACCTAAATAAGATTCTCTGACATAGCAGGGGGGGTTTTTGTATGTGACGAGTACATACACATGCATTCAGGCTGTGAGAATAATATGCATCTGTTAAGGTTTTCGAGTCTATAGAAACTTACTTGAAAAAGGTTTCGTGTGCAAGATGTATCAGCATGGCTTAGTTGTAGATGTGTGGGGAAGTATTATCAGTGGGCTTGAAATGGTGACCTGCCATGTGGGTATCCAAATGATTCCCTGTTGTGCTAGCAAGGAGGTGAGCAGCTGGGCTTTATAGCAATCTTGTACAGAGCTACATACCAGAACTGTACTGCCTGGGAATGTGAGAGTCACCCTCTGGGCTGATGAATATGTAATCAGCTCAAAGGAAGGTTGCTTGTGCAGGAGAGAATGAAGGACGGTTTGAGATAAAGAGAAGCCTGACTGACCAACCTGTGTCTACAAAATGGAAGCTGGGAGAGTGCCGTGAACATGGAGCTAAGAATATAACAGAGAGGCGGACAATAAAATCTCCCTGCAGAGACTGCTGTGGTTGCATGTAGCTTTTTTGTTTGGTGTTCTTTCCAAATAGTGATTTTTAAAAGTGAACTACATTCTTTCTTTTTCTGCTTCAAGATGGAAAGATGTGTTGCAAACACTTAGAGGAAAGGGCTGTAATTTGTTAAATATATTTAATCTTATAGTTACACTGTCATACTTCTTTTACTGCTGATAGATCAAAGGTAGGTCAGTTGGCTTGATTGTGCAGCAAAAAGAGGCAGATAATCAGAAAAAGATCAACTGAAAACATGCAGACTAGGTTCTGGAAGGAGTGGGTTTCTTTTCTGGGCTGAGCCAGGCTTATGGTGCCTGGTGTGTGAATATAGAGCTTCAGTGTTCAAGTTTCTTCCATTGTTTTGTTTGTGGCTTTGGTTAAATTAGTCATTTTAGTGCTTTTGTTTTGCCACCAAAAACGAGTGTGAATTTTGTCTACTTCAGGATGGATGGATATGAAGAATGGTTATAAATTGTAATGCATGCAGAAAACGTACATTATGGTTACCTGTTGGCTTGCAAAAGCTAGCCAAATTCAAGACCAAACATGAAGCTTGGCTACAGTGAAGCCTTCTCTCCTGAACTTGATATCTTCAAAAGCCAACCAGACTATTTTTGGAAACTTGAGGTTTGGACAGCAAAGTGCTTCCCTTCTGTTCACTTTGATTTGCTTTCTTTGGAATGGAGCAGTAATAATTGCTGAACTTTTTTTTTCAGTGTGGTTTCAAGGACTGTATACAAGCATAGTTCTATGGAGGATTTTGTTGCAAGATGATTAGGGGCTGTGCCAAGTGTCTTACTTAGTGGCCTCAATTATCTGGTGTTAGTTGGAAGATCCTTCAGCCAACTGAGATTGAGATAAGTAGGGTGGGGTTCCCCCAGATTTTAGCATGGATCCTGGGAGTAGCTGCTGTGACAGTGCAGTTTTAACCATGTGATCCATGAAGGGCAACTGAACATAGATTAACAGGGATGTCTTTGCCTCCCATCTGGTTTTAAATTGTTAATTCCTCCCAGAGATGATAAAAATGGGCAATTATTAGCCTATGTTCCTAAGAATTCCAATTTCTGAGTCCAGGGAGGTGTCAGCCGTTTGCCAAATCCATAAGCAGTACAAATTTGGGTGTTTTTCTTGAGTATTCTTTTACCTTGCCAAAAAAGGCAGTTGAATTTGAAATCTGTAGGGGGGAAGACTGATATGTGGTCTCTTAAATCTTAGGGCTAGTTGTCACCTAAACTTGCACCAAAAAACCACTCTTTAATTTGCATATTTTGAAAGGTCCAAGATATGTCTACACACAGACTTGCACTGAAATAGTGTGTGCAGTAGAACTGATTTGAGTACTTTGGTACAACTGTGTGTTTAGATCAATCCTTAGATGAGGTGTGGGCAAAATACAGCCTGCTGGTTGAATCCAGCCTGCCCAGGTATTCTGTCTGACCCATGGTAGGTCCCTTAGCTCTGCCTGGCCCTAGCGTGGGGGGCAACCTAAGCTGTGGTGTGGGCAGCCAGTCCTGTTGCCCCTGCATGCATGGCAGGATAGGGGTGGCGAGACAGCCAGACTTGGTTTCCCAGTAGCCCCTGCACTAGCTCGCTCTGCCTGGCTGCCGCTGCCTTTCTCTGCTAGTGGTGTCTCCACCACTAGATCTGGCCCCAGCCCTGCTGCCAGGGCTGCTGGATGGAGTGGGTGGGCAGGCGGGCGGGGTCTCCATGGAGGCTGACCCAAGACCCTCACAGGCGGGTCATGCTTGGCTGGGGCAGGGGTCACAGGCATTGGGGAGTGGTGTCCAGGAGTGGGACAGCCAGCGGGGGCTGGGATTGCGGACCAGTGACAGCGTGGGGTCGGAGTCCTGGACAGAACTGCTATCCACTCCCCACACGTCCCTTCCTGAGAAACTAGCACCTGTTGCAAGGGTGTGTGGGGAGCAGATCACTGCTTTACCTTGGCCCCACACTGTCATCACCACCTCGCAATCCTGGTCCTGATCCTGGCCCTGGATGCTGCACCCTGCCTGCCTGGCCCCATCCCATTTGCCCAGCTGTGTTCCCTTCCTGCAGGGGTCACAGACCAGTCTCTGAGTCTTCCAGCCCAAATAATTGGTCACCCCTGCCTTAGATCTTTGAATAAGCAGTCAGTACCACAAACTGGGGAGGCTTTCTAGCATGGAGGCAGCAACTTATTTTTGGGAGCAGGGACAACTGAGCACTTCAGAAGTTTCTGATAGCATGAAAGTGCCACCCTTTGGAGGATTTCCAGTGGTTAAGAGGCAGACAAGGAGGAATATCTGGGAATGGGAAGGATATTGACAATATGTGGCTAGGATACCATAGGAACCATGTATTGGAGAGCTGGATAGTTTTCAAGTGTTAAGGAGTGGCTGCTTGAGGAGAGAGCTTTTTTGGCTTCAGGCATTCATTGCTGATCTGGCATATTCTGGTAGGAATAGTGAAGTTTTCCGGCAATGGAAGGATAAATGCCATGGAGTGCATATTTCAAAGGAATTGAGGAGGCTTGGTGGCAATGGAGAGATAAATTGGATGCACTCTATTGCAGAGATGGGCAGTTATTTTGGCTGGAGGGCCGCTTAAATTCTGGTGAGCTGTGGAGGGCTGCAAGGGTAGCCTTGCCCCTTGATGGGTGCTCCATCCCCTGGTTGCAATCTTGGGACCAGAAGTCACATCCCTGACCTTTGCCACCAGAAGTCCCTCCCCTTGCCCTGGAAGAGTACTCCTTTTGGGAAGAAGGGTGCTAGCGTTTTGAAACCGGGAAAAAAAACAAATCATATATTAAAAAAAAAATGTATTTGTTATAACATATTTTAATTTTATTTAAAAAAAATGT
>NW_017729022.1:118346044-118346515 GCF_001723915.1 Gavialis gangeticus
GGAAGAGTACTCCTTTTGGGAAGAAGGGTGCTAGCGTTTTGAAACCGGGAAAAAAAACAAATCATATATTAAAAAAAAAATGTATTTGTTATAACATATTTTAATTTTATTTAAAAAAAATGTTTTTGTCCTGATTCATGTGTGTTTGCGTAGTGTATATATAGAGGCAATTGCATAATAGCTCAAAATATGGGGATCTGTTGTGTGTGGGGGGGGTAAGGTTGTGTATAGGAGGGGTGTGGTTGGGGAGTGTGTGCATGCGGTGGGGTGCTGGGTGTATGTGTGATGTGGATATGGTGTGTGGAGGGGTGTGGGTGTAGGGTACATGGTTAGGGTGGGGGCTGTGGGCTGTGTGGGCGTGTGCGGTTATGATATAGAGAGTGGGAGGGTGTGGGTGTGTGTGGGTATGGTGGAGTGTGGGATGGTAGATGTGTCTGAGGGTATGGGTGTGTGTGCGTGTGGGAGGGGGCA
>NW_017729022.1:118346526-118349225 GCF_001723915.1 Gavialis gangeticus
CTCAGCCCCTGGCACGGATCTTTGAGAACTCCTGGTGCTCCGGTGAAGTGCCCGACGATTGGAAGAAGGCCAATGTGGTGCCTGTCTTCAAAAAAGGGAGGAAAGTGGATCTGGTAGACTACAAACCCATCAGCCTGACCTCTATCTTGGGGAAGGTCTTGGAAAAGATTATCAAAGAGGCCAGCATATATAGGCTAGCTGGTGGCAATATCCTGAAGGATACCCAAAATGGGTTTGTTGCGGGTAGGTCTTGCTTGACCAATCTCATCTTCTTTTATGACCAGGTGACCTATCACCTGGACAAAGGGGAAGAGATTGATGTCATATATCTTGACTTTAAAAAAGCCTTCAATCTGGTATCCCATGATCACCTCTTGGCAAAACTGGCTAACTGTGGCCTTGACCTCACCATGATCCACTGGCTAGGGAATTGGCTCTGCGGCAAGACCCAGAGGGTGGTGGTTGATGGAAGTCAGTCGTCGTGGTGCCCTGTTACCAGTGGGGTCCCTCGGGGCTCTGTCCTAGGGCCCTTTTTAACATCTTCATCAATGACGTAGACATTGGTGTCAGAAGCGAGCTGGCCAAGTTCACCAATGACACTAAACTCTGGGGTAAAGCATCCACACCTGAGGACAGGCGGGTGATACAGGCAGATCTTGACAGGCTCATGAAATGGTTGGATGAGAACCTGATGGTGTTTAACACCAAAAAATGCAAGGTTCTCCACCTTGGGAGGAAAAACCTGCAGCATCCTTATAGGCTTGGCAGCGCTATGCTGGTTAGCACTACAGATGAAAGGGACTTGGGGGTCATGATTAGCCACAAAATAAACATGAGCCTTCAATGTGATGCTGTGGCTAGTAAAACAAGCAAAATACTGGCTTGCATCCATAGATGCTTCTCAATTAATCCTGGGACGTCATTCTCCCATTGTACTCGGCCTTGGTGAGGCTGCAGCTGGAGTACTGCGTCTAGTTTTGGGCTTCACAAGTCAAAAAGGATGTGGAGAAGCTTGAGAAAGTCCAGAGGAGAGCCACGCACATAAGAGGTCAGGAAAACAGACGTTATGATGAGAGGCTGAGAGCCATGGCACTCTTCAGCTTGAAAAAGTGCAGGATCAGGGGCGATCTGGTGTCCATGTATAAGTTTATTAGGGGTGTTCACCAGGATCTGGGGGAACATCTGTTCACGTGAGCGCCCCAAGGGATGATGAGATCGAATGGTCACAAACTCTTCTGCGACCATTTCAGGCTGGACTTAAAGAAGAACTTCTTTACTGTCTGAGCCCCCAAGGTTTGGAATAGACTGCCGCCATAGGTGGTTCAAGCACCCACTTTGAATGCCTTCAAGACACTTTTGGATGTTTATTTTGCTGGGATCCTGTGATCCCTGCTGACTTCCTGCCCCTGGGCAGAGGGCTGGACTCAATGATCCTCCGGGATCCCTTCCAGCCCGAATGTCTGAAATCTATGAAATTTTGCCCACCCTTGCTCTGGTGGGAAAGCCCCTCCCTCTTCCAGTGCTGGAATTCATTCTTGATTCTCCCCCAGCACTCCTCTGGGGGGAAAAAACTGTTTAAACACCATTGGTGTTTTCAGGTGCTTTCATGGAAATGTGAAAGTTTTCTTCATCTTACTTTACAACAGTAGTTGCAGTACAGAGTATTAAACAAAAGCTGAAGGGGACATAAAATTATTAAAGATGGTTTCAGCCTTCAGTGTTTTCACTTTGAATAACTTCTAGCATCATTCCACAATGTTGAAGATTCTCAGGGTGGAAGAGGTAGAAAGATTGCCAGAGTATCTTGCCATTTAGACTACAAAACTCTTCCAGCTGATACTTGAATTGCCTATATGATTTTGGCCTTGATGTGTGGACTGGGCTGAATGGCAGGTTTTATTTCGAGTTATATTTTGAAAAATTGAGGATCTTATCAAAGATTATGGTATAAAGTGTTCTAAATAAGGAAGGAATAGAGGCATTTGAACATCTGAAGCAATTTAGTAACTCATGGTATCCATTATAATAGGGATCTTTCATGCTTTCTTCAAAGGCAAAAAACATTTTTATATAATTTGGTAGTCCAAATAGAAAAAAGTAGTCTGCACTTGACTGCAGCAACCCTACCAGCTGCCACAAATCTCCAGTGACTCCTTTCTTCGTAAAGCTATTGTAGAGGTAGGGCTTTCAAACTATAATGGTAGTCCCTTCTGGACCTCCACAGTCAGCTTAGGACCAATATGTAGCATGGAAACAGCCCTGCTACAGCTGAAAGAAATGTATCTTGGCCTTAAATACTATTATTTTGTATTATCATAGTGTAAGAATCTTTGTACTTGATCAGGATCCTGCTTGTAATGGTAAATCATTCTTCAACATATATTATTGTTGATCACTCAAAACTATAAGACACTGAAGAAGCAAACAGGGCAGCTCTGTATTGGATTAATTGATTACAGTCAGATGTAGCAACAGTCATGACTGCTTTCATACGATGTCTCTTGAGTATTTATTTCCCTTTCTTTTCCAGTCCGTGAGATTTGTGAGTGATTTTGAGGTCCCAGATTTATGCCATCAATATGCAGATGACAGTCATCTGCCTTCTACTTTATAGAGTTTGCTGATACTATTTCTAAGAGATCCTGATATCCAAAAGAGATCAGCCTGAAGAACAGATTGCTTGAAATAAGTCCAGGGGG
>NW_017729022.1:118349338-118349952 GCF_001723915.1 Gavialis gangeticus
CCCCCCGCCGAAAAAGCCTGGTGTTAGTAGGAAGTAGAGGGCTGCTTTGAGGAAACTGCTGATATTTTCCTCTCCAGACTTTGAAGGATTTTTAGGTACTGTGCTGTCAAGGTGGTGTGATATGCTTGTTACAACAGAACCATCTAGGGTCAGGCACCTGTGTCATGAGCAGTGACTTGTTCCTTCTTTCACCTTGCCAAGAAGTAACACCCTTTCCTTTCAGACAAGGTTGTAATCTACGTGGTTTGTGCTCTTCTTTGTCATTCCTGCATTTGAGTAATTTAACTTGTTTTACCTGGTTTTCTGTAAGATCTCTGCAAGAAGGCAAAAGTTAGTGAAGCATGAAGCAGCAAGCCTAACAACAGTAAGTACTTATGTTTAGTACTTAAACCGGGGTGGGCAAAATACGGCTTGCGGGCTGGATTCAGCCCTCCAGGCTGTTATATCTGGCCTGTGGGGCCCCTAAAAAATGTAGAAAATATATATTTATCTGCTCCTGGCTGCCTAGTTTCATAGTTTCATAGATTAAGGGTCGGAAGGGACCTAGTAGATCTTCTAGCCCGACCCCCCGCCAGGGCGGGAGAACAACAAAAAACCCCCAAAACAAGAAACGG
>NW_017729022.1:118354952-118357316 GCF_001723915.1 Gavialis gangeticus
TAGAGGGGGAGGATCACCTCCTTGGCTCTACTCGAGATGCACCTGTGGATGCATGACAAGGTCCGGTTAGCCCTGCCAACCATGACCTCGCATTGTCGGCCCATGTTCATCTTGGAGTCGATAATGACTCCAAGTTCCCTTTCTGCCTCCGTGCTCTCAGGTAGGGAGTTCCCCATTGGAAACTCAAAGATGACACAAGCCAGGGACAGTAGGACCCAGTGGAAGCTGGCAGGACTCACCAGCAAAGCCAGTCCAGCCCTGCCCCCCTGCCCCCTGGAAGTCTCTGCCTGCTGCAGCTTTCACTGCTTCCCTGCACGCCAGCCTGCCACTCCAGTACCATATGGGCCTGGCTGCATTGCCGGACCAGGTGAGTTTGGGGCCGTGCCAGTATCCTGGGGCCAAGAGCAGGAGGGTATGTGTGCATGCACACATCCCTGCAGTGAGGGGAAGGGAGAGAGAGAGACAGAGTGTGTGTGTGTGTGTGTTCATAGGGCAAGTCCCACACGCACACCTCACCATACACATGCCACCCACACACCCCCTTGCACTGCCATATATGCAGACCCCCCCACACACCCCTATGCTCCCACACACCCACAGGCCCCCACAAACCTATACCCACCTTTCCCATGCCACCGCCCCCCCGCCCCCAATATACAAGAGTAAGACTTCAATTTAACCTATGGTGCAATCACCTCTATGTACACTACACAAACGCGTGTAAACCAGGAAAACATTTTATTTTTAAATCAAATTAATGAATTTTGTACACGTTCACTTTTTAGAATATAATTTGGTATTTTTCTGGTTCCTAGATGGCCAAACCCCTTCCTGAAAGGAGTACTTCCAGGGGTAAGGGGAGGGACTTCTGGTGGCAAGGGTTGGGGGTTAGGGGGTGGGACTTCCAGTTACAAGATGGTGATGGCGACCAGGAGGTGGGGCACCTGTGAAGGGGTACCCATGTGGCCCTCAACAGTTTGCCAAAACTTGGTAAGCAGCCCTCTGTCCAAAATAATTGTCTGCCATGTCTTAAACTCTACTGGTTCCCCCATTTGTAGTAATCCAAGTCCTAATCTAAAAATATTTTCTGACCTATTTCAGAACCCATCTTGTGTTCTAAAATTGTAAAACTGCTTTCAGTTTATACATCCCCAGTAGGTCTGTGCAAAATGGGCCCTATTCAATTTGGATTCGGCCCAAATTGAGGACAGTGATTTGATTTGCCCAAATCTGAATCTGAAGATTTGATGCTGATTTCAGAGAATCAGTGATTTGGACAGACACAGCTTTAAAAGTTTTTTCTACATACCTTGAGGTAGCAGGCGCAGCTTATGATTGCTGCGATGGTGGGGCAGATGGAGTGAGGGGGGCAGAGGGAGGCCCTACATGCTCAGCAGTGAATCTGGAAGTGGACCGGAAGTACTTCTGGTCCATTTTCGCCTCCACCAGGGAGCACATGGGGGGCCCCCCTCCATTCCCCAGCTTGGTGATTGGCCAAAGGGGGACCCTGGGTGGCTTCCCAGACCCAGGAGGCACCTGTCGCCAAACCGGGGGGGCACCCCCGTGCACTCTCTGGCGGACTTGGAAGTGGACTGTAAGTGCTTCTGGTCCACTTCTGGGTCTGCTGCTGAGCACACTGGGGAGCCCTCTGTGGTCCTGTGGGACACTCCATGCACCCCAGCATCTGTGTTCACGAGCCCCTGCTGCCTAGAGGTATTTAAAGCTGTCTCTATGTCTGAATCACCAAATCTCTTCATATTGATTCAGAGGGTTCCGGTTTGACTCAGCGAGATTAAATGGTCCTCTGATTCAGTTCGGATTTGGAGGTATGGCCATCAAATCGGGCCAAATCTCTGCCGAATCAAATTGGGGACCTAAGCTTCACACAGCCCTAATCCCCAGCTGTAAACTAAGAGTAGCAGGCATGGAAAACTGGAGCAAGGCCCAAGCTCTAGACGAGCAGTTGTCAACCAGGGGGTCTGTATACCCCCCTGGGGTACTTGAGAAGGCCCTAAGGGGTATGTGCAAGTGGTCAGGGACAGAGTGCCGCCATGCACCATCCCATGATGCCATGCAGACACCACCTGCCCGGCTGGATGCAGGGGGCGGAGGAAGATCGCACGTGACAGCTTCTGCAGCTCTGCGTTCAGCCACACGCCACCCTCCCCGCTCTGCATCTGGCCATTGGGGGTACACTGCTCCGCATTTGGCCACTGGGGGTACGCTGATGCAAAAAGGTTGAAAACCCCTGCTCTAGACCAGTGGTTCTCAACCTTATTTGATTTGTGGCACCCTTTGGAAAATACCAGCTCTTAGTTTTTGCTTGGATTTCATAGTTTCTAGGGTCGGAAGGGACCTGAGCAG
>NW_017729022.1:118357718-118367574 GCF_001723915.1 Gavialis gangeticus
ACCTTTAGGGGAAAGGTGGAGCCTGTCCCATCCTAGCATGACTACAGAAAAAATAGTAGAGCTTCTGTTGCTGGAAAGACCACAGCAGGGCAGAATCGTTTTAACACTGTTAATTCCTATTTGAAATCTCTGGGTTTATCTTGTGAATCATTTGTACACCTAACACTGCTAAGATTGGATCCTTGAAAGGATCTCATGGAACCCCCCTTAGTTGAGAATCACTGCTGTAGACCCAAATGTCAGAACAGATACACTTTGCATCAAGTCTGATTATATTCAGTTCAAAGTGCAAGATGCAGTTTTTGGATAAAAATATCCGTGACAAAATGCACATTCACAGGCCAGATTAGCTTTCTGGGGAGTGGAGAGGAAGTATCAGTTTTCAGAACTTTTTGAGTGTGCTTTCTGTACATTTATTTTGACACTTAACAACATGATTGTGGGGGCCTTTACAAATATTGTTGACGGAAAGACATTTTTAAAAGAGGAAAAGTTAGATGTCCACCTCCTACTGAGAGTCAGTGGAAGGTGGTATCTAAATTTCATTTTGTATTTTTCAAACCTTCCCCAATTAAAATAAACCTTTCATTAATTAAAAGACCTTTAATTGAAAACAGTGGATACGAATAATCTTTTATAATAATCAGTCATTGGTTAAGTGATGAATTATTGGTTACAAATAATTGGTTATCCATAATTTGGCTATAGACAGCATATTAAGTTTGTGGGGGTTTTTCTGGTTTTTTAATTTTTGGGCAACCTTTTTGCAACATTCTCATCAGAACCACATTTTTCTTATCCTGACCTGTTGAAGCCTTTGTTTCATTATAATGAAATAATTCAAACTCACTTTGATCAACAGTTGCATAGAATTTATTTGAAAAAAATAATTTCAACAAATTTAAATTGGTCTCAATATTGATGTTCTCTCTCTCTTCAGGCTCGAGTTGGAAAGGTTAAATCAGGAAAATGCATACTTTTTATTTCATATTTTACATCTTCCTTGTCGTCTTATTGCTTTTATAGCTCATTCCTCATCTGTTAGGAACAGATTTAAAGCAATAGCAGAATGGACTGGTTTTCAAAATTACCTAGTTAACTTAAGGATTGAATCTTTTGGCTTTTAGTTTTAATAAATGTACATTCACATATCACTTAATTTGAACATATTAATTGTAAATTTAAAGTTTTGTAAATTCAAAGCTAGTGTCCTATTTGGGGGGTGGAGGGGGTCAAGGGGGAGCAAGGTTCCAATGTAGTTGTGCTCCATCTACCTTTGCAAGGACCAGCTGTATATGAATGCATTTATTAACGAGTTAAGTAACTCACATTCTTTATTACTACAGTAGAGATGCACTTGGTGTAGAATGACTTGTGTTTGCAGCATATATTGTTAAAAAATCCTCCAAAGCAGCCCATGTACATTTGGATTCCTTTGCCATATAGCTGGAAAAGTACTTGTGAGTTGGAGCTGGAAGCAACCAGCTCATCTTTTCCTTGACTGGGAACAAGGCATAGAAGCACAGTGTTAGTAGTTATAAAACTATCTGTTTGTTATTAATTCAATACTGAATAAGAGCATTTTATTTCTATGGGCAGGGTCTCTTGGGAGGTCATTCTAAGGGGGAAAAAGAGTCCCAGAGAGCTGATTGTATTTTAAAGAAACCTTACTGAGGTCACAGGAATGAACCATCCCAAGTGCAGGAAGACTAGCAAGTATGGCAGAAGACCAGCTTGGCTTAGCAGGGAACTCTTCAGTGAGCTAAAACACCAAAAGGAAGCTCACAAGAAGGGGAAACTTGGACAAATGACTATGGTGGTGTATAAAAGTATTGCATGGGCATGATGGGATGAAATCGGGAAGGCAAGAATGCAGTTGAAGTTGTAGTTAGCAAGGGATCTGAAAGGTAACAAAAAGGGTTTCTATAAGTACGTGAACAACAAGAGGAAGGCCAGGGAAAGTGTGCATCCTTTACTGAATGGGGGGAGGCAACCTAGTGACAGATGTGGAAAAGGCTGAATGAAGTGCTCAATGCCTTTTTTACTACTTTCACAAGCAAGGTCAGTTCCCAGACTACTGCATCTGGCATCACAGTTTGGGGAGGAGGTGAGCATCCCTCCATGGTGAAAGAACAGGCTAGGGACTATTTAGAAAAGTTGGATGTGTACATGTCCATGAGGCCAGATGCGATGCACCTGAGGGTACTGAGGGAGTTGGCTGGTGTGATTGCAGAGCCACTGGACATCATCTTTGAAAACTTGTGGCGATTGGGAGAGGTCCTGGACAATTGGAAAAGGCAAATATAGTGCCCATCTTTAAGAAGGGGAAGAAGAAGGACCTGGGGAACTACAGACTGGTCAGCCTCACCTCAGTCCCTGGAAAAATCATGAAATGGGTCATCACGGAAACCATGTGTAAGCACTTGGAGAAGGTGATTTAAGAACAGTCAGCAAGAATTCACATAGGGCAAATCATGTGAGACTAACCTGATTGCCTCCTATGATGAGATGACTGGCTCTGTGGATGTGCGGAGAGCAGTGGATGTGATATACAGGGACATTAGCAAGGCTTTTGATATGGTCTCCCACATTTTTGCAAGCAAGCAAAGGAAATCTAGGTTGGATGAATGGACTGGACTATAAGGTGGATAGAAAACTGTCTGGATCATTGGGCTCAAAGGGTAATAATCAATGGTTTGAAATCTAGCTGGCAGCTGGTCTCAAATGGAGTGCCTGAGGGGTTGGTTCTGGGGCTGGTTTTGTTCAGGGTGGATTTGATTTAACTGAAATCAATTTTAAATTATGATTTAAATCACATTTAAAATCACTGGTCAGGAAGCCTTGATTTCATCATTGTTTTCTACAAAAATTGCATTCTTGTTGTTTGATATAACCTTTGTTCAAGGCTATAGAAGTAGGCTTCAGGATAGCCAGCATATGTTCTATGTTTCTCTTTAACCCAATGGTGAGAACTCTGGCTATTACAATTGTATCTATTTTGTCACAGTTTTGTTCACAAATTGTCATCAGATTAGGTCAGTTTTCAGTATATCACTCAAAACAGTCCACTACTGAGTTATTGGCCGTCTTGTGGGAGAGTTAGTTTGGTTCTTCCTGCTTCCTTCAGAGCAGCTGTTGCAAGTGGTTGTTACAGAAGTATTTTGCACTTTCAACAAAATTCTGCTCAAAATGTTACTCTTTAGTTTCTGTGGCCCCATCCTCCTTGCATTTATCTCCAGACTCCTCCTCGCCCAAATCTACTCCAGCCCCAATAATTCTCTATTCATTTTACTTCTTGAAACTTTGCACTTTTAGAGGGAGGTAAGTGCTTGACTGTGTACACAGACTTGCAGAGGGACAATAGGGTTGATGCATAGGTAATCAGGTGTGTTATCTCTCATCTTCATATACTGCTGTTAACAAGGATGTTATCTCTGGAAACACAGTCCACAGTTTGAGAACTAAAACTAAGCATCACAGAGATGGTTAATGAGATCTTCTAGACTGAGCACTGAGTCCCACTGATTTTCTTTAATCTTTACTAATCTATAGAGGAGCCTCTGGGAACCCCATACGATTGGGCACCTAAGATAGTCCATGGCCTGTTGTAACCTATTCATCTAAAAAGGTTATATGAGTAATATTGTCTCAAATACTATATAATTAGAAGTTATAATCCCTATTCCATGATGGTATCTTTAAGATTTAACATTTCTTAAATGAAAAATATCTTTATATAGGGGGTTTTTTAAAGCATCTTAACAACCAAAAATATGAGTAAATAAAAACATTCTGCTTTAAATAAAAAAAAATCTGACTTTTTTTTTAATTGTTCATTTTTATCCACCCTGGTATTGTTCAATATCTTCCTCAATGACCTGGAAGATGGGATGGAGTGCACATGACACAAAGCTGGAGGGGAGTAGTAGGCAGGGCAAGAATTCAAAAAGACCTAGACAGATTGGAGGATTGAACCAAAAGAACCAAAAGAAATCTCATGAGGTTGAACAAGGACAAGTGCCAAGTCCTGCACTTAGGACAGAACAATCCCATGTGCCAGTACAGGCTGGGGCCTGACTGGCTAAGCAGCCCATGAGCCAACAGTGTACCCATGAATGAGCCAACCGTGTGCCCTTGTTGTGAAGAAGGCTAATGGCGTACTAGGCTGCATTAGTAGGAGCATTGCCAGCAGATTAAGGGAAGTGATTATTCTCCCTCTATTCAGAACTGGTGAGGCCACAACTGGAATATTGGTTCCAGTTTTGTGCTCCTTTCTACAGAAAGGATGTGGACAAATTGGAGAGAGTTCAGTGGAGGGCAACGAAAATGATTAGGGGGCTGGGCACGTAACTTTTTATCAGTTCGGATCTACCAAACTTGAAGCAGTGCCTTGCCAATTTTGCAAGCATTCCCAGGCTGACGGCCATTTTCACGTGTTGAGCACAGCAGGGCCCCCATGCCTCTGGCTGAAAGGCCCCAGCGGCCCTGCCCCTTGCTGCTGATTGGTTGTGAGCGCTGTCCTATCTTGCGGTTCCATTCTCCTAAAATCATGGTTTCTGCTAAAATCCACAATAGCAATATCAGTAGGTCCGTATTTATGGGGAGAGGCTGAAGGAACTAGGCTTATTTAGTCTGGAGAAGAGAAGACCGAGGGGGGATTTAATAGCAGCCTTCAACTACCTGAAGGGTGGTTCCAAAGAGGATGAAGCTGAACTGTTCTCAGTGGTGGCTCATGACAGAGCAAGGAGCAATGGTCTCCAGTTGCAGCAAGGGAAGTTTAGGTAAGATAATAGGAAAGACTTTCTCACTAGGAGGGTAGTAAAGCACTAGAACAAGTTGCCCAGAGAGGTGGTGCAATCTCCATCCTTGGAGGTTTTTAAGATCTGGCCAGAAAAAAAAAAAAATCTCCTTTGGAATAATCTAGTTTGGGATGGTCCTGCTTTAAGCTGGGGGTTGGACTAGATGACCTCCTGAGGTCCCTTCCAATCCTAATTTTCTATGGTTCTGTGATTTCTTCTCATACCTGGAAGGAATCCCCACAAAAAGTCCATTATCTTTTCTTTCTTTCCTCTGATACCTTTCCCCCTGCTCTCTCAACTCCATCTGCACCCTATGGATTTTTAACAAGCGTGTAGCCAAGTTATGCTTTGCCTTCTCGAGGAGATGATGTATTGAATGGCCCCTCAGATGGAGAGGGGACAAAAAATGGAAATGCAGCAGCCAGTCTCCTGCTCTCCCATCTGGTAGGAGCTGCAGCAGAACTGAAAGAGGCCTTTTGTTACGGTTTTCACAGCATGTTAATTTATAAACTTGTAAATTGAAACTACAGCGGCTGCCCCTTATTTTTCTGTCTTTGCTCCCCTTGTCTACTCCTCCAGAAGAATGGAGTAGATATTCTACTATTCTCCTGAAAATCAGCTTTGGTTTTTGTCATACATCTAATTACATTTAAGCCTTCAACCTATAAAATGTTGTGTGAAAAACCTATAACCATAGTAAGCTAAAATTATGCTGTAGCTTTGAGAATTAAAAAGTGGGTTATGGTACACAGAGTTTTAAATTAGATCATCCAACATTAAAATGTGTTGGGAGATAATGTTTCTGTATATATACATTTGATTTAAACATAGCTTATTATTAATAGGTGTGAAAAAGATGCATGGGCCTAGAAGGAGAGAGTTTTACAGGTGAATTAAGAGAGAATAATTAGGCATGGCAGAATTTGATATTTATTTTAATTTTGACAGATAACATCAATATTTGTTTATTTTTAAGCAGGTATTTATGTTTTTATTGATTTAAAATTTTCAGGATCATGCAAAACTAGCAGTGTTGGGGGCAGACAGTTAATTAATGAGTGATGAACATAACTACTGTAGGACTGCTGCCAGCTGAGCTGTAGAGCTACCATTGGTCTTGGTTCTGCTTGCCTGTAGCTTTCCTTTTCACTTTGTCATTTCCTCTTCCTTTGTTCCCAGTCCCCTGGGGTTTGTGGGAGTTGCACTGGTCAGCAGGATTTTCTACCAGCCATCATTTTTCTTGTGTCCCTTTCTATAAATTTCAGTTATTAAGGATGGAAAAATTTTTTTTGATTGATCATATTTTTATGAGGTGAAATTGACGTTTATCAGCATTTACTGATAAATAGGGATCTACTTAATTTGTAATTTTTGCGGAAATTGCAAAATCGGGCATTGTCCATGTAATCCTTGAAATGATGGGGAGAAACCTTACTAAAAATAGTGCTGGCTCCCCAGAGGGAGCCAGACAGCAGTTGTTATGGCCGTCGTGGCCAAGCTGTATAGCCTGATGTAGGGGAAGTGGGGAGGGGAGTTGCTGGCATGAAGGGGAGCAGCCAAGATGGCTGCCGCCCCCCAGTCATTGGTGGTGATTTGGCCTAGACGACTGCCTGTTGTGAGGCCCTACCCCTCTCTGCCAATTAGTGGTGAGGGGTGGGGCCACATGACAGACAGCTCTCTCAAACAATCAGTGGGACCCATAAATAGGGACTTATTTAATTTGTGATTTCACAGATTACAATCAGGGGCGTTGGGGGAAGGTGGAGGAAGCCCACTGTGATACGCCTGTGGAAATGGCAGCCAGCCCCATGATCTGCCCACAAAATTGGCTGCCTGCCTCCTCATTTTGGGTAGGTTCCTACCATTAAAAAATGGAATCCTACCAAACCCGTGAGTTATCTTCTGAGTTGGTAAACTGAGGCTTTCCAGGTGATACAGTTGCAAAAGAGAATGCTGTTGCACATTTTGGTGAGGTTTCATGAAAAGATGGAAGGGACTTAGTAGCTGATGAGTAGCTAAGGATAAGATTGGTAAAAGCCAATCGATGAAGGATTTCTGAAAAAAGAAACCATTAACATGTAGTCCCATGAGTTCTAAATAATGCAGTTTTTCTTGTACTCTTGCTTTTATGCAAGGTGTACTTTTTGGCCTCTTCTCAAAACTTCTGATTTGCATTTGGTCTGTTTACTTACCGAATACATCTTATGTCTGGGCTTGAGACTAATAATTTTCATGATTTTATGAGAAGCTTCCTGTGGTTGTTCTGAACTGGGGAATCCATAATTGGAAGAAAGGGCTCAGTTCTTCTTGACTATGACTATTTAAACATACAAAATGAATTGGCCTCCCAAGCTTTTTCACTTGAATCCATTCAGTTTAAGTAGCCACCTGTAAAAAGTTTGCTTTAAGTGACTCGTATAGAAACTAGCTTTGAAGCTTGTTTTTGAAGCTAGGATAGAATCCATTTTTGAAGGGCAGCATTAGTCTGCCATAATTGAGACCAGGCTTTTTGTCTCTAAAATCCCTTGCTTCATTCACTATATACCTTCCAGCTTTTGCAAGAAATTAAGTGGGGGTTATAGATACAACTTCATTCATTACACATTCATTTATCTTCAGTATGTAGTCCAGCTTGTGCACTGAATGAAGCGGGAAAAGAAGAATGTAAAAAAAAGAATGAAAAAACGTTATTAAATTAGCTGTTCACATACTGCCATAATGGCTGAGTACAAGGCTAGGGGAAATTAAAGTTACCTGTATAACCTTAATTCTGGCATCACTTAACTTCTGAGTGATTGTCTTTGCAATATACAATTTTTAGCATACACTAGGTGTTTTCTGGTTTTGTTTTTTCATTTTTGGATCTTTTTTGGCTTTTGTTTATTTGGTTTGATTTGCTTTTTAAACCTAGTTTAATAAAAAAGAAAAGAAAAATGCAAATAGTGCAGAATTCTGCTAACATTACCATAGTCCACCATCAGACTTTGGATAGTGAAATCCACAACACAGCCCTCTATCCTGTGAGCTAACAGAATAATTGATAACAGTAGTAGGTTGTCATCTTCCATCTGGACCAAACGCTAGAGCGGGTTGGACATTCTTTCAAATATATTTATGGTCAGAATCAGGACGTTGAAACTCTGGAGTCTTGCATTCCATTCCAAGTATGGGTGTATAGACTTTCCTGTCCCTATCCTCTTCACCTAATTCTGTACCAGTTGTCTTTTCTGTCTGGCTCCAAACCCTTTTTGTAGCTCCACCTTAGATTTCAGTGTTCCTGCCACAACCTGCTTCTTCCAGTGATTCACATTCCCAGTCTCTCCTTCCCAGTCTTTTAATCTAATCTCAGTCTCTTTCCTCAGAATTCCACAACTCTCTGTTCCACTGTCCTCTCCCAGCTTCCAGTTGTCCTGCTTAGTCAGGGCCACTCTTCTGCGAATAGCTTTGTCCTGATTTTACTTATGTTATACTCTTTCTCTTTACCCTTCCAAGGTCAGCTGCTCTCTTCTTTGCACCTAGTTGGGCTGCTGCTTCTCTCTGTTGGCCAGGTACCAGGGGCTGGAACACAGTACGTGGGAGAGAATCCTCTTCAGCTTTGGTTGCACCAGCTGGGAGCAGCTACTGCAGGGCAAGTTCTGCTCAGCCCCAGTATTCTCGAGCCAGAGATCCCCATTGAGACGGAATAGTGTAGTTGTTAAACCCATGAGTCTACTGAGCATCTTTAAATGAATTCCCCCCTGCCCCTGCTCCCGCCCTATACAATCTTTATGTGTGTATAAAAAAGATGGGCAACTATTTGGGCCCGAGGGGCACTTAAGGAGTTTTGGTGAGCTGTTGTGGCCTAGGTCAGCAACCCTCCTGCCATTCCCAATAACAGCTCACCAAAAGTCCCTAAATGGTCCTCCAGCCAAATAATTGCTCACCTAACCTTTGTTTCCCTCCTCTCTGCACCCCCAACTCCCTTGTACACAGCCAGGCTGAGCTAGTGATACACTGTGTTCCCAAGTGCTGCCTCAGGCCACATAGGTGGAACTGGAGTGGCTGCTCCCTGACCCAGGCATGTGCCAGGGACCCGGAATGGGATAGGGGATGCAGGGAGAGGGGGGCCGGGAGCCATGAGTTATCCAGGTCTGGCCAGGCCAGGCCAGTGCTGTGCTGTATTTTTTCCCTTTCTTTCTGAACGCTGTCCCCTGCCGCAGGTTCCTAGCAGGTGACTGGGCTGGTGCCATGTTGTGTTCCTGAGCTGTATTCTGGCATGCCGCTTCAGTCTGCATGGGTATAGCTGGCACAGGTCCTGCTCAACCCAGCTGTGTGCTGGGGACTCGGGGTCAGGCAGGAGCTATGCCAGCTACTCCAACTGTGTCTAAGTGGTGCGGCCCAAAGCAGCGCTCAGGAACATAGCATGGCACTGTGTTAGTGGCACCTGTGGCCCCACCAGGCCCTGAGCCAGCAGAGCCAGGGTGACCCAGGGCTCCTGGCCCTCTTCCCTCGGCCAATGAGGAGAGCCTTATTTGAGCTTCAACTTGCCAGGCAATGGGCTATCTGGTCTGCAAATGGCTGCAGGGTTGGAGCTGCATGCAGACAGACTTGCTGGACCGAAGCCTGGCCAGGAGCTCAGTGCCCCTTGCCTTGGAGTGCACACTGGAGGCTAGGGGGCAAGACATGGTGGGCCAGACCAGGCTGGGGAATGGCTACAGCATGGGGAAGGGAGAAGGGTGAAAGGTGCCAAAAGCCAGGGTAGCCACAGGCTGTATATGATTTTCCTTCAGAGGAGCAGCTGCAGGCCTGATAGAATAATCTGGTGGACTGGATTTGGCCCACAGGCCATATTTTGCCTGCTCCTGGACATATATGAATATATAAATAAATAAACAACAGTTTTATTATAAACCTTATTGGTCAATTTGGCTTTTATTCCTGGAACAACAGAAGACAACTCCCTTCCCAAATTTCAAGATGAGCGCAGCATATTTTTCCCTAACCATTTGCAAACAAATGAACCATTTTTCCTGAACAATTAAAAAAAAAAAAAAAAAAAAAAAAAAAACCCCCTTGGG
>NW_017729022.1:118367636-118372039 GCF_001723915.1 Gavialis gangeticus
AAACCATTTTCCCGAAAAAAATAAAAAAAAAAAAAAAAAAAAAAAAAAATCAGCCTGAGGCAAAAACAACTTAAACCTGTTTCACAAAATTTTAAGCAAATGAGCACAGGACCTTTAAGGTGCAAAGTGATGGGCTGTTTGAGCTTGTTGTGCTACTAGCTCAGTCTTGAATATAGAGATGAATCTACCATAGGCTGTCTAAAACTGAGCTACTCTAACACTGAGCTCTATTCAACTTAGAGGCTTTTCTACAAATACAGCTGGCACCAATGTGCCTAAAATTGTTTTTAATCAATATAATTTATTGACAGTTTAATCAATACAGACTCACATATCATACAAACCAATTGTAACTCCATTATCCTGACTTGAATTAAATGGTATAAAATGTATTTAATACAATAATTGGGCCTGGGCTATTATACCTACCTTGTATGTGGGTGTTGTAAAATATATTTGGTGCCTGTGAGATAAAGGCAGAAAAAAAACAAAACTATTGTTTGCTAAACATACTTATTTGCTTTCTAAGAAAAAGGAGGAGCTAGTTGTCCTTATCTTATTATTTTCACACATGGCTTTCATGGTAAATTGACTTCAGCTCCCTATTATTGTAGGTGGATCATCTGATTTAGGCGATCAGTTGTTATAGGATAAAGATTTAAAAAAAATCTAAGTAAACTCCTTTTGTGTTCTAGGGTACTCCTACCTCAGCTTGTCTAAGGTTCTTCCAGAATCTAAATTAAGCCACAAAGTGACTCTGAAATTCCTCAGGCCAGTACTGTGGGCCACACACAATTTTTAGACTGGAGATTGTTATATTCTGGGCAACCAGCTTCTCATTTGGACCTTTATCCTCAACAGCCCTTCAAAACACAGTTCTTGAAGAGAATTATTTGCTCAAAGTGTATTCAATAGCATCTCTTAGGCCAGTGGTTCTCTCAACGTTTTTTATACCAGGACCCATTTCTAAACATTGATGGCCAGTCCCAAACCAGTAAATGGTTTAAGTAGAAAACACGCAAGTATTTTTCCCCCAAAATACTTATTACATGCTACACGTTTAAAGCAGTTCAACAGTCTTGATTTTAAAGACAAATCAGCATCAACAGGAAACAATTAACAACAGCATCAACATGTAACCCAACATTACTCTCAAGTGACATTCATTGAGCAATCTGAAAAAATACAGTAAACTGACTTTATCAGTGCCTCTCACACCTGACCCACAGCCCCCAGGTTCCAGCCTCCCAGTGTGTGAAGCAGGGTGTGTGTGTGTGGGGAGCAGAAAGGGGAGCACATAAAATGTAAGTATGTGTAGTAGAAGCCATCTTAAAAAAAAAAAGGGGGGGGGGGAAAGAAAAAAAAAAAAAAGAAAATGATTTGAATGTTTGTTATTGTTGAATTGATTGCAGCATGCTGAAAAAGGGAACTTGCACAATCCCATTTTTTGTGTCATCTTCCTCTTTGAATCCTCTTAACTTGCTGTGGTATGTCATGGACTCCTCCAGGCATGTATGTATGATTCTGGACTTTTTTTTTTCTTTTTCTTTTTTAAGCAAGGCATTTTATCAGTTGGCCTTGGGCCAGGAATCTAGAATGTTTGGCAATACCAATCCTGGAAATCTATATTGAAGTCTTAACATTTTGTAACTAACTTTTAGGAAAGAAACATGTTTCTCCTTGATAAGGTTTTCCTTCCTCTTCTGTAAATGCACCTCATTTGCATATCTTCCTCTACTCCTAACATGTGACATTTTTAACAGTCATACTTTTTATATGTCATCTGTATAGCATAAGTTTACATTGGTTTAGAATTTACACATAGATGTATAGAATCATAGAAAATGAGAGTTGGAAGAAACCTCCTCAGGAGGTCATCTAGTCTAACCTCCTGCTCAAACCAGGACCATCCCCAACTATTATCATTCCAACCAGGGCTTTGTCAAGCTGGGCCTTAAAAACCTCCAAGGATGGGGATTCCACCATCTCTTTAGGGTACCCGTTCCAGTGTTTCACCCCTTTCCTAGTGAGAGAACTTTTCCTAATAGCCAACCTAAACTTCCCTTACTGTAACTTGAGACCACTGCTCCTTGTTCTGTCATTTGCCACCACTGAGAACAGTCCAGCTCTCATACTCTTTTGAACCTCCCTTCAGGAAATTGAGGCTGCTATAAAATATCCTGCTCGGTCTTCTCTTCTGCAGATTAAATAAGCCCAATTCCCTCAGCCTCTGCTCAGAAATCATGTGCCCCAGCCCCCTACCATTTTTTGTTGCCCTCCGCTAGACTCTCTCCAACTTGTTCACATCCTTTCTGTAGTGGACACAGTACTATAGACGTGGCCTCACCATTGCAGAATAGAGGTGTATAATTACTTCCCCCAATCTGCTGTTAGCCTTCTTCACAACAAGGGCACACTGTTGGCTCATATTCAGCTTATTGTCCACTGTAACCCCCAGGTCCTTTTCTGCAGAGCTGCTGCTAATCCAGTTGGTTCTGAGCCTGTAGCGGTATATGGGAATTCTCTATCCTAAGTGCAAGACTTTGCATTTATTCTTGTTGAACCTCACAAGATTTCCTTTGGCCCAATCCTCCCATTTGTCTAGGTCACTCTAAATGCTAACCCTACCTTCCACTGTGTCTTCTACTCCCACGGTTTGGTGTTGTCTGTGAACTTGCTGAGGGTGTAATCCATCCCATCTTCCAAAACGTTAGTGAAGATATTGAACAGAACCAGCCCCAGGACCAACTCCAGTTGATACCGCCTGCCAGCTAGACATCAAGCCATTGAACGCTTCCCATTGAGCCCGACAATCCAGCCGGCTTTCTTTCCATCTTACAGTCCATTCATCCAATCCATGCTTCCCTAACTTGCTTGTAAGAATTCCAGGGCTCAGGGCCATGCTGTCCTGCCTGCGGGGTTTCCCATGGGTCTGAAAATTTGGCAGCAAGAGAACAGTTCCACCACACCTCCACCACCAACTTTTCAAACGTTTGCAGAGCCTGGCAGGCCAAATGACCCCAGCACTAGGGGCTGGATCTGACCAGCAGACTGGGTGTTGATAACCCATGGTGTAGGTTATTCAATACTATATTTCATGCATTAAAATAGGGAATTCAGGGGTGTGGACCCTTACTGGCTCTAGTATGTTTTTGGGTATCCCCTGTTGTATCTAGTCATGGTACTACCCCAAGTATTTGTTTGTTTCATTTCCATTGGGCCATGGATCTCACCATATGTTTTTTGATTCATAAGCATCCTCTGGCAACACCCTTTTGTACCTATTAGGGGCTGTTTTGATGAGGGTTCTGTTGTGAAGCTTCTGCCAGCATCTTGGTTGCTGTTGAGCAAGCCTCCATAGCTCCTTTGTCAGGCCAGGGTTTTTGTCTTGTGAACACATAGGGTTTCATATGATTATAGTGTACTACAAATGTCTGTCCACCAGGCCTGCTTGCCAGCTCATATAACACCTCGGACAATTTCCTGATGACTGCATAAGGACCACTGAACTTCTTGCTTTTGGTACTGATCCTACCTCCTGGTTTGGTTCTGTACCTATACCAACTCTCCAGTTCTTACACCTGCCTCCTGTCCTTGAGGTACTCTTTTTGCCTCCGTGTAGCTGCAGCCTGATGTCTCTTAATAGCTTGGCTAGCTGAACTTAGGTATCCTTCCATCTTTGTAACATTCAGAGGGATTGTTAAATTCTTTTGATTTATTTACTCCAGTGACAACATCAACAGGTAGGCAAATTTCCCATGCAAACATGACTATATATGGTGTATATCCCATAGATGACTGCACACTGCTTTGATAGGCCATCATGACATAAAAGAGTATCTCATCCTGCTCCATCTGATTTGTCATTGATCAGGGAGGACAGCACATCATCCGGAGTACAGGTGATTTGTTCCACTAATCCATCAGATTGGGAGTAATAATGTGGTTTGGGTTTTGTTGATTTCCAGGTCACATACACGATGAAATAGTTGAGATTCAAAATTTCTCCCCTGCTCAGTATGTAGGGATCAAGGTACACCATGGCAACACGCATTTTTTCAACAACCACCTTTGCCATAGTCTGAGCCTCCTGATTAGGGAGAGGGTATGTTTCTGCTCACTTAGAAAATAGTCAGCCACTACAAAAAATAGTGAGCCACTACTAAAACATACTTATTTCCATGTGGTATAATGGGCAGGGGATCAGGGATATTCATTGCTATCCTTTCCAGGGGTTGTTCAGCCTGCTTGGAGACTGTGGGGGCCCTGGGATTACTCTTCAGTCCTTTCAGGGCAACACACATCTCATATTATCTGCACCAGTCTTTAACCAGAAATACTGAGACGGGACCTTATGAGAGACCTTCTCTGTCCCCAAATGTCCCCCCCCCCCCCCCTTTGGA
>NW_017729022.1:118372132-118376111 GCF_001723915.1 Gavialis gangeticus
CCCCCCCCCCCCCACTATTGGAATTATTTAGAGCTGGGAAAATTTTTGGTATTTCCTTCTCTGGTACCATTACTTGAATTAACCATAGGTGTTTGGGCAGATTTTGGAAGTTTTTTTTTTTACCAGTACTCCTTGTGTAATGCTTAGCTCAGGCCATGCTGTCTTGTACCTCCTTAGGTAGGGATGATGTTGCCCTTCAGGGAACTTCTCACTATTGATTTTTCTTTCACCGTATTAGTTTTTGAATGTCAGCATCTTCCCATTATCTTATACACCAGTCTGCCAACCTGCTGGCTTTTCTTTTATTTGAGGTTGGTTCAGAGTTTTAGCTTTGTCCCCACAGCTTTAGTTTTATGTTCAACTTCTGCTATGTGAGGCCTATGGGACAAGGCATTAGCATTCTGGTGTTGTCTGCCAGGGTGATCCACTATATGATAGTGAAATTCAGCCAGCTGATCTAGCCAGTTGTTCTTTGGGTTGTTGGAAATTGTGTAGACACTGGAGAGAACTGTGATCTTTTCTTAATGTGAAGCTTCTCCACTGGAGGAAGTGTCAAAAATGTTTGGTGAAGATCACCATCACCACAGCAAACGACTCCTTTCTTGCCCAGGCTAGTATCTTTTCCTAGCCTCCTTCAACTTGTGACAAAACAGCTCTGATGCCAACGTCACTTGTAGCAGTTTCCCACAAGAAGGGTAACTGAGGATAAGGATATGCTAAGATAGGAGATGACATCAGCTGCCACTTTAGCTCTATTAAGGCATCTTGACATTTCCTGGTTCAGATGGGCTTCTCCTTATGGGAGAGCTTATGTAAGGTGCTTTCAGTGGTAGAAAAATCTGCCACAAACCTTCTGTAATAGGAGGCAAAACCCAGGAAGCTGCTCAGTTCTGTTGCATGTTGAGGTACTTGCCAAGACTTAACAGCCCCCACCTTCTCTGGATCTGGGCCTGTAGTCTCAGTGGAGATCATGTCCGAAAAAGTTAACTTCCCTGCAGAAAAGCTGACATTTGTGAGGTTTAATTTTTAGTTGGCTGCTTTAGCCTCTTAAATGCTGCTTTCAATTTCTGCAAGTGCTCTTGAAAGGTTCAGCCTATCATAGTAATATCGTCCAAGTACACCAGGCAAGATCTCCCACATAAATCCACTAACATGATATCCATCAGTCTCTGAAATGTACTAGGAGCATTACATAAACCCAATGGTGTAAAGTTAAATTAAAAAAATCCGTTCTTAGTGCAGAAAGGTGTCTTAACTCTGTTTTCTGGGTGCACTTCCACCTGCTAGTATCCACTAGCCAGATTGAGGGTGGAGAACTGTTGAACTTTGGCCAGGAGGTCTAGCGTGTCATCAATTTGAGGTGAGGGGTAGATATCCTTAAGAATAACGTCATTCAGTCTACAATAATCCGCATACCTCCCCCTTTCTTTTGCACCAACACCACAGGAACAGTCCCTGGGCTGACAGGGGGCTTGATGATGCCTCTCCTCTCCATCTCTTGCAGGTGCTGATCAAATGAAATGGATGGGTACTCTTTGAGGCCCCTATGTGATGGGTTTGGCATTGCCAGTATTAATTTGGTGCTTTGTTAGGCCTGTATGCCCTAGGTTGTGGTCTTCAAGGATGAGTACATTTGCATATTCCACTAAGACTTTTGCACTGCCCTTGCTTACTTCATTTAAAATTCCTGCATTGCATTGAAGGTTATTGCCTGGTTCTCAAAGGCAGCGGTTCCCAACCCTGGGTCATGACCCAAATGAGGGTTGCAGGGGCAATGCCGGCAGCACCACACAGAAAAGAGGAGCCATGCCGCATGGCAGGAGCTTCCCCGCACCTGGGCCACCTCCACCACACTCTGCTCTTAACAGAGAGGTGCGGGAAAGGAAAGGTTGGGAACCACCGCTCTAAGGTTTTGGCTTTTGTCTGAGCTCATTACGCTTACAGCAACCAACCTTTCTGATCCAGTGTCCTCCTACAGGACAGCCACATCTGTCTCAAAAGTCCCAATTGCCATGCCCTGTTATGCATCCTGTGGTTCTGTTGATGTCTTGGCAGCATGCACTGGAATTTCACCCTTGTGGCTCTTACCCATTGCAGCCCCCACTAGGAATCCCAATTCATCAGTGAACTTAAGTTCAAATAAGCCCACCTCTTCTTCATGGAACCACCTCTTCAGTTTGCCAGTGATCATCACCTCACCTCTGGAGGTATAGTTAGATTCTTCACCACTATCCCTTCACATGCCCCCCTTGGCTATCTGTGATATACAGGGGGAAACAACTTCCCAGAAAGGAACATGAACAATCTGCAAAATGCATAGTGACCTAATAATTTTTTAGGAAGTTGGTACCTTACAAGGCATCTTGATTGGCATCTTTTGTTACAAGGATTTTAGATGGCAGCTATAGGTCTTGGAAGTTGATGGTTTTACTCCACTCTTCCAGATTTGGAAGTGCTTTTCCATTGGATGCCTTGATCATAAGCCTACAGGGTTGAAAGCCTCTTTCAGTCTCTGGTGTAGCTCACACCTGACTATGTACAAGGGATACCTGGGCACCTGAATCTAGGAGGGACTGTCAAGGAACTTCTAATTCTCCAGGTAGTATCCCAACCCTGCGACACCAACAAGCACCACCTTCATTTTGTGGGCCTTTGTATCTGCTAGCAGTGAATAAGCCCCTTTCCACTGTCCACCTCAGTTTCCCTGCCCTGAACGCCACCTTCCCTGGACGTTCTCCCCCAGAAGCAATCATGGCTGCCACAATGCCAGCAGCCATCAGCATTATCCTGACAGCACCCCAGCCATAGGCAACACGTAGGAAGTGCATGGGGGGGCCTCCCTTGGTGCATGACTGGCTGCACCAGTCATGCCCACCGGTGCCCCCCCAGACTTGGGAGGCACTGATTGCCTATGACCCCAGCCACTGTGGTCCAGGAGGATCTCCCCTTGCATGTCTACTCTGGGACTGGGTTTCTATACTCTTCAGCTGGTCCAGTTCACTTTGGATCTCTGTTAATGTTTCCATCACTGTTGGCAAACCTGGTGACTAGGATTGGGATGTATGCCCCTAACTTTTCCTCCCTGGCGTGTGCATTTACCTGTGCCTCAGCACCTTGGATATCTAGGACCTCCAGTTTTCTCACTGCTGCCATCTCAGTTGCTAGCCTAATGTCATCATCTAATTTATGGGGTCCCCCAACCAAAGCAGGACCTGCTTCTCCACACTGAAGGTACTGCTGACAAATTGGTAATGGACCAGCAGGTCCTGTAACTCAGGGCTGACTTGTGGGAAGGTCTTTACAGCTAATTATCTCAGGGTAGTGTCAAACTCTGCTGAAGCTTTCTTATGATTAAAGAAAGTGGCACTTGGTTTGCCAAAGAATTCCTGAAGGCCCCTGGCAGGTGCTTGTACTCCTTTTTGACTTCACTACTGAGCCCATGGTAGACCTCCCTGGCCTTTCCTGTGAGCAACAGGCTCAGGAATTGTAGCTTCATATCCTCATTCCACTCATTTAACTCACTTGCCATTTCAAATTATTCATGCTAGTTGCCCCAATTTGTTGCTCTCCACCAGGGGGTGCTGGATTGAATATAGGCCTTGAGACACTAAATGTGGTGTGTATGTGTAACCCCTTTCCACTAGGGATTACCCTGGGGGCAGGCAAAATATGGCCTGTGGGCTGGATCTGGCCCACCAGGCCATTCTATCTGTCCCATAGGGCCCCTAAAAATTTAGTAAATTAATATTTATTTGCTCCTGGCTTCCTGTAAAAAATGACAGGAGCCAGGGGCAGTAGGACCCAGGGGGAGCTGGCAGGACAAAGCAGCCCAGCCCTGTTCCACCCCCAGCCATTTCCCTACATTCCTGCCCCTGCACTGTTTTAGCACCACGTGGCTCCTGGCTGCATTGTGGGACTACGGAGCACAGGGCGATGCCAGTACGTACGCGTGTGTGTGTGTGTGTGTGTGTGTGTGTGT
>NW_017729022.1:118377041-118377531 GCF_001723915.1 Gavialis gangeticus
CCCAAAGCACTTCAGAGTGCCCCTCCCCTGACTCCTTACCTGCTTTGTACTAGGGGTTACTTCCTCCTTCGTGGTACTCATCTTTCCTGATCAAATACCCATACAAGAAACAAAATCTATACGCTCACTGCAGCAGTTTGCCATGTGCCTTATTGTCTGTGACCACCAATCCCCATTTGCTTCACTTGTGGGATATCCCCCTTCAGAATCCTACCACCAATTTGTGCCCACCCTGCAGCCCAGCAACCGACACATGAAGCAAGGGTGAGTTCTCTCTTTTATACAGACAATCATAGGGGTTGGGGTCACAAGCCAAAGAGATGGACCAGGTAGAAGGTAAAGAAATATTAACACTGGTAATGGACACTTAGCATCTTAATTTCTCCCCCACATCTCCGGAGGTGCTCCCAAATGAGCCTTTAGTCCCTAGAGTGCTCAAACAGCAGCCTGCAGCTGCCCTCTGTGCAAGTCCAGCTCCTTCAGTCCACAG
>NW_017729022.1:118382531-118387820 GCF_001723915.1 Gavialis gangeticus
CATAGGGGTTGGGGTCACAAGCCAAAGAGATGGACCAGGTAGAAGGTAAAGAAATATTAACACTGGTAATGGACACTTAGCATCTTAATTTCTCCCCCACATCTCCGGAGGTGCTCCCAAATGAGCCTTTAGTCCCTAGAGTGCTCAAACAGCAGCCTGCAGCTGCCCTCTGTGCAAGTCCAGCTCCTTCAGTCCACAGTCCTGTCTGAAAGAGCCAGTGAGATCTCCAGCTCCACTGTGCACTCTTCTGTGTCAGGATGACCAGTTTCCATGTACGAGATGCTTGCTGTCCCCCTTACTCCATCCTCAAGCTTCCTTTTTGCCTTGCCCCCCAGCCCCTGGGGGTTTCTAGGAGTTGTAGTCCATATTAATAGTCAGTGCAGCTCTGCAGACGGCCCCCTGGTTCCTCCTGCTGTTCCACATGTTACATTCATATTACAAATGTTTAATTTTATATCGTACCATTATGTAAGGGAGCGGGTTGGCAACTTGTAGCACACATGCCAGAAGTGGCATGAGTAGCTTCTGTTTGTAGCATGAGGCAGATCTGGGAGGGGTTAAGTACCACAACAGCACATGGGGCAGGAAGTAGAAAATACAGCAGCATACTGGGGAGGGGGAAGGGAATGGTAGTGCCACTCAGGGAGGGTATGGGGTTAATATGTGCCATGACTGCTAGAAAGATTGGTCTTCACTGATATAAGGAGACAGCTGTGGTTCTAATGGTGAAGTACCGCATTTGGAATCCGTTTGATTCCTGAGTCTCAGACTGTGAGATCCTGGCAAGCCTTATTTTCCCAATTATGATTTGAGGGAGATAATATTTAACCTGTTTTTATAAAATTATTTGACACAAATGAAAAGTTTTTGTTATAAATGGTATTTGTTATGATGGGATGAAAAACTTGTAGACATAAAATCTTTTGATGTTATTTGCAAGTCACGGAGGTATTGTAACTACTTCCTGAATAGTTTTTTTTTGTTTCTGTTAAATTTTTCCTCTGGGTGTCATTTTCAGTTGAACATTTCACAGTAGGTTAAGACAGGAAGAGGGCTGTGTAGCAGCTGTTCTGTTGGTTAAGTGATTCATGCACAGTTTCTAAAGGATTTGGAGGAAGAAGAGTTGAATATTAGGAGCTGTCAAAATGTCTTTGCATAAATTAAGATCAGACCTGGACACAGTTTGAAATACCTTAATCCATTTTAGCTAGCCTCATTGCCCTCATTGCCCAAATCCATCTGCATTCATGGCCTTGCAACTTCACAAGCAAGAGAGAATTCAAACTGTGCAGCTGAAACTCTTAAGATTAATTGTTAGGTTAAGTAGGAAGGGAGGGGAGCCTGAAGTTTAAATATTTAAACACTGAAGCATCTTGCCTTGAAGGGTTCCTCTTTTTTTTCAACATGTCATGTCTTAAAAGTAGAAAAGGTGGTTATAGGATGAATTTTTGTCATGAAGCAGGGGAAAGATATTTTCTTTTCTAGGAGGAGTTTGCATCTTCCTAAAATTGCTGTGAATTTATCTGCATCTGAATTAGGTTCTGCCCTGTTGGCTATTTGATAGCATGGTGCTGGTGTTGGTCTTCATCGGTTTTATGGTGCTGTTTGATGGACTAACTTCTGTATGAGAGTGAAAACCGAGGTTGGGTTGCTTCCCCGCTCCCCCAGCCAAAGTACAGCATGTCCTAATCGAATTCCATCTCAAGTAATTACACCTTGTATTTCTAAAATTCCTCCCAGTTTTTAGTCTAGATTAAGTGCTAGCCACTTCCTGTCCTAAATTATTCCATAGAGTTAAAGACTTACCATCTTCTATTCTGGAGAGTTCTGTCTTGCCAAGGAGAGCAAAAGTTAGCTGGTATTTTTGGGTGGAAAGGTCCATCTAAATGAAAGTATTTTGTTGTTTCTGTTGTTATTCAAGCCTTTAGTTTTACGCTGCCTCATGTCCAAAAATCCTAAAGTGTTTTATAATTACATATGCAGGAAGCTTTTTGTCCACTATTTAATGTGAATGTTCTTGGTAAAAGGCTGCAAATGGGTATCAGTCATATACAGAAACTATCCAAGAGCTTCCTTCTTCCCCTAACTTAACCACTTTAGACACTCTTGTTTACCTGTTCTGTTCTGGGTCTCCTTTGAGGCTGCCAACAAGGTGGCCCGATGTTATATAGGTATTTTTGTCTGATGTTGGACATCTGCCTGCTAAGAGCTCAACTGCCAGGCCACTGAACAGCCTTGCAAGAGACCTACTTCAGTGTTACTGTCCTCGGATCATGATACTAATACCCCAGGGATGTTTAAGGGGTTCATGAAAGATGCTTTTGATTGATCAGTCATGTGAATTTACACTTACAATTCAAAGGAGTCTGCACCTCCATTCAGAATTTCCAAAGGGGTCTATACTTCCATTCAGAATTTTTGTAGGGTCCACAGAAGAAAAAAGTTTGCAAACCACTGCCCTAAAGAAAAGATGCTGGGTATGCATTCCCTTAAACTCTTGAGCAATTCTTACCTATTACAGCTCTGATGTACATATCAATTTATTTTTTTGTATACACATATAATTTATTTGGAAAGATAATTTGATGTATAGGTTAACAAGTTGAATATTAGTGCATGCAGCGCAGCCTAATGATTGGATATATAACTATCACTTTACCAGGGTACTTGGCAATGCTGGACACTAACTTGACTACTAATGGCTGCATCTTGGGACCAGTACTAAATCTTATTTTTCAAAATGGCAGAATTTGACTCTCCTGTTTACCTTAATGGAGCTGCCTCTCTGTGTAGCACTCTGTTGCTGGGAGACTGCAGCTAATTTTTATGGCGCACGTCAGTAGCGGTGACTCAAATTATACATTTCATCGAGTGCCTCTCTCCTCTTTGTTTTTAAACTGTCTCCTCTGAGGGAAGAGAAAATGCTTTTTGTTCTGTGGAGAAGAGTGTCCAGACCAGAGAAGATGCTTGAATCAAAAACAAAGGCCAGATTATCCTTGTGGTTGCATCACTGTCATTCCAGTGTCACCTGATGGGAGCCAGTGGCCTGACTTGAATTTACAACAGTGTAATAAAATCTGGTCCAGATATTTAGGGGAGTGCTGGAGGTGGTCTACAGTCTCCT
This sequence comes from Gavialis gangeticus, assembly GCF_001723915.1. Taxonomy (NCBI): domain Eukaryota; kingdom Metazoa; phylum Chordata; order Crocodylia; family Gavialidae; genus Gavialis; species Gavialis gangeticus. Next base: position 118,385,656 of record NW_017729022.1, read on the forward strand.
TCAAGCTGCTGTTCCCTTCTTTGTAAACTCTCACAGCCAAAAACTGCTGAAAACAGTATGATTTCATTTTAAAGAGAAATGACTAAATGGATTCCGAGAGTTCTTTAATTGGAAACATGCAATATTTTAGTGCCCAGTGTAAACATGTAATGGCTATTGTGAGGCTCTGGTTAACGGACTTGCACAACTTCTGTGTGTCTCTATACAATGTAAGTGTCCTTTCCTTTCCTTTTTCATGTCTTTGTGACAAGGAATTTGCAGATTTGAATCTGACAGGCTGCATCGTGAGCACTGCTGCTGCAGCCTCAAACTTGCAACCTCTGGGCTGTAAACCATGCACCATGAAGGGTGAAAAGTGGGTGGAGGTTAGGTGTGGAAAAGTGTGACCAACCAGGAATATGAATGTTGAATAACTCTGACAAAATGAGTGCTTCTTATTTGCTAAATTGAGGTTCTTCTTCAGGTTGAAGGGGCTGTTTGCCTTCTCCCGGGTATTCACATCCTGCTTGGGTATTTTGGCAGTCACTGTTTTTTAATCTTGCTTGAGAAAGTGCTGTAAAATAATTTGTGTGCATGTCTGAAGCCTGCTTGCTTAAACACGCCAGTCATGTCAGCTGCAATGCGGCAGTGCTTGGTGCTAATGAGGTGAGCTGCCAGAACAGCCTTCCCCTTGTGTTCATTTTCTCTCCAGTTGTGGGAGAGTGGATTGGGAAAAAGGATATGCGTTGGAAATAGCTCTTTCTGCCCTTTCCATAATGGAGATCTGTGGAGGTAGAGAGGGCAGATTTCTCTGTGTTTTAGGGTACATGTGACTTTCTATAAAAGGAAAGCTCTGAAATGTATCTTGGGTGGGAGGAAACAGGAAGGGCAGCAGAGAGAACCTGTCTCCAGCTAAAAGCATTAATTGTAGTGCTCATTGAATGCAAAATTAAAACACATACAGCTTCTGACTCTACCTGTTGCACACCAGAGAATTGAGTAGATCAAAACTCTTATTCAGAAAGCAAATAAGCTTATTGATATGGAAAATGTTAGTTAATACACCTTGGCAAGACCCAAATTGTTCCAGTTGGCTTCCACCAGGCACAGAAATTTAAATTTGCTGTCACTGTTTTGCCCATCTTCCTGTCCTTCCTTTAACTCCTAGTCTGCTGATGGCAACTGAGATTACTCTAAATTGTACCATGGTGTGATGTTTTTGCTTCAGTTTGGCAAAGTGGAGTGAACACCAAAAATATCTCCTAGCTCCCCCTGGCCCTCCTCTGCCCAGCCTTCCTTATGAGATTTGACACTTTCCAAAAGCAGCCATATCACTCTTTCTTTCCTGCAACTTGTTTGTACTCCTGAATTTCCACCCATCTCTTCAGATATGCATGCTATTCAATTATTAGAGATTGTGAAGTACCAATTTATATTTATCTATTATCCTGGGAACTAGTTTAGGATTGTTTACTACAGATTATAGTCTATCTAATTCTAGCTTTAAATATATTAAGAGGCAAGAGCAGGATTTTTTTTCTATCTTACATGCAAAATGGTGCAATTTACCAGGTGCATTTTTGGGGGTAGAGTTCTATTTAAACGAAGTATTGTTCTTTATCATAGTAGACAAGATGGATCAGCAGTATCATCTCATTTGGTAATGATTGTTGGGCTTCTCTCCCTCTTTGTTTTGAGTCCTTGGAGTTCATAAGAATGGCTTTTCTCTCCTTCTGTTTTGCAGGTCTCCGGGTAAATGGGGAGCTTGTTACTGCTTACCCACAGGTAGTGGTGGTGCGTGTGCCAACACCCTGGGTCCAGAGCGATAGTGACATCACAGTTCTCCGTCACCTGGAGAAGATGGGTTGTCGGTTGATGAATCGGCCCCAAGCCATCCTCAACTGTGTCAACAAATTCTGGACCTTCCAGGAGCTGGCTGGTCATGGTGTGCCTCTCCCAGACACTTTCTCGTATGGTAAGCCCACAAAGTCAAATAGACAACATGGTATCCAGAAATAGTAGTTAGACTAAGTAGGAAGTCAGGTAAATTTTGGAAGTCTTTAGGGCTGGATTGCATGGCACAGCTGCCTGGGAGAAATGTGTAGTGACTGGAGCAGGTGATTGGGAATGAGGCCTCCTGGGCCACATCCATAGTTTCATAGTTTCTAGGGTTGGAAGGGACCTGA
>NW_017729022.1:118387831-118394025 GCF_001723915.1 Gavialis gangeticus
GCCCTAAGGTGGGCACCTGCAGGACAGGTGTGAGAGTCCCCAGACAAGTATGGGCCATGTGGTATGTGGCACCACAATCCAGACAAGTATGGCCATGTGGTATGTGGCACCACAAACACATCTGCAGCGCCACGCACCACACGTTCAGGCATTCCCCATGCTGCTACCTTGCAGTGCAGGGGTTGTTTTTGACTCCCAGGATCAATAAAAACCATGCAGAAAAAAAGCAGAGCAACGCGCACCATCCAAAACCAGAGCCTGACCTGCCAGAGCCATGCTTCCAGCTGCAGAAGCAATGCAGCCACTGTTCCTCAAGACCCCCAGGACCCCAGGTAAGGCTACTGGAGCAATCACAGTTGCTGGCCCCAGCCTCTCTTACCCTACTTGGGGTAACCTGTCATGCACCAGAGGGTGCATGGTATGCACATTCCCTGGGGACAAGTAGCAGCAGTACAAGGTGTGCTGCTGGTTCTTGTCCCTGGGGAAACAAACATCTGCGCTTGTGCAGACGCAGCTCTGGAGTCTGTTTCTAGCTTTGCTGCTGATTTGCTGTAACACAGTGGACAAGTCCCTTAAATCAGTGGTTGGTGATCTAAGGCCCACTGGTCAGATCAAGCTCAAGTGCTGTCACCTGGCCTGCAAAACTAAGGAAGTTGATCATAATTCTGCAGCAGAAGATGTCTGCAGATGTTTTGGGAAAGCGGTGTCAGCTAGAGGAGCAGTAGCTCCTAAATGGTTGCTGACCCTTGACTTAAACTGTGAATCAATACAGCCCCAGACACACACCTCTTGTCTGAGTTGGGGGGTCTAATAAAGTGAGATAAGTAAAGGTCTTGGAGCTCCTTGGATTGAAAGAGAATTGTGCCTTGCTTTTGCACAGTACATAGATTGGTTGGTTGGTTAGTTGAATTAGGTTTATATTTTGTCCTTACTAAAAAAGACTCAGTGTGGTTTATACCAATTTATAAAAGCAGAGTGAAATATTTAAATACAATAGTATAACAACTCCCCTTCCCACAAATACCCCCAAATGCAAAATAATTCACTGACTCCACCCCATCTGCCAGCTTACCTGTTTCTCCCCTGGTGGAGTGTTTTTTCTCTCCCTGCCTTCTTCCCCCAACCCAGACTTGCTTTTTATTCCCCATTCACTACACCCATAAATGATAAAATTTCTCTTCCCTAATTCCCTCCCATCCCTGTCCACTCCCTTACCTCTCGCTAAGGGGTGTTGTCTACTGCCCTCTTTTAACATCCCTCTGTAGCCCATGCTTTCCTGCCACAGGGAGGCTGCAGTTTCCCTATCACACCCATGTTTAATTTGTAGAATTAGACACCATGACATATTGCTGAAGTCAAGAATCTAATAGTATTTTGAAAAAAAAATCCAGACATTGATATGAATGAGAGCACTTACAGCTATGTTCCATAGACTAAAAATGTTTAAAACTCTTGTGCTTAATCACCATCAGTTGCCTGGGGATAGGAAAGGAACTTTTTCCTTCTGGGAGAATTATTCAGTAATTGAATTTCTTGCACTTCCCTGTGAAGTACCTGGGACTAGTTGTTGTGAAAATCAAGTTACTGTATCAGATGGACCACTAATCTGATCTGGTATGGCAGTTCCTGTGTCCTTAACTATAATGTATTCAAGAATGGAAGATATCTCTCCAGACTTCCTTTTCTGCCACAGAAATGGCAGAGTTTTTGCTTCTGTGTGCAGATGGCTTTGTTAAGGGATCAGTTATACAAAGCCTGCATGGCAGGAAAAACATCCCATGAGTCGAGACTTACCCATGTTTTGTCACCTAATATGGAAACAAAACCCATTCACTTGAAAAATGACTTCTTCACATTAGAGAACCAGCTGCTTCAGCCTTTGGAGAAGTGAAGGGGTTTGTTTCTTTGCTAAAGAGAGATCCGAAGAATGATGGGATAACCAACAACTATCTCCCACCCTACACAGCTCTCCTTACACTTTCTATCAGTGTCCATCTTGGGTATTGGACTCTAGGCCCTCTCTTGTTAGGTGACTGGTAGCTGGTGGCTTTGCCAAGAAAAGCAGGATATGCAAAGCTTTATGTATTCTGTTGCAAGCAGTGAAATCCTAGGCAGGGTAGTGTGCTGCTTACTTTCTGGCTCTCATGCTCTGCTGTACTGTATGCGCCCTCAGGGCCAGATAAGGAGACAGGAGAGCCCCGCTATTATTTTTGTTCCTCATGTTGTGGTCAGCCTTCTGAACAATGGATGAGCTGGGCTGAAGAAACCTTTATGATGCCAGGCAGAATCCAGGTCCGTGTTGCTGCTTTCGACCTGGAAGGGCAGGTGGAGTGTGCATTCTGCTGAGTCCAGAATCTTGTCTTGCCTTCCTGCTAGTAGTTTGGATGGAACTGTGACTAGTGCAACTCCCTATTGCTTTACTTCCAAGCAGATGGGATGGGAGGAGTTAGGGGCAGGTGGAAACTGGTCAACAGGAGGGAATAGAGAATATTAAAGAGTTTATAAAGTTGGAGTGTTCCAGTTTTGGGAGTGGGATTGAGTCTTGTCGGTAGCAATTGAGAGTTCCAAGGCAGACTGTAGCATATTAGGGAGGGAAAGTGAGAGAGGATGATAATACTAGGGGTGCACTGATAAAGATTTTTTGGGCTGATACCAATGGCCAGTTATTAACAAGCCATATCGGCTGATACTGATCCAATTGCTGATATGTAGCCTGGCAACTTGGAGAGCAGTGTCTGGCTGGTAAGTCTGTTGTGGGGGGGAGAAGGGGCAGGGGGAAGGAAGGGGTATGTGGGGGGAAAGATCAAGGCCCCTGCAGTGAGGGAGGCAGTGGGGTAGAGGTAGGTGCTGTGCCAATGGGGTGAGGTGCCGGACAGAGCCGTGACCAGCTTGTCCTAAGGGGAGGTGGGGGGTGTTCCCCCCACTGTGTAGGAGCATAGGGGGTGTGTGCTCCTGGGATTTATGCATGGGGCAAGGGTGGGCTGCCACTGCTGTCTGGGGCCAGGGGCGGTGCTGGGCTTTTAGGAGCTGGGCTGGGGCTGTGCTTGGAGCGGGTGGCAGCAGCACTAGGAAGGGGGCTATGAGGTGGGCTACAGCCCCCCCAAAATTTGCCATAGCCCCCCTGTAGTCCCCTCTGCCAGCACCACTATAGTCTGCTCTGAGCACAGCCTCGGCCCAGCTGCCCCTCTGGGAAAAGCCTGACTCGAACCCCAGGCCCAACCTGCAGCGGCAGCCTGCCCTCGCCTGCACACAGATCCCAGAAGCACATGCCCCGCATGCCTCCCACAGGTCGCACACAGTGGTGAAAACGCTGGTTGGGGCTTCATCCTGTGCCCCACCCTGCCTGGCTGGGCAGCACCTGCCCCAGCCCCACTCCCTTCCTCACCATGGGGGCTTGATCTTCTCCCGCCCCTTGCTCCCCAACAGACTTACCAGCTGAATGCTGGTCTTCAAGCTGCTGGGCTGGCCATATGCATGCTGAGGATGTGCACATGTATACAGCATTTATCGGTGACATTATTGGCTACGTCAGCCAAAAAAGGCTGATTGCTGATTAATGTAAATTTTCCTTTTACTGGTGCTGATACGATATGGGCCAATGTATCAGTGCACCTCGAAATGATGCATTTTCCTTGTGAAGGAAGAATTAGTCTTGTCATGGATAAGGGTCTAGGAACCACTAATCCTTATACCTTGGTTTTTCTTACCATTGGTGTGTATTGCTGCTTCTAACTGTAAGTGTGGTTGTGGAGTGTGGATGAAGCAGACGTATCCACAAATTGGCAGCATCAGATTGACTACACGTAACTTTTTTTGGCTCTTTTCTTGTCAGGTGGTCATGAGAATTTTGCCAAAATGATTGATGAGGCAGAGGTTCTGGAGTTCCCCATGGTGGTGAAAAACACGCGGGGTCACCGAGGTGGGTATGGGGACGTGGGTGAGGGGAAAAGGTGTGTAGTGGTCACTGACTGTCCCAGGTTCCATGTATACAACTGGGGAGGTTTTGGGGGCCCTAGAACTTGCTTTCAGTTTGTGCCTAAATTATTCCAGCCTCTTGCTCCTGAGTGTTTAATAGACTTCAACACTGGAAAACAATTTTTAAGAGAAATAGTGGTTGCCACAAGGACCCTAGGACTAGAATTAGTAGAGATGCTGCATGTTAGTACTAGGGAGCATTGGTGGAGTTGTTTGGGATTGGAATAAAAAGATTTGGCTGGAGATGCATTACCATAGCTATGGAAACTCCCCGGGGCCTGGAACAGTAGAATTTCCGGATGACATCAAGCTGGGTGGAGTAGTAGATATGCTGGAGGGTAAGGCTAGGCTTCAGAGAGACCATGACAAATTGGAGGATTGGGCCAAAAAATCTTATGAGGTTTAATAAGGACAAATGCAAAGTCCTGCACTTATGACGGAACAAACCCAGGCACCAGTACAGGCTGGGACCAACTGGCTAAAAAGCAGCTTTGCAGAAAAGGACCGGGGGACTACAGTGAACAGTAAACTGATTAGGAGCCAACAGTGTGCCCCAAGAAGGCTAACAGCAGACTGGACTGTATTAGTAGGAATAGTGCCAGATTTCAGAAAGTGATTCTTTTCCTCTATTCAGCACTGGTGAGGCCACGTCTGGAGTACTGTGTCCAGTTTTGGGCCCCCCACTACTAATCCAGTGGAGGGCAATGAAAATGGTCCCGGGACTAGGGCACATGACTTCTGAGGAGAGGCTGAGGGAAATGGTCTTACTTTGGACCTTGTTACAGGGAAATTTTGGGAAGCTCCTAGAGCTCTTTAACGCCTGGATTGTCTGCACATTAATGCCTTCAACAGTTGTAAGTTATGTGGTTCAGTGACACCACTCCAAGGCAAGATTATCTCTGATCTGTGCTACACAGTCCGTGTTATACTAAGATGTAGCCCACTATAGGCCACACTTCAGTGTATAGTGAGGTGCCCCCACCTGCTGCCCTCCATACTGGCCTGGAATGGCCCACTGCTCCTCCCCACTTGCTGCCTTTACAACCTTTTCCTTGTGGATGCCCATTCTGTGTGTCCTTGGGGAGCAGGTAAAGCGGGTTAAACTGCCTGCCAGAGTTAAACTGCTATCTGCAATCTGGGCTGGAAGAGCAGCAGCTACTGGGCAGTCACATTAACCCTTCCCTGGCTGCTCCTCTGGGACAGGCTGCACAGGCAGCCACAAGTAAGTAATGCTGTGGGGGAGAACTGGGAGGTGCAGGGAGGAGCCTGGGGTGGGGGGTGAGGGGGGGATGTGGGAGGGATTCCTATCTTTCAGTCCTCCAGGCCCCTGGAGCACTTTTACACATGCAAGCACCGCAGTGGAAGCTCCTGGTGCTGCAACGCTTGCAGTTTTATAAGTGGCGAAATGCACATGAGTGCACCTTGGAGGCGCTTTAGTTCAAAAGCGCACCGCCGCCATTTGCTGCACGCTGACGCACAGCCACTTACACATCTGCACGCAGTGCAGCACAGTTCACTTCAGTTTGTGTGTGGAGCAGACTTAATTAATCACAGGGAAAAAAAGGTATGTGTATAAATGCGCCTGCTGGCCTGAATGTGTGACTGCTCCCAACTCGAGCTAGCACTAACACCCATCAACATTTGTGAAGTTTAGAGTTTAAGGTGTAAGAAGGCCCTTAGTTTGGAAAAGGGAAGGCTGAGTGGGGATTTAATAACAGCCTTCAACTATTTGAAGTGTGGTTAAGCGAGGATGAAGCTAGATCAGGGGCGCTCAACCTCCAACCCACAAGCCAAATGTGGCCTGCAGAGCCATCTCATCTGGCCCACAGGGCATGCTGTGGGTTGGGAAATTTTGGCTGTGGGGGAATGGTGGCCATTAATATGGCCACTCTCCCCCACCCCTGCGACATCCCCAAGGCCCACACATCTGGTTGGAGCCAGGCCATGCCCCCTCCACATGAGGCTGGACTATACCCCCTTTTCCTCCACAGGGCTGGGCTGGGGCTGGGCTATGTCCCCATTTCCCCCAACATGTCTGGATTGGGGCTGGGCTACGCCCACCCCACCACTCCGTGGGGTCAGGCCATGCCATGCCATGCCATGTCATGCCATCTTCCCTCAGATTGGAGCTGGGCCACGCTCCCTTCCCCCCACCGGTGGGCTGGCTCAAACTCCCATCTCCCTACGCCTCCTCCCCCCCCCTCCCCCCCTTCCCAAAA
>NW_017729022.1:118394035-118406050 GCF_001723915.1 Gavialis gangeticus
ACCCAGGCTGGGAATATGGGATACAATGCTGAAGCCACCTCTCCCCAGGAACTTGTGAGCCCCACTCCCCCCCCCTCCCCCCCTTCCCAAAACCCCATGGGTCCAGGTTGGGGCCAAGCCATGCCTCTTCATTCCCTTCACCTCCCATGGCCAGGTCATGTCCCCCCACTGCTCTGGGCACCCCTTTCTACCTGCCTGCTCTCCCCTGCATTGGTCTCTACAGGAAATGTGTAAATGGATGTAAAGTATATCAGGGCCTTGAGGCTGGGCAGTTTGGAGATTTTACATGTACTGAATTAACAGTGTAGATGGCTCTGATGGGTCTTACACTGCTTTCAGTGCTCATCCCCATCCTTTAATGTTCTGTTTTGACACAGGAAAAGCTGTATTCCTAGCACGAGACAAGCACCATTTAGCAGACCTGAGCCATTTGATCCGTCATGATGCCCCCTACCTGTTCCAGAAATATGTCAAGGAGTCCCACGGCAAGGATGTTCGTGTCATTGTAGTAGGAGGCCGCGTGGTGGGCACCATGCTCCGCTGCTCAACAGATGGAAGGATGCAGAGTAACTGCTCACTTGGTAGGAATACCATTGTCTGTGGCCTTGATCGGCGTTTGTGAAGCCCAATGGGAGATAAGTGGCAACCCCAATTTAAATAATATTTGTGGGTTTTTTTAATCGAGTTTATTCCAGTAGTGTATATGGGGTGAATGAGGAGCCACTGTACTGGCTAAACCCAGAACAAATGCTGATACCTGCTCCACAGAACTTCTGACAAGTTGAAGCGAAAGACGGATGAGATGGGGAAATAGGTAGAAGAAGCAAGCAGACTGAATTATATGATAATGTCCCTTCCAGCCCCCTGCAATCTATGGATAACAGCTGATACTACATTAGTGCCACAATATCCTTGTTTTGGTTTTATTATTTTCTGTTAGAAGGAGATAAATTAGGTGGGAAGACAAAGGAAAGGACGGTAGGGGAGGAGTTGGAGGAAACATCCATTTAGCACAGGGTAGAGAAGGTGAAGAGTGAAAACAGAAGAAAGCAGTCAGGAGTCTTCACTGTCAGTCCTTCTTGAACTGTTTTTGCAGTTGCAGTGCTGATTTTCATGCATTCCCCACTCCCTCCCCCCCGAAAAAACGTGACAGGAAAAAGGACAACACCTGGCTCCTACTTCCCCTAAAGCGGGTATCTTCTGTGCAATTCTGGATCTGGGGCATGCTTGGGAGAGAGTTAGACCTGGCTGAGCCCCATTTTATCTTTTCCATGTTCATGTACAGTACAACTACAGTTATACAAAAGTTTTGGGAGAGCAGAGGTAAGTTTCTGAATAACCTGGGAATTTTCAGTGTACCAGGTATTAAGGAACTTGACCAGTTTTGAAAGATGAAACAAGGAGGAAAGCTTCATTGTTTGTTTGTTTTTTTTGCTTAAGGGATAGAGCCCCCACAGTTGTCAGTAAAACCTAGTGGGGGCTGCAGAGGCTCAGCACTATTGACAATGATGTTGTCAGTGGATATGCAAAGAGACTGAGGCCATGTGCTTTTGTACACTTCCACATTTGCTGCTGACCTGCAGCCACTCCAGGGAATCTGTTTTAATGTTCAACAGCAACGCTATGTAGTATTTTAGGTCAGGAAGGGATGAACGTTATATACAGTTGAAACTGCAAGGGGAGTCTTAGCCTTAGCATGAATGTGAAGTCTGATTTTGCTGGAAGATCCAAGTTTTTAAAAGAAGCAGCAAGCAGGCATACTTAGTGTGCAGAGTGGGACTGTTTCAGATCTCCATATATGATAAGCAAAAAAGAAACATACCTATTTGAGCTAAGAAAAGTGCAAGCCCTCTTATTTAAAGAACAAGATGTGCGGTGTGTTCTCTGTGCTGACCAAAAATGGTCACAAATTTGTTTGACTTGTTTGAAAAGCAATGTTTTCAACACCTCACGACACCAGTCAATATCATGTTCATTATCTACTGAAAGGGAAGTAAGTAGTCCTTTTCTGGGTCACCCACACCCTTCCTGCAACATTCTTATTTCCTCTGTATGTTCTCCAAGATGAGAGCCATGACTATCCTGCTGAGCAGGTGATATCTAACCAGATCACAGCTAGAGAATTGACTCTTATTTTATCTTTTGCCAGGCGGTGTAGGAATGATGTGCTCACTGAGTGAACAAGGCAAGCAGTTGGCAGTCCAGGTGTCAAACATCCTGGGGATGGACGTATGTGGCATCGACCTCCTGATGAAAGATGACGGCTCGTTCTACGTCTGCGAGGCCAATGCAAATGTAGGTTTCATTGCCTTTGACAAGGCTTGTAATCTAGATGTAGCTGGTATCATAGCGGACTATGCCGCTTCTCTCCTTGCCCCCGGTCGCTTGACGCGGCGTATGTCCTTACTCTCTGTGGTGTCCACGGCCAGCGAGACTAGCGAGCCAGAGCTGGGCCCTCCAGCTAGCGCCGCTGTCGACAATATGAGTGCTAGCTCCAGCTCTGTCGACAGCGACCCTGAGACCACGGAGAGAGAGTTGCTCACCAAGCTCCCGGGGGCTCTGTTCAACATGAACCAGCTAATAGCCAATGAGATCAAACTCCTTGTAGAGTGATGCCACATGTAAATACATGACCAACGTATCTCTTGTAAATTTTTTAAAACCGACTTGCAATGCTGTTTATCGGAGAAGCTCAGGGAGATGAAAGGAATGGGGAGGGAACCAGTCATGGGAATGAGATTTTCTTAAAAGGTTTCATAGGTGCATATTCTGTGGTTGCTATTCTTCCTTTATAATTCTTTAGAACATGGCATCAGTTTCATTCTTCTAATTGGGGATGCCTAGTTCACAGCCCACAAAGGGATTTTATTGGATGCAGCTCTGGTCCCAAGTCTTATTGCTACTTGCATTCAAGGGGCAACACTGTAGCACAATCACACTTTTGGTTTTGGAAAGCTGTTTCACAACTCTCCAGAAACTTCTGTGAAATTGTGCAGTTGTCTCTCTAAGATCTTGATTCTGTCAGTTGTGGAGTGCCTCTTACCTTGTGAAAGCTGAGGTTATTTAAGGCGTGATACTTCACAGGTGCCGAGCTCCTACTGTTTTAAAAAAAAAAAAGACCCATTTTGACGTTGTAGGATCTGGTTCTTAAACAATGAAGCAAGACAAAGTATTTGTTAAACTTGAGCTTTCAGTGCGAACCTGCGACTTCTGCTATTTCAGTATTAACTGAGAGCTTTGTGTCCATATTTGTTTATAACGCTTTTGAAGGGGGATTTTTAATATTTGTGTTTTTTATCATCTTAAATCCTGTTTTTTGGCAGAAGGTATATAGGAGAATTGGTCACGTTTTATTCATGGCAGAAGTGGCATGTTTTAACTATTTTTGCATGATTGGAGGAGATAAACAGCACTGTAATGTTTGGTGTACAAAATAATGTTTAATCCAATGTGAAAAAAAGAATTACATTAGTTTAAAACAAACGTGCATTGACTTGTATTTGTTAGTGTTTTAGTCTTTTTGAGAGATGCTATGTTAATGTTCATTTTTTTTTTAATACATGCTAATCCAACACTCCCTTCTCTATGCCTGCATCTTTAACAGTGGCCAAAGTGAAAACACTGCAAACTGTTTGTTAACAGAACACAGAATTGAAGCCTGAACATCATTCTTTTTTTTGGTCATTTTAGGGGGGAAATCTGGTACAGTATGGAGGAGGTAAAAGGTAGCTGAAAACTCCAAAATACCGAGAAACTCTTTAGGATAAAACTGAAGGTCACTCAATACCAGTATTACTAGGCTTGCACTTCCCAAGTTGAAACTATCTCAAATTCAATATTAATGGAGTTCCAAAGAGTTGTATCCAGGGGGAAAATATGCAGTTCTTAGGTTTTGGGAAACTGCAGCGAATTAAAACATAATAGTAATAATAAGGTTCAGCCAGAATTAAAATATAACCAAAGGACACAAGCAGTGATTAAATGGTTCCTAGACCCTTCTGTGTGCGTGGGTGTCTGTGTGTGTGCACGTATGTGTGTGCATGTGCACTTTGCTCTATCTCTTTGGTTTTTGGGCTGTTCAGCTCCTAATTTTCTTTCCAGGCTGCCTGATTTTCCTCACTCCTCCTGGCTGCGCAATTTCTTATTCAGTCTGAGCTGTTTTGAAAAAGCAGGAACCAAAACAGCAATGCTGAGTCCATTTTTAAGTCCTCATCTTCCTCATCCCTTTCTTATTCTTCCTTCCCTCTGGGTTCATAAAGCACTGAAATTATAGATTATATAAATAAATACAAGCCTTTTTTGTTTTTGTTTTTTTAAAGAACAAAACATAAGACGTTTACAATTCAAAGGCAATCTTGTGAAAATAGGGTTTGTTTGAGGGGGGAGTCATGCGCGTGCAATGCTGCTGTTATCTGGATACTTTAAAGGAGGAGCATGTCCCAGGTACCCTCTGAGGCTCTGCACTTCCCACCTCTCTGGCCCCTCCTCACTTCTCTGCCGCTGTGCTGTTTCACCTTCACTGGGACCTTAAACAAACACTACATGGACGCTACACAGAGAGACTTCAAGAGGCAATAAACAGAACAGTATTAACCTGCTTTCATGGAGGTTTGATCATGCTTATTTGTACAGTATGGTTTTCCTTTTTTATTTTAAGATGGAATGTAAAAAAAATGACCTTTTTTTGTAGAATTAAATATTATTATTAAAATCAAGTGAAAGGTTGACTGTTGGTGTGAACAGGTGGAGTGGACCAGCTGGTTCAGCAACAAAAGTTTCAGCAACAAGTTTTCAGCAATCAGGGTCTTCCCTGCCTTTATTCCCAAGCCTTCAGGTGCACAGGTTATCACAAAAGAAAACAAAAGATTTCTCTTTATGACCCGAACAAATATCCCAACATGGGTTACATCCAATCCAAACAACTATCTGGTAAGCTCTGTCTTCTCAGAGTCCCTTCTCCCATAATCTAATTGTCAAAGAGCTGTTTTTTGGAGTTTCCTGTGTTCTCTTCGACATCCTGATTTGAGTCTTTAGTTTCTACCCTATGTTAGTGCATTCTGAACACCTGTGGGGCAAAGGAGCAGAGCTGACTCCCTGTCAGCTTGCAGAAATCTTCAAAGGCCTCTGCAGTATTGTTACAGTCAGTTAGTAAGTAGAGCTTTTGCAGGAAGATGCTTGTAACCAAACTTCCTGGGTGGGCTTGAGTCCCCACAATGTGTAGGCATGAAGGAAGATGCCACAACAGTAGGGAATCTCTTACTGCTTCTCACCTTTAAGAATTTCCTATTCCTAATCACATTTTAGAGCTATACAAGTTTGCTTAGTAACACATGTGATTTATTCTAAAACACAAGCAGGTAGCTAGCTCCCTTGTGATGAGGTCCTTGTATCTGATTAGTGTTCATACTGCAAGATTGGAAAAAATTGTGCATACATTGCTCAGAAGGGAAAAGTCAGAGTTAATAACCTCACACATACTCATTTAGACAGCAGCTGATACTGCTTACAAATGTGTTGCTGATGATCCAGTGATAAAGATGGGCAGACCTCTATGGTGTACTTCTCCCCTGCTTACCCATTGCTTTGGGTCAACAAGATGTATAAGTGGGGAAAGAAAAAATGGGTTTCATATTTTTATCTGTAATACACAACTAAGAAACATCAAGCCCATCCCAGCCAGGGATTGTCTCTGTCACATTTAAGCCACAGAGCCAGATGACCACTATGGGCTGTACTCCCCTTGTTTCCATATTCTGAGGAACACTTGCCATATTCCAATGTTTTAATAGCACTATTGCAACCTATTACATTCTGGTTTGAAAGCTGATATTGGGAATGGCAGGTAATCAGCCTACACTGTGTTTTAAAAGTGTCAATGCACATCAATTTATAACTTGAAAACTGAGTACAAATTTTGGTTTGCAAAAAAAAGTTTTTTCAACTGAATCTGATGGAAATCCTTATGCTGTTTGCAACTGTTTTTTGTTTGACCTGTTTTTTTTTCTTTTTCTGTTTGCATGTGGAGACTTTTCTTCAGCTGGTCATGTGTTTACTATTTCTATCACTATGTCAAGTCAGGTTATCTATATAGCTTTGTATACTGTTAAGCCTTGTATTTACTGCACCAATGTGTTTTTATAAAACCTTTCTCTGGATTGCTACAATGCCTCATCTGTAACGTGATGGAAGATCAGCACTACATACACGCATGAACTGGTCATCTTTTTGTTCTCAGTTAATGATCAAGCCTCCAATGGCCTTTCTCCTGCCCTGCCTCAGTGATATCTTTTAAGTGCATTATCTGCTCAAGAAATGCCTCTGGAACTTCTGTATATGTCAGGTGCAAAAACAGGGTACTTCAAATGTTGCACAGGACGTTTAAATCAAATGCATGGCATCAGTGACTCTTTTCGATCCTCCTCCCCTCCCCTTGCAAAGGGCTTCAGTCAGTAAAATATGTATAGGGTGTTGAGGGCCTAGAGAGACTTTGTGAAAGTAAACTGTATGTACAGTACCTTTCTCATGGCTCACTCTTTTTGAGAAGGTTTATGGGCTATATGGCTGGTGTGAGAGACACGACCACTCCTGTTCTCTCTATGGAATTGTAGGTGCTCGGACAGGTAACCAATGTTGCTACTGTCTTTTTCTTCTTTTTTTTTTCCTTTTCTTTTTTTTCCCCATTTTTAATTTCTCTGTTCTAGGAATTCTTTTAAAATGTAACATTGCAGGATTTATAACCAGGTGTTTGCTGCTTTTTCTTTGTTATATTCTTTGTCTTTCTTGACCTTGGAGGGCAATTTTTGGAGTGTTCTGATATTATATATTAATTAGCCTGCTGAGAGAAATCTCAAAAGCCCTTGTATTACAGTTTTTTCAGTTGAAATGTTTTGTTTGTTAAAACTAATGTCTCAAACTGATGTGCGGTTCTCAGGTGGTTTTGTAAACTATTCTACTTTGTGCATAAGAAATGTCTTCTAACAGTTCATACTCTTACTGTTCTTTGCAAAACTTTTCAGGAGCCAAAAAAGTCAAACAATCCAGAGAAAAAACTTCCCTTCTCCCCTTTCTGATGGCAAGAGTGAGAGCTTATGAAAAGTCCTTGAGAATATTCCTTCCTAAACTTTTCCCCCCAGTAACGCAAGCTGGTAAAACGGTAAATGCAGCAGTTTGGTGGCATCCAAAACCGACCTGTTGGCAGGTAAATTCACTCTTTCTGCTTCTTTTTTAAACCATCACATTTGCTAACTTGTCTGCCTGTTTTCTTTCCTTTCTTCCTTCCTTCCTTCCTTCTTTTTCCTATTCAATCCATTTTTTTGAAGAATCTTCTCAGAGGATTTCTCCAACAATGAGGCTAAGAGAGCAAATCTTGTGTTTTTTTTTCTTTCTCTCTCCTCCACCCCCCTTCCCCCCAAATAAGATAAATTTTAAGAAATCTTCCAAGCTTTTTCCCTTACTTTGTTCATTTGAGACTACTGTGAGGGTGGTTTAAAGCCAACACTGTGTCATAATGGGGATGGTGTCTAAGTGCACAAATTCCATCATCCTCTTTGAATCTCTACTTTTTTTTCTTTTTCCTTCCAATGTGCTATTCTGGCTTAAGTTTTCACAGGGCTATGGTGCTTCCCCAGGTGTACAGTGAGCACAAACTTAACGGCATCAATTAGAAGTTGACAGGTATGGAAAACTAGTACAAAGACAGTTAATTTTAGGATTAAAACTACATAGAAGGGCTGGGTATTGGGGCATCAGGGCAGATGGAAGAATGCCTCTGCTTAAAGCAAACAACCCAGCACTGATGGTATCCCTCTGGAGTATTTTTAGTGTTCCTCTCACTATAATATCTCAACATCTATAAACACCTAGTTGTTTTTTCACCTCCCAGCCAGTGGTTTCAAATCACCTTGCAGATATCCACAATGTAGTATCTTCCTAAGAATAGGAGAATCCATGATGGAAGCTGAGGCCCAGAAGTAAAGGAGATAGCAGAGGGAGTTCCCTAGTTGGGCATATGATTCCTCAGGCAAGTTTTCAAGATGAGTATCCCAGATAAAATGCATTTTTATCTTAAGTATACTCCTAATAAAGGAGTCCTTTCTTAGCCCTGTTTTAAAAATGTTTTGATTATACAAATAACTCATCAATGTGTCTTCTAGAAAATAGTTATGTCAACAGTGTGTTGAATCACTACTATAAATAAAGCAGAAGAAAATAATTTTAGATAGACGCAAATTTTGCTCTCAGATGCACTGAAATAAATCTAATATCCCTCTCTGGAAGTCAGTAAAGTGACTTCCAATTTTCAGTGGCATAATCAAGGGTTAAATTTGTGCCTCTTTTACAGACCTCCTATATTCACATTTTTCCAATGCTTTCCCTCCCTCCTCTCCCCTTTAAGATGCACCCACTTCTTTCTTCTTGCCACTGGGCAGGCCTATTCCTTTGTTTTTGGTTTCTGTTTGTATATTGACTGCTATAGGATACGGATGTAACACTTTCACACCTGGCTGTGTCTTTTTTCTTTTGAGGAACTCTCTGTGGGACTGTAGTATTCTTTAAAAAATGGGTCTGAATTCTTCTCATCTCCCAATACGTTAGGCACTTGCATCGCTGGCTCTAAATTTTGCACCTAAGATCCATGATAATACATGTTTTGAATGTTCTCTTGGTGGCAGAAAAAGTTAAATTGTATAACATGTGCAAACAGTCTGTAGGGAAGTGCAGAAGAGAGACTATTGCAGGGTCCTAAATGTTCAGCCCCGCACCTCTCTCTGGTTTGCTGGAATGAGTTTCAAAAGATGTGGCTACAAACCTGCCTTTGGTATCCTTTCAAAGGAGAGCAGCTGATTTGTTCTAATTGCTAGTGTTGATGAGCCCACAATAATTCAAACAGCTCCAGCTTTAACACTCCTTTGTCCACATTTATAAATTTGTATTGTTCTTTGCTGTTCACACAACAGTTGGAATGAACAGACTGTCGTCCCTTTGAAAAGTTTCCAAATGTACCTATGTCCACACCCAGCATGTATCCACACCCAAAACCTGGTATTGGTTTTGCTTGTTCGCTGTGCTTTACAAATGGTATTGGGTGAGGGGAGGATATCAGACACTTGATTTAAGCCTTGGTTCCTAAGACAAAGGGATCCCTGTGTGATTATCTGAGTGCTGAACAAGAACTTCTTCTATATGCCCTTATGCTGCAACAGAATAATAAAACTGGTAGGTGGCAGTAGCAGAAGAAGGAACTAATGTGGCTGTCACCTGAGAAACCTGCAGTGTGGGGAGAAATGGAAGACAAAATAACTGAAGCAAGGGGAAGAGAGGAGAGAGACGGAGGTCCCAGAATTCTCCCTTTGAACGGTGAGTCAGATTTACTTAATTCTTACCCATCACAAGAATTGCCTGCATAGATTAGATACGCGGGGCTTATCTTGCTTCTTTCCATCTTCGTTTTGATTCTTATTGCAGTCTTCAGTTTCCATACTGTCTCTGACATGAGCCAAGGTTTAGATACCCAAGAAGACGGCCCATGTCTCCATAAGGCTATTTGCTGTGGAGTGTTATGCAGTGGAGAAGAGCCCCTTTCTGACACCACTCTCTTTTCAGCCTGCGATCAGCCCCAAAGCCTGAGGGGCTGATGGCCTATGTAATTCTTTTATTTCTGTTTAGTGCTACTTTATGTGCTGTTTGCTCTCACATGACTATATAATCCCTTTCTGGAATGTTCCAAGTGGTTTACCATGATATTACCCTGTGGCTACAAATACCACATGTTAAATATATTTAGCATTTCCTCACCAAAAGTACTTTCCTTTAAAAGAGGAACCAGTTTTAGAAGTAATCTGAACTGTTTTCATCCTAGCATTATGATAGTTTTTCATCCATTTAGAGTGTGTGGGGAGCATTAATTACAGCAGTAGAGCAGCCAGCTGTAGCTCCCTAGTTTTGTTGTTCATATTATTACAGATTTTTGGTCACTTAAGATGTCATACCTGCCACTTTTGCTATATAGAGAAGCTACTTGAATGTCACAGCAACAGCCAGAGTTATCTGGCAGCAAATGCAAGGGTTCAGCATGAGGTTTGTGACATGGAGTCGGACCACTCTGCTTAACGTAAGAATGTAAGGGATGCCATGCTAGGTCAAACTGCAGATGCATCTAGCCCAGTGTCCTGTATCTCGCAGTACACTTCTGATACTAAAGGGAAAAGTATTTATTCAGGGCCTAGCCAGAGCGATCAATCCCCTGCCCTGCTTCCCTTGCAGCTTCCAGCATATAAAGTACTAAGAGGTCCTAATATGGAAGTTGCAGCCCTAACGGTCATATTTAATATTACTGAGGGACATTTCCTGCATCAGTGCATCTGAACTGCTCTTGAACTTGGTTAAATTGTTGGCTTCTACAATACCTTGCAGCAGTGAGGTTCACATGTTAATTGCATGTTGTGTGAGAACTTCCTTTTGTTAGTGTTTAAACTGGTTCCTAATTTCCTCCAGTTCTAATAGAAATGACATATTAAATCCTATTTACTTTCTCCGCCTTTGGTTGCTCAGCAAAGGCTTCTCAATGCATGGAGCCCCTTTCCTATCGCTTCTTTTGCTACAGAATCTCCAAGATCATAATCTCATTGGGACCTTCCCTCCCCAATTCTGAATCCTGGTCTCTGCACCATTGTTCTAGGACTTGTGAAATAGGAAGTAAAGGTCACCCATAGAGTAATGTTTAAATCTAAGGTGATAAATGTAAAATGCTAAATTGCTTTTAGGGTGAAATATCACAAAAGTCTTTAAAAATTAAACTGTAAGTAGTGCTTACAAAACCTAGTAAATAAAAGCTTCTGAACCTGGCAGGTACCCTTATAATATTTGCACAGGGAAAATAGATATTATTTATTGTATCAGTCAAGGATGTCAAAGATGTGGCCTGTAGTGTTGGCCTTGGCTTCAGACCAGATCTATATGCAGGGCTGGTCTGCAGGCCCAGGCTGGCCTGTGCATTGACCGTACACCAGTCATTCAGCTCATTGGGCCAAATGAGTTTGACACCCCTGCTTTTAAGTGATGCCCTGGAACTGCAATGACTGACTGCACATTGTGAGTTCTTTGTGGAGGACAGAGATGCAGGGAAAGATTCCTACTTGGGACTAGGCAGTCAGGACTCGTAGTAGAGATGATATCTTTTATTAGACCAACAAGATTTTTGCAAAAAAAAATTATTTAATTGCTTGGAACTAATCATTCATTGGCCAAGTGAATTGAGATGTAATATTCTAGGGTTACCATATTTCTAGTTCCAAAAAAAAAGGCCACCTGTTGAGGGGACACCTTACTCCCAGCCTGTAGCCGTTTTCCCTGCTGCTGCTCCTCACTCCCGACCTGCAGACCCCTGGCCTCTTGCTCCTGACCCACAGTCCTTTGCCCCCTCATCCCTGCTGCTGCCCCTCCTGACCTACATACCTCTGACCCTGCCAGTGCCTCTCACTCTCAACCCAGTCTCTTGCCCCCCCCACCCATGTTGGTGCCCCTCACTCCTGAGCCACAGCCAACTGGCACTGCCAGTGTCCCATGCTCCTGAGACACAGCCACTACCTCCTCCCTCCTGCCTCAGCTGCCCCGCTCTTGACTGGAGTCCAGCTGGAGTGCAGCGGCTCCAGCTTATGCAGGCAGTAGTGGAGTGAGTCCAGCCCCAGCGCAGGCTGGAGGGAAGAGGAGAGGATGCCTGTGGCACCCTCTGCCCTAAGCTGGGGCTCCCATACCACACCAGGCAGCCTAGCCATGACCCCACTCCCCAGGCAGTGCCTCCTAGGAGTGCCTGGCCCTGTTGTGGGTGGGCTGGTGGCAGAGTTCCTTGCTGCCCTCAAATGGCCCTCCACCCCCCTTCTCCTGCTGGAGGGGCTGGCACCTCCGCCTACCCTGTCACAGCCCCAGCAAGGTGTTCATCTAACCTCTTCTTAAAACCCCCCAGGGTAGGAGCCTGCACCACCTCCCTTGGAAGTTGGTTCCAGACCCTAGCCGCCC
>NW_017729022.1:118407513-118417423 GCF_001723915.1 Gavialis gangeticus
TTCCACCACTCGACATGGCTGCCTGCTAGGCATGCATGTGCACATGCAGACGCATGTGCATCCGCTGCCTCCATTCGCCCTCCCCCTGCTCCCACCAGTGGAGCAGAGCAAAATCCTGGATGCTCATTCGGATTTCAAAAAACCACCTGGACAGATATTGGAGGATATATCTGGGAAAGCCCAGATATATCATAACCCTATAATATTCAACTTGATGGCATTTCTTTCAGTAACTTGAAAACTCTGAATGTTCTAAGCATTGAAGACCAGAACTTTATTAACTGCACTGGACACATAGCTGGAATCCTTCCAATAGTGTCTTAAAATGTTGACGCCCAAAAAATTTTACTACCAGACAGGAATAAGAATGGGAGAGAGGGGCAAGGAGGGGAAAGGATAGTCTTGCCAGAAAGTCTTGAAGGCCAAAAGAGATGGTTTTGAGATTAACCCTTCTGATCCCAGACAATATAACTGATGCCTGACATAATATATATGTATACACAGATCATAGCTGTAGCTTTTTTTTTTTTACTTGGTAAGTATTCCTAGTTCACTCTGCTGCTAAATATTTTTTGGTTACTCAATGCTTGCGTGCCTTCTCTGAGCAGTCTCTACTTGAAATCAACAGAGAGCTCTCCTGTGGGAAGTGAGCCTTGGTCATTCTAGAGGTGCAAACTGGGAAAGGTACTTTGAGTAGGAATTTGAAAAGAGATCTGGTCAGTGGAGGTTCTTAAACCCATGGTCAGACCATTGTGTTAGACAGCAGGTTGAGACATTTCAAGAAAGAACAGTCAAAAGTAGGGGTATTGATGTGAACAGAGGTGTGGTCAAGACCAGTAAAATGGCTCTTTGTGATCCTCTAGGATTTCCTCCTGTCTGTTGCAAGACCATCCCTTCACCACCCTTGGCCATGAGTTGGAACAGGAGAGCTGAGTGAGCACTGCAGTGGACCTGGGGCAGGAGCTGTTGTGGAAACCTGCATAATTCCTTCTGATTGTGATAGAGGGTCTTTTGGCCATGTTTTACCCTGGTAAGATGACAGGTTCTTCCTCTGTGAGAGTGAGTGGAACAGGAGACCTGAGAGGTGTGAGGAGGGCAGATCTGTCTGGACAGAACAGTCACTTCCCAGCTCGAGAACACGTCTGCTTTACAGAGCATCTCCAGGAATCTTTTCTCTTTGGCAGTGCTTGGGAAGGGAGGGTATAAAAATGTGGGCCTTGGTTTTACAAAGCCATTTGAGATGAACCTTTGGTTGCTCAGCAAAGGCTTCTGAGATGCAACAGAAGCAGAGCTTTTATCTGTTCAGTTCAGCCCTCCTGGTAAAGGTATCCAAGGGAGAACAGCACGTTCCTTTTCATGGACCCCAAGTGGGGGAAGAGGAATGCATAAATCAAGAGGTGTGGGCTTCAGCAGGCTAGGACCCTGGGGAAGAGAGCTGGAGAGTGGATTAGGCTAGGACAAAGAGGAGCATTTACACTGCTGAGGCAGGGTACTGTCAGGGTACTTCTCCATTTCTCTTGTTCTCTGATATCAGGGTAAGCATGTGAGGGCTGTGTGGGGTCAAGGAGAGGAACTGGGAACAATTTCTGACACTGCAACAAACCTAAACTCTCCAACAGCATGATGAATAATGCAAGAGTTGCCCAAGTGTATCAGTGATAGGATCTAGGTGGAGCTAGATTAGCACACTAAGTGTTTGCTTAGGAGAGGGTTTGTTAAAAGATATTAGTGGGTTTCCTCCCTTGCCTCTGTTTGGCAGTGGTGTTTCCATCACTGCATCACTAAAACAAATAATTTTGCTCTTTTTTTTTTTTTTTTACTAGGGTACACAGAAGTTTTCCATGCTTCAGCATTATTTCTAAAAGTAAAATGCCCAGTGGGGTGGGAGTATTAGCTAGAGGGTTAAAGTTTCATTCCTTCATAGTCCATTCCGTGCCTTTTTTTTACTTTTTTGTAGGAAGCATGGTTGGGATGGGGGAGCGTGGGGGGAGTTACATTTGTGACAAGCAACCTTTTTAGTGCCTGTGCAATAAGGCACTAGTTGCACCCACAGTTTAATCCTGACCTGGTATTTATTGATGTGCTTGGGACAGCAGGCCCTGTGGTTAGTTGGAGGAAAGAGCAGGAGAGGAAACCTATAAGGAGTAGGAATTGTCACTTTTGCCTGCCTTAAATAACTGCATCCTTTATGGCTGGCCTTTTAAAGCATCCTGGTGGGCTTGTGCCACACATCTTATTAAAAGAACAGTTGGCTCCAGAAAGCCCTGCAGTGTTTAGGGTTGAAATCTGTTGGGGGGAGGGGAGAGATCAGGCTTTACAAGTAGCCTAGGCAAGGCCTGCCAGCCCATAATGAGAACTGGCTTCCCAGGATTAGGACAAAAAGTCTGTGCTCTATAAAGGTGACATATCCAAGTGTTATTTTTGAAAAAATAATGTAAATTGAGCAGGTTGTATGGATATGAATGCTTACTAAACTAGTTTTTCCAGTCTATACTAGGGGTTTAAAATACGTTGAAATACTTTACCTAATGTTTTGCTCCAGTCTGTTAGATGCCCCCAAAGCCATCAACCTTTACATTAATTCTGCAAAGGCAAAAGAATTAGATCACATGTCCCAAGTCAAGCATTCAGTCTGCATATGATATCATTCTTGATGGCATGATGGGATGGGCAAATGCTGTTTGCTGTCCTCTACAAAAGTGGTTATTTATGAACTTGTAGAGCATTAATAACTGTCACTGAGTGGTGTCTGCTTTCTGAAGATCAGTGTTCTTAATTTTAGTTTTACTGTATCCCTGCATATTTTTGTCCAGGTATAGGAACTGGCCATTTACACAGGAATGTTATGTCTGAGTTGATATAGGGCAGGGCTGTCCAACTTCTAAGTGCCCAGGGACCATGCTATTCTATCCACCGGCCAGAGGCCTGTGTGGATGTTCTCCCACCCTTCTACAAGGTGTGCCCTTACAGGCACTCTCACTGCACAGTGTAGGGCATGGGCAGGCACTTATTTCGGGTGGAGGGCCGCTTACAGAGTTTTGGCACATGACATGCAGTCAGAAGCAGATAAATATTAATTTTCTAAATTTTTAGCAGCCCTGTGGGCCAGATAGAGTGGCCTGGCGGGCTGCATCTGGCTCACGGGCCGCATTTTGCCCACCCCTGGCGTGGGGTGTAATTGTTCTGCCCAGTGCTCACCCTCAGCTCCCTCTGCTGCTTGCCACATTGACCCACCTCCTGGGGTGAAGGCAGGAAATGGCAGCTGGAGGAAGGGGGAGAAATGCAGGGACATTGGCTTCTGCAGATGGAGAAATGAGGGAACAGCAGCTGGGCAGGAGTCTGGGGAGCTCAATTTAATCCCTCATGGGCCACATGTGGCTCCATTTGGACAGTCCTGGTGAGGGTAATAAGTTACAGGTGGCTGTGCTAGATATGGACCTCAGTTTTGTCACTTGGGACAGAATGGGACCAGCTGACATGTGACGCACATGCCTTTTTATAGTATCATAAAGAGCAGGTTAGCATTTAGAGAAGATTCTTCTAATTAAATTATTTTAATCTAAAAATGTGAATTTCTCAAAACCAAAACTTCTCAGGGGAATGCATTGATTTCAACAAAGATTTTTTATTCAAGGGGTGAAATTTGTGGTGAGAAAGTAGGACAGGGCCCACCCCAGCATGGCTGGTAGCACAGGGGGTAGACCTTTACAACGCACTTGGTATTACTTTTGGGCTTTTTAAAGCAGGCTTTCCCCACTAACATCAAATGCATAGAGGGAGCTCAGCATATGGGGTTTAATTCACTGATGTCTGCAGAGCACTCAGGTTTTTGAAGAGAAGGAGCTATAGAAGTGTATTATTACATAGGTAAATAAAACAAGGACTCTCCTAAGCCTGAAAATGGAAACCTCAAGCTAACAGGTGAGTGAGGCAGTGCTGGAATATGTGCATACTGGTTTGACTTCTCACTGCCTTAAGAACTGTGATGGACTAGGGTCCAGGAACATTGGATGGGGGTGTTGATAGGGGAAGAGGAAGGCACCTTTGCCTCTTGGTAAACTGTAAAGGTTTCCTGGGCCGTTGCTATAAAGATGCGGTTTGCCTGTGTGGTGATAGGCAATTCTTCTTCCTTACTGTTGTTGTGTGGAGCACTACGTGTCATTTAGCCTTTGGGCTCTCCTACAGGTATGAGCCTTGCAGTGTTGTTGTGTGTTTTGCACAGAACTTGAAAAATACTTAAGGTGTTTTAGAAAGAAAATTGTGATGAGTGGCTTGAGTTCTCTTAGAAAAGAGAGGATAACAATACTGTCCCGTTCATCCGACAAACATGCTGATGGCAGAAAAAACACTTACATTCTAATTCCTCACCCATTTTTGAGGCAGCTTCTGGGAGGAGTAGTCCAAATGCAGTCTGTTGTGAGAAGCCTAGTCCTTTCTTGAATGCCAGAAATGTTTGTCTTCCAAGTGGCACATTCTGAGGCTTTGCCAATGGGCGGACTGGAAAGAAAGAGGTTGCAATTTTGATTCTGGCAGACTTATATACGAATTTTCCTCCATATGAAATGTTTTCACAGGAAGATAATGGTGGTGAAAGGTGCTGGATCAGCAGTCACAGAGATTGAAGCCCTCTGTCCACAAGTCAGGTAACCCATAGATGCCAATAAACTTCTTCAGAGCATACAGCTTCCACTGAACCTGGAGGGACCTTCCCTGAGGTCAACAGAGGAGCTTGGTCTCCATGGTCCAATTGGTCCTTGGTGTGTCTGCTGAGACTGCCACCAAGGGGGCCAGTTAGTTGCCAATTGAAGTCGTGCCTTTTGTGATGTGTGTTTGAAACTTCCACTTTCTCTGTCCTCGTGAAGGAGACTGACATGTTCTCTGGCTTATTTCTCTAGGTTTCGTGAAGCAACAAGAGATCTTCCTGCCAGAAACCTTTCCCTGCACCCTGAAAGATAAAGGGAAGAATGAGCAGGCCTGAATAGGTGTGGGTTAGCATGAAGACCAGAAGTTGGAATAACAGCAGCCACAGTGGCTTTTGTAACATGGAAAAGCTAAATAAATGCATTGTGAACTGATTCACCAGTGTGGGGTCTTTTCAATAGCTCTTTTTTTCAAACACGTTGTCTTTTTCCACCCTTCTTTGACTATATTTTCTTTGTGTCGGTCATCTTCAGAAATCTGGTGACCCCACAACTCTGGCTCTGTGAAGTCAGAACCTTACAACTGATTCCATCTTCTCTCTTGTAACTAACTTTTCCTGATCAATTTCATTCCGAAGGAAGCCAAAATACTTTGCAAATTGTGTGTGGGGTAGAGTTGTGATGATTTTGTTTGAGCATTTGTGAAAGAAAACTTAAACTATGCTGAGTAATACATAGTAATAACCTAGCTACACTATGTTTGTGTGTATGTGTGCACACATGCTCACATACACATGCATCACTGTCTTTTACTTGATGGAATCCAAAACTGCTCAACTATGTGTCAGAGGTTGTATACCGCCCACGTTCAGAAGAGATTCTTTAACTGATCAGAGACTCTGTTTCTAATGGGATCTGATTTTTATGCCACTTGTTACTATGAAGTTCTTGTGGAGCCACAATGAAACAGCTACTTTATAACAGTGGTGTTTAAGACAGCCATATTGTTGTTAAAATATGCTTCACAAGGTGATTAGTCACATTTTAAGTAAAAAATATGAGAGATAAAACATGCACATCTTTTTAATGTTTCACTACATCGGCGTAATACAACATGTGCAAAGAAAAACATTTTATTAGCATTGATTTAATAATGTGCCTATTGAAAGCTTTGGGAGGGTGAAAGAGAAAGACAAATAAAGAAGTTTACAAGACATCTGAATTGATAAATCCAGACTAACTTAATCTGACAAAACACAAAAACATCAATTTTACACCTGTCTGCAAAGTCTGGATCAGCACTGAACAAGGGCTTTGTAATATACTGTGAAAACTGGCAAAATTAAACTCTGAACTCAGCACCTTTCCTGAGATCTCCTGGACATGGAGAGCTTAAGTAACAAATATCAGTTTATGATAATGACCGTGGGTTCATACAAGCTGTTCCAGATTCGAAGAACAAAATGTTTTTTTAAAGCTTAAACTTAGCAACTTATTACCACAAGAGTAGAAGCTAGATCAGTATAACACACTTCCTCTAAAAAGAAACACTAAGGCAAATGAATGTCAGTGTCAAAACACTCTTCAGGACATTGGTGCCCAAAGCTGAGCAGGATTCATGAAAAGATTAAGCCTTTATATGAATAAGAACATCCACAGTTTTACTAAATAAAGAATATATCATTTTTTATCTTAGGACTTCATGGCATAAGCTGTATCTGACTGACTGGATCAGGAAGAATATTTCCTATGGGCAGGTTTATTCCTACTGTACTTTACTTGGTTTTCACTCCCTCTGAAGCGTTCTCATAAAGGCCCACTGGTCTGCTGTGGTGTGTCATTTCTATGTTCAGTTGTAGCCCTTGAGGAAGCACCTTGCGGTAATTCAGTCTAGATCTGTAAGACACAGCCAACCATATTGTGAAGCCTGCATTTAAGGAAAATAATTGCAATCTGCTCATCAAGCGTAAAGTGGGATTATAAGGTCCGTATTTCCTATTGCTACCATCTAGATTGTCAGAAACCTGGGCCCAGCGCGCATACATGGGTTTGTAACCTGTATCATGTTAAAATTGATCTACAAAGCTTTCTTGCAACTGGAGGTGGTGATATGCAAAAATAAATAAATAAAAAACACAGGAGAAGTTGCTGCTCACAGTGCCCCAGCAATCTGATGAGTTGTCCAAAGTGCAAACCGTGTGTGCTGAAATTGGCAACAGTTGCTGTTCTGCATGAATCGTTTGCTTTGCGTTTATACTGCATGCTGCTCCATAATTCCTTTGCCACATAATCATTTGTAATTAAAGTAAACAAAGTGCAGTGCTCCCAAGGATTCCTGTCTTCTGGTTGGCTTTCATACATCTGCACTAAGGGATGGTGTTCAGGAAGTTGGGGGTGAGGCTCAAAACAAGAAAAACTACTGTCCTGAGCTCCACCTTTTTTTTAAGCAGTATTGCCCAAAAGAAGGAGCATTGGAAAAATTATCCAGAACCCTGGGTTCTATTCCTACTACTGCCACTGACTTGCTGTGTGTAACTTTAGGCAAATAATATTCGACTGTCAGTGATTGAGTCTACCACTAGATGCTGCATGAACATTCTCCGGCAGTGGCGACAACTGGACTTTGCTCAGCTTAATTTACAAAGCTTCTCATGGTTCATTTTTATTTAGGTACAAGATGAATATGTAATAATGTACTCAGTAGCACTGTTGAGGTGTGTGGACTTTATGTATGTGATAGCTGCTAGTCAAGTCTCTTTAGGTTAGGGGCACCACCTCAAATGAGTTGGTGGTTTAAAGTGGTTAAATCATAATGGTGATAGCATAAACTCCTTCATTGCTGGTGCTGATACAGGAACTGCTGCCAGCTAGACAGCCCTGGTAAAAATAATAAAGCCTTTTTTGTTCTTTCTTTCTAAAGAAGGCAGAGGTAAGGGTGACCTGCTTTCTGCCTGACTTCAGACTAGCACAGCTAGCGCCCTCGCCCTCATCTTAGCTTTGCCATGCACCCCAATGACAGCAGGATCTAGCCCTAAATTGAAGGAAACAATTTAGGATGTGGACTTCTACAAAACTAGGATAGAAGGAAATGGGCGACATTTCTCCTGACTAAGAAATCTGACAGATAAGGGTGTGTTTATTTCACGTGGAAGACAAGAGCGTGAGGCTTAACATACAAAAGCCTTGCTCTTTTAGTTACATTTCGGTTCTGGGATGGAATATAGCACCCCATCTCATCTTGCACTCAGCTATAATCACAGAATGAATTTTAGGGAAGGAGGGAGAATATCATTTATTTAACCCTTTGTGTTTTCAAATGATTGTACCAAGTATGTAAATATAAAACCCTCTGGGTATCGATCAATAAGGCTGCTCCTGGTTGTGCCCACTCTGGGAAAGGATGTTTTCTTACTGATGGTAACTATAACATTAGTGTTGACCCAAGGCAGATTGTAGTTTGCCAACAAATTACTTGGCCGAGGTGAACAGTAGATTTTAACCTAGGATTTGCCTTGATCTGTTAACACTCACGTTAAACCTTTCTGGTTGCTGCCTTGTCATCTTTCCCATCTACATAGTTTGTCCAATAAAAGATATAGCCAAAAAAGCCCTTGCTTATCCAATCCAGGAGTGTTTCCATATGTTCCTAAAATGGTGAGAATAGGGTTATTTACCTAATGAACACAAAGTCATAAGAAAAGTGAATGGGCTTCAGATTTTAGCCTGGTTGGCAATAACCCCAACTTGGGGAAGAGCACCTGCTTAGTGAGTCAATAGCCCCACTTCCATCAGTGTTTAGCTTAGATTCTCCATTTGTACCGACTCAGCTCTTTGTTACTGAGATGTTGTACAGGGTGAAGGCCCTTTTTGCTCTTTTATTTTTCCTAAAGTGCTAGTGGTGTTGGTGCAGTGAATTTGGTAGCCATGACAGCCGGGAGTTGGTTCTTAACTCTTTTTTGCGAAAGGTTTAGTGGTAAAGCACCTTTTTCTGACACAGCTGCTGCAAACAGCTCAGCTATTGCACTTGCCCTGCTGCTGTGTAATTTGGCCTTCTGGGGTTATTTGCATTGGTCGTTGTGATTATCCTGCTTACTTGCATGTTAGTAGCAGCTGGGAATATAATGAATTTTCTATCTGTAGCTATGTCATTATCATTACCCTCTTACTGGTGGAATGTGTGCCTAAACCTACACTCACCAGTGAAAATATTGAATAATTGGAATGGCTGCCATTGGAGGTGACTGTTTTATCTCCCTTGAAGCCTCCATGGACTCTGGACTGGTCTTGGCATGGGCTGCACTCTATTTCAATAGAAGGCAAATGCCTGCCAAAAATAGGAAAGGAAACCACAGACTGGCACATACTTTTGGGATAGGAGTGCAACAGGGAGCCGCTGCCTTTTTCTCATTTCATCTGCTACAATTTGCTGGCTTGATCCCAGTACTTGTCTAGTTCCTACTCTTTGTCTCAGGCCCCTATGCCCGTTGCCCCAAATCCATAGACTTGCTAGTCCTGCAGCCCTCTCCTCACATAATAACATCCTTTTTTTCCAAATCCACCTACCTACAGAAGCCTATCATTGTTTTTCTTCCTCCTCACTCACCCTAGTCTCTCCCTGCTCTCTGGTTGCAAGAGCCTGCCCTCACTCCCTTTCCCAGTCACAGTGGCGTATTCCTCTTTAGTTATTCAGCAACTATTTAGAACCACTCTTTGGTATATACATGACTTGCCAAAAATATAAAAGGCCTATTTGTTTCTTTCTTTTTTTTTTCGCTGGAGGAGATGGGGAGATGGACTGGCCTGTTTAGCCTTCAGATATTCCCCTTCCATACTGCACAGCCCAAATGCAGCTGTACCAAGCTGCTAACGTGAAAAAGATCTGTTTAGTTTTCCTGCCAAAGCTGAAGCAGGCCAGCAGACGGCATTAGTCCTGAGAAAAGTCGGAGACCATACTTTTTGCACTGTTGCATCCTCTTTGTAAAAGGGAGTAATTCCCCCCAGATCTGTCTCCACCCATCCCTGTTCCTCAGGTCTGCCAAGCACTGTTCAAGAGCAAATGCACTATAACAGCATTTCTCAACCCATGGGTTGCGACCCAAAAGTGGGTCACAAGAATGTATGAAAGGGTTGTGAACAAACTTTAAATATGGATCACAAACTTTAAAAATGGATTCTTCTTTAAAGGAGAAAAACATGGGAGATGGTGGGTTTTCATTTGTAGGCTGGCAGACTTCCAGCCTGCTCGCCCCCTGCCCCCCCATGCCCCCTAC
>NW_017729022.1:118417473-118437046 GCF_001723915.1 Gavialis gangeticus
TGCCCCCTACACCCCCTCCCCTGTTCCACACACTGGGGGTGGGAGGCACCAGCAGGGCCAGGGGACTGTTTTCTACTTAAACTATTTACTGGGTCGGGACTGGCCACTGATGTTTACAAATGCGTCCTGGTACAAAAAGGGTTTCATAGTTTCTAGGGTCAGAAGAGACCTGAGCAGATCATCAAGTCCGACCCCCTGCCATGGCAGGAAAGAGTACTGGGGTCAAACAACCCTGGCAAGGGGGTCTACTGCACTAGAACATGTTAATAACAAACAAGTTTAGTCTCCCCTCATCCTCATGTCCCTCTGCCTTTGTCCCTTGGCTATTATCATGATGTAAACAGAGCTCTCAGATGGGTCTCTGGTTATGGGACAGACCCACGCCTTGGTATAAATGATGCTTGATTTCCCTTCGGACGGGTAGTGTTTGTCTGCTGGCTGCAGAACAGGAGCCCTTGTTAAAAACAGAGCTGTGTAGTGTAATGGGGGCCTTGGGTGGGGTAGTGGGGAGCAGTTTTGTTTAGCACAGGCTCTGGAAAACCTCTGTGTAATCTGGCTGGCCCTATGTTCCCAGCTGTGTGTGATGTAAACAGGCAGCTGTGCTTCCACCATGGTTTTTTCTTCTCTTGATTTCTGTCCCTCCAGTGCCTTTGGCCCTGTCCCTCCTTGATCACTTCTCTGGATCACCTTGTCCTCAGATGCTCAGACAGAAGTGACAATTTTTGCCTGATCTGGCCGCAGAAAGCAGTTGATAGCTGTGACCAAACACAAGTGCATGGCTGCAGACAGCTTAAAAATGGCCAATCAAGTGAAAATCTGAACCCTCATTGCATGAGGGGTCAGATGAAAAGGTTTCAAAACAGTTTCTTCTGTAATTTGTCTGTGCTGCCTCCCAGTCTGTCACTTTTCAGAATGGGGGGGGGAAAGGGAGCAGAGGAGTTTAGTCCGGGGGGTTTTCAGCCCCTGCTGGAGGGTGGGGTGGGTGTATTAGAGCCCCCCCCCCGAGGTTGAAGCCCCATCCTCAAGTGCTAGCTGGGGAACCCCTGGGACAGGGGTGGGCAAATTGGCAGATCTGACCAGTGGGCAGACTCCATTTCCCAGCAATCCCTGCCCATGCTGCTGCAGCCAGTTTCCAGGGAGACCCCAGCAGTGGTAGGGCTGTGATAGCATAGGCCTGGGGTTTCCATGGAGACTGGCCCCAATAATGCTGGCAGGGTATGAGGCTAGGCAGGGAGCTGCTCCAGGGTTAGGGCTATGATCATGTGGCAGTGACATGATCTGGAGCCAGGTCAGAGCTGCAATCTGCTGCCAGCACGCCCCTGCCCAGGATGTGTGGGCAGCAGATCGTAGTTCTGCCCCAACTCTGGACCCCCCTGCCTGCTGCAAGATCCTGGGCCCAGAGCAGCTCCCCGCCCAGCTGTGCACCCTGCCAGCACTGCTGGGGCCACTCTCCATGGAAACCCTGGCCCTGCACTGTCACTGCCTCGCTGCTGCTAGGATTTCCGTGGAAACCAGTCACAGAGATGCAGGCAGGGACTGCTGGGAAGTGGAATCCGACGTAGGCCCACTTTGCCCATGCCTAACCTAGCACAAGCTCCCGTTCTGCCCTCCCATTCTGAAAACTGCAGCCTAGCAGGGACCAGGGGCTGTTGCTATGGGAAACTGGCTGCAGGCTTGCTAGATTCCCTTCCCCTCTGGAACCAACAGCGAACTTCTGTTTGATCCAGGAGATCTAGTAGCTCAGAACACTTCCTACAAAGTGTTCTCAGTTACGATGGGGAGCTGCACTTCTGTCTGCACCCTTAGTTGCTCAGTGTGCGACTCTGTTGGCAGGTATCACGAGGAAGCCCTGTCTGCTGCTTCATTCAAGGGCCATAGTTAGAACTGTTATATTCTCCCTCAAGCTCTGCAATTTCCTTGTTACATGACTTTAGGCAAATTTCTTAACTGCTGCTGTCTGTTTATATATGTGGTTGTAGGGAGAAGGTTAATATTATGGCTAAGTAGAGAGAGTCAAAAAGCCTGAGGCTGAATCAGTTCAATCTTCACAGGTTAATCTAAACTGCTTAAATTGAAACAATAAGCAAGTGAACATTCACTTTTCATTCCAGAAATGCATCCACATTCCTACAGTGGCTCAGTGCACATAAATTGCTTTGAAAAAGGCTGAAACTGGTTTAAGATAAACCTGGATGCATGTAGTATCAGATTTAACTGATTTAGGTTAAATCAGTTTATTGAACATCTGTCCCAGATCCCTTCCAGATTCAAGTTAACTCAGTCTCCCACCATCCCAGAATGCTTTGCAATACAACACTCTCCCTCCTCCCCCCCACACACAGGGTGGGCAGGTTAGTCTTGCCCCAAGCTGGCAGGACAGTGTGTTCTGGTGCCCACCCTGCTTCTGGCCTGAGCCACTGCAGGCATTTGGCTGCCCCCTGCCCCACTGCTGTCGGCTTCATCGTGTCAGGGGGCCCCAAAACTGTATCTTGCAGGGGGTTCCAAAAAAATTGTGGGCTGGCCCTGGCTGGAGGAGCCCATGTGGTGGGGGCTAAAGGAGCTGCACACCACTTGTGCTCCCTGGGACGTGGGGAGGCTGCATGCCACCGATGCAGTGTAGGGCTGGCCCTGCAGCGAACTGCCTGCACAGTGTGTGACCCAGGGGTCACATGCCAGTACCCCAACCTCATTCAAGTTGGTCAACCCTGTTCCAGAGCATGTATCAGCTAAGTGTGTAATCAATAGATCTAGTGCCTAGAAGCCTTGATAAGGCAATCACCTAGTTTGAGCTTATCCTTTCCCTCGAAGGTGGGCCAGCATCATTCCCCCTCCATTTTACAAGTTTGCTTAAGACAATAGGAAAGGAGTGACCTCGCTAGCCGTGGAGCTCAGGCCACTAGCATTCCAGGTCTCTAGGTTTGACTCTCGTGGCTTGGCAGGTAAAGTGCCCGAATGCATTTTTCTTTCCTCTTTCTATTGTTAGCATGGATGCATTGGATCTGAGGGAAGGGGGCCTCCCTTCTCACTGCTCCATTGCTGCAGCCAGTACCGACTGAGAAGACATGGTGCCTCCCTAGTGAGTCACTGGGTCCTGTTTCAGCATGCTGGGGTCTCAAACGCAGGAACTGACTGGCAGGGAAGAATGCCCCTCATTGCAATCATTGTGTTTGCTCCCTGCAGTCTGAGGCTACATACCCTCATCCTCATCCCTCTGAAATAGCCAATATGCATTGAAAACAGTTGAGAAAGGGAGCTGGGAATATCAGTGAAAAGCAGCTGCCTACCAGTCATGGGACTGCCGGCTGACACCAGCAGTGTTTGAAACAGGAGAAGAACAGAGGCCCAGTGGAGAGAGGGAAGAGAAGAGGGTTTTTGCAGCAGTTAGGTTTGGAATTTGAGTGCCTGGGCGTGTACAGATTTCAGGAATAACCCCCACATCAACCCTGATTTCATCAGTGCCCTGGAGCTACATAGGGATGGGCCAAGCTTTCTGGGGGCTGGGAGAGCTTCAAGAAATAGCATTCAGCCCTAAGATGCAGAGGCTCAGGAGGGGGCTGCCTCTTCCCAACCACAGCTAAACCCTGTGGTGGGGAGGTGTTGCTTTGCTGCAGAGTGGGCCTTAAAGGGAGTACTTTTCTCTGAAAGGAGGAACATGGCCCTGCTTAGCATAAGGCCGCCCTGCCTTGCAAGTGGCCAAATGCCAAAGCAGGTACTGAAAACCTGCCCTTCATTTCAGGATTTTAGCTCCTGCTCAATTTGAACCGCCCCTGTGGGTTTGATAGGGGAGGAGTGGGGCGGCATTATTCCTCCTCTCCTGGGACGCTGTGCACTAGCATGGGGCTGGGTTCCTTCCAGCCCAAGGTGGCAGCTGTTCAGTTACTGTTCATGTATATTGCTGTCAGCCCTGGGCACAGACCAGGCCCTTGTTGTGCCAGGGGCTGTACAAGCACAACACAATAGAGAGCTCACAGTCCAAGCTGGTAAA
Source organism: Gavialis gangeticus (assembly GCF_001723915.1). Classification (NCBI taxonomy): domain Eukaryota; kingdom Metazoa; phylum Chordata; order Crocodylia; family Gavialidae; genus Gavialis; species Gavialis gangeticus. The sequence goes on from NW_017729022.1 coordinate 118,421,459, forward strand.
CAAGGGCTGGATGCAGACTGGTGGGGGGAAGGCCTGCGAGGGAGTAACAGGTTATGACTGGCCAGTATGTCAGGCAGTAGGCAGCACTGCAGTCCAGCGCTTCTCCTACACCCACTGCACAAAGTGCTTGGGTGCAGGGGGAAGAGAGGGGAAGGCCTCTTGCAAAGAAAGGGGCAGGGCTCTGTGAATTGGCCAGCCTGTCTCCTTCCTGCCAGTACACCTCCTTCCTTCTCCCTTCTGTCATCCTCCCCTGGAGCCAGCTTGTACGTGGCAGGGGGAGGATACACATGCTATTTCCTTGGATAGGAAGGGCTGTGGTCCTCTGTCTTTAGCAGCTGATGATGCCTCCCCTCCTCTCCAGTTACCTGTGAGACTGTCAGTAGAAGCCAGACCCGCTGTCACCTCTCTGTGGTAGGGAACACGTCTGCCTGGCCCTGTGCCACCGAAAACATTGGCACCAGCATGACGGATGTGGTCATGGGAACTTTGCCTTGTGACTGTCCAGACAAGGCTGGTTCAGAAGGCAGCCCTGAGCCTATAGCAGTAATACTTGTGGTCAAGTGCCACCTGGCATGGAGCAGAGCCACCCCCCGCTGCCAGGGAGACCTGTGGGCATGAGAACTGCATTCCCTGGGGAACGCAGACATCCCATACTTTCTTACAACATGGTATTCTCTTCTTCCTGCTTAACAGAGGACCCTTCCCTCTCCTCTCCCAACTCACCAGTAGCCCCATGCATGCATCCCCCATTCCTTGTGCCTCGAGATGAGGGGAGTTTGCCTTGGGCCGGGTGGAGAAGTCTGCTGGAGTCTGCCCTGAGTCAAGAAAGGGGTTTGCCCGATTCCACAGGGAGGGTCCTCTCCTCCCATCAGCTTCCAAGGGCAGAGAAGCACTGGGATCTTGCAGGATCAGGCCCCTGGATCTGCTGACAGGGAGGGAGAGAAGAGCGTGTGCTCTCAAAGCAGCCAAGCCATGCAGAATTACATCAGCACAGCCACTGACTTTTAATTAGATTTCCATCTCTTCCCCTTTGCCGGAGCGGTGGGCGTTTCTCCTCCCCACGTTCTGCATCCCTGGCAGCAGAGCGCACTGTGGTGCATTGTTTTGCTCATGTGGAATTGGCAAGGAGGTCAGAATTTCCTTTCACCCTGGTGTGAGCGAGTGTGCGTGTGTTTGCTTGGTTGCCTGGAGGAGTTTGGTGTCTCTTAATGATAGGTTTTCATCTGTATCCTTGAATAGACGGACCCCTTGGGAGCCAGGCAGGCCTGTGTGCAAGGGCTTGGGCTGGTTGGCCTACGTGTGGAGGCCCGTAGCAGAGAACTGAGGGAATCAAATCTTGGTAGGGGAAGCTCGTCATGCGCGAGTTCATCCAGTCTCTCCCACAACTCGGTCTCCCCACAGCCCTCCCTCAGCCACTTAACAAGTGTATGCTCCCCATGTAACCCTGCTGGCTCTTTGAAACCAGCCCCTGCCCTCTCCGCTGTGTTAGGCCCACAGCAGCATAACCCCTCCTTGCTCCTCAGCTGCGATCCCTGCAATCCTTGCGGTTACAGAGCGGTGGTGAGGCTGCTGGAGGAAGGGGAAAGATATTGCAGAACTTCTCTGCCCCCGCTTGCATTCTCCTGTTGTCGTTCCAAGTGCCTGCGTTGCAGCAGCCGAGAGCACCCCTGGTTTTAAAAGCAGCCTCAAGTTACGCTGGCCCAGCCCCAGACACCAAAGGCCTGACAGTGAGAGGCAAGAAGCATCTTCTTGGCTTCAGCTGGAGTAGCGGGCGCTCAGCCCTTCTGCGTCTCAGAGCTGAGAGTGCCACAGCCAGAGGCCTCCCCCGAGCAAGCCAGCAGTTGCTTGGAGACATAAGCTGGAGGCCTTGCTCCAGCCTGCAAATTGATTGGAATCTATGAGATATAAACAAGGCTCTCACCGCCACATCTTCAGGGGCCAAATTTTTTTTCCAGGGGCAAACCAGCTATTTTCAGTGCAGTCACACCAGGGAGGATTTGGGACCCCCCAATCTTGCCAAAATGGAAAGCTGATTGCATTTTCCTGGGCCTGTGTCTCCCCCTGCTGGCCTTCAGCTATAATGGCCATGCATTTGCATTTTCACAGACCTGCATTTTACATGTTGCCTTTTATACACATACCCTTTTGTCCTGCAACGTGCTGGAGATCTGGCAGTTGGAGTAGATGCGATTAATCGAGTTTGCTCTGCATGTGAGCTAGCGTGCACTGTGCTGCGCCGCATGAAGTTGTATAAGTGGCAAAACTGTGCGTCAGTGCGCAGAAAATGGTGGCAGTGCGCTTTTGAACTAAAACACCTCTGATGTGTTTTAGTTCCAAAGCACGCCACTGCCATTTTCTCAGCGCTGACGCGCAGGTCACTACTTATACAACTGCATGCGCCGCAGCACCGGATACTTTTAGAAGCACCCGGTTCTGCGGTGCAAATGTGTACAAATGCCCTATTCTACCCAGGAGAGCGCACAAACACCAACAGACCTCCGTGTCCCTGAAGAAGGGTATTTGTGCCTGGAAGCTTGCAAAGAACAAATTTTCCAACTGTTTAGTTGGTATAATAAAAGATATCACATCTATCCAGAGAACCTTGTCTGCCTTTGCTTTCCTCACCTTTCAGCTGGTCATCTGGAATCTGCTGTTCCTTGCACAACTGTATTTTCCGGCCCAAAAATAGATTTTGAAAGCAGGAATTTGGTGCTTGACATGAGCACACAGGGCTCTGGTCTAAAGCATTTAAAAAAAATCAAAATCTGAAGTTAAGCAGAACAGAACATCCCAAAAGCCACTAGAAATTGTATTAGAGATTGGACAAAACCCAAAAAAACAAACCCAGAAAAGGTGTCCTGAGGGCGCAGAGCCTAAACACCGCATTGAAATTGGCTGTTGACAACAGCAACATGGATTTCATTGCATTTTAATTAAAATTGAAAGAAAAATGGATTGAAAATGCTTCATTTTCCAAAAGCCGAAAGGATATCTGTATGGCATGTTTAATATTTTTATTTGTAATAGTTCAAGGAAAATATTTAATAATAGGCAATCATTATAATGGCATATGACATAGCCATTGATGCAGGTTTTTTGGGGGAGTTAGAAAGGAAAGTGATGACAGCCAAAGGCTGGATGCTTATGATTTCCAGTGTTTAAATATCAATTATTTCTGTTATTTTTACCTTGCTACCTTCCAAATAGACACAGCAGGTGCATCCAGATAAGCGCACACGTGCAGTTTGTGGCATCACAGGCCCATCTGAGTTGCCGCAAACCGCACACGTTTCATATGCAGGCATTTGTTGCACTGTAGCACAGTGGGTTTTTTGATACCAGGAGATCCTGGTATCAAAAAAAAAAACAACCTGTGTCAGAAAAAAGCGGAGTGGCACATGTGGCAGCAGTGTGCACTGCCTGAAACTGAAGCCTGGCTGGCCAGAGCCACACTCCGGCTGCCGGTCAGGCTCCGCGCTCCTGCATCGCTGCAGCTTGAATCCTGAGAGGCCTCCAGGACCCCAGGTAAAGCTGCTGGGACCAGCCCAGATGCTGGCCCCAGCCCCCCTTGCCCCACCCAGGGCATCTTGCCATGTGCCAGAGTGCACATTCAGGGGTATTCCCCAGGGACAACCAGCAGTGGCACAAAGATGTGCTGCTGCTATTTGTCCCTGGGGAATGCACATTCCTGTTCATGGGGACGCACCCAGCAGCAGCAACTAACATTTATATTCCAAGTATGCAAGGTGAAATCATTTGAGTCATTTAGAATATTTTAGAGTGTTTTTTTAAGTCATTAATTTAAATCAGGTTGTGCCTTGTACAAGAAATGTGAAAAAGCAAGCCATTAGGAATAGACAAAAAGGACCATCATGTGAACTAATTTTTGAGTGCCATGGCTAGTGTATGTACATTGTACTAATAGACATTTCTGCCTATATTAGTTTTGTAAAATTCAAGTAACAAAATATTGGAAACAAGGGCCACAAGTAGGCAAACATTACACAGGTACATATATTTACTCACGTCAGTAGTCCCATTGCCTGTGATGGGGCTAGCATGCATGAGTAGTGGGAAGCACACGTGTGTTTGCAGCATCAGAAGCTAACATTGAATTTATTAACTTTCATTAGTGCCTGCCTATAGGAATAAGTAATGTTGGCTCTGGCTAAATCTGACATGTTGCATTAAGAAATCTGTATTTGGGATGTGCTACCTAGAATCCCCTTTAAGGATATTTGCATGGACTTCTACATTTTTCCCCTGGTCTTGTGTGTTTTATTTTTATCTTTCTGCCTAAAGTAATAACAATACTTAGCATTTATTGGGCTTATCACCCATCTGCTTGAAAGCCTGTTTCCTTAGTTACCACAAATCCAATTACAGAATAATCAGGAGGAGAGGGAAACAGCCAATACAAATTCAACAAATCTCTGATGTATCTTTTCCAGGCCTTATAGTATCATACTTTTAACATCTGATATCTCATAGCTCCAGCACTAGGAGCTAGTATGCAGGCTAGACCTACACTGGAAAGATTTTGGTACCAGAACACCCGAGACAAAAGGCTGGACGGAGAGGACTTTCACAGGAACCCAAAGGAATTAGATGTCTGAAGTCTGGGTCTTTCTGTTACTTCCCTGCAATGGTTCTTGTGAATTTATTGTAATTGTTGGGGGGAAGGGGATGAATTATACATTTGGGAGAGCGGGGCAGCCACTGAGCCTCTGTAGGAAGGGGGTTTAAGGCTGGAAGGGACATTGGGGGAGGGAGGAGGGATCTGGGTGGGAAGCAGGGGAGTGGGGAATGAGACAATGTTTCTTATTCTTACATGTGAACAGAAGTTGAGAAGGTTTGGAAGCACAGTTGGGATTGACTGATTGCTCTTATGAGTGATAGGCAGGGAAGCAGGATTTGGGTGGGGGGTGGAGTTTTCAAGTTCTTGGGTGTTATTTGGGAAGCCTGCTGTTGTTTCTTACCTGGGGGTTGTTTGCAATTATTGTAAGCCTCCCTGAGCCTTTCTGGAGAGAGAAGGATATAAATCTGAATAATAATAAAATAACACCACCATCAATAAGAGCCATCCCAGCAAGCCCTACAAGAGGAGATGTGACTTAGCCTGACAGTTGAGTTTTTACCAGTTCCCTGCACAAAATGTTGTAATTGGCAAAACCGCTTCCTTGCCAGTGTAACCATGACTGTGCTAGGGCTCTGGCCCATATAAAAATGTTGTAAAGAATCATATTCCTAACTCACATTATTAGGCAAGGCAAAATTCCAAATGTTGACCTGGTGAAGTGAATGAAAGTCACGTTTCTTTGGAAAGTGATGAGTCTCCCCTTCCTGCTGTAATGAATGCTTTTCCTAGTACTGCAAAGTGGTTGGATCTTGATCCAGTTACTCTTCCAGGACTCAATATAGGCCTATCTTGATGTGGCTGATTTTAGGGAGGTACCCTCATGTGTGAGTGAAGGAAGAAGTAGCCCAGTGTGCAGGATTTTAACCTGAAACCCTGGAGACCTTGGCTCACTGCCTTGTTCTGCCAACATCTCCCTGTGTATCCTTGAGCAAATTACTTACACTACCCCGGGCATCAGTTCTTCCTCCAGCCTTCATAGCCTCACAGGGAGACTGCCAGGATAACCGCACTGCAAAATGTTTGCTTTTGGGCTGACTTGTTCCAGATATTTTCTTTCCAGAAAGCTGGAGCAAAGACATTTTTGATCCCCTAGGGTATACGTTTCTGGGAGCCCTCTTCCCACTCAACGGTTCTACAGCTGAAGTGAGTGAAAATTAGAAAGCTGAAAATGCCTCTCTCTCTAATGGTCAGAGATACCCATATTAATTGAGAGGGGTGCATGTTATGCTGTAACAAAAGATCACATCAGAATGCAGCTGCACAAGGGGGCAGAGTTAAGGTGAAAGACAGCCCAGAGGGCAGTGCTAGAGGAGCTGAGCAGTAAGTAGCAGCAGACAAAGGAATGGCTGTTTCTTGCTGAGAGAATCCTCTCTGCAGCTTCTGTCATCTCAACGTGGAAAAGACACAGGCAAATTAACTCACTTGGCCTGAGTTCTGTGCAAGACAAACCTAAGAGCCGTACAGGTGACCAAAGCAGATTCCTGGTTAAAAACCGAGTGAATGCCGCAAACACCTAGCAAGCAAATACCCAGCTCTACTATCTAGGGATTGCTCACTCAGCAGCCTGCTCTGGGGTGGAACAAGGCAGATGCTGTGCCTAAATAACATTGGCCACCATGTTATGACAGGAGCTGGAGAAACGAGTTCCCAGATAAATGGATCATGGGCTAATTTTTCTGCAGTTCAGTGGAGGCCTGACCATGCTGCCTGAGATGGAGCAATCCACATTATACTCAACAAGGCCATTGCTCGAAAATGTTGAGGTTACAAAGCACTCAGAAAATCAGAACTGCCAAAATTAAGCTGCTTGTACAACCTTAATTTGGGGTCTTTGCACGTGTACATTATGAGGTAGTCTGCCTCATTACTCTTCCCACCACACCAGGGCCTCATTCAGCGCACAGGGTGGAAGGCTCTTAATGAGCAGTGAGTCGCTATCTTGGTTTCCCCTCATTGTTTGCATTACTCAAACCCTGCACTGAGGGGAGAACTTAAATTTCTCTGGAGCTTTTCTGTGGTGCTCCTACTGTGTTTGAACACTTTGCAAGCATCAAACATCCATTCATTTTCACAGCATCCTGGCAAGATGAGAGACTAGGCTAACATTGTATTTTCTGTAACCCAGTTGCGTTCCCCTCCTCACCCCCATCCCTCTTATATTAGTTGCTTGCTCAGGTGCTTGGTATTTCCCTACTGGCTTTGTCATCTTTTTGGTTCATAACTCTTAACATCTACTAATAAAATTCAATTTGTTCCCATTTCACAGATGGGATTGGGGCACCAAGAAGTTCAGTCAAAAGAATACACTAATTTTGTGTACCCAATTTGGGTTGCCTAGAACAGGGGTAGCCCGCTTGCAGTCCCAGTGCCACAAGTGGTATGGGTATGCAGCAGATTGGGGAGGGAGCAGAAAGCAAAGCAGCAGATTGGACAGGGGAAGGGGATTGGAGGGGTGCTCGAGGAAGGTGAGGGGCTGACTTGTGGCACGCTTGCCAAAAAGGTTGTCCCCCACTGCCCTGCAGCATGATTCTTTGGCACATTTCACACTGTACAGCACTCTCCATCTGTTCAAAAAGCAGCAGTTCAGTTGCAGCTATGGGCACACAGGACTTCTGCAGACCAGACAGCAAGATCTTAATTTGGGCATCCAGAGAAACAGTGGACACCTGTAATGAGCTTGGTTTGAGAGATTTGTTCAGCTTCATCACACCACACAGGATATCTGAGGTAAGGCAGGGACGGATGTGAGTTCTCTAGGTCAGTGTTTCTCAAAAGTGGGTTGCAAGAATATTTGAGAGGGTTGCGAGCAAACTTTAAAATGGATCAACAGACTTTAAAAAATGGATTTTCCTTTTAAGGAGAAAAATGTGGGAAACCAGGGTTTTTCCATTGCAGGTTGGAGCCCCACACATACCCCACCCTGTCCCACACACCCACCCTCTGCCCCACATATTGTGGAGCTGGGGGCAGGGGCACTGGGTCAGGAGTGAGGGGCACTGGGTCGGGACTGGCCATCAATGTTTACAAATGGGTTCTGGTACATAAAAGGTTGAGAACCACTGCTCTAGGTCACTATGAAGCTGGTCTAACCATGAACGTGTCCTCTCTCTTCTTACAGTTGTGCTTTTGGCCTCCTTCCAGTTTCTGCAACAAACAAGGCCAGCGTTTTGCTAGCAGCATCATTCAATAGCAGCCTTAGTGCATCCCCAGAGCAGGATAGAAAAAATAGCATGAGACAGGTGAATTAAAGACAGTCTTATGTATGGATCCAAGGGGAACAAAATCCAGTTTTCCAGAGTTAGTATTGCCTGTGTATTCCCTAACTCTCAAGGGTGTGATGCAGAAGACTTCTTCTTTCCAAGATTTTGGCTGCAACTTCCTAGATTTGAAAAAAAGTAAAACTGAAAAACAGAAATTCTCTTATGCGGTATCGTATGGATATGGACATGAGTCACCAGGAAGGTTGGAAGCCATCATGCACAGGCTGCTGCCATGTGAGCTAGCCAAATAACTTACAGCAGCAGCACTTGGCTGTTATCCATATAAGGGTCAGCCATAGAGAGGAAGGAAGCACTTACTTTGCCAGGGCTGTCACAGTTATTTGCTGATAGCAGACCAACAGTGAGGTGTGGGGATCTGGAGCTCCATTCCAGGCTTGAAGATAACCTCAACTAAAACCTGCCATCTTCTACCCATTTTCCTCAATCTGAACTCTTTCTGCTCCATCCCTTCCAACTTGTCCTGCTCCAAGTCCACTGACTCCTTGTTTCTGTCCCATTTTCCTCCTCTTCAAGACTATCCCAGCTTCTACTAGTCAGTTTTCTGACCCTTGTATATGTACATCTTCCCTACTGCCTATAAGGGGCAAAACAACTGGTTTTGGGCAAACAGTCTGACAGCCAAGTATCACATACATTACCAGCAAGGAGGTGGGGGACGAGGTGTTTGCCTGCTCTTCATTTCCAATGACGCACAGGGCTGTGAGAAAGCCTGGATGGGGCAGGCCTCAGGTAACCCAAATAGTTCTGGTTCTGGTTTTCAGAAGTTCAAATACACACGGCCTCCTGACTCCCTGTAGAGCTACCCATGCTTTGCAGCATCTCACAGCTGCTATCCACCTGGAACTGTGCCTCATCACCTCTTTCCCGCCCCCTTCCCTATCCAGGGGCTATCTGCTGTGCACCTTCTCTGTGGGCCCCAGACTCTGTAGCAGAAAGACAATGACTGACTGGGCTTGATGAGCCTACATCTTATGCACCACTAGAGATATGTAGAGCTGAAAGTCACCAGCCTCTTGCATTTAAAAGGACTTGCAAGCCCCTAAGTCTCCTTCCCTCCAAGCAGGGTGAAGGGGGACCCTTCTCAGTGAGGAAGTAAGGTGCTATGCAGGTGCCTTAGAGCTGGCCATGACAATACGTACCTGTTCACCTCCAGAATATCATCAAGCAAAGGCGGCTGCAACCTCTTTGCTGCCCTGTCATGGATCTGTGCAAATGTTCCAGTGCATGGTCAGTAGTCTGTGGGCCCTTTCAGACTGGGAAATGCTTTGTGCAAGCTCTGAGTCTGTGGATCTCTCCTAGGTTAGCACGGGTCATTTTACTCTGGTTTGGGAGCTCCTGTGTAAAGGTCAGACTGGGCCTGCAGAAGGGACCTGGGACTTGGCTACCCACAACACCTTTGTTCTGCCTGGCCAGCTGGTGAGTTTTGCTTTGGGTAGGAACTGTTTTAGAAATAAATAATTCTCCTGTGGGAGGGCACAGTGGATTAAATGCACCCACACAAAATGGTTCAGGGACTCAAACTATTTCTCAGATGGCAAAAATACTGTAACAGGTCTGCTGGCCCTTGCGCTCCTCATCCATGTTCTCCATGTGATTTTGAGAAGCCATGGCTTCAGAGCAATACAGTTTGGCCTCTTCCAGTTTTGGCCCTTGGGGTGCACCTCATCCATCATTTCATAACTGCTGCAAGGGTGTGGGCCATGCCAGGAAGACAGCGTGCTCTCATCCCCTGCCATCCCAGTCTCGAGCTCCCCACACAACTCTGCCAGCAGACCCTAGTCCTGCCCTGCAGGCTCCAGACCTGGAATCCCCAAGCAAATCTGCCAAAACAGATCATATTGTTTATGCTGACTGCATTGTGGTGTGGCTCTTCTAAAGGAAGTGTTGGATATATTATTACTTAGGTTATTTAAACTAGGACTGAATATAGCCATGGAGAACAGGGAACAATTGTTCATAGGCCCCATGGGAGGGAAAGGATGTGACTTCATAAGTGGCTGCAATTTTTTTAGGAATCTGAGTGCCAAATCAATGTATACAACTTGGAGAAAAAAAAAAGGAAATTGCTTCAGTCAAACCTTCCAGGTATTTTACAGACAGTGCCAAGAATTTCAGAAGATACTTCTTGTGGGGACGAGAAATGAAACAGCGAGTGTCTAAAGAGAGATGATTCTTCATCATTAGGGCACCAATTACTGTCAGGACTTGCGGGTCAGAGGCAGGGATGACTCAGGAGGTGGGGGGCATAGGGGATGCAGCCCCCTCTTTTGGGGCACTGGTATAGAGGGATGGGATACTCAACTCAGAAGCCAAATGTCTGATAAAATCCGAAACTGAACTCCACTGCTGCACTGGAGTTAAATATCCCAGAGCATCCTAAAAAGCCATGGAAAGAGTTAAGATTTGACTTTTGGTTCAACAGCAGGGATGGGGAGGAGACTGGAGGTTCAACAGGGGACAAGCTGAGGTACTGTAAGGGGAGAGTGTGACACATGTTAGGCACAAGCACTCATGTGAACTGTGAGCATCATTCAGAACAGCTGCACCATAGCACCAGTGACAGCTGGGCCCTTACCAGCATAAACTGGCTCTGCCCATTCTCCAGGTGTACTCCAGAGTGCTGGAGCTCAGCTCTCATGTAGTAGATTGCAGCAGCAGCAGGTGCAGGCACTAGGCAGGTAACACCCTCCTCTATGAAGCTGCTGTCTTGGACAGGAATCACAGTGAGAATGCTGCTAACTGGCCACATCTCCATTTAACACAGAGACCCCAGACCCTACCCTGCTCTGGGCTTGGCTGCAATGCATTTGAAGTGATTCTTTTGCATGCAGCCAGCCACTGCAGACTTCTCCCCGACATAGTGCACCATAATATTTGCCCGAATTAATGCACTCAATTCTCTGGCGGGGTATCCTACAGTGTATTGCTCTACTGCTGGGCTCTCAGGACTCACGGTGAGACACCAGGAGAATCTTCCCAGCCCCTGCTCTCCTGCAGGTGAGGTTTGCTGAGAGGAGATGGGAGCTGAACAATACATAAGGTAGGGCTTTTATTTTGGAAAACCATTAGCGTCCCTCATGTTGTTGATCAGATGTGAGCAAATGTGTGGAAAAAGAAGCTTCCTGGTGACTGAGCCAAAGACCGCCCAGGTTTCCAAGGGTTTATGAGTGTTTGGGACTCGGCAGCTGTTTGTAGACATTGTGCTGCAAAAATATGCAAAAAATCCTCCGGAGAACCTGTGACCAGCCATAAGAGGATCTGCAGTGTATCAACCAAGGGGCCCACGGAGCACGTCAGTCTGAAACTTTCAACTCCCGGACTCTCGCAAACATCCTTCCTGCTGGTACGGTAGAAACATCAGCTTTCCCTGCATGCAGCACTCAAAGCCGTGTTTGGTTTTTTCCTCCTTAAGCTAAGCAAGCAATAAAACCTGACAGACCTTCGTTGCTATATCAGCTGTAGAAATAGGTCACTACTTGGAGCAATGGAAAACATTTCCCACCTGCTCTTGTCTCAACTCTATGCAAATGCTTTTGCAGTTTTCTCCTTGGACTGTCATTCCAGCCAGTACTTTCTCTTTTCGGAAAGAGTCAAGCATTGTGGGTTGAAGGATTTGGTGCTGTGTACGCAGTCCTGTTCCACTTTTTTATACTGCCCTTTCCTTTTCCACAGGGGCACGCCGGATTGCCTCTGAGAAGCTACATTCAATCCCTTGGCAAATGTGGAATCATCGCCAACAGGCAGAGGCAAGTTTTCCATGTTTGCTCCAGTGCACCAAACAAAACCCGTAGGCTAGGGTTGATTTTCCTTTGGAAGTTCAAGGGAAATCAGATAAGGAGGTGGTGACAGACAAAGCTCCTAAATAATAAATTGATCTCACTGCTTAGGCATTTTCCATGGAACATTTTTGTCCCATCATATCTCAAAACTGGCTTGTCTGGAAATTCCCAAGTTGCTGTATGCCATTTGGTTTTCTCTTGGGAAAACTAGTCTCTTTGTCAGGTTTCTGCCAGCTGTGCTACTTCCTAAGCCAGTGCTTCTCAACCTTTTTAGGCTCAATACACCTCTCAACAGACTCAAGGCACCCCTCAGTAGATCCAGGGCACCCCTTAGAAAATGCCAGCTCCTAGTTTTTACTTGTCTTCTGACTATAGAACAAGAAAAGAGTAATCCTTCTGTTGCAAAGAACTCAGAAGGCCACAGCAGGTCAGAATGTCTTTAAAGATTCCTGTTTGAAGTCTCTGAGTTTATCTTGTTAATCATGTCTGCACAGTTGAAAGGATCTCCAGGTACTCCAGGGTGCATTAGCACACTGACTGAGAATCATTGTCCTCACCAGTATGCCTTAGCTCTTGGGTGCAGGGGACACATTCAGAAGCTATAAGCAGCTAGCTGGGTCTTGTCTAAGCTAGCAAACCTCCTAGCTATACTAGCAAATGTACTGGAGCAACTCCATCAGGAACAACAGCTGTAGAACAAAAGCTGTTCTACAGGCAGAACCCAGGCCTTGTGACATCTAGGCTGGCACAGGTGTATATGTCTGCTCAGGGCAAAGTTAGATGACAAGGCGGTAAAAAAAAAAATCCTGCCTCTTGACTATGCTGCAGTTTTGGCACCCATTGCTCCCCCAGCGGAGTCAGGGCTGTTATGCCAGCAGAATTTGTTGTCTCGGGGCAGATCTGGTGTGTGAGCTCTCAGCAAGAGTCTTACTTTCTATGTTATATTTTGCGGTGACTGGTACCTGGGTGTCTAAGCAAGAGTTTTGGTTTGGTGCCTCCAGCAATGCCATAGCAAGCGGGGTGCGAGCAGGGCGACTGCCCTGGGTGCCGAAGCAAAGGGGTACCAACAGGTGCTACCCAGCTGAGGTGGGGCATGGGATGGAGCCATGAGCAGTTTGTTTGTTTTTTTGGGGGCGGGGGGGGGAGGCGGGGACAGGGGAAGGGCAGCTCCCGCCACTGCGTGCACTACTGGGCAAGCGTGGTGGGGACACGTGCCCCCAGATCTGTGTGCAGGACGAGGGTGGGCTGCCATTGCAGGCTTTTCCCCGGGCACCAAACTTGGTTGCTATGGCACTGGCCTCCGGCATTCTTTGCATCACTGGCTGAGGAGCTATAACTTGAGAGCCAGGAGGGTTTGTGTTTTCCTGTGGCAGGGGCTTTCAGTGCACTGGTGCAGGAAGTATTTGCAACATTGGCAGGAGGCTTGCGTTCCTTTCTGCCTCTGGACCAGGGGGAGAAACTGCCTTGTCCCTTTGTGTATGTAGAATTACTCTGCGTGTGTGTGTGTACACAGAAGAGTGCTTACTCTGTGACTCACACATTCACGCACTGGATGTACTCAGGCATTCGGCACTTGAATATTGCACATAACTGCTTTGATCCTGGCCGGATTTGCAGGGGGGTGGGAAGAGGGAAGAGCACTTGAATTCAAGTGACTTTTTCAGCATACCAGAGCCAGCTTCCTTCACAGGTCGTGCATGTCTCCTCCCTCTGTTCCCCACCCTGGTGCAGGCCCTGATTGGTGGACTGCATACCACCAGCAACTTGGCAAGGATATAAAACTGGTACCACAGTACCGAAGACAAGCAGCTCTCTGTCTGTGCTTCTTTCCCACCCTGAGTCCTGGAGCAGAGATGTCTGGGTAGCTCTGCTTGCAGTGGTGTTTTGTAGCAAGGCCCTGCAGTGATGTGGCTTCTTCTTGGTGCTTTGGCCCTCCTACTCCAATTGGCCACTACATACAATGCTGTCCCGTAAGTCACAGAGGGGAAGGGTTTTGTTCCAACTCCCGGATCCTGGAGAGGAGGAGGGAGAGGGCAGGTGTGAGGGAGGGAGAGAGGGAGGAGCAGGGCCATATGTAGGGGGTGAAGGGCATATGGTAGCCAGAGGCATTAACAATTGCTTTACACAGAGGCTTTCCACCCTTGCATGTGAGACTCAGCCAGTCTTACGTGAAAGGATGTAAAGCTTCTGTGTGCAGCAGTCCTGCATGCTCTCATGCTGCCAGTCAAGCTGGGCTGGTCCTCATGATGCACATTATCAGCCCATCTGAAAACCGGTCCCCTGACTGCAATAACGCACCTTTTTAAATCAACCCAACCTCCACTTAAGTTGTGTCCCTCTCCCCACAGGGGCTATGTGGTGGTGCTACCGGTACAGCTGACCTACCCTTCTACGGAGAGACTGTGCATGGACCTGGGAGCTGCGAAGGAGCTCCTGAAGCTCAGCATCACCCTGGAGACGAAGGTCAAGACCTACCAGCTGCTGGATGGGTTCACCTGGGATAAGAGACAGTTCAAGTGCTTCAGCTTCCCGGTAAGGATCAGGGAGGGTGCTGCAGGCAGGGCAGCTTCAGCAGTGAAGAAGACTTGATTCACAAAGACATTTAGTCAGATGCAGACATACTAGGGAAACTCCCTCACTGCTGCTGCTCCCATGGGGATGTGTCTGCTGGCATGACTGCACTGGCTGCATGACTGGGTACAAACCTTTGTGTTTACACATCCGTGTTTATGTCAGTGGTACTGAGAGCTCCTGGCCTGCTCTCCTGGGCCTGGAAGGGAGTATAGGAGCCAGAGGGAAAAGTGCAGGCAGGAGCAGGCAAGCAAATACTGGTCTCTTTTTACTAACTGGTACCCACCTACAGCAGCAGGGGAGGCAGCAAAGCAGGAGGCAGAAGATGAAAGTGGCTATGCAAATGGAAGGCTGATTACCTAGCACCACTTGGGGCCTTGGTGAGCTCTATAGGCCACCCCAAACACCAGGGGTGGCTGAGGCAGGTGGCAGTGGCCCAAGGCAGGGTATTTGTCCAGCTGGCAGAGGGGCTGGCCCTAGAAGAGCTGTTGCTCAGACTGCCTGCCTGCTGAGGCAGACCTTGCTGCCATCCACATTTGGAAGGTGCTCTGCCCCAGCTGAAGGGTAGAGGCAAATAAGCACCCATGTAGAAGGCCTACAGTAATTCTGCAGCCAGATGTGAGGTCTCACAATCTCATTGGAAGAGGGGTCAGGCACATCATAGCTTGCTGCTGGTTATGCTCTGCATATGCATAGTGTTCAGGCTCCTTGGGGGCCCTGTCTGTTTACTTCATGAATGCCATACCTAGAAAACATAAGTATGTGATTGCAGTGACCTGGTTGTACACCCTCACTCCCCACATGACTGTGGGAGCAGCAAAAAGGGCAGTCAATAATTTCCTTGTGTATACACATCTGTCCTGATGTCCAAGGCAGGGTCCATGTTCAGTTGCTGTAGGAACAGCACCTCTTAGATCTAGGCACTGGCTGGACCGACTGACCTCCATGATCTCTTGGGTCCTGGGAAACTGCAGGATCATCATTGCTGGTACAGCATGTCCCGATGGCAGCACCTGTATCCATGTGCACACAGTGCAGGGATGGATGCAGAGGACTGAGCATGGCAGGACTTCCCAACAAGTGCTGTAAAAGCTTTATAGCAGGGCTTGTTGACTGGGGGTACGCATACCCCCAGGGGTACTTAGGCCATAGGGGGTACATGTGGGTGGGGATGGAGCGTGCCCTGGGGTGCAACAATGGCGTCTCCCCTGGTGTGTTCCCACCGTTCCCCTCTTACCCAGGGGAGGGGGAGGAGCGCACCAGATGCCATTGGCCCCAAACATAACACTGCAGCACCTCCCCTGCCCCCTTCCCCCCC
>NW_017729022.1:118437256-118439043 GCF_001723915.1 Gavialis gangeticus
CACTTTCTTCCACCCCCTTCCTGGAGAGCAGTGAGGGTATGAATGGAGGGTGAAGGGGGTAGTGTGCTTCTGTGCCCACTTCCAGGAGCAGGGCCGGGGGGGGCCAGAGCAGTGGCATCCCTCTGCAGGCTGTACAGGCACTGCCTGGCCGGCCAGACTGGGGGGCTCGCACATGGCAGTTGCTGCTGCTGTTGCCACCCACCACCCTGTGCTGCTGCCGTGCCTGTGCCACTTTCCCATGGCTGGTCGTGCGTGTGCAGCTCAATTGGCTGCTGACAGGCTGGGTGGGAGGCCCATCAGCAGCCCTCAGAGGAAAATGGTGTGGAGGTGGTGGTGGCATGGGGTGGTGCGTGGTGGTGGTGGCAGTGGCAGCCGCTGCATGTGAGTTCCTCCCCCACTCCCGGCACTGCTGCTACACACTCCCCCCAGGGTGGTATAGGGGGCATGTACCCCCAGATCTGTGCAGGCTGCCACTATGGGCTGGGGCTGGGGGTGTGCCAGGCTCTTCCCAGTGGTGGGGAGTTGAGCCATACTGCACTCGGACCGGGTGGTGGTGGCGCTGGGGGGGGCCCTATGGTGAATTCTGGAGTTGCTGCAGCCCTTCCTGTAGCTCTGCTCCCAGTGCTGCTGCTGCCTGCCCTGAGCACAGCCTGGCCTGACCCCCTGCCAGGAAGAGCCTGGCACTGCCTCAGCCCCAGCTGGCCCGATGTGCAGATCTGGGGGCATATACCTCCCCCACAATCCCACATGTCCTCTTGGGGTGCACGCAGTGGCAAAAGCTGCCTTGCCCTCCAGATAAGCCGCTAGCAGCTCCACCCTGCGCCCGCCCTGGCTGTGCAGCGTCTGCCCTAGCCCCATGCCCTCTCTCACCACAGAGGCCTCAATCTGTCCCTGTCCCCACTCCTTTATAAACAAGAAAAAAATATAAGGGCATACAGGGGTTGAAACTTTGAGTCAGAACGAGTACACTTATTAAAAAAAGTTGAAAGCCCCTGCTTTATAGTGAACAGTTTCTGGGTATGACAGATAGGCGTATCAGACAATGGGATTATGACCATTGACTCAGTGCGGGTGTAGGAGGAAACAATGAAGAAGAATGCAATTCTACCATACCTGGAGAAACAGTAGAAAAAGGAACATGAAGGGCTTGTACCCCGACAAGGCTTTGTTCAGTGCTGTGCCAGCCACCAAAGGACAAGGCTGCTGTTCTTCATGCCAAACTGCCTCTTCCTAGCTGTGATCTCCATCGCTTACACAGAGCAGCTGCACAGCAAAGCAGTGCACTAGGTAGTGCGCAAACCTTGGTTGCCTGGGGCATGTGGATGAGGGGTGGAGAGGCCTGGAGCAGCTGAGCTCCAAGAACACAGGCCTCCTTGGCCCTTGCTAGGCATTCTAGTAGTAGGTTTCTTATTTTCCCATGAACTGTGCACTACTGAGAAGTATAGGTGCAGGTGTAAGACAGTTTTGCTCCAGAGTATTCTCAGGTTACAATGGAAGAGAAGCGGAGAGGATACAGTAATTACACTGGAGGGAGTGGTGTTCTCATGCCTCAAGTTGCTTTTGAGAAAGTCAGAAGTAAGTCTCCACTGGAGAACATTACCCTGGTGTTCTTGTCATGAAGTTTAGGTTAGATATTAGGAAAAAAATTGCTCACTAGAAGGGTAGTAAAACACTGGAACATGTTACCCAGAGAGGCGGTGGAATCTCCATCCTTGGAAGTTTTTAAGACCTGGCTGGACAAAGCTTTGACTAGGATGATCTAGTTGGGGATGGTCCTGCTTTGAGCA
>NW_017729022.1:118444043-118450535 GCF_001723915.1 Gavialis gangeticus
TCTCCATCCTTGGAAGTTTTTAAGACCTGGCTGGACAAAGCTTTGACTAGGATGATCTAGTTGGGGATGGTCCTGCTTTGAGCAAGAGGTTGGACTAGATGACCTCCTGAGCTCCTTTCCAACCCTAATTTTCTATAATTCTCTGTGTCCACTGATATTGCCAGCTTCATTCAGGCACAACTTTCCTTCAGTGCATGCTGACTCCTCTGCCACCTAGTGGCCAGGTGCTGCAGTAGCACCTACTTCGAGCCCTGAGTTTGGGAGGGCGGGTTGTGAGCCAGCTCTTTGCTACAGAGTAAAATCCGCGGTAAATTATTCCAGAGCAAATGTGCTACGAGCCCACACCCATCAGGTAATCACGTGAATACCTGATTTGGGCAGGAGTTAACCAGAGGTTTTTTTTTCCTGTGTGACCCAGGTCCCACCTCCTGAAGGGGGCGTGAAGGAAGTTGTCCACATCCAGATGTTTGTGGACGAGAATAAGATAGATGAGAAACAAGTCCTGATCCAGAGTATCAACAGCGGTACTTTTGTGCAGACGGACAAGCCCATTTATACTCCAGGCCAGCTGGGTAAGGAGCCAGGTGTTGTAGAGACCTGCTCACTTGGTATCTGGGTGTGTGTACAGGCCTTCATCTCAAAACCACATGGAACAAATGCAGTGAAATGACAGATACTACCTCTCTCCCCAACCTCCATCTCCTGAGCTCATGTACTCCTTTTCTTCTCTTTCCACTCCCCTCCTTACTCCCACCTGTCTAAGGCCTGTTATGTTCCCAGCTATTTTATGAGGAAGAAATGATGTTGATTCAGGTAACAGCCTGATAGGGGGCCTCAAACCTGTGTGCAGCCAAGGCCAGTGGGGAGGGACTGATAGCTGTGCATGGAGATCAAGCAGAGAGCTGCTAATGTGCTTTGTCCCATTGCAGTGAGGTTCCGCATCGTCACTCTGAACAGCAGTTTCATCCCGTTGAATGATGTGGTGAGTAAAGCTGCAGGGAGGGAGAGATGGAAGAAGAGAGAGAGTACAGAGGAGGATGGGGGTCATAAGGAGTAGGCAGGAGGGGACCTTGCTTTGTTGTTCCCCTGCCATCCACCCTTGTCTTTGGGGCAGGCGGCTTGACTCTGGAAGCACTGCCAGCATGGCACCTTGCAGTACCTGCAGGAATTTGGGTTTCAGAGAAGGGGAAAACCTCAGCAATCTTCTGTAAACTTCCATCTTGTTATAACCCAGCCTGGACTCAGTTCCAAACCAGGATCAGGCAGTTCCTAGGAGCTGCCAGTGCACCCTGCTTTTTAAGCATTGTGGCCAGCTGTTCCCAGAAACCAAAGCACCTGAAGCTCCCCAGGAGACTGGCAGAACGATTAGCAGGTTGCAAGCCCTTGGGAAACTTGTACGGGAGACTGAGGAAGGCAGATGAGCCTCAGCTACTTTCTAATGCTTCTATAATCAGCTTCCTCTGGAGGCTGTGGAGAGATGTGGGGATGGCATCAGGAGATCTGACAAAAGGCTTGGATCAGTAGCTGGGTGCTCCCAGGCCTCAAGAGGAATGGGAGGGGCCAGTGTGGGTCAGTGCTGTGGGACAGCCAGGCTCCTACTGTGGCCTCTACTGAGATGGTGCAGGGTGTGCGGCTGCATCTCCCTCTGGCTCTCTGAGCTCACCAGCTTGTCACTGCAGCTGCTAGCAGAACTCAGGGGGTGAATGCTCCACACTCTCCCTTTCCCCTGCCACTGTGGGAAGTGAGTGGTGTCTATGTTCACCCCCTGGGTCTTGCTGGAAGCTCTGCTGACAAGCCACAAAGTGCAGCGAGCTCACTGCACGCAGCCAGAGGGGGTATGACGGCACACACAGGTGCACCTCCCCCTGTCCCCTGCCAGACGCTGTCATAGCCATGTTACTCAGAACTCAGTGGGGGCAGTGGAGACAGGATGTGGCAGCTACGTGCCTTAACTGCAGTCCGGCACCCATGGAGTGAACTATGAAGCTGGATGTGGCAGGGGGGAGAAGGATTCCTGTTCCTGCCAACAGCATAGAGGTGACTCACAGAGATTCCCTCTGCTTCTCTTTTTCAGTACCCACTGGTGGAGCTGAAGGTGAGTGTCCCCTGGTATGCCGCAAGATGCCTTTATTGTCTCTGGTCCTTCGCATACAAGCAGCAGAGCAAGATTAGGATGCAGCTTCAGAGATGCTGAGCACCCATAGTCTCATGGCACCTGGTTCTTCAGCACTCCCAGCTCCCCTTCACCCCAGGCAATGAAAAGCAAGACCTGGGATGATGTGTCCTGCCCAGCAATCCCAAGTCTGGGTGGCAGGCTGGGCCCTGTAGTGTTCCTGTCTTCCCAGCAGCCCAGAGGAGAATGAATGTGGGGTAGAGACTGGGTGCCCCACAGCACAACACAGGTGGTTCAGCCTCGTGGGGTATGTGCCCTGGCTTCTTCAGTGACCTAGGGACAGTACCACACCAGCCTGACTCCTGCTCAGTGTTCAGAGTATTCTCAGTCCCCACCAGCCCTGGGAGAGCCAGAGGCCAGGGCTGGGACGCAAACCCACAGAGCCAAGGAAATGACAGAGCCAGCCCACGTGGCAGTCAGGCAGGCAACTCCAGTGCCCATTACTTTCCCAGCTCCAGGAATGGTATGGCCTATAAGGCAGCTCTGCTCACCTGGTGCTAGCCTTGCAGATGTGGACCTCAGCCTCTGCTGCACTCACCCCTGCAGCAGCCCCTGAAAAGCAAGAAACAGGATCAGACAGGGCCGTCTCTGAGCCCATCTCTCAGACTGCAGCAGCAGAGTGGGTGCATGGGGAGTGAGGGCAAGGAGGGACTTTGATCTGGTTTCTTTTGATGGAGGCAGGATCCCAACCGTAATCGAATTGGCCAGTGGCTTGATGTGAGACCGGATAGAGGCATCACACAACTGTCCTTCCAGCTGGCTGCTGAGCTGCCCCTGGGGCGCTATACCATCAGCGTGCCTGGCAGGGGGACTTCCAGCACCTTCACTGTGGAGGAGTATGGTATGGTGGGGGTGAGGATGAGGGGGCATGAGGAGCCTCTGGCAGTAGCCCCTGGGGAGCCCCATTGTGAGGGAAGCCTGTATCCCGCTGGGTTATGCTTAAGGGGCAAATGGGGCATGCCATTGCTGAGGCTGCCCAAGCTCAGGGCTGGTCTGCCAGCCTGCTTCCTTTCTGAACCCTCCCTCTCATATCTCCTCTCTCCCAGTGCTACCCAAGTTTGAAGTGATGGTGACAGAGCCTGCCCACGTCTTCACGTATGACACAGCTTTTCCACTGAAGGTCTGTGGCAGGTAAGATTGGAGGATCCCTGGACAAGACTGAAGGGAGAAGTGGACCAGCAAGTGTGTGAGGTCCTGTCAAACAGTGGCTGGGAAGGTTTAGCTCTAGCTCTGGGGGCTCTGAGCTCCAACAAAGATTTTTCACAAACTGATCCAAGCATTTTGGTGGCTCCCAGCACAGCTCCCAGTGGACGGCTATGTTCAGCAGTGTCCCAACTGGGAGGTAGGTCCTCCCCATTTAGACTCCAGGAGCAGAGCAGAAAGTCACTGTGAGCCAAAATGGGTTGTAACTACAGAGCTGTGTGGGGTTCCTAGGGCTGGAATAGCAGTGGGGCTGCAGGGCATCAGAGAAGGGTGCTGGCAGAGCTGTGCAAGTTACATAGAAAGCGGTGCTGCAGGGCATATTAATATATACATGCCCATTCATGTAAGGGAAAAAGAGGGCAGTGGAGTGAGGGCAGAAGTTGGAATACATCTAATCTCTGGTTTTCCTTCCTGGGCAGGTACACATATGGGAAGCCTGTCCAGGGCACAATCCAGGCCTCTGTGTGTCAGAAAACCAGCATTTGGTACACTGACCACATGTCATCAACTCTCACAGACCTCTGCTGGAAGTACACAGGCCAGGTGAGGAGGTAGCAGGAAGGCTGTCTAAGAGGGTGGTGGGAGCAGGTGGGGAGAGGGAACAAGCAGGACAGGGCAGATGAATGTGACAGAGAGGATAATGCCAACCCGGCACAGTGGGCACTTCCCAAAGGGCCCTGGCACCAGGGTGCTGCATGGGGGTATCTGTTGAGTCAGAGAGAACAGTGCCTTCTCCACAGTCCCACCTCCACATCCAGTAACACTGCTCACTACACCCTGAGCAAGTCTAGCATGCCTGAGCCTTTGCCACCCAGCAGGTTAGTCATCTGCCTGTGGCTTTCCTCTGGGTTACCAGGTGTGAGGCTGCCTGTCAGCAATTGTCATGAGTGCTCCTTGCCCATTTTCCAGACCGATCAAACTGGTTGCATCTCAGCCTCTGTGAACATGTCCTTCTTCAACCTGGTCAACTACAGGTTTTGCCACAGCATAGAGGTGAAGGCCACACTGGTGGAAGCTGGAACAGGTAAACCATGAGGCTTGCTAACTGAGCAGTGTGCTTGCACATGTGCATGCAAGGGTGTTTCCTGCTTCTCCTTTCCTTAAAAATGAAGCTCTCAGGGGGTGGTGGAAGATGGAAACAATTCATCTGGAACCATCTCTGAGATGGACAGGGCAGCCTCTTACATTTGGAGATTCACAGTGGGGCCTGCCCTACTACCTTGTCTTTGCTGAGTTTCTTGTTGACTCTGAGCCCTGCTGGGACTATGGACTGTTCCACTGGCCATGGATGGACAATGCCCTCTGCACCATGCTGCTGAATTACATGCTCTGTCCCCTGCAGCACTCTATGAGCCCCTGTGCCTCTGGAGTCCTTGTAGGCATGGGACTCTTCCGTTAGCCAAAGAGGGGTTTTTAGCTCTTGTGCTCCTACCCAGGCTCTCACACAAGGATTGCAGACAGGCTTCAGCTGCATTGCGGCCACCTTCCCTTTTATAATGATAAGACTGGAGGTGGGGTATTTTGCCACTTGTTTCCTGTGATGCTCTGGGTTCAGGCCATGGCTGATGGGCAGATCTGTTCACTGGCTCACTGCACATCTTGTCTGTCTCCCAAAGGGCTGGAAGCAAACACCACTCATGTTGCACCTATGTCTGAGCAAGCTGGTTCACTGAGTTTTGAGGATTTAGACAGATATTATCATCCAGGACACCCCTACAGTGGGAAGGTGAGTGGGTATTAGAGGGAACCCAAAGTATGGTACATGGTGTTAGTGCCAAGGACAGAGGAAGGCTGTGGCAGCCCCTCAGCATCACCTTTTCTATCATACCTAGAGATTGTCTTTGTTTCTCACCCTGTCCTCCTCTCTGGAAGGGTGGGAATGGCAGTTACCTTATCCTGAGCCACCCCAATCTCACTGGCCCTATTGCACAGACACCCCTTTCCCTGATCTCCTCAGGAGGAGGTCTAGCTGGTCAAAAGTTTGCATGACACTGCTGTTCTCTCCCTGCTTCTCCTCACAGATTAAAGCACTGGGCCGAGATGGCTCCATACTGAAGAACCAGGAGCTTATCTTGGTTTCCGAGGCAGAGAACAACCAGTCCAACCAAAACCTCATTACTGATAGCACCGGGGTGGCCACTTTCACTTTGGACACAGCTGTGTGGAGTGGAAGTGATGTGTCTCTGGAGGTGAGTGGTCTGAAGTGCAGTGCGGTGAAGTACCTCACCCAGGAGGCTGCAGAGATATGGGGGATGGTGTGCAAAGTGCCACTTGGGCAGGCTGTAGGATTCCCTTTGCTGTATTTCTTAGGTCCTGTCACTTGTCTAGGAGGGTGTTAAACAGTCACCTTTCTTTGAATGTCTCTGCTCCCCCTTGAGTTTCCCCTTTCTGGGTACCTAGAATACCTGGGAGACTCAAGCATTGAGTTGTCCCCACTGGCACCATAACTTACAACAAGGTATTGACCATTTGAAGCTAACTTGCTTCACTACAGAGGTGAGTAGGCAAGAGAAGCAAAGGGAAACAGCTGTGATTTGACATCGCCAGGATTGACTCCTTTCCCCTGGAACTGTATGCCATGTCTGCAGCTGAGCATGTAGATCTCAGATTGGCCTCTTCAGTCACCCCTGGACTCAGTGATGACTTCCCTATTCACTGGAAGGCTGTTATCTTCATGTTGACTGCCAACAATGACAGTCCTGGGGTGGGAAGGGATTTGCTTTGGCTTCTTGTCCCTGGGGTGTGGTTATGTGATAGCATTTCACTAGGGTAGCTGAACTGAATTACCCAAGCTGGACCTAGGGTCAGCATTGTCAGCAGTCACTCAATATGAGGCTGGCAGTCTTCCAGTAGATGACAGGGAAGTCAGTTCAGTCATCGCTGAACTGTTATAGAAGACAAGCCATCCCCCATGTGTGGGAAAGCAGCCTTGTTGGACCTCCAACCACACTTTCAGATAGACATGGCTGGGGCCTTTCACTCCCTGGTTGTCTACAGTTGTAGACAAGTGGCCTTGTCTGTGGCTGATGTTCAGGTTTTAGCCATCCTGCAACCAGGTTGTTCCCTGTCAGGTTTGCTTAATGACATACTAGAATAGCCTGTTAGGTGCCCGAGTG
>NW_017729022.1:118455535-118456694 GCF_001723915.1 Gavialis gangeticus
TAGGGAAGTCAGTTCAGTCATCGCTGAACTGTTATAGAAGACAAGCCACCCCCCATGTGTGGGAAAGCAGCCTTGTTGGACCTCCAACCACACTTTCAGATAGACATGGCTGGGGCCTTTCACTCCCTGGTTGTCTACAGTTGTAGACAAGTGGCCTTGTCTGTGGCTGATGTTCAGGTTTTAGCCATCCTGCAACCAGGTTGTTCCCTGTCAGGTTTGCTTAATGACATACTAGAATAGCCTGTTAGGTGCCCGAGTGTACAACATGGGGCTTCCCATATACCTCAAATCCTGCCTCTGTCAATGGCTGTTGCAGAATGTGTCACAGGAAGTTGCAAGAAGCCCATTAATGGACAATGACAGTTGAACATCTAGAAGGAAAATTTCTTCCTAATATCAAGTATTTGCTAACTGGCTTCAGGGTATAACCCAGCATGTATCTCTGTTCTATATAAATTTGCTCTGTGTCAGGGGTGTCAAACTCATGTGGCCTCAGGCTGAATCCAGACTCATTTCCAGTAGCAGGGCAAGTGGCAGTGGCGTTAACCTCCACATCTCTCTGTGCCACTGTGTTGGCTCAGGCAGTCCCAGTGGTTAACACTGCTGCGGAAACAAGTCCTCAGTAGGGCTCTGTACCTGAGATTTTGGTGGCAGAGTGCGTGACAACAGAGTTAACCCATGCCCATGGCTTCTTGACCTGGATCCAGCCTGTAGGCCCTATGTTTGATACTCCTGGTCTATGACTACTATAGGGCCATTTCTATGTATTTACCACCTGTTTTCACAAGTCTTACATTATCATACGTCTTTGGCAATGCAGCTCATCTGCTGTAAAGTACCTGAGGACAGAACATTGGCCCTCCTGC
Source organism: Gavialis gangeticus (assembly GCF_001723915.1). NCBI lineage: Eukaryota > Metazoa > Chordata > Crocodylia > Gavialidae > Gavialis > Gavialis gangeticus. The sequence goes on from NW_017729022.1 coordinate 118,456,402, forward strand.
CCTACAGCACAGGCTGCCAGTGCTTGATCTAAAGGAGGAGATGTGTTAGTCACAGCAGCATTAGATCTTCTGAACTGAACATGCTGTTACTAGAGTTAATATTAGACTTTAGGTAGCGGCACTGAAGATACAAATGCTTGAACATGAATAATCTGTTCTCTGAAAAGAGCATTTATTGAGCACAGCAATATGCAATTTCAAACATAAGACAAAAAAACACAACAGAAAAACCCCAACCCCCCCACATAATGGATACTTGTGGTGTGTTGAGGCTACAGTGCAGAAGAGTTTGC
>NW_017729022.1:118461694-118461998 GCF_001723915.1 Gavialis gangeticus
AAAAACTTTGCCTAAGGTAAGAGACAGCCACTGGGTATGCCTACATGTACACTCTAAAGCACTTTAGACTATTTTAATGTGCATTAAAGCATCACAAAAAACTGTGAACATTAAAATAGGGTAGTGTGCATTTTTCTAGTACCTCACAGTGGAGGTACTAGATTAAGTGCACATTACCTAAAACACATTAATGAATGTGTAGACGGGTCCACTGATGACACACAGCTTAGCTTAACTTTAAATGCAGCATAATAAACCAAAAAGACAACAGAAAGCCTTTCATAGATCTTACAGCCAGGGTGTC
>NW_017729022.1:118466998-118477932 GCF_001723915.1 Gavialis gangeticus
CTTAACTTTAATTGCAGCATAATAAACCAAAAAGACAACAGAAAGCCTTTCATAGATCTTACAGCCAGGGTGTCCAGACTGGAATAAGCTCCCTACAGAGGTTATGCAATCACCTACCCTGGAAATCTTCAAGAGGAGACTGGAGGGTCACCTTGCTGGGGTCACCTGACCACAGTTGTCTTTTCTGCCTGATGCAGGGGGCTGGACCTAATGATTTTCCAAAGTCTCTTCCAGCCCCTTACAATCTATGAATCTATGTAATCCTGAGAGCAGAGTGTTTCCTTGCAGCCAGGTATTCGGAAGGTCTTTCTGGGGGATTTGCAGGTCATCTTAGGGGTGAAGGCGGTCCCACAGGCCTCATCTTTACCTGGGTTTTTCTAAGGGTCTATATCCCCCTTTCTCAATTGGGTCCCTCACCTATCCCATGTCTCTCAACTCTCATGACTGTCATGTGTTCAGCATCTCTGTCTCTTGCCTCTTCTTAGGCATTCTAGTCTCTCACCCTGTACAGGTTTCACTTTGAAATGCAAATGTAGCCCCCTGCCTTCTTCCCCTCCCCTGCTACCTCAGATCATGCACTTAATATCTGTTACATAGCTTCAGAATCAGTTAAAGGGCCCACACTTGTTATGACTGTGCCGGGTCTTTGCCAACACACGCATGCGTGTACACACCGGCCAAGACCACTACAGTTCTCTCAGGAGCTGCAGTGTCACAGCAAGTGCATTACTGCCTTTGTTTCTTTTCCAGGGAAGGTTCAAGTTCCAGGATCCAGGGTCCGAGTCCAGAAGCACCATTCCAAAGTACCAGAATGCTTACTTCCGCCTGCAGCCTTACTACACCACCACCAAGAGCCACCTGAAAATCCAGCGTCGGTGGGAAGAGCTGCCCTGTTACCAGCCACAGGAGGTCCAGGTGGAATACAATGTGGACCCAACAGACCTGGGAGAAGATGGCAGTGAAGCCACAGAAATCCTCTTTTCTTTCTATGTGAGCACCTGGACCAAAGGGTAGATAGGGGTTAAGATAGTGTGTGCATGCGAGCCTGCATGTTGTGGAGTGGGGAGTAGCAGAGGAGGTGCTGGCAGGGTGGTGAGGTAAGAACTGAAGCTGAGAGTCCCCTGGTTGGAGCTCTTATCCCATATGACTTAATTCTTAAGGCTCTGAGGAGAGTACATTTCTGTCAGCGCTTCCTCCCCTGTCCTTCCTGACCCTCTCATTGCACCCTGAAGCAGAGTGCTCATCCCCTTCCTCTCCCATGGTGCCCCCTGCTCCCCCAGGACTGGACAGCCAACTTCTTTTGAAATTCCCCAGGGAGGTCCCCAAGCAAACCTCTCCCTGCTGGTTCACTCCCCATCAGAGAGCAATGGGGGGAGGCGGGGATGGGAGGCAAGTTCATCACACATCTGCTTCTGGTAGACCTGCTGTTCCAGCTGCAGCACTCTCCCCTTAGTTGTTGATGCTACCCAATATGTCTCCTGCAGGACTGGAATCTTTTCTCATCTCTCTCCATCCCAAGGCATGCACTTCCATGTGAACCCTCTTGCACAATCCCCTGTGGGCACATTGCCCTCCAAATGCAACCCACCATCTCCTAGCTAGCGTCCATCGCTCTCTATTTCTGCACAGTGTGCAGTCCACACAGGACACACCTCCCCTCTCTGATTTCTGCCTTCATGAGCCCTTAAATGAAGGCAGAGAACTTGTTTTTCCTCCATACCATCTGTTTCCCTGCCTGAACCTGTCCCCCCTTTGGCTTCACTTTTCCCACTGCTTGAAAACCTGGAGATGCATCATTTGAGGCTCAGAGGGGAGATATGAGGGAGGAGGAAGTATCAATTTCCTCAGGTGGACTTATTTGGGATGCTTGACTTCCTTTCCTAGGTGGTGGGGAATGGGCGACTCATAATGGATGGTCAGAAACACATTAACGTCACAAAAGATACCGGTAAGTCCCACAGGTACCTTTCGTGAAATGAAGAGCAAAAATCCTTCCAGTGCTGCACTGCAGTGATCATTTAAAATCACAAAGAAGTGGCTGAGGGGAGGCAGCATGAAATGGGCCCAAGGGCTAGAGATGGGCTGAGGTGGGCAGGTGGAGCAGATATCAGACCTGATGGATGAGTTCTCATCTTCCTCTCTCCCCTCAGCTTGGGAGGGCTTGTTTACCATCCCTCTCACCTTCACCTCCCAGTTGGCTCCCAACCCGTTCTTGGTGGTTTACACCATGTTCCCTAATGGAGGCATTGCTGCTGACAAATTCCAGTTCAAGGTTGCCACATGCTTCAAGAACCAGGTAAGGCTTATGGCTGGGGTGGCTGGGCCTGGGATGGGTTCAGGAAGGGGAAACAGGAGGGAGAGACAGCTGGCTATTTCAGCTCAGGGCAAGTACATGCACAGAACCTCAGCATAAGCATCATGGGAACCACAGCTACCCCATGGAGAACTCTTCCTTCTCCAGTTCAGCCATTTCCTTTCCCTTTATCGCTTTTCTGGTCCTGTTTCAGACTCTGTCCTTCCCACAATCCATTGCTCTAGGTCACCCTGGAATTCTCCCAGAAGCAGGACTTGCCAGGGGCAATTGTGACTCTTCGGCTGAGGGCAGCGCCTAACTCACTGTGTGCTGTCCGTGCTGTGGACAAGAGTGTCCTGCTCCGTGCTCCTGAGACCGAGCTGTCCAGCAGCAGTGTGAGTGATTCACTGCAAATGGTAGAGAGAGTGTTAGGAGAGGAAGAATGGTGTAGGCATTTCTGTAGTAGGAACTGAAGTGATAGATGTCCATGATGGGGAGAGAGTTGGGCTTGAAGCTAAATTTAAAGTGATTTAAATCACAGTCTTTAATCATGATTTAAGTCAGCAAACAGGAAACTTTGATTTCAATAATTGGTTTTAATTTTTCATTTGTTCTCATTTATTTTCTTAAAGGTAGTTTGGTACCCATTTAAATGTATTGATAGAGACTTTATATTAAATTTGGCATTTCTTTTTTGCTAACCAGAAAGATGCACCTCGTCCATGTAGATTTATTTAAGCAGTTATTTAGCATAACACATGTCTAGTCAGATTTTTTTTTCTTTTTTTATTGTGCAAGAAATGAGGAATAAGATGTCTTTTTTTTTTTTTTAACTAGATGGCTAATGTTATTGTATTCCTGATTTGTGTCCAAGCTCTGCTTGGAAACTGGGATTCATTAATAATGAACAAAACCAGCATTTAGATCTATTTGTATCCATCTTGGTCTCAGCAGTGATGGGAGAACGCTGGGTGTCTGGGATTAAAATCTGGAGTGAAGGGTTAGGGGCAAGTGTTTTGTCCTCGGTATCAGTGCTTTGGTTTCCTAGGTCTATTTGTGATTCTGCAGGTGTATGGCATGTTCTCTTTCCCAAGTGGCGGTTACCCCTATGAAGTTGATGAGGATATTGACTGCTATATACCAGGAGTGAGGCCATTTCCTATACCTGACCTAGAACCTGTGCCTCTGGACCGTCAAAGACGTTCCATCTTATGGTTTGACCAAGGGGCTGACTTCTTCAGCTTTCTCAAGGTAGCTTCCCACATACCCTACAGCAGTTTTTCTTAGTTTGGGGATAAGACATGTAACCCCTCCATTGTGAGACAGGCCTTAGTGAGGTTATACCATTACTAGAACCATGCTATTGCGACAGTAATATGACTTGAAGTGCCATGCTCCTGTGAATAGGGTCCCTTTTAAAATTTCCTCCTGCCCTTTCATCCATATCTCAATTACTTTACAACAATTTTACTCTGTTTACGAATCAGAAGAGAGCGAAGTTAGTTCTTTTGTTGCCAGCAAACTAGACTCTGTTGGTCTGAGGTGCCTGCATCACATTAATCCCTGGAGTTCAACTCTGTTGAACTTAATGGATTGACTCTAAAGGTTGCACTTGAACCCAGAAGTCACTTGGCAGAAACAGATGGGATCAATGTATGGTGAGCTGTTAGTTGTCCAGTGGCGAAAAAAAGATGAGATTTTTGTCAGCAGAAGGAACACTGTTGACGTCTGTTTTTTTCTTTTCAGTCTCTCTGAACTCAGAGCTAGATTTTCAAGGATTCAGCTTCAGCTGCTCCTAATTAGGCATCAGATTTACAGCTGGACCCTTGGGGAGAAGTGCCTCATGACCTCTGCAATGTGACCTCAGCTCTGCTAGCACCAGGCACACTGCATGTGCTGACTGATCCCACTGTCCACTAGAGACCCTGCTGCAGCATGGGATGAACTGTCCCATGCAAGGGCAAACAGTATGATCAGATAGATCATCGATCATGCAGTCAGTGTCCTTGTCGTGGATTCCTAGGCAGGGGAGAAGGTAGAGAAGGGGAGATGGGAACTCAAGATAAGCAGAAAGGCAAAGACAAGACAAGGCAATGGAACAAATGGTACATATTAAGATATTTAAAGCCCTTCCTTACCAGTGTCTCATTTCCACCCATTCTCTAATTTAATGCAGGACACAGGTTTGAAAATTCTGTCCAATGGCAAAATAAAGAAACCTCTGGATTGTTCAGTTAATGGTAAGGGGTTCCCAGTCTCCCCGATTTTTTTGCTCCCTTAATTCACTTGATGGTCATGTCTGTGGGGATCATCTGCTTTGTCCCCCTTCCCTCCTTGCCTTGTGTCTGTTGTCCCATACATCTCAGAGACTGTCTGTGAGAAACCAGCCAATTGACTGGTGTTATCTGTTTTCCAGGAATACCCCAGGCTTCTCCTCTTCTGGGAGGAGAGGAATTGGGATCCAGTGACTCCCAAGTCCGGCAGTATTTCCCCAAGACCTGGATCTGGGACCTCTATTTCATCAAGTAATTTGGATCAGATCCCAGGAAGAGCAGGGCAAGTGGGAGGTGATGGAGGGCTTGGTCCAAAGGCAGTGCTTGGAAATGCTGCTGTGAATCAAACCTCCCAGGCTTCGGGGTCTGGAGTGTTAATGTTCTAGAGCACAGGTTGGCAGGGTTGGAGGAAGGGCAACAGGATCTTGGGTGTGGGGGAAGGCACCTGTGTTGATTTTGTGACTGACGCCGAGTTACTATATGAACTTGCGCAATTACTCTCCCTATCCTGTCTGTCTATCTGTCTGTCTGCAAGGTAGAGACCATGATGTTACTCTGCCTCCTGAGAGGTTAGTCCTAATGCCAAGAAGGCCTTTGAGATTGGTGGCCGTAAGGTGCTAGAGATAACCCAAGTGTTAGCATTTATCATCAGTGGATTATTTTTCCCTCCCTGAGAACCTCTTCTCCCTGCCAAACATGGGGATCTGATTTCTCTGCAGCGAGGCAGAGGAGGCTCTGGTCCTGTTCAACATCCCTGACACTATCACGGAGTGGAAGGCCAGCATGTTCTGCATGTCAGAGAGCAGTGGCTTTGGGATGTCACCTACAGTGGGGCTGGTTGCCTTCAAGCCAATCTTCGTGGACCTGGCCCTGCCTTACTCTGTGATCCGTGGGGAGTCATTTCTGCTGATGGCCACTGTCTTCAACTACCTGAAACACTGCATGAGGGTGAGGCGTGTTCCAGCTCTGGTCAGCCGAGTCCAGTGGGGTTGTGCCTGGCTCCCTACCCACATGCACTGAATCAGGAATCTGTCTTGAGGAATCTTGTCCTCATACTTCCCTCAGGCAACAGGAGCTAAACCTAGGGCACTCAGAGCCAACTTTTTCTGCCTCAGAAATCTGTAGAGTCACTGTGTGCAAGTCTGTGGGCTGGCGCATGCATGGGCATATCTGGGCGCCCGGGAAGCTTTGGCTGCAGATCCAAAAGATTATCTCTGCTGCTGAACTTCCCCATCAGAGAAGCCAAATGGGTAACCCTTTGCCCTTTTCTCCATGTCCTGCCCTAGTTGTGTTTCATAGTTTCACAGTTTCATGTGGAACGGGATACTAGGATTATACTACCGGGATACTAGGGGTATACTACCGGGATACGAACGGGATACTAGGATTATACTACTGACCACCGGATCATGAGGGTGCAGGTGATTGTAAAAGCTAAGAGAGATTAGAGGAATCCTAAAATCAGGACAGGCAACAATAATGGGAGACTTTGGCTAGCCTCACACAGACTTGGTAAATACTTCATTAGGGCAAGATGCAGAAATAATATGTCTACTTTTTAGAACCGGGGTGTCCAACCTTTTTGAATGTGGGGCCAGATCATGAACTTTTTATCACCCAGTGGGCCAGCCAAAGGACTTACCCCCTCCCTTGCTCTTTTGCACAGATCCAGGTGATCCTGGACGAGACTGAGGAATACGAGGTGGAGCCATGCAAAGGCTGCAAATACACTAGCTGCCTATGCACTGATGAAGCAAAAACTTACTATTGGAATGTGACAGCCACCAAACTGGGTAAGAGGACTCAAGGAAATAAGGGGAGAACAAGGGAGCAAATGTGTTGGTGGGCCGGCTCAAACAATTGTTCTAGCCAATCCAGTATCCTATATGGCTGCTTCCATTAGGTCAAGAGTCTGGTTTATTCCACTCAATCAGATCAGTAGTCCACTTGTCCTGCCTCCCACTCTTTACTCTATTGCCATACCTTGTACATCAGTCTGTTGTGAACCCTTACACTCATTCCCATGGTGTGCCTGGCTACACATGAAGTACAGAGGTGCAGATTGCTTTGCGCCTTGTGACATGAGAAAACATTTCCCTTATTGCATCACAGCAGGAAGCTGGGAAGGATTGCATTGCTGCACATTGACATTAGTGTCAACAGAGACGTGTCAGTACTGGGTGTAGGAGCAGCAACATCTGGCAGGTAAAGGGGCACACAGCCAAAACAAAGTTTGAAAATCACTGGTATAGATAGTAACAGCCTAAAAATCTTATCTGAAAGGTAAAATGCTATAGAAATTCTTTGAGTAGAAATTCCATGCTTGAATGAAAGAAATGGGATACTAGGATTATACTACTGACCACCTGATTATGAGGGTGCAGGTGATTATAAAAGCTAAGAGAGTTTAGAGGAATCCTAAAATCAGGACAGGCAACAATAACGGGAGACTTTGGCTAGCCTCACACAGACTTGGTAAATACCTCATTAGGGCAAGATGCAGAAATAATATGCCTACTTTTTAGAACCCCTTTTTAGGGGTGTCCAACCTTTTTGAATGTGGGGCCAGATCATGAACTTTTTATCACCCAGTGGGCCGGCCAAAGGACCCCCCCACCCCGCATGAGGAAGCTGCTGAGGGGCTGGGGGAGGGAAAAGGGGTGGGAACGAAAGTAAACAGTGGTTACTTTTGTTTCCTGTTGCAGCACCTTGGGCCTCAGAAAATGGCTTGGGGCTGTATGTTGGACAAGCCTGTTTTAGAACAACTTGCCTTGGAACCCACAAGAGGAAAAAACAATTTTAGCTCTAATCCTGATTCACATACAGGACCTAGTTTAAGAGGCTTCTGCAGGGGCAGATTCAGAAGGGTGAAGTGGTGAGGTTGTACCCCTTTTGGCTATGCCATGCATGAGCTCTTGGTCTTGAGTCTAGCTTTCACATTGCTCAGGAGCCCAGGGGGTGAGCCCTGCTACCCCTTCTTTCCCCTACTACTGAGCTCAGCAGGAAGTGGGAGGCAAGGAAGGAGTGAACAGCAGTAGCAACCCATCCCCTGGGCTCTAAGGCCACATAAAACCAGGAGCTCCAATCAGCTCCTGTCCCAATCAGCTGTTGCACTGAAAGCTCATTGCTCCCACAGAACTCCATCAGGAGCCCGCACCGCCAGGTAGTGAGCTCAGAGCTCACTACACATGCACTGCACAGCCAAAGTAACAGGGGCTGCACGTTTCTTGCCCCATTCCTGGATCCATTACTGGCTATCTATAGGTGTCCTGCTTTGAAGAAGTGATCATAATATAATCAGATTCAACATTCCAGGGCAGGGGAGTAAGCCATATAAATCCACCACTCCCATATGCAACTTTTGGAAAGGAAATTACACAAATATGAGGAAGTTTGAAAGAAGCTAAAAGGAGCAGTCAAAAATGTGTCAGGCCAGCAGGTAGCCTCAAAGCTGTTTAAAAACACCCAAATAGAGGCTCAGGAAAAGTATGCACAGTAAATCAAAAAAGGGCATCAAGCACGCCAATACAATCAGAATTTAAATGAGGAAAACAGGAAAGTGTACAAACTCTGGCAGGTCAAATATAAAAGCAAACTTAGATGAACGAAAAATATCTAAGAATTGTTAACAATGAAAACTTGTTAAAATTACACCAGAAGCAGGAAGCCAGCTAGAGACTTGGTGGGACCATTAGGTAACCAAAGTGTGAAAAGGGTACTCAGGGATGATAGGACCAAAGCAACAAAGCTAAATTAATTCTTTCCATTTGTTTTTACTGCAGTGGATATTGGGGGATTCCTGCCCCAAATCAATTCTTCCTAGGATGTAGGTGGAAGAACTGCATTATATTGAAGTGACAGTCTTCAGCATAGGAGGTTTTAGAACAAACCAATAATTAAACACTGATAGATCATGGGGAGTGGATGGTATTCATGCAAGAGTTCTAAAGGATGAAAATTGCAGAACTTTTGGCAGCAGTTATATGTAACCTTTTGTTACAAATGGCTTTTGTGCCAGAGGGCTGGCTGGTTGCCAACATAGCACCCGTCTTCAGAAAGGGCGATGGAGGTGATCCTGGAAAATAAAGACCAGTGAGTCTCATTTCTCTCTCTGGCAAGTTGGTAGATTCCATAATAAAGAATAAAATCTGCTGTCACATGGGTAAATATGATATGCTGGTGAAGAGTCAGCATGGTTTTGTAAAGGAAAATCCTGCCTCACCAATGTGCTGGAATTCTTTGAGGCTGTTAACAACCATGGGGACAAAGACAATTCAGTTGATATAATATATTTGGATTTTCAAACAACTTTTGACAAGGCCCCTCACTAACGGCTCTTAAAAATAAATTACCATGGGATTGGAGGTTAGGTTCTTTTTTGGGTCAAAAGTTGGTTAGAAGGTAGGAAACAAAGGGTATGGCTAAATCGTCGCTTTTCAGGACAGAGGAAGGTCAATAGTGGTGGTCCCCAGAGACTTGTAGTTGGCCTGGTTTTGTTCAACATTTTCATTAATGACCTAGAAAAGGGAGTGCCCAGTGAAACCTTCAGTTTTGCAGACAATACTAAATTATTCTGGGTTGTCAAATCCCAAGCTCATGGTGAGGAACTGCAGAAAGATCTCACAAAGCTAAGTGAGTGGGCCAAAAAAGCGGTAGATGTACTTCAGTGTCAATAAGTGCAAGATAATGTATATGGGCAAAAATGACCTCAAATATGCATACACAATGTTGTGCTCTGAACTAAGTATTATGACTCGGGAAAGAGACCTTGTAGTCTTGGTAGGTATTTCACTAAAAACATCACCACAGTGTGCAGTGGTGACTAAAAAAGCCAGTAAAATGTTGGGTATCATGAGAAAGGTATTCGAAAATAAAACTGAAAACATGATCATGCCACTATATAGATCCATAACGCACCTACTTCTTGAACACTCTTTGAACTTCAGGATTGCACATCTCAAAAAGGATATAGCAGAATTAGGAAAGGCACAGAGAAGGGCAACCAGGATGATCAGAGGTATGCTGTGAGAGGAGAAGCTGAGGAGTCTAGGACTCTTCAGTTTAGAAAGGAGAAGGCTGAGGTGGGGGTTATGCTAGAGGTCTATAACGTTATGAAGGGTATGGATAAAGTGAATAAGGAACTGTTATTCACTGGGTCTCAGAATAGAAGAATTAAGGGGTACCCATTCAAACTCCGGAGATAGGTTTATAGCAAATAAGAGAGAATCTTGTTTTTAGGCAGTGCGTAGTTCACTTTCTGTGCCAACAAGCTCTAAAAGTTGTGGAGGAAGATGGTATAATCAGGTTCATAAAGGATTTAGACAAATTCATGAAGAATAAGTCCATTTATAGCTCTTGTACAGAACTGTCAGGGATGTATGATGTATCCTATGACACCCCTAAACTAATAACGGTAGATACCAGGGAAGGTATGACAGTGGGGAATCACTGCATATATATCCTGTTCATATGCTTTCCCTCTAAAGCTTCTGCTACTGCCACTGTCAAAGATAGGATGCTGGGACAGATCATCTGACCCAGTATGGCACTGCTTATGCTCTTAGAAAACTATTTGAAATTAATAAAATGAAATTCAATAAGAACAAATACAAAGTCTATAATTAGAATGGAACAATCACAGGCACAAATGCAAATTGGAGAATGACTGGCTAGGCTACAGAACTGCAGAAAAGGACCTGGGGGTTATGGTAGACTATAATATTAATAAGAGTCAACAGTGTTCCCTTGTTGCCAAAAAAGCCAATAGTGTGCCAGGTTGTATTAACAGAAGTGTTGCCTGAAAGGCAGGGGAAGTGATTCTTCTACTTTATGCAGCACTGGTGAGTTTTAGGCACTGCACTTCAGAAAGGATGTGGGCACATTGGAAAGAGTCCAGAAAAGAACAACAAAATGCTTAGAGAGCTAGGAAACATGACTTATGGGTGGGGGAGGAAATCAGAACAGGGGTTTTTAGGACTGAAAATGAGAAGACTGGGAGACAGGGATTGATAACAGTCTTCAAATACCTGAAGGGTGGTTGTAAAAGAGGATGGTGATAGACAATCACTGGGGATGGGATAAGGAGAAACTGGTCTTAAACTGTAACCAGGGAGATTGATGTTGGGTGTTAGGAAGAATTTTCTCATTGTGAGGGATGGTTAATCATTGCAACAAACTACCAGGAGAGGCTGAGCAATCTCCATCCTTGGAAGTTTTCAAGAGCTGGTTAGACAGGCACGTGTCTGGGATGATTTTTGTCAGAGATGATCCTTCCTTGAGTAGGGGGTTGGACTAGATGACCTTTTGAGTTCTCTTCCAGCCTTGTTTCTCTGTGGTGCTATGGTCCTGTACTTTGGGTTTCTACAGGA
>NW_017729022.1:118482932-118484132 GCF_001723915.1 Gavialis gangeticus
TAGATGACCTCTTGAGTTCTCTTCCAGCCTTGTTTCTCTGTGGTGCTATGGTCCTGTACTTTGGGTTTCTACAGGATCCTAGAATCCTAGAAAAGGGGCCTCAGGAGGTCATCTAGCCCAGAGTTTCTTAACCTGTGGGTTGCAATCCAAAAGTGGGTTGCAAGAATATATGAAAGGGTTGCAAACAAACTTAAAAAATGGATTCTCCTTTAAAGAAGAAAAACATGGGAAGGCATGCATTTCCCTTCGCAGGGTGGCAGAGTTCCAGCCTGAAAGGGGCTGCTTGGGGCTAGCAGGAGTGGGAGGAGGGTGATCAGACAGGGGACACTATGTGCATATGTGTGCACACACATGCACGTGGCAGCCAGACAGTGTCGAGATCAGCTCCTGCAGGTAAGCGTATGGGGTGGGGGGGAGGAGCACAGGCAACGCATCTTAGGGGCATGGTGGGGGGGAACGTGCTTCCCCAGATTTGTGCATCCACTGTAGGCATGGGGCTGCAACCTGGCTGGACCAGCACAGGCAGGAGACACCTCTGCAGTCCAGCAGGCGGGACCCAGCATGTGAGGGTGGAGCAGGGTGGTGAGACTCATCGTTGCTGCCACCACCACTGGGACCCCTTCACCAGCCATGCCAAGCAGCACAAGGAGTAATGGGTGGGAGAGGGGCTTCACTGCTCTCACCTCCTTTTGCCACCAGCCACTTGTGCGCTAGGCCACGGCTCTACCCTGTTGCAATGGCCTGGCCAATGCCACCACAGTTCCCCTCAGGCTGCGGCTCTACCCCTGAGGGGAGGTGAGGTAGTGGCAGCACAGGTGCCATCTACTCCTTTGCTGGGGACCTTTGGTGGCCAGGGCATGGCGGCTGGGTAGAGCTGCAGCCCAGCAAGCAAGTGGCTGGTGGTGGGAGAAGGTGAGGGTGGAGGCAGTGTGGCTCCCCCCCAGTGTATTACTGCTCGTGTTGCTGCTGGTATGGCTTGTGCCGGAGTCCTGATGGTAGTGGTGACAGCAAAGAGTATTACCACCCCACTCTGTCCTCCCATGCCAGGTCCCACCGGAGCAGCTCCTGTCCATGTTGGTCTGGTCAGGCTGCAGCCCCATGCCTGCTGTGGGCACACAAATCTGAGGGGGCATGTGCCCCACCATGCCCCACAAACCCCCACCCCACACACCACCCCCCTACCCAACATGTTGTGGGGGA
>NW_017729022.1:118484143-118485382 GCF_001723915.1 Gavialis gangeticus
ATGGGGCCTGGGGATAGGGGGAAGCAGGTCTGGAGTGAGGCGCACCAGCAGGGCTGGGGGGTGGTGGGTTGGGAATGAGGGGTACCAGCAGGGCCAGGGGGCTGTTTTCTACTTTAACTATTTACTGGGTGGGGACTGGCCATCAATATTTACAAAGGGTCGTGGTACAAAAAAGGCTGAGAACCACTGATCTAGTCCAACCCTCTTCCCCAGCACTATCACTTTTCCTTGCATTGACACATTCTGCCAGGAAGGGGCCAGCTGCTAGCACAGGGTCGAGCAATTATTTCAGGCGGAGGGCCACTTACTGAGTTTTGGCAAGCCATCAAGGGCTGCATGACAGGCAGCCAGGGGCAGATAAATATTAATTTTCTAAATTTTTTAGGGGTCCCACGGGCCGGATAGAATGGCTTGGTGGGCCACATTGTGCTAGCAGAAGCTCTGAAGAGCTTGTTCTTTTTTTTTTTCCCTTTCAATACCAGGTGAGGTAAATTTCACCATCACTGCAGAGGTGCTGGATAGCAAAGAGCTGTGTGGCAGCGAGAAGGTGGTGGTGCCAAACAAGGGCTGGAAGGATACTTTGATCAAACGTCTCCTTGTCCAGGTAAGCCTGCCATTTCAGGGAACTGTGGAGAGACAGCACAAGCAGATATCCCACTTTTAGCTTCAATGCTGCCATCAGCTGTCCCAGTTAACTGCTGTTCCAAACATCATGGATGCCTAGAGCTTGGAGGAGTCACCTCTGCACACCTCTGTTCCATCCTCCTGGGGCCTGTGCAGGATGGTCCCCTACAGCCCATTCTCCCAGACTTTGCCTAGCTTTAGTTTCCATTGTCTCAAGTGGTGGGAATTCTACCATGTTTACTTGGGGAGAGTCTTCCATAGCATAACAGAGTCCTCACTACTAGGTAATATGCCCTCATTACCTAAGCAGAAGCCTGGTGCTCGGCATGTTGTGTTAGAAAGTCAGTGAGTTATGTAGGTTCAAACTGCTTCTAGGCAATGGGTGCCTAGAACCCAAGTCATCTTTGTTCTTGGAGGGTGTCCTAATCACTAGGCTATTATGCTAAAACATGGGTATGTCTTCCCCCTCCTTTAACATCTCACACCCACTAGTCATGGGTTTTTTGCCAGGGATGGTGTATAAAATGACTTGGCATTCTTCCTAAGGTGTGCAGACCTAAATGCGGGATTTTCAACCCTGGCCTCACAGGAGGTGAATAATGTTGCCTCCCTGCT
>NW_017729022.1:118490382-118494359 GCF_001723915.1 Gavialis gangeticus
CCCCCTCCTTTAACATCTCACACCCACTAGTCATGGGTTTTTTGCCAGGGATGGTGTATAAAATGACTTGGCATTCTTCCTAAGGTGTGCAGACCTAAATGCGGGATTTTCAACCCTGGCCTCACAGGAGGTGAATAATGTTGCTTCCCTGCTCTGTGACTGGATGCTTCTGCTCACGCAACCTAGTCACACGGTCTCCCAAATCTGAAGACTGGATGTGGGTTGTTTTTATGATGACTTTAACCTGTTTCTCTGTGTTTCTTCCCCAAGCCAGAGGGCATCCTTGTGGAGAAGTCTCACAGCTCCTTGCTCTGCCCAGCAGGTAGGTGGGTCACACTGGACCACAGCCAGTGAGACACAGTGGCTACATATTCCTGGACTGGGGAGAGAAAGCCATCTGCATGCTCACATTTTAGGGGAGAGCTCACCAGTTGGAAGACACTGAGCCAAAGATCATTTGCTCTGCTAGGAGACAAATGGCAAGTAGGATTGCCTTGCTGGACTGTACACTCCAGTGCAGGTGCTCCTTGGGCATTGCTGGCAGAAGGAGGAGAAGAGCCAGAGCTGCATCCTGTGCTCCTCTGGGAGGCGGTTTGGGTACAACCATGAGGACTGCCCCTTCTCCTTCCCTCCATCCCTGCTGGTGCAGTTTATTTGTCTGCATGCTGCAATGTCTCCAAGTCCCAGAGCCCCACCCCTGCTGGGAGAATCTCACAGTGTTTCTAGCTGTTGTGGGATCTCTTGTAATTCCCCTCCCACATTGGTTCACTCTTCTTTATGCATTTCACTGGCAGGCAATTCTACCTCAGACTCGGTGTCCCTGCAAGTACCTGAGAACGTGGTGCCAGATTCAGCCAGAGCCCAAGTGTCTCTGCTCGGTAAAGAAGCTGTCAGGCCATGGTTTATCTGGAAGTGGCAAGGGTGCAAATGGATGCCATAGGCCTATCATATGTGTTTATGAGGGGGTGGAGGTGCCAGGGAAGGGGAGCATGTTCCTGAAGGAGTATATAGATGTGGTGAGGGCTTCTATATAGGGAGGTATGCATAGTTGTGGAGTAGGGTAGAGGTGGCTATGAGAGGGTTATGCACGTGTATCAAGGATGGAGAGGGTTGTTAGCATTTTTTTTTTTACTAGAAAAAATGGGTTTGGTTGGGTTGAAACTATTTGGAATGAATTCACTGAATATTTTTTTCAGGGCTAGATCAAAAAAAGTAGGAGGGGGCATGCCCTTTCAGCAAATACATTGGTTATCGTGGGTCCCCTTCACACAGGTGCATGGTTTTGCGCTGCTGGTGTCATGTTCTTATGGGCACTTACCTAGGATGCAAGGGACCCAGGCTCAATTCCATTCTTTGCCTTGGAGAACTTAAGCCTACATCTCACACTTCCCAGGGCAGTGCCTGGACCCCCAGGGACTGAGCTGTTCTGAGGTTGTTGCCTCCGTGTTTCCTGTTTCTTGTATTTCTCTTTACAAAAGTACGTAGATATTCACTGAGAGAGAGAGAGAATGTCTCTGTCACGGTGGTCAGGATGCTCCCCTTAAATAGGGGAGAGGTAAGCTCAAGTCCCCTCAAGCAGTGGAGAGAATTAAAAGCAGGTCTTCCATTTCCTTGCTCCCTCCAGAGAGCTGTGGTACGCTACAGCTACTACCCCTTTTGGCCCCTCTTGGGCTCTGTGAAAGGGACCTAGAGGTAGTTCTCTATGCCCCTCGCTTTGCTCTTGTTGCAGATTTTTGAAATGGGAAAAATGCTTTGGTCTGGGGTCAAATGAAATGATTTTCCTGAACTGAAATGAAAACTTTTGTGTCAGTGGAGAAATGAAATAAAATTCATTTTGGTTCAGATTGAATCCATTTTAAAAAAAATGTTAGTGCAGCCTTGGAATAAAAAAATCAGTGACTCTCACAGCTCTATGGTCTACATGTGGGAGGGGGCCTGTGAGGTGGGTTATGTTGGTAGGGTGGAGGGGGTAGAGATTTATGGGTAAAATCAGCCTGAAGGACTGAAGAGGGCAGGGAAGGGGAGATAAGGGTTGGCAGTGGTGGGGCATGAGAGGCAGAAATGGTCTGTAGCTGCAGGCAGTGGGCTGTGAGGGCAGGTTGTTGTCAGTGGGTGTATGCAGTGTTGTGAGTTGAGCAGTGGTGTGATGAGTGGGGCACCCTCATGCAAGGGAAAATTATTTCATTAGACACAGACACATGGTTGTCAATGGGGTCACCTTTGTCTGTGTTCATGTGTCTGTCTGTCCAGGTGACATCATGGGCACAGTGCTGGAGAACCTGGACCAGCTGGTGCAGATGCCCCATGGCTGTGGAGAGCAGAACATGGTGCTCTTTGCCCCCATCGTCTATGTGCTGCAGTACCTGGAGAAGACAGGGCAGCTGAGCAAAGAGCTGAAGGCAAGAGCTGTGGGTTTCTTGCAAACAGGTCAGTCTAGTGCCTTTCCCTTCCACTGCTCTCCCCATCCCATCCCATCCCATCCCATCCCAGGCTCCTCTTCACTGTCAGCCTGAGCCACAGTGCCCAGAAGGTGTGCTCAGACTGTGGGTGGGAGCTGGGATGGGGGACTTAATGTGAACTCGTGCCTCACAGCTGGTTCTGAGTTACTTGGGTCTGAGATGGAGCCTTGAGGCAGGATTGCTGCCGTGTAAGCTCAGGCAATTGCTGAACATTTCCTGGGTTTTCCTTTAAATCTCCCTCTGGTTCTGATTGAGCTGGGGATGTTTACTGATTCAGAGATGTCTCCAACCTTGATGTTTCTCCTGCCCAGGGTACCAAAGGCAGCTTCAGTACAAACATAAGGATGGCTCCTACAGTGCCTTTGGAGAGAACCATGCAGAAAGCAGCACATGGTAAGTATGTGGTCTCATTGATGGAGTAATGAATTTCCTCCCCAGACCCCAGTCCTGAAGCTGTCTCAGCCACCCCTTCTCTACCCATTACCCTGTCTGCTTCTCTGCACTCTATCCCTCCTCCTCTGCCTCAGGCTGACAGCTTTTGTGGCCAAGTGCTTCATCCAAGCCCAGCAACACATCTTCATAGATGACAAGATCATCCAGCAGGCGCTGCAGTGGATGGCTGGGCACCAGCAGACCAGTGGCTGCTACTCCAGCATGGGAAAGCTCTTCAACACAGCAATGAAGGTACTGTCCTGGCCACTGTCCAGTAATTCCTCCCTTGGGGCATGCTATTGGCCCTGGGGCAGGGGCCCAGTAACATTCTCCTAGGCTTTGATGGGCAGACTACCTTTCACTTTGACATGGCACAGTATGACAAGACTTTTCCCTCAGTCTCTTCTTTTCAGAGTCCAGATGGAGGGATGTAGTGGGCTTCATCCAGTTCATCCCTTTTTATTAGAGCCCAGGGAGATGATAATAAGAAACCAGGACCCCTTTCCACACCTTCCCCCTCTCCTCCTCCCCACTGAAATACCTAGGTGTTCCCCTCATTACACAATAGGAGAAAGGGCTGTTTCATCTCACACTCCCCAGTGAACTCTCTCTCTGCATGAACCTTCTTCCCTTTGTTTGAAGCACTGATCCTACCCCCCCACCCCTTGTAGGGCATGGAGAAGGGTCTGTGTGATCTCATGGTGAGACATCTCCCCATTAGAAGGCAGGGGCAACACATTGTTTGATAGATTCATAGATGTTTGAGTTGGAAGGGACCTCACTAGATTGCTGAGTCCAACCCCCTGTCCTAGGCAGGAAAGAGCAGTGGAGTTGGATGACCCCAGCCAGGTGCATGTCTAACCTTCTCTTAAAGACCCCCAAGGTAGGGGAGAGCACCACCTCCCTTGGAAGCCCATTCCAGATTCTGGCAACCCTTACTGTAAAGAAGTTCTTCCTGTCGTCTAACCTAAATCTGCTCTCCATCAGTTAGTGGCCGTTGTTCTTAGTTATTTCAAGGGGTGCCCTGGTAAACAGAGCTTTTCCCCCTTGATGAATTTGTAGGCAGCCACAAGATCACCTCTTAGC
>NW_017729022.1:118499359-118513913 GCF_001723915.1 Gavialis gangeticus
AATTAGTAGATAGCCATAAGATCACCTCTCAGCCTTCTGTTGCAGAGGCTAAAGAGGTCTAGGGCTTTTAATCTCTCCTCTTAGGGCTTTGCCTGCAGGCCCCTAACCATACAAGTGGCCCTCCTCTGAACCCTCTTGAGGTTGTCCACATCCCTCTTGAAGTACGGAGCCCAAAACTGGACACAGTACTCCAACTGCGGTCTCACCAGTGCCGCATAGAGGGGAAGTATCACCTCCTTGTACCTGTTCGTTCTGCACTTACTAATGCATGATTAAGTGCAGTTAGCTTTACCCATCACTTCATCATATTGACGACTCATGTTCAGCCTGGTGTCAACAATGACTCTGAGATCCATTTCCGCTGCTGTGCTGCTGAGAAGGTCCTCCCCCAGCCTGTAAGTGTGTTGGGATCCCTTCTCCCTAGATGCAGCACTTTGCACTTGTCTTGGTTGAACTGCACCCTATTATGTTCTGCCCACTTTTCCAACCTGTCCAGATCTGCCTGGATTCATTCCATAGCCTCTAGTGTGTTAACTTTACCCCATAATTTGGTATCATCTGTGAATTTGGACAGAGTGCTCTCCACGTCCTCATCCAAGTACTGATGAAGACATTGAACAGCATTGGTCCAAGGACTGAACCTTGTGGGACTCCGTTGTCCACCACCACTCTCTGGGTGTGTCCCCTAAGCCAATTTGCCACCCACCTGACCATGTAATCATCTATGTCACAGCCACTCAGTTTGTTATGAGACTAGGATGAGATACCATATCGAAGGCCTTCTTAAAATCCAAGTAAATGACATCTACCTCAACTCCCGTGTCTAAGCATTTTGTGACCTGGTTGTAAAAAGAAACAAAGTTAGTTAGGATCTACCTGCTATGAAGCTGTGCTGGTTGCCCTTCAGCATTATTTTTCCAGCTGGACTCCCACAGATGTGATCCTTAATATTTTTTTCAAATTATGAAGGATTTCAAATTTTTTCAAATTTTTCCCAAGGATAGAGATGAGACTAACCTTCCTCCCCTTCTTGAAAATAGGGACCACATCAGCCCTTTTCCAGTCCTCTGGGATCTGACCTGAGCACCATGAGTGCTCAAACAGCCATGCCAGTGGCTCTACTATGACAGTGGCCAATTCCTTCAGTACCCTTGGATGAAGATCATCTGGGCCTACTTACTTAAACACATCCATTCCTTCCAAGTGCCTCTTCACCAAGTTGGTGCTAAGAGTTGGTGGGCTTGTGTCCCTCCTGTGTCTGTCCACGATCCAATTAGGAGATTTATCTTGATTTGTGTCCAATACAGAAGCAAAAAATTCATTGAAGAGCTCAGCCTTGTCCCCCCTATATGTCACTAATTGCCTTAGTTTGTCCTGTAGGGGTCCTATGCTACTGTGCACCTTCTTTTTACTCCATATATCCCTGAAGAAGGACTTTTTGTTGTCAATTTTCATTGCCATCCTGAGTTCCATTTCTGTTTTGGCTTTTCTAGCTGCCTCCCTGCAAGTGCGGGCCAAGTAGGTATACTCCGTCTTGGTAGCTACCCCCTGCTTCCACAGCCTATGTGCCTCTTTTTTTGCCCCTAGGCTTTCCTGGATTTCCCTGTTCAGCCAAGAGGTTTTCTTGGCCCCTTTGCCCCCTTTCTTATGCAATGGGATTGTCTCCTTCTGTGCCCACAGGATTGCTCCCTTTAGGAATGACCACCTTTCCTGGACTCCCATCTCATCAATGCTCCTGTTCTTCAGTGCCTCACTAACTAATATCCTGAGCACACTGAAATTAGCCTTCCTGAAGTCCTAGCACTTCTGCCTTACTGGTTATCTTTCCCACCCTATGCCGGATAGTGAATTAAATCAACTGATAGTCATTGTTCCCTAGGTTACCTTGTATCCGTAGATCCCCCACCAGGTCATCCCCTGTAGCCAACACCAAGTCCAGTAAGGAATGTGCCCCAGAGGGACCATATACCTCCTGTGTTAGATGAAGGTCCTATATGCATGTTAAGAACCTATGCGAATGCTTGGATCTGGCTGACGGCTCCTCCCAGCAGATGTCAGGGTAGTTTTATGTCCCCCATGACAACCACATCCCTTGACCGTAGGGCCTCTGAGAGCTGCCATGAGAATTCCAGGTCTAGCTCATCCTCCTGATGTAGTGGCCTGTAGTAGACCCCCCCTACCAACTCTCTTTCCCCCCGATCCCCTTGTATTCTGACCCACAATACCTCAATTTGCCCCTTCTCTGATCCCATTTTGATTATGGAAGATGTATAATGCTCCTTAACATGAAAAGCAACAGCCTCTCCCCCTTCTCCCTACTCTATCATGTCTGTACAGGCTATAGCCCTCAATGCTTACTGCCCAGTCATGGATACTAGGGTCCTACCAGGTTTCAGTAAGCCCAACCAAGTCGAAGTTCTTGTTTGCAAGCAGGAATGCAAGTTCCTCCTGCTTCTTCCTCATGCTCCTAGCATTAGTATAGAGACACTTGAGGTTGATTCTTCCCAATCTCTTTCTTTCTCTCTGTGTGGCCTGCAGGGTGGCGTAAATGATGACATCTCGCTCACTGCGTACATAACGTCAGCACTGCTGGAGGCAGGGAAGCCACTCAGTGTGAGTATAGTGCTGAATGCCCACATCCTCTCTTCTCTGTGACAACTCTGTGGGCCAGGCTTTCCCTGTGTGATGCACCCTGAATAGTTATAACTGCCATACTTCTAACTTTGCCAATAAGTAGGGACCTACCTAATTCAGGGTGGCTGCCTCTCGATTTCATGCTCTCAGCGTGGTGTCAGGCACCATTTTTGCATTGGCAAGCAGTACCTCCCCAACCCCCCATCTCTGATTGGCCAAGTCCCACCCCTCTCTAAATATTGACAGATGGCCCCAACTGGGGTTTGCTTGTTAACACAGCAATTAATACCTTCCCCAGCCTCGATCAGGGGATTAAGCCTGGGGAAGGCATTAATTGCCATGGTATTAAGCAGTCTAGGACACAGTTAATGGCTTTCCCTGGCTTGATTGGGGATCAAGCCCAAGGAAGCCATTAACCACATCCTAGACCACTTCCTACTGTGACAATTAATGCCTTCCTTGGGCTTGATCAGGGGATTGACATTAGCAAGCAGTCTAGGACATGGTTAATGGCTTCCTGGGGCTTGAACCCCTGATCAACCCGGGAAAGCCATTAACCGTATCCTAAACTACTTAATACTGCAGCAATTAATGTCGTCCCTGGGCTTAACCAGGGGATAAAGCCCGTGGAAGCCATTAATTGCTGCATAATTGTTAAGCAGGCTAAGCACCTAATTAATCTGTAAAATTAAATATCTTATTAAAATAAATCAATGGGGCAATGAATTGTAACGAAAACCAACTGTATACACTTTATTAAATAACACCAACTATATACACTTTATTAAGTGATACGATCTAAACTCTTAATCAAACTCTAAACTAAAATATCTTATGAAAATAAACCTGTACTATGCACAGCATGACTTGTAACTAACAGCAGCTATATACACTTTATTAAATAACATTATAAAAAAGAGTTTACCAAAACTGACTGCTAACCTTAAGACAGGCGATTCAGGCTATGTATTAAATGCAAGCACGGTGCATCCAGCCACAGTGCCTGGAGACATTCTCTGCCTCTGTGGGGTGAACACTTGTCCATACACTGAGATGGCACATTCAGCATCCACTTGAGTTTGTTGGAATGGCGAGGCAGCATCTTGCCAGGGTGTAAAGATGTGTAAACTGGTCACAGACAGAGTCCCAGAATACAGGCACAGGCATCTGGCACTCTTTCACAAAGTTCACTTAGACATCATGTTAATTGTCATGCTTTTTCACCTCATCCCAGGATTGCTTTCAATAGCCGAGAGTCACAGCTCAGCACAGACACCTGGTTGGGGTTTAAAAGGTGACCAGCACTAAGGAAGGGGGCAGCTGTCTGTTTGAACTGCAGTGGCAGTGACAGGTCATACCTGTGGTAATGGTTCAACTTTGCAGCTATTGCCTGGAACCTGTTACTTCTGTGCTGGTTTTCATGAGGGAAGCTTCACAGGTCCTGTGAAGCATTGTCTTTGACCTAGCTTATCAAGCTTATCTTGTTGTATGTGTGTTAGATCACAGCTTGCTGGCCTTCAAACCAGGTCAGAAGCTCCATGAATCAGGTGGCCTTGTCAGCCCCAAATGTCATTTGATCTTGAATGTCACCTCTCTGTAAGACATTGTGAAGCTTAAGCATGCACTGCATGCTGGGTGTGATTTCCAGGTCCTCACTCACAAACCGCTGGTAGTTCTGCATGTGTTTGGTGTGGTAATGAACCACATTGAACCAGGAGTTGCGCAGAGTATCAGCACAGGCTCTGGTGGTAGCAGCACAATGGCACATGAGTCTCCACTTTGACTAGCAACCACCTCCCTGTACTGGACCTTACCATTTGGACAGTGTTTGAAGGCTTTCTTGAAAGAAGACACTAAGCTATCCACCCCCCGGGACTGCGTGCACCAGATGTCACTTGCTAGGGACAAAATGTGCTCGTTGCAGATGACGTGAACAATGTTGGGCAACATTCCCTGGAGCACATCAGAGAGAGCCTTGCACATGTGTATGGCATTGTCAGACAGGAATGCTGAGATCTTGTTAAAGTCTACACCATAGCTAACAATTACTGTCATGATTGCTTGGGACACAATGGAAAAATTGACAGAGGTCGGGTGGATCAGCTCAGTTTGAAACACAGGCAGGTCCTGGTCAGTCTAGCTCCTGGTACAAATAAAATGTGCAGCATGTAGTTGTCCTGAGGGTTGATGGCTTCATCAGCCACAATGGAAAAGGAATAATACTCTGCCAAGACAGCCTTCCTGGACTCTACATGCAAAGCAGTCCCTGAAGGGAGATAGTACTGGTGAAGCTTGTTGGCACACAGAAAACTGCCAGCATTGAGCACATTTTGGGACAGGTAGTCCCTTAACTTGGGGTAATCAAGCTTCTCTAGTGGGATGCTGGCTGCCATAAAAGCCTCCATGAGGGAAAATGCTGCCTCTCACCTCACCTTGCCACACTTGCTTTCTGTGGTCCTTTTAAACAGGGAGGACATGTTCATTTGCTTCTTGCTCTGACCTTCAGCCTCTGCAACAGCCTTCCTCTTCATGTCTCCCTCTAACTCCAAGTGATAATTGGTGCTGTTTTTCCTGGACATATCCAGAGTTAGATTGGAGGTGGTGCAGAAGAGTTTGCCTCCATCTGCATGCAAGGTCCCTGTAGGATACTGTCTTACATGGACCACCACTGAAACGTATTTGGCAGACTTGGAAGCCTTCTTTGTGTTCATGTCTGCTCTTTCTTATACAGAAGCAAGCAGGCATGCTGCAGCAGCATTCCTGCAGGTGCTTTAAAAGCAGGTGCCAAAACTCTCCTGGCTTCCCAGGCTGACCACTGAAAGGCTCCTGGACTGAGTCTGTCATGGGCTCAGTCCTCGATTTGCTTCTGCTCCCTGCTTCCTCCTGTGCTCCAGGATGCCAGGGCTTCATGCTGTTTTCTGTTTGCAGCTGCCTTTTTTTGCCCCTGCTCGCTTGCTGGCTGCTTTCCTGTTTTATTGTGGTCTCTGTGCTTTTTTGCGGGGACCAGCCTTTTTCACGTGGGGCCTACCAATTTCATGGTTTCTGCAAAAATTGCAGAACTGTGAATTCAGTAGGTCCCTAACCATAAGGGGATGGGTTTGAGAGTTGTGGGGTCATCTCCATTTCTCTTTGCTGCTTCTCCTCCTATTAAATCAATTCCACATTCCTTCCTATCCCAGGACCCGATGGTGAAGAATGGCTTGAAATGCCTCAGAAATGCTCCCTCCATTGTCACTGACATCTACACTCAGGCGCTGCTGGCATATGTCTATTCATTGGCTGGAGATGGGGCTAGGAGGGACTCTCTTCTTGTTAAGCTGGACCAGCAGGCCATCAAGTCAGGTATTGTGGGGCTGCCAGCTGCTTTGTTGAGAACATTAGGGCTCCCATGACTGGTAGCATCAATTGTACCAGCATTTAGAGCCTGGAGGCTTACCACAGAGTCAAGGAAGGTAGGGAGGGTAGAACCCTGAAAGCTTTCCAGCCCCTCTCCTGGGAGTTTGTAGGGACTGCACACATCCTACCATCTTATTCATTCAGGTGTTTGCACCATTCCCTTAACAGACTACTCTGTAGCTAATGTACCATGCTGCAAATTCATCTCAAAGGTGCTGTCCTGCCCAGGCCCCACCAATCTCTTTCCTGTTCAGGCTCCATTCTCCCCAGGGCATTAGTGTTTGGGCTTGTTTTCCCCAGGTTGTTTCATCCTCATTTGATTTTGCTTCATTAATCTCTGCTTTTTCCACTCATCCCCCCCACCTTGACTGATGCAGCTTTGTAATGAGGTGAGCAGATCACATCATTCCCTCCACCCCTGCAAAATGGTCAGTGGTTACTCTCTCCTGCCCAAATTTCTGCTTTAATATGTCCCCTTTACCATGAAGTGACACTTCACTGCTCAGCTCCCCCCAACACAGTATTGCTTCCATGTAGGTATTTCCTCAGCCAGACTCAGCCTATGGCTTTTCATCCATGCCTGATGGAAAGTAGAGCCCAGTGAGGACAGCAGTCCTGAGTCCAAACAAATGTTCTAGTGCACCTCAAGTTCTTGTTCCTCCTCTCCCAGGAGGACAGATACACTGGAGCTGGAAGCCTGCTCAACTCCCTGCTCAGGACAGCTGGTCCCAGGCCTTGTCTGTGGATGTGGAGCTGACAGCCTACATGTTGCTGGCTTTGCTCATGATGGAAAATGTGACTAAGGAAGAGATTGCATTTGCCACTGGCATTGTGACCTGGCTCACCAAGCAGCAGAATGCCTACGGGGGCTTTGCCTCCACCCAGGTACAAACTCTTTTTCTCCCAGCCAGGGACCAGGCCTTGGGGAGCAGCAGGCTGGGATCCCCACAAGGGCTAGATCTCCATGCTAAAATCTCACTGGGATTGGAGGTAGAGGGCATGAATTGAACTGCTGGTACCCACAGGAGCAGAACGCATGGCACTGAGGGGCTGGGAGCTGGAATCCGACTGGTTGGAGTCTTACAGAGAAAATCTCTCTGTCCTTGAATGAGGGAGGCAGACTGTATGAGCTGTTTCCCTCAGGCATGGATCTACAGGTAGCAATGTGACCATCTTTCCTTTCACAGGACACCATCGTTGCCCTCCAGGCCCTTGCTAGATATGGTGCAGTGACATTTATCAGGTCAGGAGATGTCACCATGACTGTAAGATCAGGCAACAGCTTCCAGCACTCCTTCCACGTGGAGACTGCCAACCGGCTGGTACTGCAGCAGCTACCTCTCCCCAACATTCCTGGAGAATACACTCTGCGTGCCACTGGCACAGGCTGTGTGTACGTGCAGGTGAGACATAGCCACCCAGCAGGACTGCCTGGAGGATGTCAGAGGAGGCTGCAGTGCTCAGTTCAGAGAAGGGAATGGGATATGATCCCTTTCACTTGCACCAAAGGAGGCCAGGGGAGGGTGGGTGAGTATAGAAGGGCAGTGGTAAGGGCACATCCTTACTGGCTGGATGTGTGGCCTTACTGGTTGGATGTTATGTATGTTTCCCTCCAGACGGTCCTGAGGTACAACGTGCCTCCTGAGAAGGATGGAGAGGGCTTCCTCCTGAGTGTGAAAGCAGCAAGGGACAGCTGTGAGACAGCCCCCCATGTCCTGACCCTCAGCATCAGTGTCAGGTAAGAGCCAGGAGCCAGCCAGTGGGCAGAAACCTCAGGGACACAGCATATATGGGAGGGGAGAAGGCAGAGAGGCAGTGGAACAGGCCAGGGAGGGCAGAGGAGTAATGGCAGGGTGTTAGGTGTGTGGTCTTTTCCTTATCCCCCCAGCTATGAGGGAAGACGGAGCACCTCCAACATGGCCATTATTGAGGTGAAGATGCTGTCTGGATTCCACCCTGTCCAGGGCACCAACTCCTATGTAAGTCCCTTCCCTTCCCCACCAGCTCCTTCACTCTGGTGACTAGAGCCATGTCACAGTGGAGCCAGCTCAGCCAAGAGCCAGGTGGCATGGTGTGGGGACCTCAGCCACAGTACCTACCCTTGGCTCTGTCACTGCAGCAGGGAAGGGAAGCTCCCAGAGGGCACATCCCACTTGTTTCTGTCTCTATATGGCTGTAAACATTCATCCTTTGGACCTTCTAGACTATTGTGCTCACTCTCGTGCTCTAGATGTGGGTGACATTTTGATCCTGGGGTGGGAAGCATATTTCACCCCTCCACCCTCTCCTCTCTAATCCCACAGAGCATCTCCTGTGGGGAGAGACAATTGAGAGAAGAGGCTGGGTGTTGGGTGTCTCTAACCATGTTGATCCTCTTACCCAGCTTCAGCAGCAGCCATATGTGCAGAGAGTGGAGTTTGGGGCTGAGCATCTCACAGTCTACCTGGATCAGGTCAGTGCTGGGATCAGGGAGGTGACTCTAGCTTACACACAAGCTAACTCTGGTTGTCAGTCTAGTTTCAGGCATGGGCTTGGTTCCCAGGAGTCAAGAGTTAGCTCTGGGAGTCCTAGGCAATCCATGTAGTAGCTAAATCAGAGGACATGACATGCTACCTGGGGATTGTCCTATCCTCCTCTGCACCTTGGAGACCAGGCAGCTCCCTACCCCTTCAGCTTACTCCGACTGATGACCCAGGGGCTAACCTGTAAGGAGTGAGAGAAGTGACTGTGCTACCTGCTTCCAACCACCCATGCAAGCCAGACTTGTCCTCTCAATCCAAAACATGTGTGCGTTCACATTGTATGCACACCTGGGGCAACTCCTGTGGTATGGGGCACTGCCCTGCCAATAGTTTCCTAACTGTATGTACTACTAAAATCTGCTGTGACTTTAGGGGGAAAATCTGCCCCTTCCCAAATAATTTACCCTGGAAGCTTATTCTCTTAAGCAAGCACCAGCCTCCCCTATTCTGTTAGTCGCATATTGGATTCCATCTTCAATTCAGAAGCAAACCTCAAGGACACAAGCCTCAGACCCTTATCCTGGGCTGCCCACCATGTCCCTACTGAGGTCATGACTTTATTCTCCTCCCCCAATTCTCACATAACAATAAGTCTATCCATGTGGAGCTGCTACTAAAGAATTATGTAATGTGTAAATTTTCAAATCTCCCTTGCCAAGAAAAGGGATCTGTAAAACAATATGACTCTAGATCATGTGTGGCATTCTGGCACCCAAATGCTCCCAGCTGTTACTGCTCCTCTGTCCTCATGGCCAGTCTGCTTCCGGGGTGAGCTGAGAGTATGGGCTGGAGGCTGCAGTACCAGTGAGGGATAACCCTGCTGCAGGCTGGACTGAGTGCAACCTAAGAACAATATTTGACTGATGCCCCACTGGGGACTTGGGATACACAGACCCTTTTATCCATATTATCACTGCCTTTGTCCTGTCCTAGCTGAAGGAGGTGTTCTGATTTAGTACTGCTGGTGAAATGCAAGCTACCTACTGTCCAAACTGCACCCTGCAGAGTGCTGGGGAGGAAAAGGGAAAGGAGCTACTTTGCTGAGATGAAGTGAGTCTGTGATAACCTTGCAAGCTAGGAGTCACAGGGAGATGGGCAGCAAGTAGCAGCCTCTCATCCCGACCAGAGGCATTAGGAGGCCCTGACAGAGAACTCTGCCATCATCTGTCTTGGCTCCACATTTCACATCTGGTTGGAATCAGGAGGGAATTTTTGACTCACAGCCAGACCTCCTGCAGAGAATCATTTTGCTTCCTGCACTGGAACACTCCACATGCCAGTCCATCACTGTGCTCAGATAAACATTTCACACAGAAAGTGAAGCTGCAACTGGCCATGGCAGCACACCTCTGATGAAGACGGGTGAAAGAAAGCCTGTTACCCTGGCTCCTTATTCGCTACAAGCTGCTCTACAACGTTCTAATGCAGACAGCCTGGTCTTGTCTCACGGGGGGCTCTGTTATGTTCAGGATCCAGGATTGTACACAAAAGGGCTGGACAAACAGGGCCTCTCTGACCACAGTTTCCAGGCATGGTCTGGAGCCCTCTCCTATAGCAGCAGGTAAAGCCATCCACCAATCCTGCTTTAAGACTCACCTCTTTGGTAAAGCACCTTTGAGAGAACAAGAGCAAATAAGATGCAACAGTGGCCCCTAAAGTATCAGCAAGGATTAGATAACAGAGCAAGCCAGAGAAGGGGGACAGTCAGTCCTGCACAGGCCCTATTGTTTCTACAGTCCTGTGCTGTGTTTAGAAATGAGTGGGATAGATGTCTAAGCAATGGCCATAGATAAATGTTTTTGGGAGTTCCAGCTTTACCAGCTCCTCCGTGGCAAGTCTGTCTTTATTTTAAAAAACTACCAATATTCAGCATATTCCTCAGTCTCTGCTCGAGTACTCCTGGGACAGTAACAGCAGGGGGCACTGTAGGTACATCAATAAGATGTGTGTCTAACAGGCTTTGGTATGGTACCCTGAGTGCTTACTGTACCCTTTCTCTCCCCTCCAGCTGGATAAGGACACTCAGATGTATTCCTTCACCATGAGCCAAGATGTTCCTGTCCGGGACCTGAAGCCAGCAGCAATTAAAGTCTACGATTACTACCAGCCAGGTGGGCTGTGATGTGATGTGTGTCAGACTGCTGGCAGCTTGGCTCGTGAAGCCTTTGCTGGCAGATCTCACTCATTTCTTTTCAAGTGGTCACACTCTTCTTTTGAACTTCACGTCTGTGAAATTCAGTAAATCAGCTACTTTTCCACTAAAAGGGGAGAAAAACAATTTGAGAAAGTAACTCCCCTTTTACTTGATGTGAGCTCTTTTCCAAATAAAAAGAACCCAGGACAGCAATCTTTAAAATAACACAATGCATTTCTTAGCAGAATAGTTCAGTTTTAAGATGCTGACAAAATGCAAAAAGTTTCTTATACATAAAATAATTTCACCTGCAGAGACAATATATCAGGCACTTCTAGGGATTGTTATTTATTTGTCCTGTTCACGTTAAAATAAAATCAGCTTGCCAGCAAATGTGCAATCCCCCTTCCAGAAAAACAAAAATAATCCAAACCAAACCAAACCAAACCAAACCAAACCTCCTCCTCCCTTCCCATAAATAACTTCCCTAAAACAAGACACCACTCTATCCTGTGTGATACAGGATACTGGGCAAGATGGACTTATGGTCTGACCCAGTAAATGGCAGTTTTCATGTTCTTGTAGGTACTTATTGTACTACATGTGGACAGTAAAATTCAGTCCTTGGCCAGGGGCAGGTTTTCTGCTGCAAAAATGTCATTGTTGTCAAGTTTAGTGTGTTGCTGCACTACAGTGGAACATCAGTGTGGGAAAAGCTGACTTTCAGCTTTTCAATAAAACTGAATAGTGTACGTCTCTTGAAGGTCCTGGGATCTCTTTCTACATCTCTTTCGTTTAGCCAGATCTGGTGGGAGTGGCGTCCAGGCATTGTTTCTCTCTCTCTCTCTTTCAGGGACACAAGCTAAGACACTCAGCTTTACAAGGAGAAGAGCACAAAAATAGTCCCAATCTTGTTTTTAAATGTTCTGAGACAAGTCAGAAGGAGATTTTCCATAACATGTCTAGCATATATAGAAAACCTGATGGTGATGTCACAGAGAGACTGTATCAGCCCTTGGCTGGGATGACCCATGAGGTGCACTGTCTCAAATCTGTGCCAGTCAAACTTCTTGTACTTCACTAGTGCTTATGAATAAGAGCATTTATTTCTAAAAGCTAATGTGTTTAAACCCTTGTTCAACTTCCTCCCTCTGTGCCGTTCCATGTTCAGACATTTTGAAGACTTTGGAAAGTGAATCAGACTGAGCATGGCTCAGGATGTCTTTCCTCCTCTGAACTGGGAGAAGGGGAGGTTGGACTTGGAGGGAGGCAGATATGACTCTGAGAGGACCAAGCTTTTCCTTGTTTCTTTGGGTGGCATCTGGTGCTGGACATAACAGTCTGTTTCTTCTTTGACAGATGAACAGTCGATGGTGGAGTACACAGATCCCTGCCAGCAAGGTGAGTGGGAGACTGCTTTCCTGGGACGAGGGCATGCCATTCCTGTGCAACTAGTATAAGCTTAGGCACGAGGGAAGAATCAGGTGCCTCATTCAGGAGCAGCACTGCATCCAGTGCCAGTGTGGGACGAGGGGGAGCTGTGCTGCATGTGACTTTGAGAGGTCTCCTTCTCTCTGTGGCAGTGCTAACTTCTGTGTCCCAGCTTAATGCTGGAGCTGTTGTTGTTGTAGTGCAATGAACCATCTGACTGCTGTGCTCATGAAAAGTCCCTATGGGACTGCTCACAGGGACAAGAAATTGTACATCCCTCCCTAAAGCGTTTTACTGTGCTGTTAAAACAGCCGCTGGGTTTTGCCCCCTTCAACAAGGGTTTCATCAAGGTGCTTCGGGTCCTTCAGTACAAAAGCACTAGGGAGCTGTGTGAAAACTCATTGTCTTCCCCTTTCAGGAGAAGAGATGGACAGAGACAGACGATCCTTGATGTAATTCACAAAGAATTCCTGGTTCTGGTACTGATCTGACCTTCATGGCTGAGGACAAAGGGAGTCATTCTCTCTGCTGCTCTCACTGACTGGGGGAGAGGGGGTTACATCTTTCTAATCTGTCTTGTCAGGGGAGGGAGGGGGTACAGGGAAAACATTCATTCACTACTTTAGAGAAAGGAAGAAAGGAGCTGGAAGTCAGAAGGAGGGGGCCATTTAGGAGAACATGCACACCTGGGGCAGTTCAGAGCAAGTGACTCCCTCTAACATCCTCCTAGGCAGAGGGGTGGGAGTTATCAGCAAAGGATGCACTTGCCAGGCAGATCCATGCCAGGTCAGTGAGGGGGAGGGCTGGGAGAATTACACTCAGAGGTAGAGAGAGACAGAGGCCTCTCATCACAGGCCTGCTCTTGTTCATGCACTGTATTTTGGTATGAAAAAGATGGTAATAAATTGTTATTCTGAGTGTCTCACAGTATGTGTGTGTGTCCCACTGTGGTCTCTAGGGAGTGGCAGGAGTTGGGAGTGCCTGTGCACTGTGTCCTGGTTACTTTTGTTTGGAATTAGCAACATGCTGGCAGGGGCGACACGCAGAGGGTGCACATGGGCGGTTGCTGCTTGCCACCCTGTCACCAGCACTGCCAGCAGTGTCTGTGAGCAGTCCGTGATCATCCCTGGCCACTGCTACTGGCGGTGCCTGGGGGTGGTTGCTGCCCCCTGGTTGGGGCTTGCCCCCGCCCAGTGCCAGTGGTATCTGTGGGAGCTCCCGCCACAGTGCTCCCACTGCTGCCAGCACAGCCGTGCCCACCCAACCACCGGAGGCATGTGCCATTCATGCATGCTGGGTTCGTCTTCAGAAAAAGGAGACATGGTAATAAGGAATGGGGCAATGGGAGTTGTAGATCACATCTGCATCACCTGGGGTTGCCGATAGGACCAAGCACATCTTGCCCATGCCTGCACCAGTGGCTCCGTGTAAAGCAAATGGTAGATTGACAGGGCCAGCTCTGCTTTGGTTGTTCCTAGGCCATGTGTCAGATATGGAGGGGATTGAGCCCAAGGCAGTGCCTGAGGAAGGACGTTCCTGTGGCATTGCTTCTCTGGAGTCTGCTTCTCTTGAGAACAAAGAGCGCTTCATGGCATTCCCCCAGCAGAGCCAGAGATACTGAGCAAGCACCCTCTTTCCCACTGCTGTTTCTTTCCAGGCCTCACCCATCCCCTGCCATCTAAGCACCTTGTGCCTCCAGCAAGCTTCATGCCAGGAACTGGCAGAGGAAAGGAGGCTGTGAGATAAAAACCTCCTTCTTGGCTGCTGCCACTGTCTGAGGGTCTTGCAGCAGCTTCCAACCTGAATTAGAGTCTTCTGGAGAGAAGAGAGGGTTGGGTTAGGGGGTGCTAAAGTGTCATCCCCCAATTTGTGGGGAACAGCAAGGAGCCTATAGGCAGGGAGAGAAGGTGAAGTAGAAAGGTTTTCATGAGGAATCAGAGCTGGGCAACTGAGCCAGCTCCAGCTGGGGCTGAGGCATGACCATGAAGGTGGCAGGATGCAGTACCCTGACCAGGTAAGTGCCTTACAAATGGCTTTATGTAGTGGAGGGTGCACCCTTGTCTGCTTGTGGACAGGACTCCCTGCGAGAGCCTCATAGTTAGCTTCCCACTGGCCAGCTTCCCGTGGGAGGATCTCAGCTACAAGCGGACTTTATGGAAATGGGAGACTCCTCCCTAGCTTGCTCCTGTGGCCATACAGCTAAGGGCAAGCAAAACTTGGGGCCATCCGAACCCCAAGCCTCCAGGCTTGAGCCTGCATGTAGCGTCTGAAGCCCCAGGCTGAGGTGGAGGATACTTGCCAGTGGCAGGGCCACATATGGTTCTTGGATGATTCAAATGGATTTGGACTGGATCTGGCTAATATGACCTGGGACACAAAAAATTTTCCTTAAAAATAATAATGAAAAAATCTCTTAAAGACTGGGCATCTTTGCCTC
>NW_017729022.1:118518913-118519436 GCF_001723915.1 Gavialis gangeticus
GGGGGGGGGGGGATTTTAATATGAAGGCTTCTAATCTCTCCAGATAAATTCAGGCAGGAGATTTGGGTCTTTCTGGTCACGATTTTGGCAGAATGCTTTGCCAATTGGGCCCAGTCAAAGGGTGAACTAGTGGGAGGGTTGAAGGCATCTTGTTTCAGTGGGAGGGTTGAAGGGCAGAGCTGTGGACTGAACATTTGAGGAAGGACTTCAGGGTGCGAGGTGAATTTTCACAGATGTTTCTGGGGTTGGCTTCAGGTTTCAGCCTTTGTGTGGGTGCCTCAGCAGAGAACCGAAGGATTGTGTGGGTCACAGATACAGAACTTCATGTGGCCCCGGGTGATGGAGGGGCCACGTGAACCAAGAGCAGATGATGTGGAGGAAGTTCACAGTGATGCTGTCTTTGTTTCAGGGGAAGGTGTCACTGACTGGTCTGAGCTCTGGGCTCACTCTCTGAACTTGGGGGTGAGAACTCAGGTTAGTTCTCATTCAGCCTCAATTGTTATTTGGTAGCCCCTCCCATGGC
>NW_017729022.1:118524436-118527414 GCF_001723915.1 Gavialis gangeticus
TGGGGGTGAGAACTCAGGTTAGTTCTCATTCAGCCTCAATTGTTATTTGGTAACCCCTCCCATGGCAGAAAGAAGAAGGTGCTTTTCCTTGTGGTCTGAGGCAGATGGGGGACAGATTTTTTTCCCATTCTGTCCCTTTATAGTAGGGGTGCTTAACCCCTGGCCTGTGGGCCAGATCCAGCCAGTGAAGCTGCGTCATCCAACCTGCAGGGCTCACCACAGTTCTAAAAAATGGCAGCAGGGGAGCAGTAGCAGTGTTATTTATGGCTTCCCAGATGGCAAATTTTGGTCCCACAGGAAGCCTTGCTGGTGGATAGGGGTGACTGGTGCCTCCTCAGTCTGGGAGAGCACAATTTGTGGGTGGCCCTGGGGGTGGGCCAAAAGCCCCATATCTACTCCTATATTTCTGTGCTATGGTTAGGTGTCTCCCCCCAGCCCCACAACATGTCGCCAGCCTGCACAGCAAAAAAACTGTGGCAAAAAACTGCCCCACTTTTGGGGGCCAATCTAGGGGGGGCAGGTCTCTTCCCCACCCCCCCACCAGTTGCCTGTGCTGGAGGATAGTGTGGCCCTGTATGGTAAGTTGGATGCATGGGTCAAGGTGGTGTAGGACCTGATGTGAGTAGCATGAGGTAGGATCCAGGCATTTGGGGCCCAATCTGGGTGGTGTGTGGCTGGATCCAGGCACATGGGGCCTAATCTGGGTGGCAAAAAGCAGGATCCAGGCATGTGGGGACTGATCCAAGCCACTTTTAGCTGCCGGGAGTGCTGTGGCTCTCCCTCTGAAGACTGCTGGTGTGGATCTGATGGGAAAGAACAAATGGCAGCTGGCCTTCCGCACTGAGCAGAGCTCTCTGACCCTGCCGGTCCCTGCTCCTGCTGCTTTGTTTGCCCAGGTGTGCTCTCCACTCTTTACCCTGCTCTCTGAGCCAGCAGCCAAATTCAGCTCTCAGTCACAGCTCATGAAAGCAGAGGAGCACTGCTCAACTTAGCGGTTTCCATCCATGTCTTTGAAATTACAGTTTGGGCAGCAGCTAACAGGACTGAGCATGGCTCACTTGGTGGCATCATTTATTTCTTACTACAGGTGCATTTCGTTATTTCTTTCCGTATGAAAATTGTTGGATTAACAGTCCTGGGAGGGTGATGGGCCTTGAATATCTCCACTAAAAAAATATTACCCACACATGTGCACAGAGGTGGATTCAGAGTGGGTGCAGTGGTGTAGCTGCACCCTCTTTTTAGACTGGACCACACCACAAAAGCCTCCAGAGACTTTTTAAAGCCCTTAAAAGAAGTGAAAATCCCCTGTCCTTCCTCGCCCCCTCCTTCCTGCTGTTGCTTTCCCCACTGTGCCAAGGGTGGGGAAAGCAGCAATGGGGATGGGCAGTCGGATCTATTTTCTCACACCTGCTCCTGGGGCATGGGACAGAATGGGGGGAACTACTCCCTCACCTTGTTGTTGCTGCTGTCCCCATTCTTAGATAAACTCAGCCCTAGCACAGCTTGGCTAGGGACAGCTCTGGTGTTTTCCCTGCCTCCAGAAGAGTGGGGAAAACAACAGTGGCATGCAGGGGAGGGGAATGGAAGAAGATGAGGGATTTTCACCTGCTATAGGGACCTAAACATAGTCTCTAGAGGCGCCTGAGGGCAGTCCGCCCTCATCCATGGGGGCAGAGGAGGCTGGGAGCTAAGGGTGCAGCCACCCCTGAAGTGCAGGTTGCTGCTCCCGCATCCCCTTTGAGAATTCCTGGATCTGCTCCAGCACATATACATATTTATTTGCATGTAACGTGCCCTGAAATAAGACACACACCTTGTTCTGTGAAAGCTTTTCCCTTTTAACCAACCTGTTCAGAATCACTTTCTTCAATTAAGACATGTACCCCTATTTACAACTGCTATTTTGGGGGGAAAAGGTGAGTGTGGTATGTAAATAAATAAGGTAATTAATCAGGGATTGTGTTGCATTGCATTGTGTTATACACTCACACACACAATCTTTATTCTACTGGTATAAATAGGTGCCAATAATGTGAGCAGAATAATCACAAATTCTTAAACATGTGTTTTGATTTTAAAGATCTTCTAAGTCAAGAAAACAAGACGGTCAAATGCTGGTTACACTTACCCATGGGCGTGAGACAAGGGGCTGTGAGTCTAATCCCAACTCTGCCACAGACTCATTGTCTGACCTAGGGTGAGTCGCTTTCCTTTGCCTGGAGTTTCTCCATGTTGCAGGGGCATATAGATAATTATACTGCCCTACCCTAAAAGGGGGTGTTGATGAACACAATGTATGAGCCTTGTCAAGTGTTTTGAGATCGTTGGGGAAAGGGGCCAGTGCAGGGGGAGGCTATTGCAATTGTAAATGTCTGTGGGTGCTGTGAGAAGTAGAGGAAATCAGTGTAGGGCAAAGTGAATGCTGGGGAGACACAAGCTATGTCAGTGGCACTGTGCCCTGGGGGAAGTTCTCCCCTATACCTCTGCGGTGACTGGGGTGATGGAGTCCAATCAATAACCACAGTGTCTGGGACCATTTCCTGGTCCAGAATCTAGAACTTTTTTTTTTTCACTTATGAAATTCCTTAAGATTAAAAATTTTAATTTACTGAAGCTGCATTTAGCACTAGCAATAGTTACAGGCAATATCAAAAAAAATCTTCAAGGAAATTTTACTATTGGGATATTGGGTAGGCCTGAGCGAAGCGGATGGTATTTGCTTTGGATCCAGATTTGGC
Organism: Gavialis gangeticus; assembly: GCF_001723915.1. Classification (NCBI taxonomy): domain Eukaryota; kingdom Metazoa; phylum Chordata; order Crocodylia; family Gavialidae; genus Gavialis; species Gavialis gangeticus. Next base: position 118,527,178 of record NW_017729022.1, read on the forward strand.
CGATTCGGGGGACAGAGATTCGATTCAGCGATTTGAACCACTGTCCTGAATCGATTCGGCTGAATCTGATTTGGAGATTTGGCTGCTGCTGGAAAAAACCCTGGACTCACCATTCCTACCTGGCAGGGGGCAATTCTCACTGACCCCCACCACATGGGGGGCTCTGCATGAGCACCCTGAAGCCCGGAGGCCACTGCAGGAGCGGGGAGTCCCAGGGTTGTCTCGTTTTTTTTTTTT
>NW_017729022.1:118527684-118538140 GCF_001723915.1 Gavialis gangeticus
ACAGATCATCTAGCCTGAGTCCCTGCCACAGGCAGGAATGAATGCTGGGTTCACAAGACCACAAACAGGTGATCATCCAATCTCCTCTTGACTTGGCCCAAGGTAGGGGCAAGGACCACTTCCCTTTAATTTACTTTGGATTCAGAGATTTGGTCACCAAATCGGACTGAATCTCCTCTGAATTGAATCATCACCCAAAGCTTCACACAGCCCTAGTATCGGGCTACATTGGGCTCTCCCAGAGACCTCGGCCTGCCTGCTTTAAGATGAGAAAATCTGTTTGCCCTGCCTGCCAGTCACTGGAAGAGCCAAGGATCTGGAGAGCGACTCCTTGGAACTATTTTGTTCATCAGCTTATTCTTGGCACCGCAGAATGGCTGAGCTCAGGGGCAGCCCAGTGAGCTAAGCAGGGTCCAAATCCCAAGCAGCTGTTTCTTTCTCCCTTGCTATTTGCAAACTGTAGTTATCAGTGAAGTGAAACTTTTAACAACCTGGGGGAACAGATCTCAGGAACCAGGGGCATTTATAGATGTGCTCTGGGAGGTGGGCAGGGGGTGCTAATTAACATGTCAACATTTATCAACATCACTGCCCTGAAAAATGGCAGCAGGATGGTTTGAACTAAAGCTCATTGAACCAGCTTTAGTTTAAAGCACCCTGCTGCCATTTTTCAGTGCAGGGACGCTGATACACGTACCGCTGGGGTTTCTTTATATGTGCCAGGAGGCTGCTTCGATATGCTGTAATTACAGCATGTTGGAGCACATTTGATTAATTGAGTCTGCTGGAGTGTAGGAGTTATTGCACTCCAGCAGACTCCAGCATCATATGAATCAGCATCCCTGGGCTGAAAAATGGTGGCAAGGTGCTTTAAATTAAAGCTGGTTCAATGAGCTTTAGTTCAAAGCACCCCACCACCATTTTTCAGTGTGTGGATCCTGATACATGTGATGCTCTGAGAGCTTTTAATTAGCATGGCTCTTGGAGCTGTACTAATTAAGGCGTCCCCCTGCCCACCACCTCCTGGAGCATGTGTGTAAGTGCCCCTGGAGTGTTCCAGTAGACTCGATTAATTGAGTCGAGCAGCTTAACTTTCCACAGACCCGATTAATCGAGTCTGCTCTGACGTGCTGTAATTACAGCACATCAGAGCAGCCTCCCTGCACATGTATAGGACCCCCAGGTGTCTGCTTCATGTGGCCAAACATTGTTGATATCAGTCCATTCTGCTCACAATTTTTGCTTTTGCACGGAAAGAAGTGAATGGTGGCCCCGAATGCCAGGTAGAAGGGCTCCTGGCTGCAGGAGGTGATTCAAACTGACAGTCCTCAGATTAGAGGGCCCATGCCTCTCTCCCAAGATCTCCTGTGGAGATGCCACTTGTGGGTCTGGGACCTCTTCATGGAGCAACAAGATTCCCCGTTTGGTGGGGACAGCCTGTTCTCAAAGCTTGTCCCTCCAGAGGAACAGGGGAGGTTCCTGGGGAAAACTGAAGAGGTATCTGGAATTAGTGTCTTAACCTGGCCACCAGCATGCTGCACTCTCTGGCTCTGGTATCAGTTATTGTTACCAGCAGAAGCCTCCATAAACATAGGTGCTGACTTTTATTTTTGCTGGGGGCAGCTTAAGATGATGGACATGTGGAAAGTTTTACACATTTCAGGTGACAGCTCTCTTTCCAAGGGAGGCCTGGGCCCATGTACTTGGCACCTCTGTCCAGAAGTATGTGATCTTCTGGCCTGCTGCCCTACTTAGGACAGCGTGGGTATGCACAGAAGGGTCAGAGTATGTGGCGCAAAAAGTGTGATTGGAGTCTGAAGTAAAGATGAGCAACTGGATCTGAGTGATGGGGGAATGCATCAAGAGAGAGTGAAGTGATTGGAAAACCTGTGATTGACATTAATGGACAAGACCTTTACCCAGAATGATTGGTTAGAGAAAATGGTATGACATAAGTGAATAAAAACCTGCAGTTCAGTGCTCTAGTGTGTATGTGTGTGTCTGTTGAGAGGTTGTATTGTCTGGAGTGGCTAGTGAGAGACAGTTGTGCTTAGCTGTTTGGTTGTGAAATTGGTGTGCACGACACTTGATCACTCCCCATGGAGGATGAGTAGTGGTACTGTACTACACCTACTACACTAACATCCCACCTGGCAGTGCCTGATGCCAACACTGCCAAGCAGCCTCATTCAACCTTAACCCTCCTGCCCACCAGAATACAAATTTATCTTCTAGTGGGTCCAGGTCTTTGGATTTGGCTCATTGCACCCCTCCTTCCCCTGTTTAAGATGGAAACCATGCTTCTCCATCTGGGACATCTCCTGTACCCCTGAAGTCTTGGAAACCATCACTCTAACTTGGTTTGGTTAGTTCTTTAAGTGCTCAGAGGCCCAGGGGATTTGAATTTGTCTAACTTATGTAAATATTTTATAATTGTTTTTTTCTGTATTCCAGACTGCAATTCTACCCCCTTGTTAAAATCCATTGTTTTAAGCATCTGCTCACAATTAACTGGGTTAGGAGAAGGGGAGGGAAAAGAGGAAACTTTGGCATTCCCCCCACCCTACATCTGTGATCCAGCTCTTTCCAGGCTATCTCCACCCCAACAAGATAGAGTTTGAGGTCAGCACATTGGCTGCCTCACTTTGGGTTTCCAGAACCCCAGTTTGCTGACAGGACTAGGCCCCAAGGGAATCCATCTGTGCACACAGGCATGAGTGGATGTTTTTGAAATTTCAGGCATTAAGAGACAGAACAGACTTTTCAAATATTGTTTACCTCCCCCTCAAGAAGATTTACTTGAACAAAGGGAAAGAAGCTTTCCCAAAGCTAAGTCATGTCACCGTTGAACAACAAGGACTTTGTTTCTTTCTGGTCTGTGCAGTTTGGCCTATGAAAGCAGCTCAGCATCGCTGTCTTCAGAGCCCATAAACCACAGTGAACTGTTTAAAGCTGCAACAATCCAAAGAGGCTCCTAATGAGAAACCGATGGTGACCTCTAGTCTAAATTGCTAACAGAAGCTAGCACTAAACTGCATGATATAACCCCCTTCTTCTCCCCCTCTGCCTCTGTACCTCCAAAAGTGTGTCCTCTCAGGAGGCAACAGAATGGACAAGCCACCTTCTATCAGAACACAGGGATCCATGTAGCAAAGAGTGGGAGCAAGGCCTGGATAACTGAGCAGCAAAAGCCTGGGAGTTTTTAAAGGAAAGCCAACATGAACAAATGACCCTGATTGGATTCTGCCAGTGGCCTGGTCAGAGGAATTTAGGATGGCTGCAACTGGCAAAGGGTTGATCTGCATACCTGGCCGCATCTCACATCAAGGAATTATGACTGTCAGAAAGACATGAAGAGAAAGGAGACCCTGTTCCTCATTGATGCAGTATTCACCAAAGGGATGCCCTCAGCTGGACACAGAGGAAGACCTTGGAGGAAGACTTCAACCCAGCTGGCTCCTCCATGGGGAGCCAGCATGAAGACTCATGCTTGATCCAGCATGGACGTTGAGAGCTCAGGCCCCCTCTACATGTGCAGGTAAAGGCATGATGGGATCTGATGCACGATTAACACAATTGCACCTCCTGCTATGCCACACATGCATGGCAGGAGGCACGATTGTGGGATTGTGCTTTAGATCTCTTCATGCCATATTTCCAGTGCAGGGGGAGTACGATCCCAGGTTCCCCCTTTGCATTAGCAAGAAGCAGGTTACCGCAGCTGGGAGCCCTATGCACCCCAGGTAAGGGGCTCCTAGCCATGATCCCTAGGGCTCTGGGGTGCAAGAAATCTGTGGACCTTGGGAATCATGACTACCATGATCCCTAGGGCTCAGCACACTTCATGCTGGACATGGTGCACCCCTGCAGTTGGGAACCCTATCAGCTGATGGGACTCCCAGCTGCAGGTGAGACCCTGCTACACATGCAAAATAAAGCTCAATAGCAACCAGCTTTAAAGTCAGTACACATTTTTGAGGTCTAAATTTATAGCTGGTTGGAGCTTTTTAAAATAGAATAGCTACTTTGCACACGTAACTGGTCTCCAGTTAATCATGCAATACCTGTAAGGTGTAGAGAGGGGCCATAGTGACACTGGTGTGAACCAGCCTATAGTGGTACTCTTCTGCATTTATGCTGCTGTAGGAGGGTGGAATGGGGCCAATGGCTCAGAAAGCTAAATACAGAATGGAAAACACACCTGGGCAAACAGAGGAGCAGGAGCAAAAGCAGGCAGGACAAAGAGTTCTCTTTAGGCTGGCCTGGCCATATGCTATTTGTCAAACTTCCAGCTGTGCTGGCTGTTGGCCTGAGCCAGTCATCATGTACCAGTGTGGGTCTGTTGTGAACCAAAACTTTTCATGGGAGAATCACAGCTTCCAGGCAAAGGTGAAGTTTAAAGGGGAACCAGCAGGCCCTGTCCCATTGAGAGTAAGGAAGCCGTGTTTTATGGGAGATATCCTCAAGCCCCAAGAGGATGCAACTTGTCTTCATACTGGGGTGTCTAGTGAGGGGTGAATAATGGCTGAGACCCAAAAAGGATGGTTCTAAGTCTACATCCCCAGACAGAAATAACACCAGAGCTCAGCTGGACAGTAAAAACTTCACCTGAAATAAAAGATGATGGCCTGCTGCTGGGAATGGACGAAGATGGAAAAAGAAGTCCAGGCTCTGTTGCACCTTTTCCTACAGGCTGCTGTTTTTAATTCTCTCAGCAGCCTTTTACCTTTGAGTACTAGGTCTGAGGCCTCCCTACCCATGTGAGATGTCAACACTCATGGCAAAAGCACTGCTTAGCCTTCCTAGTCCAACATAGGGCAGAAAGCACAATGAATCTCAGGGGGAAAGAGCTCTCGTCTCACGTGGCCTTTCCAAACCTGGAAGCTTGCAAACTAGAGTCCAGTCACTTGGAGCATCTCTAAGGAGAGCCAGCCAGTAAGAAGGCAACCAGCTGGAAGTTCAACAATTCAGACCAGAATCCCAAAACTGCAGCTAGCTCCTACCTGGATGCTGGGTGGACCCAGAACACAAGGTACCTGAGCCTGAAAGATCCAGATTCAATCATGTAGCTAATGTTAATGAAGAGGAACTGCCACCAGCCCCAGAGCTTACTAGGTAAGCAGGAACCTTCTCACTGGTAGTACAGACAGCTCAGGGCCGTATTGGGACTTAGCCCTCTGTAGTGGAGCTCAGGGGATCATGCTGTCCAGCTGGTACTTAAATGTCCACATGCACCTGTTATTCCTCAGTTAGGAATCCTGGGACGGGTCTCCCACCCACAATTAAGCAAATGCTGGGAGTGATCACAGCAATCAGTGGCAGCTGCCCATGCTGGCATTAGGTCTACTTCAAGCACATGCATAAAGTGGAGACAGGCGGACTTAGCTTTTTTGCCTCTGCTTTCTTACGTCTGCATTCTACACACATCCGACTTGGACTCAGCTGAGCAAGTCCACAGGGGGCTGGCCATGATCTTGGCTCTGGTAGCTATTTTTTTTTATCATTATTTTCTCTCTCACTTTCACAAGAAAATTTTAGTAGTTACGGGTCAGCAGACAGCAGAGATCAAAGCCTATGGGGCAGCCCCAGAACAGGTGTGAGGCAGGGAAACTTCCTCACACAGCACCTGCACTGCTTATCAATGGACCTCTCTCTGTGCTTGAGTAAGAGACCTGTTGCTGGGGTGCTGGGTGACAGCAGGAGGGTAGAACAGGTTTTGTTCTTCCACGCACAGTGCTGCGGTGAAGCTCTGACCCCTCCAGGATATTCTTCGGACCCCTGAAGCATCTAACCCAGATGTCTACACTTGGTAGTGGAAACAACAGTTCTTGAGTAGTTTTCTGCTGGAAAAGAAGCTATATCAGGTCTGTTGTAAACCTTGTGGCTTCCTACCCAAGCTGGATACAAACAGTTTTCTATGGCCTTAGTTCAGCTGGACCTGAGCTGGAACCTGTATCCCATGGATGTAACTAACATTTGTAAAATGCCTTTGGGCTCTCTTGCATATGGATTTGGGGGGGCTGCTCAAGCACCAGAAGCTCAAGTTATCACAAGCAAGGGTTTGTTGCATTGCTTTGTATTGTAGCAAACATGTATTGGTCAGATCTTCTGCTGAGACAACTCCTCATTCTCTTTGGCTGATTCAATCTCTGGCTTTCTTCACTGAGCCTGCCAGCAAGGGACCCCAGCAGAGCTGAGTATGTTTCTAGTTCTCCATTGTGGGTACCAGTAAAGGGATTGGGATTCACTGTACAATTTTGCAAACCCACTGGGGAGCTGCCAACTGGAAATGTCATCCAGATGCTATATTTCTAAGTCCAAGAATGCCTTCTGGTGCCCAGAAGGTTAGGTGCTTCATGGTCCATAGCCTGACCCCCCATGAAGCTTCCAGTGCCCCCTCACCATATTTTGTGACAGGATTGCCTTCTCTGCACCTCAGTGAAAGTGGAGTAATGGGCAATTCATCTCTTGCCCAAACAAAGGGACACAAGTGGCAGGTGATCGGGACCCAGCCTGGGTCACTGAACAGCCAAGTTCCACCTGTTGTTTTTTTTTTTTTTGCAGTAAAGCCATTTTGACTGAGTGGCCATTGGGTCCTTGCAGGGGGATACCACATGCAGATTGGTTGATGGCATTCAGGACAGCTGTCATTGGCTAAGGGATATTTTGCACAATACGCCCCTTTCGTTCCTGATGATTATAATTTCGGAAGGAGGCAGAGGGTGAGGAAGAGGTGGGGAAGAAGACAGTTCCCTTGATCTCTTTGGTAAGGCAACCCTGGAAAGGAATCCCAGAGAAACAGCTTCAGAGACCTTGGAGGAGAAGGAATGTTTCAGCATTGGCTCCATGCATACAGCAAGCGTCCTGGAAGAATGTGGATGACCATCATCCTGAGCTGCTTGCTCCATATCACGAGCACTTTAACCAAACTGTGAGTGATGCTAAAACTCCATTTCAGTAACATCCATCCAGGGAACAACTTAAATAGATAGACCATTGTTTTGTCCAGTGTGGTATCGCATGTGCTGCTGTATCAGATTAAATCAGGTCAGACCACTGGCCCACTGAATTTGGTATTTCACTTTCCATATTAGACTAGATCACTTGTCTTGCATTTCCAGACTGTGATGATAGAGGTTGTAGTCTGGGGATGCTCCTTTACTTATACTATGGAAGTTGGGAATGGGGGAGATGGTCCCTCAGTTAAACTAGTTAGGAGTTAAGTTAATGAGAGATGGACCCAGAGTCTTCAGATGTTGCATACAGTTCCATAAATTAAAGCATGCAGTTCTTTTCATTCACTGAATGCCTGTGTTTAAAGTGGTATAAACTGCGGGATTATAAAAAGGAACTTGAAAGAATTTGAGTTCCAAACTGAAATAGAAGTTGGAAAATGAAGGCAAGTGGCACAACTTGGGCACCTGGAAGGATAAGGGCCACCCTAAGTGACCTGACTGCATAGGTGCATTCTAAGGACAGGTAGCCATGGAAGTTTTGCAACCGCCACCTGCCCTTCTGCTGTCAGGCAACATAGCAGAGAACTGGAGGGCATTCAGACAGAAGTGGTATGTAGCAGCCACAGAGGCAAAAGAGAAAAATGGCAAGTCAGATCCTCAGTCTTGTTGCATATTGTGGGGGAAGAAGTCCTGGCTGTTTATTATACCTTCAACTTTGAAAAAGAATGAAATGAAGCAAAATTCCACCCAAATTTGAGGAGTACTGCATGCAAAAAGAGAATGAGATCCTTGAAAGATACAGATTTCTTATGTGCAAACAAACAGCAGAACAAAGTACAAACTGTTACTGGGCTAAAGAGACTAAGTAAGAACCATGCTTTTGGGAACTTGACAGAATCTCTGATTAGAGATGGGATTATTCGTGGAATTGCAGACACTGCTTTATGAGAAAAAATACTGGATGAGGGAGGCTTGTCCCTAGAAAAGATTCAGGGGAGCAGAAACTGTGAAATGCCAGGCTGCAAAGTTGAATGCACCAAAAAGGCAGTAGGCATGAAAACATGTGAAAACACGTGGCCAGAATTTTCCACTAGCAAGAAACCATCTCAGAAGTACAGCCTCTGATGAAGTGAGCCTCAGCTTACAAAAGCTTGTGCTATATCTATACATTGGTGTGTGTGTACACACACACACACACGTACACACACGTACACACGTTAGTCTGTAAGGTCCAAATCTACCATGCCTTCTATTTGACTTCAGACTAACTTGGATAACTACATGTCTAAGAAGCCACTTCACAGAGTGGAATTTTCCATTGGCAAGAAGAATGCAAAGGGAGAAAGAGCTTATAAGCCATGCAGCAGGTGTGATAAGTAACATGGTCCCAAATGTTGTGCTGCTTTTGGAAAGCTCTGTTTTAACTGTAACAAGAAGAACCATTTTGCTGAGTACTCCCAAACACAAAAAAACTAAAGCGCATGCAGCTGAGAGCATACCAGAAAAAAATTATATAAATATGGCTGAATCAAGCAAAATCCATGAGAGAAACTAAATTATGCCAGTGGAAGTACAGGAGACCCTCACCATTTGTGAGGGATACATTTTAGAGATCCTTGCAAATGAGGAAATCCATGAATACTGTACTGCGTTGTCTACGTTGAAAACTTGTTCGGGTTTGTGGGGGATAATCCCTCGCTGCTTCATGGTTTGCTGATGCCGCTTCCTCCATCAACTTCACATTACGTAGACTGTGCCTCTTTTTAAATTTGTCGAACCACCCCTTACTTGCGGAGCACAGTAACAAAATGTCATCATGCTGCACGGTGAGCGAACATGGGTTGGTGCGGCGCACCGTGAATATTCGAAACCATAAATCGCAAATCCGTGAATAGCGAGGTTTTCCTGTACAAGGAATGATGGGTTCTTTTAAGCTGGACACGAGCTCAAACTAATATTTTACCCAAGAATATAAAAAATTAAAATTGAAACCAAAAGTGAATCCAACTAACATCAGACTATCTGGCTATTCATGAACAAGTATCCCAGTGAAAGGGAAATACACTGCTAGAATTCGATATAAAAAAAGAGTATACAAACTCTTATTCTTTGGAAGGAGGTGACACTCATTTTGGGTCTGGTAGCTTGTGAAAAACTGAATCTAGTTAAATGTGTGTTTGCAGTACATGAAGACACAAAAGTCATGCCTCCTGATGATGATCTTGTCTGTCGTAGCCCAAATCCTGCATGCGTCTTAAACCAGTTTTCTTAGATAGAAGCCAAGTGTTCCAGAACACAAGAAACAACCATGTCCTTGTGGCAAGAAATGTACCTATGGACACAAATTCAGGTGCCATCACACAGAAAGAGGAACTCAGCCTCAGCAGTCTGTAGCTAATACATTTTGTGTTATGTGCAGAAGTGCAGCTGCCAAACATTCAAGTCAGTTGGATCCCAGTATAGGGATTCAAGTACATCAAGACTTGGAGGAGAAGCTTCCCATCAAAACAAATCAGAAACTGGATCTGATACTTTGTCAGTCAGAAAAGAAAATGAAGTCTCCAGAAAGACTAACAGAGATTTGCTAAAAGAGCTGCAGAAAAGGGGGAACAGAAAAGTGACAAGTAAAGACTCACTCCAGAGTGACAAGTTTATAATCTGTCCTCTGTAGATGGGTCTTAATTTATTTTTGTATTAAGTGAGTTTTGTACGTTTTGTTAAAAGGGAAGATGTGGTGATAGAAGTTGCAGTTTGGAGACGCTCTCTTACTTATACTATGGAGATTGGGAATTGGAAAATGGTTCCTCAGTTAAGCTAGTTAAGGGTTAAGTTAGTGAGAGAGAAACCCAGGGTCTGCAGATGTTGCGAACAGCTCCATGAATCATCTAGGCAATGGAATAATTAATCCCTTTTGAGGAATCCCCATTGCTTTTGGCAAAAAACCATTATTTTATTTTGATGTCCGTTTCACCATTTTGAAGGAACAGTGCTTCATTTTGTCATTTTGTTTAGTTTCAAAGCACAGTCCTGTTTCATTTCATCGAAACTGTTTCGCTGTTTTGATTAGTTTTTTTTTTACGTTTCGCCCAAGGGCTATAATGGGGAATCATGAAAATGCCTAAAATGTTGTCATTTCTTGCCTTATTCAGATGCAAATTGCTGGGATGGTAGCCCCTTCTGAGGCCATGAAGCCTGCCAAGTTTCAAGGAGATAGGTGCAGAGTTTTTCTCAGAAACTGCACCTCAAAGTCTTGAAAGCAAAATTTGCCGGCAGTGGCAGCCTCCTGTCATCCAGCATGCAGAGCTGGGGGTTTGCACCTCCAGGAGGGGTGTGGGGCTGTGCTGGACTCCTCCTGGGGGTGTGGGCCCTTGGATCTGTGCTGGGTGACGGAAGGCTGCCGCCTGGGACTGGCGCCGGGTGCAGCCTGTACCCAGTGCCGGAGAAGACAGATGCCTCCTGTCATCTGGGCACAAATCGGGGGACCTGCACCCCCGGGAGGC
>NW_017729022.1:118543140-118550172 GCF_001723915.1 Gavialis gangeticus
CTCCTGTCATCTGGGCACAAATCTGGGGACCTGCACCCCTGGGAGGCCTGCAGGGCTGTGCCGGACTCCTCCTGGGGGTGCGGACCCCTGGATCTGCGCCCTGGATGAGAGGGGGCTGACCTGTCATCTGGGACCAGCGCTGGGCGTGGGCTGAGCCCAGCATCAGAGAAAATTGCTGCTGCCACCTTTCCCAGGCAGCAGTGGGACCCTCCCCTCATCCTGCATGCAGACCTGGGGGTTCGCAATCTTGTCCGTTGCTGGGTGCATCCCAAGCCCAGCACCGGTCCCAGGTTGGAGAGGCAGCCTGAGCCTCCTTTCATCCGGGGTGCAGATCTGGGGGCTCACACCCCTGGGAGGGCTGCCAGGCTGTGCCAGACCCCCATCCCTGGGGGTGCAGGCCCCTGGATCTGTGCCAGATGACAGGAGGCTGCTGCTGCCGTCTGGTACTGGTGCTGGGCACAGCCCATGCCCAGCACCGGGCTCCATGGAGCTCAGCCCAGCAGCAGGAGGTGGAGCGCAGCCCTGGTTCTGTTTGCCTCTCGCCACCGGGCTGCGCTCTGATCGGCTCCACCAGCCCTGTGGAGCTTAGCCTGGCAGTGGGAGGTGGATAGAGCCGGCGCTGCTCTCCAATCAGCTCTGCCAGCCTCAATGAGTGCAGCCCAGGGGCGGGAGGTGGACAGAACCAGCACTGCACTCTGCTTCCCACCCCTGGGCTGAGCTACATGGGTCTGTGCTGCTGCTCAGAGCGCAGTCCTGGCTCTCCCCTGCCTCCTGCCACCGGGCTGCTTCGAAACTCAAAATGTTTAGAAACTTTTGAAATTTTTCAAGTGCCCTCATTTTGTTTTGAAGCTGTTTCGATGTTTTTTGTTTCATTTAGATTTCACTGTTTCAAGCTTGAAACGCGTCAAAACAGCTTTGAAATGAAACACTTGTTGAAATTTTGCACAGCCCTACTTAACGATATGTCATAATGCAGCCTCATGGAACTGCCTTATACTGGGGTGCTGGGAATGTGAAGGTAAGAAGGTGCTTTCCAGCTGCGAGTCCAAATCTTCATGTTCTCCTCTACTGTCTCCTCCTTACTGCAGACATTACTTGGCAGTAATCCCTGCTGATCTCCACTATCCATCAGTCCAAGTTGCCTGCCTGCATATCACCTGCAATGAGGAGAAGATCTATGCAATGTTGTCTATAGAGCAGTCTGAAGGATACAATGTCTTGGTGCACAGTGAGATTCAGGAGAAAAGAAGCTTTGTGTGTAGCAAGTTCCAGGTGAGTTTCCCACAGCTACAGCCCTTGTGCCTCTTCCACCATTTCCATTTCTTTGTGGACACTAGCCCCGATAAAAGGTATTAGTCTGACAGCTCTTTACATCACTGCCCTGCAGTTCTCCCTTGGTCAGGTACAGCATGAGCAGGTTTCTCATGCTCACCAGCCTCACCAGACTTCCTCCGCCATGTCTGAGAAGAATGTACTGCAGGGAGAAGCATGTCAGCTCATTGTCCGTGGCCCCAGCCCTTCCTCAGTGTCTTTACTGAAGTAGACAATGAAGAAGCCAATTAAGAAAGCTGGGCTTAAAAAAAAAATTTTTTTTGCTGAAAAATGAAGTTATGAGGTGGCAGAAAATTTCTGTGAATGGGGCTAGAAACTCGGAGAAGCTCCAGCCATTTTTTAAAATGCCAAGTGAACTACTCTGATGTTTCCAAACCTTTCGATGTTGGAATTAGTTCGACAGACGGACCCAGTTCCAATCATGAGGTCATGACACCAGGAGCAGCTCCCCTAACACACTATAGCTTAGGGTTTGTGGTGCTCACAGTGAGGATAGATGACTCAAATTCATACTCCCTTTCACTCTAACTGGAACAGGGACTTGAACTGAATTTGATGTCCCACCTGCCTGGAGACTGCCCTCACCACTGAAGCAGGGTATTCTGGGCTGGGCCTCTCTCAGTCCCTTCTGATAAAGCTGTTTGTATAAAATACTTAAATATTAATTGGACCAAGCTTTGAAACCCAGGGGCACGTCCAGACAAGCACAGCCGTGTGGTGCTGCAAACACATCTGCAGTGCCACATACCGCACAGTCAGGTGTTCTCTGTGCTGCATGGGCACACTGCTTATGTGTGCGCTGCTCCATTTTTTCCCCCCGCAGGTTTTTTTGACCCCTGGATATCTGGGGGTCAAAAAACCTGCAGGAAAGAAAAAAAGAGTAGCATGTACACAGGCAGTGGGCTCCCCTGAAAAGCAGAGGTGGGCCACCCAGAGCTGCACTGCAGCTGCCAGCCAGGCTCTGCCCAGCAGGATTGCTGCCGCTGCAACCCCGGAGGCCCCCAGAATCCCAGGTAAGGCTGCTGGGGCCAGCACAGTTCTGGCTCCAGCCTCCCTACTGGCCCTGGGTTAACTTGCCACGTGCCAAAGTGTGCATGGCACGGGCATTCCCTAGGGACAAGTAGCGGTGGCACAAGGTGCGCCACTGCTACTTGGCCCAGGGAACCAAATGTCTGTGGTTGTCTGGATGCAGTCCAAGTGTCCCTTTAACTGGATGAGTGCCCCAACTGTTGGATGATAGTCATTCTTTCTCTTGCTCTCACACTATGAGCCAACAAGTATTTCATTAATTCTGCAAAGTGGAATAGCTTCAACAAGGCAGTCTGAGAAAATTCTGTTCCTGAATATCTCATAGCCCAATGATTAGGGAAGTCTTGTACAAGGAAGGTCCAAATTCAAGTCTCTATTCTGAATCACCCAGTTCAGCCTCCACAAGAGAAGGCTGAGAGGAGATCTTGTGGCTGCCTACACATTCATTAGGGGGACGCAACAAGGGATCGGAGATGCTCTGTTCATCAGGGCACCTTTTGGGGTAACAAGGAACAAAGGTCACAAACTGACAAAGAGCAGATTTAGGTTAGACATCAGGAAAAACTTCACAGTAAGGGTTGCCAGAATCTGGAATGGGCTTCCAAGGGAGGTGGCGCTCTCCCCTACCTTGGGTGTTTTTAAGAGCAGGCTGGATAGGCATCTGGATGCTGTCATCTGACCCCAGCACTCTTTCCTGCCTAAGCAGGGGGTCGGACTCAATGATCTGTTGAGGTCCCTTTTGACCCAAACATCTATGAATCTATGAATCTTTGTCTCCCAGAGCCCAGGTCAGCGCTCTAACCTAGAGCTATGAAACACAAGTATGGCACCAACATCCCCTTCAGAGGTTAGCCTTTCATTTACAGATTTCCTTTGTTTTTGTTAAGATGTCCAGAATCAAAACAAAATACATTACACAAAAGACAGAGAGAAGAAAAGAAACACATTCATTTCTGGTGAAATGATCAGGCTTTGTTTTGTTTTTTGCGTGGCTGGTTTGAAAATGTATTATTTATGCAGCTCTACTAATCAATGCCAGGTAGCACTGAAGGTGTGTGTGATGTGGGTGCCAGATCCTCTGAGAATTGTACTGTGATGGAGTAATGGAATAACATAAAAATAGGTCTGGAAAGGACCTCAGGGATTCATCTAGTCCAACACCCTGCTCCAGGAAGGTTCATCCCTATCTACACCATGTTACACATGAGTTTGCCTAACCTAGTCTTAATTTTTTTTAGAACAACTCTCATGGATAACTACCAGGCACAATTACAGAATCATCAAAAACACCCTTTAATTTGCCAGAGGTAAAGCAGGGGGGTGAGGGCACTGTCAGTGTCCTGCCACTGTAAGGACAGGCATGAGAATTAAAATATGCTCAAAAGAGACATTCCCAAGGGGAAGAAACACAGCAGCAGCTCAGTTTATGCAAAGGGCAACAAAAATTATCCTGATGGGAACATGTGTGTTGGTTTCTATAAACTACAAAGGACACTCTCAGGGCTAGTTACCATATGCAGAGAATCTTTACAGTACTCTGGGGTGAAAGGAATTTGCTTTCCACAAGAAAAGAGCCAGCACTTACCTGTGCTTTCTTTATTGAGGCTGCTGGACATGGACAAATTCTCTCATTCTGGCTTTCTCCTTCCAGACTGACTAACACAACCCGAGTTCTCTGATATCAGCATGTGGAGGCAGTTAGACCTACCCCTATGCCTCTCTCAGCTTTATGGTTTCTTACGGCTCTGACTCCCTCAACCTCCCATATGGAGGAATATGAGGATATCACTGGTCTCTTCCTGGCAAGCAGTCAAGGGGGTAAAATCCCTGGCTTGTGGGCTCCCATGTGACATAGTGTGGAACTAGTTGAATCTGAGTGTGGAGAGAGGGAGGGGAGTTGTCATTCCTGTGACTCTAGGCTAGGGGGTTATTGTTCCCCTGTTCTTCTCACTTCTTCCCACAGTGTTAAGGGGAAGTGGGGAGACTGTTCATGTGCTCTCTTTCTCTCTTTCCCCATACATAGGTTTCACCTCCAGCTGGAGGCACAGAGGAGGTTGCTACCATCAAATTGTTCATCACTGGCCGCAGGATCAGTGTTGCTGAGGAAAAGAAGGTCCTGATCCATAGGGTTGGCACCAGCACCTTCATCCAGACGGACAAACCCATTTATAAGCCAGGACAGACAGGTGGCTCCCATCTGCCTTGTTCTGTACACATGCTGGGACAGATCCTCTTGGGAAGGAAGGCAGAGGCAGCCTTTTGCCACCTCTCCACTCTTTCTCTAACCTCTTGGAGCCATGCCAACTTTCAGTATAAATAAGAGCTATCTCAAGGCGGTAATCATTTTTGTGCTGGCTTAAAGAGCCCCTGGAGCCCCTTGGAGTCATGTCAATCTTCAGTATAAATAAGAACTGTCTTGAGATGGTGACCATTTGTGCTGGTTTAAAGAGCCCACTTAGGGTCATTGTACTAGTTTAGGAAAATCAGGGCATGTTGTGCTCTGGGTTCTTTCCCAGCCCTCCGACACTCCCAGCCTGCCACTACCCCACCAGCCATGGTGACTTTACCTCACCAGAGAGTCTCCTGACATTATTGCTCTGTTTTGTAGGCCCAGAAATGCCACAAAAGGGATACCCCTCTATACAATATATACCATCTACTTTATATGTGATCCTACCACCCTCTGTTGAGTAAGGAGAGGACTGCTCAGCTATATGTCACAGGCCCTTTTGTTTAGTTGGACAGGCCACGGCTCTCAGTGCAGGAGGATCTAAGTTTCACCCCAGCTGCTGCTGTAAAGTTCTTAATAGCTTCAGTGTATAGCCGTGCCATGGCTGGGCAAATCCAGACAGCTTTTGGCTGATGAATGTCCTTGGGATGAAGGTGTGAATATCTATGTATGTATTTATATAACACTTTGTGTGCTAGACTCACATCTTCATACTCTGAGCATATGTTGGGTGGGGACAGGAGTAGGCAAGATCTGAAAGAGTAGGGAGGCTGCAGGGCAGGACTGAGGACTACCAGAGTCGTGTGAGGAGACCAGCTCTGGTATAGCAGCAGGGTGGGATTGAGAGCTGACAAATTCCTTGAACTTTTAATTAATCTTTATGTTTATTTTTCTCTTGCAGTGAAATTTCGTATTGTGACCATGAACCAGGACTTCATTGCACTCAACAACTCGGTAAGTCAAGTCTGAGGGGTTGTGGAAGAGCCTCCTTTTGTTTCACATCCCAATCCTATACTTTTGCCAAGCCTGTCCAAGCTTCTATGCTTTCTTATCTCCCCAATTCATGCATGGACTTGGCCTGTCAACTGTCTGAAGGGGTGCAGACAGAAGTGATAATTTTTGCATGATTTTGCCCCTAAAAGCACTCTACAGCCATGGCATAACACACATGCATGGCTGCAGAGCACTTTTAAAATGGCCAATCACATGAAAAAGTACCATTAAATCATTTAAATCAGGTAGCAAATAAAGGCACTCTATATTAGAGTGCCTTAGGGAATTTGTATACAGTTCCCTACTAGGGTTATGCAGGAAGGGGATGGGGGGAGCAGATGGTCAGTGATCGGTGGTGGGGGTATCCCAAGCAGGACCCTCTCCAGCAGGAGAGGGTTCCCAGTGACCCATGGCATCAGTAGGGAGGGGCACAGTCCCCAAAATGCCTTCACACTGCCACCCCACATTGGGGAATTAATCCTGGCTGGCTCTTTGCAGCTGGACTGCAGGTGAGGAAGGGGGAGCACCTGGGCAGGGACTGGGCTGGCTGGTTTCCACAGTAGGCTACAGTGCCCCCTGCCTCCTGGCCTTGGCCATTGCATAGATGCACTCAGCCACCACCAAACTCTGGATGTCTGTTAGCTTCAATAACTTGTGTAAAGGGCAAAAAGTCACAGTGTGATTGAGGTGCCCTTCTGTAAGTTCTGTAAATACCTTAGAAGAGTAACTCCCATAATAACATTTGATAACCCACTGTTAAAAGCAGATGGCAGTGGGGTCCAAACACCAAGTGCAAAGCTCTGCCTGTACTAAGGAGGGAGCTATCCACCAGCATAAGATGACCACCCATCAACACAAGATGGCTGCCCACCAGCACAAGTTGGCCATCCATCAGCATCAGATAGCTGTCCATGACTGCAAGCACTGTACATGCTCAGCCTTTATTGAGTATATATCAGTTCCCTCTACTGGCTGCATTGCTGCAGCTGCTGCTTTTCGGAACCTGGTTTGTGAGAGTGCACCACTGTGTCCTGTTAAATGTACTGAAAGGACAGGTCTGCTTCCTGGAGGAATCTACCCTAGTGTTATATGGGAAGAGGACTCTCTTAAGCTAGTACTTTTCTGGGAGTCTTCTATGAGATCAGCATTGTGTAGCAGGCTGGGCCAATGTCAAACAAGGACACGGCTCCCTCAGCCTGGGACTCTTAAAGAATAATCCATTTATAAATGTAGTGTTGCCAGTTCCTGAAAGTGGGGACCTACCAGAAAGATCTCAAAAAAATTGCCAAATTTCACCAGCTGGACCTTAAACAAAAAATTGATCATTAGACCAAGTATTGCACATAGTAAACTGCTCATACTTATGCCAAATTTTATCCCACCTATTAGGTGCATAAGTGGACTCAGGTGCCTACGTGTGATTCTATTCTAACCTATTCATGTCCTGT
>NW_017729022.1:118555172-118569404 GCF_001723915.1 Gavialis gangeticus
CATACTTATGCCAAATTTTATCCCACCTATTAGGTGCATAAGTGGACTCAGGTGCCTACGTGTGATTCTATTCTAACCTATTCATGTCCTGTCAATCTATTAATGCCCCAATTTTTTTTTTTTTTTTTTTTTGGTAACACACTGCAATCTGACCCTTAAGATTGAGTCACAAGAAGTAGCGAGGAAAAGGAGGACCCACCCACCTTTTGTCTTAGCAGTTTTTCATGGATTTGAGCTGTGTGGAATAGGATTGCATTTAGGTGCATAAGTCCAATCATGAGCACACGAGGTGGAATAGAATCAATCCCTGGGCAGAATTCTATCCCACCTAATGGATAACTAAAGAGCAACTGATGACCAATTCTGAGTCTCCTGACTATTGTGTAGGAACAAGAATATTACCCGTTCTGGGTGTGTAAATACTCCCATTATAGTAATAGGGAGATCATATGATCATAGAAAAGTAGGGCTGGAAGGGATCTCATAAGGTCATCTAGTTCAGCCCCGAGCTTAAAGCAAGATCATCCCTGATCATCCCACCCAAATGTCTGTCTAACCTGCTCTTGAAAACTTCCAAAGATGGCGATTGCACAACTTCTCTAGGTAGCCTGTTCCAATGTGTGATCACCCTCATAGTCAGAAAGTTCTTCCTAATCTAAAACATAACTTTCCCCTGGTGAAGCTTGAGGCTAAATTACCTTGTGATGTCCCTTCCTACCCTACTTTCCTATGATCCTATGTTGACGGGTCCTAGCCCTGCCTCCTACATTCATGGTGAAAGCTCATCCCTATCCTCTTGGTAATCACCGTTCAGGTATTTGAAGACTGTTACCAAATTCTTCCTCAGTCTTCTCTTCTCTAGACTAAATAACCTGAGTTCTTTCAGCCTTTCTTCATAAGTCTGCTTCCCAGGCCCTTAATCATTTTTGTTGCTCTGTGCTGGCCTTCTCCCAAACTGTCCACATCCTTCTTGAAGAGATGGGCCCAAAACTGGACCCAGTACTCCAGGTGAGGCCGTACCAGTGCTGAATAGAGTAGAATGATCACTTCCCTTGATTTGCAAGTGACATTACTATTAATACAACCCAGGATGCTGTTGCCTTTTTTTTTTAGCAACAAGAGCACACTGGTGGCTCATATTCAGGTCATGTTGTACTGTAACCCCTGGGTCCTTCTCTGCTGTATTTCAGTTCAGCCAGTCATTCCTCATTCTGTATTTGTGCATACAATTATTTTTGTCTCAAGTGAAAGACTTTGCACTTGTCTTTGTTAAATATTATCAGATTGACTGCAGATCATTTTTCCAGTTTATCCAGGTTGTTCTGGAGATTAGCTCTACCCTTCATTTTGTCTGCAACTCCACCCAATTTGGTGTCACCCACAAATTTGCTAAGTGTATGCTCAATCCCATCATCCAGATAGTTAATGAAGCTATTAAACAATATTGGCCCTGGGACAGACCCCTAGGGAACCCCTCTTGATACCTCCTCCCATCTTGACATTGAGCCATTGATGACTATTCATTGAGCACAATGAGCCAACCAGCTATGTATCCATTTCGCAGTACTTCAGTCTAGTCTGTATTTTCTTAGTTTGTTAATAAGAATGTTGTGGGGATGTCTATGCAAAGGTCTCCAGAGAGTGATCCTTTTCATATAATTGGGGCAATTTTGCGTCCAGAGGGAGAAATGGAATCACTCCCACACTTGAGTCCAGTAGCTCAGAGTCTGTCACAAGCTGTAGTTTGGTTTTCCACAAGGCGAAATAGAGCTGTGCCCATTATGCTTCTTATATTTTGTTCAGGCTGTTGACAGTATGCTTGTCTCTTCTAATGTTGCTGCCTCTTTTTTTCCCCCCAGTATCCATTCGTGTTCCTTCAGGTGAGTGTCACAGAAATTGGTATTGTGTCCCAGGTTACTAAAGTTTAGATGGATTTTTCAGGGCTACCCTGTATCCTAGACGCTGGGCATGTCTACATGTGTATTAATGCACTGTAATTATGGTACGTTAAGTTTAGTGTGCCATAATTGGCAATACTGTGCAGTAGTGTCAGTGCACATCTTTTACATGACGCTAATGTGCAGTAGACAATTCTACTGTGCACATTAATGCAGCTTCTGCCATGACATACTAATGCACAGTAGAATTAGTCTACTGTGCTTTTAGTATCTCATGTAGACAGGCCCATTGTGAACCAAGTTCTGCTGTATGTTACACCAGTGTAAATATGAGTTAGATTTACCCTGCATGAAAAGGATCTCCATTTGTACCTTTATCTCCATTCCTAGGGTAGAAGTGTTGCCAGCACTCCTACTCCCATCTGTGCTTCTAGGGGATGAACCTTGAAGTGGGGAAAGGACTGGGAGGCTGAAATATTAAATCACATACCAACCAAAGAGCTGTTTTTAAAAACCCATAGCTTCAATTTAGGGCCCCCGTTTCATCTACACACACCCTCAGAGACCAGTTTAGAACCCAATGAGTAATAGCATTAACTTGAAACAGCTGCACATGATGAAGTTTGGATTATTTAAGAGGCTGTAATAACTGGCTCTTCCTCTCTCTTGTGGGTGTAGGACCCTAACAGCAACCGGATTGGCCAGTGGCTGGACGTGGTAGCTCAGGATGGCATTGCAGATTTATCTTTCCAGCTAGCTGCTGAGCCTCCCCTGGGGATGTATGTCATCAACGTAGCCAATGGGAAAGCATACAGCAGCTTCTCCGTAGAGGAATATGGTATAAATTGGAAATCTGTGGGGCAGATATGAGGCATGGGAAATCATATCTGGGAAGAGGAATCCCATTTCAGTACAAGAAACTGATGGTAGATGGAGAATAACATCTGTGGAGGGAAGGCTGTCACTTTGGACAGAGAAAGGAGTCAAATTCATAATGGATATTGTTTAAGGAGGTGATTTGCTGGCTCCCTGGTTGGTTGGGTACAGTACAGTGGCTCTAATGGAACAACACCAGCACTACAATCTGCTGACTCCTGAAATCTGACTGTAAGGGCATGAAGGTGGGAGTTTCTAAAGAGCTTAAGTGATGTGGAAGAAAGCATCCCATTGGCTTTCAATGGAGCACAAGCTTCTGCATCACTTAAATCCTTCTTAAAATTCCATTCTCAGTGCTTATTTCTAGAGGAATTTGTAAATGCTACTTTCACCCTCTCTGGCTTTGTTTGTAGAATGTGCCCAGGGCTGGACTTTTGTTCTTCGGTCTTTCCAGAGCCATGTAAGAGTAATACTTCGTTAGCTGTGGGTAGCCTCTTTCCGTCATCACTCATCACAAACAACTGAGAGAGGTCAGGGAATTCTACAAGTTAATTCTGAGCCATCAGAGAATGGCAGGCTGAGCATAGACATCATCACTGGGGTAAACACCCAGGAAACAAACTGTCTTCCCTTATAAAAGAAGAAAATGGGACTTCCTACCCCCACTCGGCCAGGGTTTGTCTCCACCTCTATCCTCAGCAAGATGTACTTATTCCCTCTTGTCTCTCTGGGTTTCCCTTCCAGTGCTGCCAAAATTTGAAGTGATTTTTGAGAAGCCAATTCATATTTACATTTTGGATAAAACCTTCCCACTACAGGTGTGCGGCAGGTGAGGAGGCTTCCTTGGTGGGAGGGACACACTACTGCACTCTAGTCTGTGATGAGCAAAGGCCCGTGTATCCTTTAGGGGAACCTCCAGGAAATATACAGATGTGGAAACATGGGATAGAAAGGGGGTCCTGAGGCTATGCAGTCCAGTCCCCAGTATTTGTAGGTAACTATTTGTCCAAAGGAATTGTTTATCCCAACCTCCCTCACACATCACAACCACAAAGTAACCTATGATGGAAAAAACCCTAAAAAACTGGACATTGTGTCATAGGCAAAAACCAGGGGAAACGAGGGCATCACTAGTGCCTTGACACAACATGGCAGAGGATTTGTTAGGTTAAAAGGCACTCAGACTAGGAAGTGGACTGTGCCTTGCACTGCAAGAGAGCACGGCCTCCCCTTCCCAATGGTTCTTGCTATTATGACCTGGAGAAAAAATTTTTCTTTACTCCAGATCTGGAAGTCAGTTCAAACATGAGTACATGAGCAAGACTGTCCAGTCAAGCACCCAAGAGGTTTCTGAGTACTAAGAGATTGTCTCAGTTCAGGCCAGACCAGTTCCTACTTCTAGCTGTTGCCAATGTCTAGTGCTAGAGGAAGCTAAAAAGAGCAGCCAGAAGCCAAATATGTTCATGGATGGAGGGGTGGGGGGGAATGCCATTCTCTTGATATGCCTTATACATTGCTTGTATCCATCCACACAGTGAATTCAATCTGTCAATGCACAGGAGCAGTTCCTCTATTTTGTAACTATCTGTCACTCCGACTCTTTCATGCAGATACACCTATGGGAAAGGTGTGCAAGGGGGGATGGAGGTAACCCTGTGCCGGAAGCGTTGGTCCCTGCCCAGCCCGGAGAAATCAGACCTCTGTAAGAGCTATCTCAGCCAGGTGAGAGTCCCTTAGCAAGACAGGAGCCACAGTCCTACACAACAGAGCAAAGAAGCCACACTATTTGGGCCAAGGAGAAAGGGAGGCAATTGTAGGTGCTTTATTTTCAGTTGGTTTCTCTCCATGTTTAATCCCTGAGTTTGTTACTCACCCGCAGCTAACATCTGCTTTTGCTTACTGTTGGTAAACTTGGATAGTTCCCTTTTCTTGTGTTCTATCCCTTTCCAGTTCTCCTTTCTTTTCCAAGTTTGACCCTTCCTTGTTTTCTATTATGTTTCCCCCTTGAATTGCTTTGAGTTTAACTGTGCACATTGAGCCAGATTATACGGGAAGAACATAAGTGAATTCAGGTGCCTAAGTGCCATCCTGTTCTAGAAAGCCCCAAAAGCCATTTAACAGGAAAAGACCACCCCCTTTCCACGAGATGAATGTACCTCACATCAATGACTCTTCTGCCCAAGCAACCTCCCCAAACAAGCTTACCATACTCTCAGGGTTGAGCTGTGAAGAGAGGTGTCATGGGCCCTGTGAATTTGCTGTATGATTAGGGGCATACAGAAATTGCTCCAACCTTGGAGTGATGGTGCTAGCTCCAAGGTAGCTAGTGGGAACCCTCCTGGCCTGCTTAGAGCATGCACTTGCCTCGGGCACCTCTGGCTCTCAGCTAACCTACCACTGCACTTTCCCCTTAGGACAGGGGTGGGCAAAATGCGGCCCGGGGCTGGATGTGTCCCACCAGGCCATTCTGTCTGGCCTTCAGGGCCCCTAAAAAATTTAGAAAATTAATATTAATCTGCCCTGGGCTGCCTGTCATGTGACCCTCAATGGCTTGCCAAAACTCAGTAAGCGGCTCTCTGCCCAAAATAATTGCCTGCCCCTGCCTTAGGAGCTCCCATCCTTCCCCTTGCAGGTGCTCCTTTCCCTCTTTCACTTTAGGTTCGTCCTTACTTTTTTTCTGTTAGGTATGGTTTTTTCCTGGCTTTCCCTGTTCTCTGCTTAAGTGTTCCCATCTCTCATATCCATCTGGTCCTCTCCCTCTCTGCCTCTAGGGAATCTGGGCCCATTTGTTTTTGTATGGCAACTCATTTTCTCAACTGGGCTGCTCCTCTTGAGGGAAGATCATCATTTTTTTAAAAAAGCTCTGTCTGAAAAATTTTATCTGCTGTTTGGAAAGTGACACCCCAAGGTGATTAGAGCTGGGAGGGACTAAAGGAAACAAATATTTGGTTGTTTCCTTTTAGTTTTTCCCTTTGTGCATCTAACTGGGCTTTGTGTTTGCCTGGTGGACCAGTCTTCCCTTTGTTCCAGGGGGTCTTTCACCCAGCAACAGAGAAACATTTAAAAAAATGTTAAATAGGCTTTGTAAAGACACACATGCATATACACATGTGCACACACATATATACACACATATAGATATGAACTGATAGACATGCACACATGCACAAAGGCACACACACACATGCACACACATGCACGTGCACACAGAAAGGACGAAGGAGGTAAAGAAGGCTTTTTGCCCTCCACACCCCTTTTGCCACAGGAATCACCATCTCTGTCTCTGATGCTGAGATCTAGCCCCTCCTGGCACCACGTTGTGCTGTGCCATGGTGCAGGCAGGAGACAGAAGCACATCACCATGTAGGCAGGGTGATATTGTCTGAGTGAGACTCAGATCATCAGCTCTTAAGGTGCCCTCTGATGCAGAGTGGTGAGCTCCAGCAAGAAGAGGCTATGTTCTGTTCCATGACATTTTTACCTCCTGCTGGTCACTCTCCTATTGTGCTGGGGTCTCATCTGGACTTTGCTCTCTCTTTTTTTCAGACAGATAAGGTGGGCTGCTTCTCCACATCTGTCAATCTGGGCGACTTTCTCCAAGTTTCTCCCAACTTCAGGGACAGCATTGATGCAATGGTCACATTAAAGGAGATTGACACAGGTAACTCCAGTGGTGTCTTCAAAAGCATACAAAAAGCACTTCAAGGCATACCCAGGCATACTGGGAGCACCATAGGCCACCTGTCCTTCTCTTACGAGCACTGAGACACAGGCTCACAGAAGCTCAGGGGCTAGGCTACTTCTAAACCAGGGGCAGGCAATTATTTCAGGTGGAGGGCCGCTTAATGAGTTTTGGTAAGCCATTGAGGGCTGCATGACAGGCAGCCAGGGGCGCACAAATATTAATTTTTAAATTTTTTTAGGGGCCCCATGGGCTGGATAGAATGGTCTGGCAGGCCACATCCAGCCTGCAGGCCGCACTTTGCCCACCCCTGCTCTAAACTCACAGGGGATCTACAGTTCAGTTCCACTGGTTTGACCCTGGAGGCTCTAAACCCCAACACTTGCATCTTTAAGGCTCCTTGATTCCCCAGAAGTGCTGTGATCCAATCTCGTGGTGGGCTGTGGCACTGAAAGAATTAGAAAGGGAAGCTAGGTATGCCAGAATCCTGGGAGGGGTATAAGGTGTATGCAGCCTGACATGTATAATTGTGTTGCCAGTGGGCTGGCTGAGTGGTGGAACTGATTTGTGGAGTGGTTCTTTGTTTGCTTCCCCCTTTCACACCCTTTTTTCCAAATCTGTTCCCTCAGGAGTGCAAGTCAGTGCTTCTGGCAACTTCTTCATCTCCAGGACAGCTGGGAGAGCCACATTTGAGGAGGCAAACCCTTACTACTACAGTGGAGAGGTCTACACAGGGAAGGTAACACTTAACTACACCTCTGGAAAGTATCACAGTAGTGATGCTGCAATCTCAATGACTATACTGGAGATACTTGGTTAAACTAGGGTTAAAAAGTCACAAATTATGACTTACAGGTAAAAACAGTTGTGGAAAATGTTATTTAACAAAAGACACCATAAGCAGTGAAAACAAAGAGGAACGTGAGTTCAGGGGTCAAACCTCAGTCAACCGTCAAACACTTTGATGTATGCAATTGTATAGATGAGGCACCCAGGCTATCTTTGGGAGTGATCATCTTGCTAATGGTGCTTGCTTGTAATACAGTAACTAGGGTGATACAGGAGATGATGGCTCTTTCAGAAGTTCTGGGAGTTGGGACTGCCATTGATTTCTCTGATCTAGAGATGCTGAGGGTGATTAGGCTGAGCAATGTTCTATCTATTGACAAAACTGCTTTATTTCCTCCCATTCCCCATGGGGTTCTTAGGTTAGGCTGGTTGATCACCAAGGCAGGTTAATGAACAACACAAACGTTTACCTGATTGTAAACTACAAAGGAAAACTGTTCACGGCAATGTACACCACAGATGACACTGGGAGAGCTTACTTTGAGCTGGACACAAATGCTTGGGGTGATAATCCAGTCTCACTGGAGGTAAGTGAGGAAGATGGATTTCCTTATTTGTGAGAAAGAGGGACTCAGTGTGCTTTCCAGAACAAGCTTATTGCTCTGCCGATGGCTCACCATAGCTCTACTGAAGAACTATAATTCTGACTTCCTGGCTTCCCCACAAACAGCATTTCTGAGGCACATCAGGCCTATTCTCTGAAGTTATTCTAGTCCTGGGCTCCTCACAAAAGTCTGCTGACACTGTCCATCTGACTTAGGCTTCCCATCCTGCCATATAAACCATAGGCATCCATAGGAATCTGTTTCACGAAACAACAGATTTGCACTGAGCGAGGCATCAGTTTGTTGAACATCTGCGAGCATGGCTGTAGAGCCCAATTCATGAATGATAGTCCTGATGCAGTGGTGCAGTCTGCTTTTCTGCAAAGCTGGAGTGACCTCTCCAGGGCATAAAAGCATGAGCGGTGTATATGGAGGTACCGGGTTGCCTACATACCCACCTCCTCTCAGCTTTACTGGTTTAGTTCAAAGGAAAGGCAGATACCAGTACATTTGGAACCAGTTTAGCTGCAGGAGCTGCCAAAACAAAGCAGATTATCCATTATCTGTTTATCAGGGGTCCACTCCTAAATGTGCTATTGACCAAGGTTCAAGAGTCCAGTCTACCCTATCATGGGCTGGACCTCAGTTCCACAATGTTTTGGCAGAATTTCCTCTACCAGGTATAAGAATAATACCCCCCTCTAAGATGCTCTTCTGCCCAAAGACATTGATACTCCCTAGAGGTTGCCAGAATATTTAACTGCTGTCTGGCACTCAGCATTAACAGTTACAGGTAGTACCATCTACTGTAAATTACAGTAGTGGGTGAACCTGACTTGACAATATGCTGCCATACCTGGCATTCACATGAGGGATGAATTTGGCCCAGGATATCTAAGTACTCTCTGTGATGCGGGTCACCATCAATTTCAAAGTCTTTTACTTGGGATGGTTTACTCACCCAAGGAGTTTTACTGTTTTTCACTCTTGGCAGGGGAGGTTCCTTCCTCGGGATGCAGAGTATGTTCCAGGTACAGCCAGTGTGGTTTACCAGAATGCCTACCATTTCATACAGCCATTTTACACCACCACTGAGAGCTTCCTCAGGATTGTACGTGTGCCAGGGATTCTGCCTTGTGGCAAAATGCAGCAGGTTAAGGTGGACTACAGAATTGACCGGCGAGACCTGATGCATGGCTCCAAATATATGATTTTTTCCTACTATGTGAGTATCTATGACAGTGCTGGTGTAGAGGGAAGGGGCATGATGGGAGGTGCTGGATCACAGAACAGCGACAGCTGAGGCAATGGCAGAGTTGACCTTGTGTGTGCGCTGACCCAGACAAAGTTCCTCAGTGATGCATTTGAGAAACCCACATTTTGGAGGCAAGATGGAAGTTCAGTCACATAGATGGAAGTTCATCCAGGCCTTGAAAACACCAGTCTAGTGGCTGTCTAGCCTTGTTTTCTCTTTGTTCTCTCTGGGCACCAGTGCCCTTAAGAACTTGGCTGCTTACACAGTTCAGCCTGGAGACCATCAGTCAGCTGCCGGATAACCAATACTTTTGCATCTTAGGGACCCTAGATAGATTGGAACAGGCACCCTACAGATAAAAGTCTGCATATCTCACTCCCTTGATCTCCTACAGCCACCTTTTCTCCCTATTTAGAGGTGGGATTATAATTTGTACCCTGGAAGGTATAAAGTTGTGTGCGCCATTTCCTTTGAGTCCTTCTCCCATGAAATCTTGCCTGCATGATGCTCTCAAACAATGAGCTATATTTCAAGTATCTCCTGGCCTTCCTCTTATGCTCTCTCTTTTCCCCTGTAGGTCACTGGTAAAAAGGGAATCATCCTTTCAGGTCAGAAGAGTGTCTGGGTTGGCCTGCCAAGCTGTAAGTTCATCCTCCTCCTCTCCTATGCTCAGCTGTTCCCTTGTGGGCTCTGCTGCGTGAACTGAATCCTTTTGTTTGTTTGTTTGTTTTTGGGTTTTTGGGGATTTTTTGGAGCACTCCCCCTGAGCAGCCTCTTCTCTGCCATGTCCAGCTTGAATGACTTGTCTGCACTTTCATGGTCCCTCATGGCCTGCCCTCCCTACCTGCCATCTCTTGTTCAGCACTGAGGGGTGGACTCCTTCCTCAGATATCCCACAGGGCTAGCCTCCACCCCCACCCCCACCGGCTAGTTATCATCAAACACAATGCTCCCTCATGCTTTCCCTCCTGCTATCTCACATTGGTGGTAGCTCCCTGTACACCTCTCAAAACTGTGGGACTATCCTTTTAGTGCCTCCCTAAAATGCTCTTTCACCATGATACCCACAGCAGCCAGACAGCTGGTGTGCCTATATACCACAAACTGTCTTGCTGACTTGTATTGTACCCTGGACTTCGCCATCTGTCTGGCTCCATCTGTTGGCCTTGACACTTAAATTGTAAGTTCTGTGGGGCAGAAGCCTTGTTTTTGCTCTGTGTTCATTTAGTGTTGTGCATAATGGGTTCCCAACCCATGACAGGGGGGCCTCAGGCACTACAGTAATGCAAATAAGTAACAACAGAGTATAAGGTGACTCTGAGAGAAATGCTTCTGGCAGAGATGAACACCTTGCAAACAGCCAGAAGGCTGAGGCTGTCAGCCCCCTTTGGGAGAAGGACAGAGATGGGTAGAGCTTCTGGCTGTTCTCCAATGCCTGACATTGTCCACAGGGACACCAATTCTTTTGTGGGCCTTTCTGTGGTACTGATTGAGGAGAAAGGGAGCAAATTGGACAAAGGGAGGATGAGGGTAAATGGAGAAGATCTTGATAGCTTTGGTAACAGAAATGTATCCTTCTTTTCCTCATTCTCTTCTTCCTTTTAGTGATGTCAGGCCACTTTTTTATCCCTTTGGTCTTCACCTCTGACTATGCTCCAGCTCCTACCATCATAGTGTATGTCATCTTCCCCACTGGAGGAATCGTTGCGGACAGTGCCCCCTTCAGTGTTTCCATGTGCTTCAAAAATAAGGTGGGACTTTATTTTGAGGGCATTTCTGAGCTTCTGGGATGAGATTCTTGTTCAAATAAGGAACACAAGCAAATGATGAAAATGCAAGCAGTAGATAATGTGGACCACTCTGTGTATCAGTGGTTGGGGTAGTGATGAACTGAAGGTGTTTGTAGAGATGAATGAAAGCTTGCAAGGGATGTGGTAAGTAGCATAATGTTCTGAATGAATGCTTGAATGGATGGGAAAAGATACCATAGGGGTATATGAAAGGTACGTTAGTGACTGGCTTTGAATTGCGGGGGTATGTAAGGGGGTGCTCATGTGAAGTGGGTTTGAGTGTGTGTGGATGCAGGACAGACAGGTAATAGCAGTGTCTGTCCAGGTGGGTTCCTGCATCATGCCAGTCCTGCAGGTGCAGAGCATCACAGATGAAGTGAACCAAAGTAGCTTTCAGGATCTCTCTGCCTGTTCTTTGGGTACTGGGAGTGGTTTGGTATTTATGTTGCAGGAGGTTGAGGAGACTGTGGGTGAAAGCAGATCACAGAAGTGGACATTACCACTTGCACAGAAGGGGGCTATGAGCTGAGAAAGAGCCCCCTTGTCCTGTGCAGAGCAGTCTGGCCCCTTGAAGACAGAGCATTGTTACTCCTCAGGAGCGCAGTTGTCCTGGGGTGCTGTGAGCAGACATGGGGAAGAGGTGGCTCAGAAAACCAAGCCCAGTGTCACAGAGGGATTGAGGATGCAGACTGAGACCTTGAATGTAACTGAGGGCTCAGGGAGGAGGTGGAGCAGAGAAAAGAGCACAGGCAGATGTGCTACGCTGTCCCCAGGCTGTGCTACTATGTGAATGATCTGCTGTAGCCTGCAGAGTAGGGCTCTGTAATATCACTATGTGCTCTCAGTAATCTGCCCCCAGCCCCCAACTGCCCTATGATCTATCCCTTCAGAATCCAGCTGCTGCCATCACCACTGCACTCCCTTCAATACCCTCTTGAAGAGGCCACCTCCACCTAAGTCAGGGACGGGCAATTATTCAGGCGGAGGGCCGCTTACTGAGTTTTGGCAAGCCATCAAGAGCCACATAACAGGCAGCCAGGGGCAGCTAAATATTAATTTTCTAAATTTTTTAGGTGCCCAACGGGCCAGATAGAATGGCCTGGTAGGCCACATCCGGCTCACGGGCCACATTTTGCCCACCCCTGACCTAAGGTGAATCCTTAGCGGACTCCATTCATTCGAACCATGCAGAGCTCCTCCCTGCCACTAGGCCCAGCAGAAGGGTCAGCAGAAGGGACTCTCTCCCTGGTTCTGCTTTTCTCACCCCCACTTTTGTGTTTTTAACTCCCATGCCCTTCTAGGTGAAGCTGGGCTTCTCAGAGGAGGAGGCCCTTCCTGGTTCAGATGTCAGCCTCCAGATGCAGGCAGCTCCTGGATCTATGTGTGCTGTCCAGGCTGTGGATCAAAGTGTGCTTCTGATGAGGCCAGAAAAAGAGCTGAGTAACTCCATGGTAAATGACTCCATCCCTGCCTGTTTGTGTGTGTGAGAAAAAGCATGTAAGGAGAATACCTTACACCAAAGCAGCACTCTGCATCCAGTGACCACAAAAGTGCTCTCGAGAGGGCAGTAGCATCATCCCTAATCTACAGACATAGATCAAAGCTGAACTTTCCATCCATGATATTTTATGTTATTTATTTATTCTATTCATTAGCTTTATATGCCATAGCAGGGAACAAAGCTTCAGGCAAACCTGAGACTTGTTAGGGGAGGAGCATGTGGGCTCATAGTTGCACCTACTGGTATTTTTTACTCTTTCTTGCTTCCCCCAGATCTATGGGTTGTTCCCATATATTTACCGCTCAGGTTACCCTCACCAAGTGTCTGAAGATAACTACTGCTGGTTCCCAGATGCTCAGCAGCCAGATGTGTTCACATTGTTCAAGGTAATAATATTTTATAACTCTCCCCAAGTTAGGTAAACCAGAGTCTCTGATTGTGTAGCCAGGTTATTAGGAAACAGCTCCAATAGACATCAATACCCCATTGGTTGGTTACATAAATTACTTGACTTTAATGATTAATAGGAAATGTTTCTGTTGCACACCAGTAACTTATTGGTTGGGTGGCTCAGAACGCCAACAATTACTGGTTTGTTGGAGTCTTGATTGTCTTCAGGCCAAGTGTTTAAGAATGCCTTAGATTAGATGGGCAGTGGGTTACACTGCTCTTCTGCACTGCTGACCACTTGGGCCTCTGACACTGGTAACCAGCAGGAAACACTTTTTCTTTGCTTTGAGAAGCCCCCCCTTTTAATGGGTGTATCTGGGAAAGGCTTCCAACAGAAGCATTGCTATTTCCCCATGAATCTGATAAAGCTGAAGGAGAATATACTTGCACTGGTTGAGTCAGGCCTGATAAATCAACTGAAGCTGTCACATTGTCTCATTGTCTCAGGATGTAAGTCCCAAAGTGAGAGATTCATCTCTTAGGGCAAAGGGAGATTTGGGTCCCCCTGTATAAAAAGGATGGCAGACTTATCAGAAGGACAGAGGGGAGAGGGACAGAGAAGGATGGGCTTCTGATACCTAAACTCCTTGCATCCCCTTTCTCCTGTCTTCAGGCAATGGGCTTGAAAGTCTTATCCAACACCAATATCCAGAAGCCAAGGGAGTGTCTAATTACTACACCCAAACCATATATGTGGGATGAGATAAGACCATTTCTCCAAAGTAGGTACCTGCCAGCTCTTCATTCTTCATTTTCTTATTACTCAGAAGAGTGCTCTGCCTTTAAGGCAGAAGTAGCTCAGTGCTCTAGGTAAAAATATGTTGTGACTACATGCAGGAAGAAAAGAAAGAGAAAATGCCACTCTGCCCTAAGCTTTGACATAGCCTGTGCTTGAGGGCTCGATGCCCTAAATTGTCAGAAAGTTGTCTGTGGGTATGTCATTATATTAGCCTCTTGGCTAGTAAGTTGACTTCCAGCCATTTAATTTCTGAGCTAAGGATGGGACTCTTCTGCTTGTAAACTGGTTCCAAGGGTCTTCTAATAACCAAGTCCTTGTTTCCCCTAGCATTTTCTATGACTGGGACAACAACTACACTTGGAACCACCACACCTATGCCAGTACCCATCATTGAAGAGAAAGTCCGCAAGTATTTTCCTGAAACCTGGATATGGGATTTATTTCCTATAGGGTAAGTAGAAAAGCAATGGTACCTTATCTGACTGTCTGTGTGATCCTGAATGGACACAGATAGGGTCAACTCTTAGCATATCAGATAAATGAGGATAACTGCTGAGTCACACACCTCAGGTGTTACCAGATTTGCCCACTACTTTGGGGTGTGCTCATTTATTAGGGCTAGGGTCTTGGTAATTCTATTAATGTGC
>NW_017729022.1:118574404-118603167 GCF_001723915.1 Gavialis gangeticus
AGGGCTCCAACGGGCTGGACACTGTGATGAACCCTGTACCATTGTTCAAATGTTGCCCATACCCCCTCAGACTCGGTGTCTTGCCTCAGCATTCCCTAACCCGGCAACCGAGTTTTAGCCAATTAAGTTTACATAGGCCTCCCATAGTGGGACCGGAGAATGTACGGCCCAAGATGCCTAATAAACTTACTTTTGCTTAGAGGTGGGGTGGGGGGGGAAGTCCTTTGTAAATCCAGATTAGAACTGGTCTGATAAGTGCTGAGCTGGGTGTGAGGGTTGATTAGCATTTGGAGCACAGATTCCCCATCATGCAGTGCTCCCCTCCTTCGCTGATCCCACAATTCACTGCAGTCTCTGCTTCAGGCTTTCTGTTCTCCATCTCTCATGTAAATGAATAGTCATCTGGTCCCATCTCAGATGAGACCTAGGGCAGTTGTTTCACTTTTGTCACCCTTATCTGGAGGGTTTTAGGTGTGTCTGTCACTGCATCTTAATCAGTTTCTGTTTAGGTGGTGGGGGTGCGATTCTTTGTGAGTCAGACAGTCTGTGTCCTGTGTCAGGGTTCCCCAAGAACATGGAGCTGAGAGGTAACACAGGAAAAATTCAGATAATATGAATCCTCTAACAGCCAAGCTGCTGGTAATCAGTTTTGCAGTATGAAGTTTCAGCCAGGTTTCTATTTCATTAAATGCCCATGGCCATAAAAAAGCTAGAATCCACTTACAGAAAAACAATCTTGACAAGGCTTACCCTTGTGTTTGATCTGATATAAAAGTATTATATATTATATGGTCTCACTACTGACATCAGCATATGATAATCCAATAGGTAACCATCCTGTACTAAATCTCTGGGGAGGGGCAGGATGAGCTAAGGAAGATTTTCCATCTCTGTCTTCTCTAGTTATGTCCCTGGCTGTCCCTCTGTGGAATCTGGTCAGAATACTAAGTAACTGGGCTCGGGCCTCACCAGTTCTGCTTGCTCTACAGCAGGTGTCTCTAATCCACTTTGACCACCCGCTGTCTTCCTAAACAATGACTTTGTTATGTGTTCAGTTCAGCAAACCAATCTCATCACACACAATAGGCAAAAATTAACTCTTTGGGGCATGTTTCCCTCAGCAGGAGACATACATCTAGTAAGCTTTTGGCAGGTTATTTTCTCCTAACTACAGATTGTTGTTGGTTGTCTTAATAGTCACTAATGTCAGCCATATGACTGTCTCTTGACTCTGCTTCACCTCTTTGATGCAGAATTTCTGCTTCTAGGTGTTGTGAACTGTGCAGAGGCAGACTAAACTGAGTCTCTGGAATGAAGTCTAGGGGCACATGTGTTCTTGGCATGTAGGAATGGGAGCAGTTTCCAAACTAAGGGTCTCAAACGTATATAGTTCACAGCATTTAAAGAGTGGTATCATGTGCTCCATAGAAATTCAGTTGTAGTGGTCAAGCTCAGCCTGTACATGGGGTCAAAAGCTGACTGGAAATGGAGTTACTGCAAAAAAAAGAATTGGGAACTATTTGATGACACTTGGATTCTGATACTTGGGTTTTCCGTTAACTTACCGTGGCCTTAAATCACTTCCCTCTGTGATGGCTTCCTCAGTCACAAGAGAAGAGGAGCAGTAGTCACCTGTGTTCATAAAGTGCTTTTAGGTCTTCAGAGGGCATGTGCTGTATATGGAAAGAGCTAAGCATTATCATTAATGATATTTGTATGGAAATTTTTGCTCTCTTGGTCTCACTTGCCCTGCATAAAGCCATCCTGACTCTCCGCCATGGCACCCAGGATATGTGATATCCTTTCAAGGTTGCCACAGGGTGCCACACAATTTTAGCACCAGTAGGTGTGCAAACACATACACAAGATTCACAAGATAAAACTCTGAGATTTCCAATAGGAATCCATAGTGTCAAAAATATTCTTACTGCTTACAGTCTGAGTTGTTTGCAGCAGAAGAATTGCTTGATTTTTTTTTTCCCATAGTGAAGAAACAAGTGAAAGGTAAGAGCTGGAATTTTCTAAGGAATGTTTTGAGTTTAATGAGGTGCATTGTGAGTTTAACGATGGATGCTTTTGAGTCCAACGAGGAGTGCCTTGAGTCCAAAAAGGTTGAGAACCACTGTCTTATAGTGACCACCTTTCCTGAGTCTCGAAGCAGAACAACCTGAAAAATGTTGGGGGGTGCTTACTTAAGGGCTGCCTTTTCAAAGTCCTCCTGTAACACTCTGCTTTGCACCCACACCGCTCCATGCTTAGCTATCTATGAGCTCTAATTTTCAGTGCAACAGGATGCCAGAGTACTGGCAGCCCGCTATTGTGTGCCATGGTTGGAGGGTATTGCCACTGCATTTGGTCATGACATCCTGATGTGGATGTGGGGAGGCAGCTGTACATCCGAACAATACTGAGTTGCTCTGCTTTTGAAGTGATTCAACTAGAAGTAGGATTTGAATTGCTTCAAATGTACATCTGACCATGTTCTGAGAAATTCACAGAGATTTTTGAAACTGGGATAAAAGCATTCATTTGGACAATCTAGCCAGGGCAGGTGTTTAAAATGGGACTATCCTGGTGAAAACAGGATTTATGGTCATCCTATCCATCTTATTCCAGTCAGAAATGTTGATGTTGGCAGTTCCAGGGCTGAGCTCTAGAGGACTGGATTGGGAATCTCAAAGTTCACCTGCAGTTGACTCCCAGTGGACTTCAATGGGAGGTGAGGGCAATCAGCCTCTCTCACAAGATAGGATTGTTTTAACACACTTGAACAGCAAATCTCAGAGAACACTGTCTGTGACCTGAATGAAAAAGCAGAGACCTGCCCAAAGCACAAAATGGAAGTGGTGGTGGGGTCAGCTTTCAGAGACCTCACAGCTCAGTGAAGCTCAGACTAAGGTCATAGGAATGGACACATTGGGAATAAAGGGTCACAACTTCTTTGAGGCATGAACAGCTACTGTCTAAGGCAATAGTGTTCTACTAAAGCATTTTGTTTCTTTCTGTTTTTTCCTCTCAGTCCCAAAGGAAATAGGAATGTCACAGTTACTGTGCCCGACACCATCACTGAGTGGAAAGCTGGGATGTTCTGCACAGCTGAGATTGGCTTTGGGCTTGCTCCTACCACAAGCCTCCGGACCTTCAAGCCATTCTTTGTAGAGCCCACACTGCCATATGCTGTGATCCGGGGAGAGACCTTTGTCCTGAAGGCCACCATCTTCAATTATCTTCCTAAGTGCATTATGGTAAGCCCTGCCAGTGGCTCCACATGAGGTACAGTACGGTGTGTGGGAGAAATGCCTCTGGACTTGGATTGGATTCACCTTCATGGCACATATCTTGTGTCTTCTTAGTTCTGTTTGTCCATCACTGCTGTCTCTTTAGATCCAGGTGACCCTGGTGGAGTCCTCAGACTATCAGTTGGAGCTGTGTAAGAGCTGTCTCTACACCACCTGCCTGTGTGGCAATGAAGCCAAGACATTTCAGTGGGAAGTCACACCTACACACCTGGGTGAGGAAAATGGGAGCGGGCGGGGGTAATCAGGAAGAAGCTGAGGGAAGCGACTCTGTACATTATTTGACTTCCCTTTATGTGGCACTGGATAAAAAGAATGGGAATATGTGCTCTTTTCACTGGAGGGTGCCACTTGCCATCCAGCCTAGGATGAGGAATGCTGTCTGGCTCTGGGAATAGGTTACAGACCTTTTCATCACTAGGGCACAGGTTCTGCAGAATGTCTTTGGAAGGTGCCATCTATCAGCACAATGGAGGGTATTTCCATAGGGGTTGGCTCCTGTACATTGGTTGTCACTTATTTTCAGGGTTGGTGAATATCACTCTCAGCACAGAGGCCCTGGCCACCAAAGAGCTCTGTGGAAAAGAGAGGCCATTTGTGCCAGCCCGAGGACGGACAGACACACTGATCAAATCCCTTCTAGTTCAGGTCAGTTTGGGGCTGAGTTACTTTTCCTCCCTTACTGCAAGGGGGGAAATCTGAAATCAGGTTTCATGCTGTCCCCACATTGCCTTCCTTTGTTCAGGAAGGCTCACTAGAATCTCCACGTCTGATCTAGGATGCACCCAGGCCCTTCCAGTGAGGGGTGATGAATATGCTTCTGGAAGAAGTTTCCTCCACTTCATGCCCTTCGCCATCCCTGTGTGCCTCCTCCTAGGGAAAGACCCACAAACTCAACCTCTTTCCCCCTTCTGCCCCTGGAATATGGGCCTGCTTTGTACCCACTGATCCTGCCTCCCTCACTCCCCATCAGAGGACAAAGCCAGCTCCCCTCACTTAGGCCCCACTGCAGAAGCTGAGCCTTGGAGGCAGGTTTGTCGGGAGCTCTGTGGTCCTTAAGTTGGCACTGCCATAAGTCTTTGGGCAGGGAAAAGGAGCAAAAACCCAGAGGGTTCCATGGACAGAGGAGCCCTCACACAAGCCTGGCACAAAGTCACACTGGATTTGTAACTAGACAGAGGAGGAAAGTTTTTGTTGAAAATGTTTTCCAAAAATACAGGTTTGACCAAACCATTTGTGTGTGTAATTATAGCAGTTTTGATGACGGCCTCTTTGAAAATAGAATTTTTTTTTTTTCCCCCAGTTGAACTTAATTTCAGCTGGAACAACATTTTAAAACTTAATTTACAAAGAAATGTCCGTTTCATCTTATAATTTGTTTTGTGTGGTTTTATTTTTATGTTCTCTCTATTTTGCATTATTTGTGACATCAATAGTAATAGTGCTTATAATATAACCACATATCAAGTAAGGTCATATATTATAGACGTATTACATGTCATTTATGAACTGTTGCTTCTGATGCATCACAATGCATCATGATATAATATAAGTTAGTAGTTTATATATTCCTTTTTAAATATAAAGGGCAGTTGCTATTGAATGCAGACTGAAACTTTCTTAACATATTTTCCAAAATGGTCCTATTTGAAACAAAGCAGTTTGACACTGAGACTTTCAACAAGAAAATAAGATTTAAAATAGGAACACAAGAACTGTCATTTCCTAGGTCAGATCACAGCTCCGTATTACCAAAGACCCTGTGTCACACAGTGGCAGAGGGTGTATACTGAAAGGGAGAGTGAACAGGGTATGACTGTTCCTCTCCCATTTGCAGCCTTCAGCATTTAGGTGTAATCCTATTCCAGTACAGCACAAGAGATACTTCACTTTAGAAAACAAGTGAAAATGTTTCTTTCTGTATCGAGTAACAGCCCTTTTTTTTTTTAATAAAACAATATTTAGACCTTTTGTTATGCACTACTGTTAGTGACGTATCAGGAAATAATGTTGAACAATAGAAATAAGATAGAGGCCAAAAGGATTCTAAAAAATACATTCCTTTTTTTTAATAAAATGTATTTAAATGTATTTTTTGTTTTTAGAATTTTGGTTTTACAGGAAATCCTGAAAATATTTAGTTTCATTCCCTTTTGGAATGAAAACAAATTTTTAAAAAGTGACATTTCTTATGGAAGAGATGATCCACACTCTGGGATATTGAGGTAGGAGATGGGTTGTTGACCTGTTCTGTCTGTAACCTACTTGTCTCCCTGTTTTTATCTTCTCTTCACTACCCCT
This sequence comes from Gavialis gangeticus, assembly GCF_001723915.1. Classification (NCBI taxonomy): domain Eukaryota; kingdom Metazoa; phylum Chordata; order Crocodylia; family Gavialidae; genus Gavialis; species Gavialis gangeticus. The sequence continues at coordinate 118,580,002 of NW_017729022.1, forward strand.
GATATTCCTGACCTCTCCCCCGACAGCCAGAGGGAGTGCTGGTGGAAAAGGCTCGCAGCTCCTTGTTGTGCCCCAAAGAAGGTAAGTGGTCTGCACTGGTCAGTAATAGGGCTTCCCCTGTGACCATGTACTGGGACATACAGGTGGATAGTGAGGGGAGGGGTGTGTGGTGGGGTGCTGCTATAGGGAGATTATACAGCTATGAGACATATTATTAATATATTTGCCCTGGGAAATATGGCTTAGGAACAGCCTGTGAGTGTTATTTGAGGATATAAAATCACATCTTATGTGCAACCACAAGTTTCAGTGCAGGACTTTTCCCTTGTTCTCCAGGGCTTTGTCTAGTTTTGGCTTTAAACAGTTGAAGCAGAGAGGCTTTTATCTCTTCCCTTGGTGAGACATTTCCACTGTCTCATGCATCCTTCACTGAAAGGAAACACTTCTTCACAGCCAGACCAGGCTTAATGGTCACTGGGCCTTTATCGATTTGTAGGCAAGTGCTGTGTCTGTCTTTCTTATCCCCTTGTTAAGTTCCACAATTCCATTACAATTCTGGAGTCAAGGGAGCTCCCACTGAATGTCCCTGCAGGAGGACCGAGCCTGTCATATAAATATCCCTTGTTGCTAATGAACAAGCTTGGCAGCCTCCATCGCTTGAGCCATTAGAACTAGAACAGATAAGAATATCAGACAGGAAGGAGTCTCCTTGGTGCATTTGCAAGCTGTTCTTGATTCAAGGAATCCCCAGAGTCACTACTGCAAAGTCTCACCCCCAGCTGCACAGCACAGCACAGCACAGCACAGCGCAGCACCTGAAACACAAGGCAGGAACACTTTACAAGTAAGCCAGACATAAAAGCAGAAGGACAAGGGCCTTGTTAATGCTCTGCCACTGCAATGACAGGGAAGTAGTTATAAGAAAATGCTCAGAACTGCTCCATCTAACCTAGAAGAATTGTTTTCTGGCCCCAGACTTGGCAATGGGTCTGACCGTGAGCAGAAGAGCGAGACCTGTAGTTAGGAGCTTCAGAACTTTTTAAGTACTGGCAGGAACATTAGCACATTCCAATCAAGCTCTCCTTGCCCCCAGCCATAGCTGTGGCCAGTGTCCCAGTGCTACAGAGGAAGGCAACCCCCACCTCCTCTCAGAAGCCAATACCATTTATGTTGGGGAAGAAATTCCATCCTGGCCTCACCAGCAACTAGAAAAAACCCTGAACTGTGGGATTACCAGACCCTTCCCACACTGCAAGAGATGCCATGTCATATGTGATCTGATCAGTCTGCAGGGAACAGTCCTTCACTGCCCACTCCTAGACAGACTGGGGGTGACCTCAGGGCTCTTCCCCCTTCTGTGAGGTTCCTGGTTGATGATGAAGCCACCAGCAATGTGGAAGAGATTGTGGGAGTGGGAGATAGTCGGGGTGGCAAAGGGAGAAAACACCCTTCTAAAACACCTGAGGTTTGGAAAGAGATGGAGTCTCAATAGGATGTTGCCCTGGGTGTTGAGGACTGCAGTGCAGGGAGAAGGCTCAGCATCCACTGGGGATGCAGAGAGAGGTGGTGCAGAGGGGTAAGGGGTAGAGGAGTGAGAGGGAACAGACATAAAGTCTGTAAGGTTTTGGCCAGATGCATAGAAGGGGGTGCAAGGCAGAGACCAGGGCTGGCTCCAGGGGAGAGTTTACAGGGGATTCTGGAACCTGCCTTCTTAGACTTTTTTTCCTTTTGCTCCTCCATGTCTCAGGGAATCCAGTGCAGGATTTGGTGCCCCTGAAGCTACCCAGTAATGTGGTGAAAGGTTCAGCCAGAGCTACTGTCTCCATCATTGGTAAGGGAGCCAGCACTAGCACTGTAGGCAGCTCTGGGATCCGGGCCCCTCATCCCTGTGCCCCCACTGTGAGCCTCCAGCATGGTGTGTCCAAGGCTAAGTCTCCCCTGCCCCCTTTCCCATGCTTGTGCTTCAGCGTGCTGGGACCAGATCCACCAAAATACCTGCTTCAGTTTTGACCCAGTACAGCACCCACACACTGTGGGACCTCCCAAGGGAAAGGCCTGGGTCCCCCATGTCCTCTCCACCTAGGTTACCTGACCCCGACTGGTTCAGATAAAATCTGGATTAAAACCTATGAACACCAAGATGCTGCTTCCAACCTGGGAAGCTGACCCAGGACAGAAGAACTCCCTTCCAGTGGATCATTCCACCTTGGAGAAAACCATCTTTTGGGGTAACAGAGTGTCCCAGAGGGGAGCTAGGACTCCTCTCCCACTACCCTTCAATTCAGCACACTGTGCTACTCAGTCTGTTGAGGAAATGCTGCCCACCTTTGCTTTAACCCTGTGGGGACCAATCTTGCAGGAGGGGGGATGGATGAACACAGAGGGCACATGCCACAAATTAATCCCCCCTACCCACCAAGGGCTGCTGATCCCCACCTCACAGAGTTGGCCATTCTAGGGTTTGTATCCTGGGGTAGTGGAGTGGAGACATGGGGGCTTGAGCCAAGTGGGGGTGGGATGCTGCTGTGAGAGGAAGCGTCACCCCCAAGTGCCAGGATGACCTTTCCCTGGCCCTGCAGCCACCGCCATTTCATATGGTGAGTAAGGAACCAAAGCCCTGAATTCAGCAGCGGCTACAGGGCCAGGGAAGTGTTAACCTGGCTCTTGTATGCAACATATGGCGCTGCTGGTAGCAGCCTGTGGTACCCTGCTCCACCCCACCCAGCATGGGGACTTCAAGCCCCCCTGCTTCTATTCTAACATTGGCCTTTACTGAATGCCCAGGGCTTGTATGCCACACACAGCACTGCCTGTGCCACTTGTGGCATGTGTGATATGGGTTGGCCACCCCTGTTCTAATGGACTATTTAAGTAGATCTCCCCCCTGCCTACCACTACAATGGAATACTCCAGCTATGATAAAACCACCCCCCCACACATGCTTGGGGTAGAAAAATAGCCTGGGGACTCCTCCCTCCTGCCCCATGGGGCTCTCCTCTGCTTCACTCTTTGACCCCCTCTTCTGCACCCCCCTCTTTCCCACCTACGGCAGGTGACATCATGGGCATAGCACTGCAGAACCTGGACCGGCTGGTGCAAATGCCCCAAGGCTGCGGGGAGCAGAATATGGTGCTCTTTGCTCCCATCGTCTACGTGCTGCAGTACCTGGAGAAGACGGGGCAGCTGACCCCAGAGATCAGGGACCGGGCAACAGGCTTCCTGTGCAGTGGCAAGTGACCCCAGCCCAGGCCCATTGCTCTGCCCACCCAGCCAGTATACTACACTTCCCCTGCACCTGCCCTGCCAACATACTGCACACTCTGTGCTCACCCTGCCAGTATACCACATGTCCTGCACACAACCAGCTACTCAGTTTGTCCCTGCCCACTCCCACCACCAGCCTGCCAATATACTATATCCTGTACACCCCTTGTGTCTAGATTTCCATTGCACCACACTCCCCACACCCACCTGCTGATATACTACACTCTCCACGCTTACCATGTCAGTATACCACTCCCCACACCCACTCTACCAATATGCCATGCCCATCTAGCCAGTGTGCTCCTGCCCTTCCCCTACCCCATCCTGTGACTCACTCCCTGCCTTTCCCTGCCCACAGCCTATCAGTACCCCCACCCCTTAGTCACCCTGCCCATATGTCATACCCATCTGGCCAGTGTTCCCTCATCCCTTCTTTGCACCCACCCTCCAAGTAGCCCTCATTCATCCTCCATGGTAATCATACCAATCTCTGTCTGCTTCTTTGTCTACAACCTGCTAGTAGCTCTCCCCTCCTCCTCTGACACTCATCCTGCAAATGTCATCTGCCTTCCCTACCTTTGCCCTGTGCAAATACCTCCCAACGAGATTCTAAATATCTTGTCATCTCTTCCCCATATCCACTCTAAAAATGCCCTTTTCCTAGCCCTAGTGGGTGACTGTCATTTCTTGCTGTCTCCCCAGGGCTTCAGAGGCAGCTGCTCTATAAACATCATGATGGTTCCTACAGTGCATTTGGGACTAAAGATGAGGATGGTAACACCTGGTAAGCAGTGGGACCTTTCTTCCCTGTGGCCCACTGTCTGAGAGCCTGTAGCTCTGGGAACTGGAGGTTGTGGGTTGTTGCCAACCCCTCAGGACCCTTCACTGTGCTGCTTGGGAGAGGTACCTGATCTGCTCTGAAGGAAATCTCTGTACATGCCCCTGCCCCCTGGTGATGGGTTAAGGTGCCTCATACTCTGCCCAGAGGCCAGGAACCCCTAGGGAAATGTGCCTACATCTGGCATGGAGAGCTGTATTTGGGCAGACAAAAATGGCATAGCATCAAGGTGCTGGGATGAGGGTGGGGGAAAGGATTCTGATCAAAGTCCTGCTTTCCTTTCCCTGCCCTGTATCCTCCTGCCTCCTCTTCCTCACTCCTTTGTCTCTTTCTCTCTCCTGTCTTTCTTCTTCTTCTCTCTCTCTCTCTTTTCAGTGTTTCTCCTTCACAGCATCTCCCTCCTCATCCTCAGTCTCCTGGTTGCTGCCCTCCACATACTCTCCCTCCCTCTTCTCCAGGCTGACAGCATTTGTGGCCAAGTGTTTTGGGCAGGCCAAGCGGTACATCTTCCTCGATGACAGGAATGTCCGGGATGCGCTGAGCTGGATACAGCTTCACCAGCTGCCCAATGGCTGCTTTGAGAGTGTGGGCAAGCTCTTCAACACTGCCATGAAGGTACTAGCATGGCTGGGTGGCCCTCAAAGTGTTGCCTTCCAAAGTGTGGAAGGTAGCTCAGCATCCTCACTGCTTTGTCAGAGAGGTCACATCAGAGATGAGGGTGGGAAAGAAGCTGGGTGGGAGCATTGGGTCTGGTCCTGTTGATGCTGCCTCTCTCTGATGCCCTTGTGTCCCTGGGTGTCGGTGCTTCCCACAGGGCGGTGTGGATGGCGAAGTCCCCCTAGCTGCCTACATCACTGCAGCATATCTGGAGACTAGGGAGATGGTGAATGTGAGTATCCAGGACCTTTGCTGCATCCCCTTGTGTCCTAAAGAGCTCTTGCTGTGGGCAGAGGTAGAGCATTGCTCACAGGGAGGGAGTTACTGGGGTGGTGGAAAGGCTCTGACCATTCCTGTGCAGGGGTGTTGTTGGGGGAGGGGAGAGAAGTTTGCACTGCCCATTGGAAGAACATCTCTGGGAGGCAGCTCACGTGGCTGGGGAATTTTGGGAATTGCAATTCTAGGCACTTAGCTTACCTTTCAAAGCAGGGGGAGCCTGATGAGAGGCACTGCTGATGCCTGTGTTGTATGATGCAGGTGCAGTTGGAATTGCATCTCTGCATAAAAGCAACTCTCTCAAACATCTTGGCCTAGACAGGCTTCTGGACACCTGCTGCTACTAGGGGTGAAAGTGCAATGGGGGGTAATGACCTGAGTGGAAGGTGGAAACTTTGGATGAAAGGTGGAGAGGATTGAAGTAGGGCTTCACACTGTTGCTGCAAGTGACAGGGACCTGTGCAAAGGAAGGTGCTGAAAAGGGAACCTCCTGCCTGATGCCGAAGGTCCTGATGCACTTGAGCATCTAGCAGTTTGCTGTCAGCTCCAGTGAGAAGACCAGTTATGAAGCTGCATGACCGATATTTGAAAATTCGTATTCCACATGAACATGAACCATGACTTAGAGTCTGAGAAAAAGAAGATTGATCTGAGGGTGAAGAGCTGAGTCTGCCTTGGGGAATCCCTGGAAAGAGACCAGAATGTGATTTGAATCCCTAACAAGATAACTCAAGAGTCACTGTTGATAGCCTTAATTAACCACCAACAAAGCAATTAGAATTGTCCAAGCCACTAGGGTTGCCAACTCTGAATCTATTCTGGGACGTTCCTGGAACACCAATGTGCCCATGACACACAACGTGAACGTGCCTGCATGCTTGTGTATATCAGTTACGGATTACGGTGCATAGATTTTACGTCAGGAAGGCAAATATACTTTGCTATTACATTTTAAAAACCTATTGGACTACTATATACATCAGATTCAATGTTTAATATTTTTTTTAATGAATGCCCTACCATTTATTTCCTGGGTGATTCTCAGCAGTCTCCTGGAGATTTATATCTAATTCCTGGAGACTCCAGGGCAATTCTGGAGGGTTGGAAATCTTACAAGCCACTGAAGTCACCAGCTTATGGAAAATGGACAGCACTCCAACATTGCAGAGGTGTCTGAGAACCCAAAATATCTCACAGAGAGGGAGCTAAGGCAGAATGGCCCATGGCACACAGTCAGTTGCAAGTGAAAACAGTGCATTGAGCTGCGTGTGTTTTGTGAGAACTGCACAAGCCAGGACAACACCCAGCAGTTAGGAACAACTGCAAGAATGCAGGATGGTAAGGGGTTCTCTGGGCCACTGAGTCCCATCCTGTGTTCACAGGCAACCATTAATTCAAGGAAGCCCCGCAAAATCACCATTTCAAATCCTCACACACAATTATAAGGTGCAAAACCTGGAGCTTCAAGAACACTTTATTACACACCATTGGGAAAAGCAGGGGACACAAGAGTACTGCCAAAGCCCTGCCACTGCAACAACAGGGAAATAATTGGTTCATAAATGCCAAGAAGATTCTAGGAAACGGACCATGCCCCAAACTACAGAGGAAAGCAAAATCCCCATGGTCTGTGCCAGTCTGACTTAAGGGAAAAACCCTTTCTGACCCTAAGTTTGGTGATCAGTATAAGCCTGAGTGAATCAGCAAGGCATCCTGCCAGGGAGTCCTAAGTTTTCTAAGTTCCAACAGGCTGCAGGGGACTACATGACTTTACAAGAGTTTACAAACATCAGCAAAGACTTCACAGACTGGATGAGGAGGGCAATGAAAACATGTTAACTCAGATTGAGTTTTCATAGGAATGATGACAAACATTGCAGCAAAAGATGAATGGACTGTCAGTCTGAGAGCAAATGGGGTGGTGGTTAATTTTCAGTTGATCATTCATGTACAAATTAACATGTCAAAGCCTAGTGATTAACAATAAGAGAAAAGCCACAGGTAGTGGTAGCAGATACAACTCATTGTTGATAATGGTGAGCTGATCTCCACTAAAGGGATGTGCAAAGTCGATCAATGGGTGAATAACAAACTGGAAGTGATATAATTTCTGAAAGTATTAAGGAAAAGAGCTCCCGTTATCAGCTTAAAAGTGACCTCATCGAGAAAAACAGGGAACCAAAACATTTGAGGAAGAGTTTGACATATCTTTTAGAGAGTTGGGAAACTCTTCATGGTTCAGAGTAAAGTATATCCTCTCCACACCAGTAACTATCTGACCACACCAATAATTGCCCCACAAAATGATATTAAAAAAATTCAGGGAGGACAGTTATGGACTGGATAATCTGAGAAGGGCTATAGACATTTAATGCTGGCTCCAAATATAAAGGCACACTGATGAAGTCAACAGTGTTTGTTGCACATGTCAGAAAACAATGCCCAGTCAAGATAAAAGTGCTCATGTCACTGGAGCAACATAGACTTGCACTTGTTTATGCTGACTGAAGAAGGACTGTGTACTAGGGCTGTGTGAAATTTTGCCAGCTGTTTTGTTTCGACGCTGTTTCGGCTCATTTTAAGCTCGAAACAGCGAAATTGAAATGAAACAGAGGGCTTTGAAACAGCCTCAAAACAAAATGAGGCCAGCTGAAACATTCCGAAAGTTTTGAAACATTTGGAGTTCCAGAGCAACAGCCACGTGGTGGGAGGCAGGGGAGAGCCAGGGCTTATGCTTCGCAGCCCCATGTGGCTCAGCCCATTGGGGAGTGCAGCCCTGGCTCTCCCTGCCTCCCGCCGCCAGGCTGCACTCCGATGGGCTCCGCCAGCCCCACAGAGCTCAGCTCTATGGCAGGAGGTGGGCAGAGCCGGGGCTGTGCTCTGCCTTCTGCCACTGGGTTGAGTTCAAAGGGGCTGCGAGCCGCTGGGACCCAAGCCTGGTGTGGGGGGCTTGTACTGGGCTGCAAGCAGCTGCAGCCTCCTCCAGCCGGCTCGGGTACAGGGCCGGGGAAGATCAGCTAGTGTGGGGACCCACCGCCCCGATCCCAGGGTGTGGGAGGGTCCCCACCCCAACTGATCTGCCCCAGGGCCCACACCCTCCTCCAGCTAGCTCTGGTACAGGGCCAGGGCAGATCAGCTGGTGCGGGGGAGGGTCCTGGCTACAAGCTGCTGGTAGGGAGGCAGATCGCAGCCCCTGGGCTGCAAACTGCTGGGACCCGAGGGAGCAGGCGGCAGGGCAGGCGTGCCAATCCGGGGTGGGGAGGGTCCCCACATGAGCTGATCTGCCCCAGCCCCATACCTGAGCTGGCTGGAGGAGGTGTGGGGCCCAGGGCAGATTAGCTGGTGTGGAGATCCTCCCCAGCTCTGGGATTGGGGCAGCGGGTCCCCACACCAGCTGATCTGCCCTGGCCCCATGCCACTGGCCCACAGTGGCAGCACCCATCTCCTGTCATCTGTCACGCAGATCGTGGCCCTGCTGGCACCCCTGGGAGGGCTGCAGGGGCTGTGCTGGAGTCCTCCTGGGGGTGCGAGCCCCCAATCTGCCTGCCAGGTGACAGGAGCTGGGTGCTGCCTCCTGGGACCAGTGGCAGCGCTGATCTTCCCGGTGCCAGTCCCAGGTAGCAGCACCCAACTTCTCTCATCTGGCAGGCAGATCTGGGGTTCGCATCCCTGGGAGGACTCTGGCACAGCCCCTGCAGCCCTCCCGGGGGTGCCAGCAGGCCCCTGATCTGCCTGTCTGCTGCATTTTGCTTCCCCATAATAACTATGGGTGAAACCTCAAAACAGTGTCAAAACAGCAAAACAGTTTCAATGAAGCAAAATGCAACAGTGGTTTCGAAACGAAACAACTCGAAATGAAACACTGTTCCGTCAAATTGTCAAAACTGAAGCCGAATCGGAACGGTGCTATTTCGCATAGCCCTACTGTGTACATGTGCTCGCAGATGCTTCTCACTTCCCTGACAAAGCCTTGCCAGAAGATGCTATCACTAAACTTATGGCCATGCACATCAAACCTAGTTGTCTTGATGCATACTTAGCATTGTAATGTGTGACAACGGGTCTTGTTATGTGGGACATGAGCTGCTCTGCGGTGAGGTTGTCCCCAATCTAACACATTATTGGGAAAGGGTGCTGAGATCAAATATAAGTGATATTAAGAAAATGATAAAATCATGACTTCAGAAGGTGGCAGAGTCAGACACTGATCCATAATTATATCACAGGATATGACATGTGGTTTGTCAGCTGTAGGTATGCTGTTGAACAGGAATCTGGAAACAAGACAGACTAAAATGGCAGACACTCATATTAAAACCCCCACATGCAATATGCTAGGGGATCCCAAGAACTGCAACACTTAATGGACTTGACATGATACAGATCTATGGTGGAAATTAATGGCTGTATGCAGGAGTAATGTTGTGTGAATTTTCCTTGGAGTCAGGAGATCAGATAGACACATATTTATCAATGACTTGGATGAGAGTTTGGAAAGCGCAGTGATTAAGTTTGCAGATGACACCAAGCTGTGTGGAAATGTGGACACATTTGAGGATAGGGTAAGCATCCAGGATGATCTTGGCAGACTGGTCTTATGGGCAGAACGCAATCAGATCAGGTTCAATAGAGACAAGTGCCGGGTCCGTCATTTGGGTAGGAAGAACCTTCACCACAACTATACAATGGGTGGTGGTCCACTGGCTGGCATTGCATCTGAAAGGGACCTGGGGGTGACAATCCACCAGAAGATGAATATAAGCCAACAGTGCGATGAAACTGCCAGCAGGGCAAATAGGACTCTGGTGTGTATCAGCCAGTGTGTTGCAAATAGATCCAGAGACGTGCTCCTTCCCCTCTATTCAGCATCAGTGAGGCCACAGCTGAAGTACTGTACTTCAGGAAGGATGTGGATAAGCTGGAAAGGATGCAGAGAAGGGCCACCCATATGATCAGGGGCCTGGAGGATAGGTCCTATGAGGAAAAACTCTGGGAACAGGGTTTGTTCAGTCTGAGCAACAGAAGACTGAGAGGTGACTTGATACCTGCCTACAAGTATGTCAGGGATGAACACCAGGATCTAGGGGAGCAACTCTTCAGAAAGGCACCCTCAGGGAGGAAGAGGACCAACAGGCACAAGCTGACTGATGAAAGATTTATGTTGGACATTAGGAAAAACTTCTTTTCCATGAAGGTATCTGGAATCTGGAACATGCTCCCAGCAGAGGTGGGGCAGTCACCATCCTTGAAGGTGTTCATGAGGAGGCTGGAGAAGCACCTTGTTGAGCCCAATAACTTTCTGCCCATGGCAGGGGACTGGACTTGATGATCCTAGAGGTCCCTTCTGGTCATGAACATTGCGTGCCTCCCGAGGCTGGGGCGAGCCACGGCGACCACCCACAGGCAGCAGCAGTGGTGTTGGCGGTGGGGGCATGGTAGTGGCAAGCGGGGATCTCCTGCAGGTGCCCATGGTGGTGTCGGCAGTGGGGGAGGGGGTGGGTAGCAAGTGCCAACTGGCAAGCGGCGACCACCTGCAGACAATTGACCGAACTGAGCTTCAGGATTCCCAGCTTCCTTTGTCTATGCCCTCTCTTGGGCTGCTGAGCCTCTCTGGGCTCTTCCTCTCTGTCTTTCTCTGTATCTAGGTCCCAGGCCCTGTCTCTACCCTGCCCTGGGCTTCGGGCCCTCTGGCCCTTACATCTTAATTTTGCCTTTCTTGGGCTCTATGAGATCGCCCCTCTGGGCATGCTAGATGCACCCCTGCAGGTGCTTTGGGATTGCTGCACTGCCCTAGGTGCTCTGGCACCTCCAAGCCACCCCTCACAGTCCCCCACAAACCACCAGGTCTTCTCTCAGTATCTAGTCCTCCCTGGTCCCTCCCCAGGCATTGGACCAAACTGAAACCAAACAGAACATAAGCCCACCTGGCTATAACAAAACTCCTATCCAACCCTGACTCTTCATCAGTTGCAGGCCCTCAACTTCCCTAGCCCACTCATAATTTGCCTCTCCATCACAGGCACCTCTGGAGAGCTCTTCCATGCTCATCCTCCATAGTCAGACTGTCTGCCCTGCCTCTGGTCCTGCATTATCTCTCTCCCAGGGCTCTGACCCTTCTGGTTGTGTGACTCCCTTGGGTTGCTTGCAGGTGATGCCTGCTAATTAATCTGGTTGGCTCATCTCTATAGTCGCCCAGTCCTAGCTGCACCTTGCCTGTGCTACAGGGCCCATTCTGGGCTATGGCTGGCTTAAACTGGCAGAGCACCCCAGGCTCTCTGTCATTCTTCACCTTAATAGCCTGTATAGACTTGCCCATAAAGGTTTAACTGGGGAGGCAAGAGGTGGTATTGAGAATTGCACATTTAGGTGGTACAGCTCCCAGACTCAGGCATCTGTGTGAGGGGCACTGCAGAAGCACATAGGCAGCTAAGCAGAAGCAATTCAGAACTGCTGCCCTGAGAGAAGAGGGGATTTTCCAAGGACGGTGACTTCAGCTGCTTCCAGTGCAGTGATGCTGTAATCGCTGAGATCCCTGCGTAGTCCTAACTGAAGCACAGGGCAGTGACATGGGATGGGTTGGTTATTTGTGTGTGCAGAGCAAGCATGTGTAGCCGGGAAAGTGGGTATTGTTCCATTTGCCATCCTGTGCCTGGGCCTGCACACCTGTGCATAAACTGTGCTGTTGTGCTCTCACATTTGTAAATCCATGCATTTATACCTCTGTGTGCATCTGTCAGCATACATATGCCTGCATCTATGTCTCTTTGTTTATGTGTGCCCAGTCCCAGCATGTGGTTTCTCCCCTACAGAGCAGCATGGTGCAGAAGGCCCTGGGCTGCCTCACTCAGGCTCTTCCCAACATTACCAGCACCTACACAAAAGCACTGCTAGCCTATGCCTTCACTTTGGCTCAGGACACCCAGCACATGAAGCAGTTGTTTCAGGAACTAGACCAGAAGGCCATCAAAGCAGGTAAAGGGCCCATCCAGTACTAGCTGGCACACAGAGCACAGTTCCTCCCCTCCCCACAGCCTTGGGGGGGTGACTGGTGACTGCCCCCACAAGACTTAGCCAGTTGAGAGCTGAGCTCTGTAACTATCTGACCTTTCTTAATACAGCCCTGTCACCTGCTAGACCAGGTAGGAACTGAGTAAGGGATGAGCTACTGTGGACTAGGAGGCTATTTCCCAAGTGGTCTTTCTCAGTGTGGACTGAGAGATATTTTACCTGATTGTGCAGGTAGTCCCCACATACTTACTAAACAATGTGTAACCCCAGGGAAGTTTCATCTCACCCTTTGGAGTGCAAGTTTCCTACCTATGAACGCAAGTCTTTAAGGTGGGATACACTAGGCAGCATTCTTGCATGGCCATCTATGTAGCCAGGAGAGATTTACCCAGTGGCTTTGAGCAGTGCCTGGGTACTGGGTGCCTTGCTTGTGTCCCAAGCCTGAGAACATCTGCTCTGACAGTGCTTTGACTAATTCTCTCCTCCCCTAGGAGGGCAGATCCACTGGAGCCAGGCCCCCTCCAAGCCGCCCAGTACCAGCACCTGGTCCCAACCCCAGTCAGTGGATGTGGAGTTGACAGCCTACATGCTCCTTGCCCTGCTGTCCAAGCCAGTGACCAGGGCTGACATTGCCACAGCCTCTGGCATTGTGGCCTGGCTCACCAAGCAGCAGAATGCCTATGGGGGCTTTGCCTCCACACAGGTAACCCAGAGTGGGATGCTGGGGAGAGGAATGGGCTGGGGCCTCACTGGAGAAGGTACCTCTATGACGGGAGCATGTGCAAATTACTGTTACCCCTGGCTGGGCACTGGACATAGGGCCTGGGAATGTGAATCTCAGAGCTAATTCCTGGAGTGCGGAGCCAGCAGGAGTGAGAATACTGCTGTTTGTGCATGGAGTTCAAGGACGTTGTTCCTGGCTTGAAAGAGCTGACACACAGTGAGGTGACTGGTTTTTCCCCTTCAGGACACAGTGGTCGCCCTTCAGGCGTTGGCCAAATATGCTGCCCTGACATACAGCAAGGAGGCAGACTTGGAGGTGATGGTGACATCCCAGGGCAGCTTTGAGAGGAAGTTCCAGGTCACCCACAAGAACCGGCTGCTGCTGCAGCAGGAAACACTGACAGAAGTCCCTGGGAAGTACTCACTCCAGGCCAAGGGCAGAGGCTGCATCTTTGCCCAGGTAGGTCGTCGCTCCCAGGGAGGTGGGGGGAGTTAGACACTGGCTGTGCTCCTCATGCAGGGCTGGACTAGAGGCCAGTTTGCATGACCCAAGAGCGCCATTGCATTTGCTTGCTCAGTTGACGCATCCAGCAGTGGAGGTTGATGGACTGCAGCTTTCCTCCCTGTTCACTTCCTCTGCTGTTTCCCATCATAGCACTGATTGTGGGAACATCCTGGCTCAGGCTGCTCCTGTTAGAGGCTCTACAGAGCTTATTGGAGGTGGTTCTGTGGCTTTTGTATCAAGTTATATAGGAGGCCAGACTAAATGATTACAATGGCCTCTCTTGGCCCTAAAACCTATGAATCTGGAAAAAAAACTTCAACTCCAAGTAGTAATACATCTGGAAGATGATTTGGGTCACTCTCTGCCTTGCAGATAGTACTGAGGTACCATAAGCCTCCCCCACAGGCCTCTGTAACCTTCGCTTTGCACATCACCACAGAGCTGGTCAACTGTAACAGCAGAGATGTGTCCATCCTCACTCTTCGTGTTAGTGTCAGGTAAGGCCAAGAAAGCCTCCACCTCCACCTCCACCCAGCCCGTTCACCTGGGATGTGGCTACCCCTGTGAAGTGGGAGGGGGACATATTTGGGGAGTCAGGGTGGGCTTAGTGGCTGTGAGGGAGGTGTTGGGTTGTTTGGATGGGCACAGCTGGAGGGCAAATATGCCAGCTGTGAGGAAATGGAAAGAAGTGAACCAGGGCCCTTGGGGGCAGTTGTGCCTCTGGTTGTGCCTCTGCTTCTGGAGGATGGAAGAGTGGAGGTAGTGCTGTCCCCTTTAATATCCTCCAAGGGAGAGGGAGAGGACAAGGATGGATAGAAGGGCTGGTCAGAGCAAGGAAACCATCTTAGACACTATTCCAAGCCAAGGTCCCAGGTTTCTTCTGGGATGGTCCTGGCCCTGGCCCCAGGGCTGTCATGCAGAGGCAGTAGAGCTGTGGGAGAATCTGGGGCCAGAGGAGGATCAATAGCTTCATCTACCCCTTGTTTACATAGCTTCTGATGGTTTACATCTTCTCTCCCATTCTTCCCCCAACCTCCAGCTACATTGGGAGGAGAGTTGTTTCCAACATGGTGATCGTGGAAGTCTCCTTGCTGTCTGGATTCATCCTGGCTTCAAGCTCTAGCACATCTGTAAGGAATTGGAGGCCAGAATGGCTTCCAATTGGTCAATACAAGCAGGTCCTATTCTTACCCTGAGGAGAGGCAGCAGGCTGCAAAGAGCAGTTCTTCACTTCCTAACTGAGCTCATGCCCCAAACATCTAAACCCAAAGTTGGCTATAGACCCCACTCCCACTCTACCTCTACTGTGTGCCTGGAGGCCTGTGATTCCCATGGGAGGATTCAGACCGGTGACCCAAGCAAACCCCCGAAAGCCACCAAAAGCATATCCCTCTCATTGGTCCCAGGCACTGAGTGACCCTATGAAGACATCAGCTCTGCAGGGAGTGGGAGCTCTCATCTGCTCCCATCGAAGAAGGGAGGCTGTTCATTCCTGGGGAGAAGTGTCTGTTGGACTTCTCCAACTTGCCCTTTAGAGACCCAGCTTACCCTTCTCCTGTTCTTTCCTTTCCCAGCTGCAGCAGAACCCCCTTGTGAGGAGAATGGAGATGAGCCGAAGTTCTGTCTCCATCTACGTGGAACAGGTGTGTATGCTGAGGCATGAGTGAGGGGCACTGGCAAAGCTGTGTGAGGAGCCCATAGCTGGGATAGTAGTCTTGTTAAATTCCTTCCTTGGCTCTGGCAGACTGAGCACAGTCAGCCACTTGTGCCAAGATTTGGGGAGTTCTAAAAGCAGTTTCCCATCTCCCCCACCCTCCCAACAGCTGAGCAATACCTCCCAGACGTATGCCCTAAAATTGGTGCGGGAGATCAAGGTGACCAACTTGAAGCCACGCCACATCAAGGTCTATGACTATTACCAGCCAGGTGGGCTGTGGAGCTGCTGGGGGCCTCTGGGCTGGGTGTGGGGGCCTGGGCTCTGTGTGTGTGACTCTGATCCCTTCTCTCCTGTTTCAGAGGAGCGAGCCCTGGCTGAATACAGGGCTGTCTGCAGCTGAGGTAGGCCCAAGCTTCATGGAGCTGTCCTCCTGGTTTCCTCCCTGCCACCGTGCACTTCTCTTCACACCATCCCTGCCAGGGTGGACACAACAGCCCCCTCCTGCCCTGGAAAGACCCTAACCCTGGTGCCTCTGATCCATCTATTGCCCTGTCAGCTTGAAGCACCTGCCTCCTGGCTCTCTCCCCACCATCTCCCTTCCTCCTTCCCTGGGCTTTGCAGCAGTCTCCCCACCTGAAATAATTGTGTCCATGCTGGAAGAAGCAGCACATTTTGGCTCCCCAACCTCCTGGGAAAGGGGAGGGGTCATAACAGACCTTGCAAAAAAAGGACTAGACTCTTGCAGAGTGCTCTTGACAAGGCTGTGCATTGAGCTGTTTGGAGACTTCAGTTAGTGCAGAACCTGGTTGTCCCTGAGTTATGTGTCATGAAACCTGCATTTGACTTTGATATTCTACTCCCTGGCTTGCGAGCTGAGTTTCCACTCTGGGTTCATTGTCCTGGAAGGCTTGGGACATGGCTCCCCACCTCTCTGGCTCAGTCTGCTGCAGCTGAGACCAGCATTGTGGTGGAATTTCCCTTTCCACAAGCAAAGGGTCTCATAGAGAGCCCTCCATCACTCTGATGAAACTGAGCTCATCTTCCAGGTGCGCTGCATAGTCCGTGCCTGTCTTTTCTCACTGGCACATGGGGACACTGGGAGACTGGAATTGCAGATTGGCAAGGATTTGGGTGGCTCTCGTTTCTCTCCTTCAGCTTGCTTTGCTCTCACTTCTCTCCAATTCCCAGTTTCTCTCACTATTCCTTTTAATGCTGCTCCACTTTATTTCCTCTCACAGTCTTCCCAGGAGTCTCCTGGGCAGTCTCTCATTCTCCTCTGTTTCAGCACACAGGGATGACATAGGATGGAAATCGTTCCTCCCCTCCATCAGCAGGGCCAGCCCTGGCTCATCAGGATTCCTGCATTGTAGTTGCTGGGGCGAGGGGAGTATGAAGCCTTGACAGTTGCCCTTGCGAGGGACTGGGGTCTCAGCTCTGGACAAAGCGTGGATCACTTTGGGGTCCCTCTGGGATTTTAGGCCTAGGCCCACATTGCATGTATGGCCCATGCCCTGTAGCCCTCTCCTGGTGAAGTAATTTTTGGGGTGTCTGGTTGCTTTTGATCATTGTAATCTGGGAATTTTCCTGAGTGTGAAAAGAATGAAAATAAAATGTCAATCATGGACCAAGGCACTAGTATTTGATCGGACTCCATCATAACAGAGGGGGAACTGGTCAGGGGATAGTGCAGTATATCCTATTAGTGTGTCCCCTCTGTTTACCTTCCTCAACCATGATTTCCATGTCTCTGGCTGCCTGTGTGGTATCAGCAGGAGTTAGGTGTAGATGAATAGTCCCCTAATTCTACCACTGCCAGATCCACAGGCCAGCACTGGAGCAAATCCCCCACAGCACCATCCACCTGCAGCAGGCTGTCCAGGTAGATCTTCCCACTGAGCTGATTCTGTACCCCTGCAGCCGTGCCATGAAAAATGTTCCTTGTGATATCTCCTCTGGTCTGTTGCAGCATAGAATTGAAAGTGCAGTAAAGCTGGAGCATTTCAGGGGATAGGAAGTGTCCAAGAGAAGAGCAGCTAGTTCCCAGTGCTCCTCTATTTCCTGAGCACTTGTGTCTTCCACATGGAGAAAACACTCCCTTTGTCTCTGAGCAGATCCATACCTCTCTCCTTCCCACTTCCTTCTCTCTCCGCTCTGAGGTCTATCTCATTACCCATATTACTATATTATTTATCAACCCTATATTTCAGGCAGAGATCTGTCGACTTATATTAGAAACTAGAAAAGCTTTATTTCCACATGGAGGATTGCCACTGAGTTGCTGGTAGAGTCTAACCAACTGGAGGTCCACATACCTTTGGTTGCCTACAGGCTGATGAGTAGGTAGAACAGGATTCTACAATATCCTTTTGATGTCTCTCATTGTATCATTTGCATTTCAGCAACAACCTTCCCAAATTCCTCTCCTAGGACACAAATAAGGCTACAGGGATCAAACCTACAGATAAACAAATCACAGGTCACCTGCAGGATCTTTCAGCAAGCAGCAGCCCGTGGGCACTGTATAGATGAATTGAGACAGAATTGTGGAGACATCCACAGTGTAATCCTCCAGTCTGACCATTAGGCCCTTTGGGTGATGCTTTCCAACTAATAGGAGTGAAGCATACAAGTAAGCTGGAGGGAATGCACAGTGACAGGCTGGGGCATCCCCAAAGTCACAGTGCTCCCCTGTCTGCAGCACCAATGAGCATGGGGTAGAAATGTGGCTTGTTCCCATACATGATGGAATGGCTTGGACACAGTGCTCGGAAATTACTAGCTTACGGGAAGACAAATGCTATCTGGTTAAGTGTTTGTCTTCACTTTGTTTGGCCAGTTTTCTTTGCTGCTGTAATGATTCCCTTATCTGCGGCCTGGTTGGCTTGGCTGCTAGGTAAGGCCCCATGAAGACATAGAGCAACATCTTAGCCCATCTATTAGGTGCCTAGGTACCTAAATGTAGTTCTATTCAACTCTGAGAACACTCTCAAAATCCCTTTATTACACCAGCATTTCTAATATAACATTATTTTGGCCATAAAACTAAGTAAAAAATGAAACAAACAAAAAAACCAATGAGGAGGACCTACCCCACCACCTTGTGCATTAACTGCTTTCAGGGACTCAAGCAGGGTGAAATAGAATTGTACTTGGGCATCTAAATTCTCTCATATATCTAACAGGTAAAGTCGTATTTGGCCCACAGTCTCTGCCTCTAAAAGTCAGACCTTACTCTACCTCTTAGAAATCTAAGTGTATCTAGGAACCTAAATGTTTCACCCTGTTCAAGTCTCTGAAAAAAGCTAACATGCCTATTTTTGTAACAGGCCCTCACAACAAGCAGGAAGAAGATCCACTTGTCTTTTGTATCAGCTATTTTTCAGGGACGCGAACAGGATGGAACAGAATCATATTTAAATGCTTACATCCACTTAGGCCTCCTATTAGATGGAACAGGTGTTGACTCTTAATCTTTTCTTCTTGATTCAGAGGAGGGATTTGAACCAAAGTCTGCATTTCCCAAGAGAGTGCCCCAAACATGGCTATAGGGCACTCTGGGCCAGGCTCTCTCCATCCTGCCATGAAGGTGTTCCACTCTACAGTTAAATATTCAGTGGCACTGGGAAAGAGAAGGAGAGAGAAAGAGCCTCATTCTGCAGCTCTGTGCCAACAATTTGGGGGAAAAAACCCTGGTTTTGAAATGAACACTTCATTTTTCAGTAGTACCACCGAACTGAAATATCAGCTATTCATGCAGCTGTAGCATCTGGAGAAAGTAGCTCTAACACTCAGTACCTGGGAGAGCAGTGAAACTGAAAGTTTGCAAATAGGGGCATCTCATTTGAGGTCTGAGGTTTGACCCAGGTCAGAATAGCCACAGCTCAGTCCTTTATATGAGTTACTCTTCCAACTTGCATTGCTGCTCCTATGCAAGTGGGTGGTGAGTGAGAGCACACAGCTTGGGCAGCTAGTCCCTGGAAGGAGCTGCAAGGACTGTACAGACTTACAGGGCCATGTCTCAGGAAAAAGCCTTAGCACATTTTATCCCTCATGCTCCAGAGGAACTTGAAGTAAGATCATGGAGTTATAGGGTCCTGGGACAAAAGGCTTTCTCTCTGGACAAATGTGATGTCTATTTACAGCTTAACAGCCAGCTTTATTATGCATCAGCATGTAAGTCTCCAGGGCCAACCAGGAGCTGCCTGAGTGGCTGTAGGGAGGTCGGCCACACTTCCTCCCTTGAAGGCCTCTGGCCTATTCCCCAAGTGTATGGCCCTCACTCCTGGAAGTGAGAGATTCCTTTCCCACAACATCAAGGCAGGCTGCTGTGCCTGCCTTTGAGGGGACACCTGAGCTGTGATCTCTGATAGCAGAGCAGGGGGAGAAAGGTGTTTATCACACCATGCCTCCAATCTAATGGGGAGTGGTGATCCCCTCGGGGCAGGAGTTCTCTGAAAAGGAGCTGACCAGCTACCGTGTTGTTTCCTGTCCAAGCTGCAGCAAAAAAAAACATTGTTAAGCAAATGGAGGTGAAACTGGAAGGGAACTACATTTATCTGGACCAAGGTAAATAGAACTGAGCTACCTTGGTTAGGAATAGCAGGGGGAGGAGGCTGCGGGACCTGAGTGAGAAGTACTGGCAGAGCTGCGTGTGGAGGAAGACTGTCTGGCTGCGCCATTACTTTGCTTGGCATTTGCCAGCCCTCACAGTTACTCATTCTTTAAAATCCTGTCCCTCCAATGGCCTGCAAACACGGCAGGGGTGTCTCACTTTTTCCCTTCCCTGCCTGCCCCTACCTTGTTGACCCTCTCTCCTGTCTCCACAAGCTGAGTGACAGATCACAGACTTTCTTCCTGTAGCTGGAGCAGGATATTTAAGTGTCTGGCCTGAAGTCAGGTCACATCAAGATCTATGACTACTACCACTGGGTTTGGAGCCAGTGGTTTCTTCATGCCAGGAGCAGGGGCTCTGTGGCCTTAGTGCTGTGCTGCAGAGGGCTGAGGCTGGACTCTCCCCTCTGTGTGTAACTCTGTCTTTCTCTTTTCCCCTTGCAGAGGAGCGGGCCCTGGCTGATTACAGCGCCGTCTGCAGCTGAGACACAGCCAGCAAGTTGGGAATTAACAAGATGGGATGGCACAGGGGAGAGCTGGTGTCTGCCGGGAGCATGGGGCAAATCTATGGTGGGGCTCCAAGAGGGAGTGGGGAAGCTGGTAGTAGGGCCTTAATGCCAGTAGAGAGGAAATCACTGCAGATTTCCAGGTAGGAAAGCCAGGCCAGGGGCCTCTGGGGATAGAAAGGAAGTTCTGGGACAGAAGGACCTCTCAGACGGAAAGGAAGAGAACCCTTGCAGCAGGAAGGATGAGTTAGTGGGAGGCAGGGATTTTCTTTGGGGATACCAAGGTAGTTGTAGCAGCTGGGACAGGGACATCTGTCTTGTCTGGAGAGAGAAGGGTAGATCCAGCCTGGGATGAGGCACTAATCTGTTTGTCCCTGGCCCATAGTGGTTCCTGTAACCACAGAAATAATGGTCAGCATTGGACTGGCCTGTGCAAGTGACCTCGGGAGAGACAAAAAGGAAGCTTTTCACCCTTCACTGAGCTCCAGAGTCAATACCGGAGAGAGCACTCAGCAGAAACCCCAGGAGTAGCCCCTGTGGTCAATGCAGAATCCACACCACAGCCCTATGAAGCAAAGGGAGTGGATAGGGACCTTCCTTCTGGCTTGGCCTGCTCTCCACAGGATGGGAAGGGGCCTCCTAGGCCGCTGAGTCCAGTCCCCAGGGCTCACAGGCACCCTTTTATCCAAAGAATCCCCCACAATAACAGTCACCACAATCTTCAAACCCTCACACATAACAACCAGGCACAAAACCGGGAACATTAAGGAAACTCTGCACTGAGCAAAAAAGGGGTGATGACAGCACTGCCAGTGCCCTGCCTCTGTAACAACAGGGAAGTAGTTAGTAAATACATTCCCAGAGGATCCCAGGACAAGTACCATGCCCCACACTACAGGTGTAGGCAGCACCACCACAGTCTGTGCTAATCTGAGGGAGAAAAAAATCTCTCCTGATCCCAGATTTTGTGATGGGTATGAATCCCACACCTGCCAGCTTGTTTTTCAATTGCCCTAGTAAGGAACAGACTCTCTAAGGAGTTAGGAGGTGGCTGCTGCCCCTGTGTCTCCTCGCAATCTCTCTCCCATTTGCTTCCGTGCATGGGGCAGACACTGGACAGAAGGACAGGCCCCCAGAAGCCCAGGCTGGGAGGACTGGGGTGATGCCTCCCACCCTCATTGTGGTTTCTGGTACATAATAGGGATTTATTTATTTTATTTTCTTGGAGGGGCCATGCCTTTGCCTTCAGGTCATTTTGCACTAGGAATTCTCCCAAGGAACAGAATTCTCCCAAGGAAAAGCAAGGCTCACATGTGTGACCTCTGACATTGTTCTTCCAGCTGATGATGGTACATGCACTCAGCCCATCTGTGAAACTCCTCCTGGGCTGCTGGTGCCATTACTAGCATGTGTTAGTCCCTTGGTCTTTCTCTACTGCTCTCTACTTCACAGCCCTGCTCAGCATTTCCCTCCTCAGAAGCCCCCTGCTGCACCTGGAGACACTCCCCTTGCTTGCAAACACTTTCCCTTAGGCATGCTCTGGAGCTGTGCACCACAGCCTGTCCATCACAGCTAGCCAGGTTCTAATCCCTCACCCAAGCTGAGCCACTGGAGACACTGACAGATGTGCAGCTCCCTGCTGTAACTCCTGGCGCTTTAGAGGAAGTGCCATGAGTTACAGAGTTCCCCCCCACCCTGACTCAACAGATGTACGCTATTGGATCCGGGGAATTGTGGGAATCAATCTCCAGTTGGAGTGGCTGTGTGTCTGTAGCCATTTTCTCTTAGCTCTACCTCTCCCTTCTGCCAGCTCCAATACACTTCAGAATGGGAGGAGTAGAAGGGAGGGGAGACAGCTCAGTCTGGGGTTTGCCCAACCTGTGCTGGAGGGTGGGACAGGTGGATACAAGCCCCCACACATCCAATCCACCCATCCCACCCTTCAGTGCAGGCTGGGCAAACCCACATGGAGCTCCCTCCCCTCCATTCTCCCCCTCACATTCTGAGGATAGCACCAAGGGTGGGTCTGGGTTGTATCAGCTCAGCACTGCTCCCTGCACATGCTGACAGAAGTTAATGGAAGCGCTACACTTTGAAGTGCCTTCATCTGAACACTCATGTAACGAGGGCTCAGATTGTCATGCGATTGGGCACTTTTGAATGCACTCTACAGCCATGCCTTTACAGAACTGCACAGCTGTAGAGTGCTTTAAGGGGCCAATCATACTACAAATGTAACTTCTGTGTGTGCCCTGGGTAAAGTCAGGGGAGGTCTATGGCACAGTCACTGGGTAGAGCAGTTGGAGGTGGAGGGTGTTATACTTCCCATGGGTTGTCTTGGAGTCCCCTGTCTCTGAATGATTCATCTCCATGGCTGAATGAAACTGAATGAGACTATAAGACTGTCCTGTGACTGGGACCAAGTCAGGGGACTGGGCCCAAGATGAGTGCCTCACTTGCCTCTTTGAAACAGACATCCAGCCAGCAGCTTTCAGCCATCACAAAGGCACTGGCCTCAGTCATGCCTTTAGCATTTAGCTCATGAGCACCCATGCCTGTTTCCACTGAGTGCCCTTCCTGCTTACTGGGTATGTCAACATGAGACATTTACTGTGCAGTTGACTAATTAACTGTGCAGTAAACATCTCAGTGTCTGTATGTGTGCCGCCTATTAGGGTGCACAAAACTAATAAAACTCAGCAGCAAATACAAGTACTATCCTGCTGCGGAGTTTTTTCACGTGCAGCAGTGCACGTGTAGATGTTGCCCCGGCTGGCTGGGGCACTGGGTGCTTCAGGGTGGGGATAGCAGGCAGGAGCATTCTCATGTCCCAGCTAGCACATGGAGCCTGGTTGGAGCAGCCCTGGCCTGGCAGGCTGACCCCCTGGGTTCCCTGCCAGCCCAGCTGCTCCAACTGGGGTCTATGTGCTGTGCACATAGTTGATTTGTGCATATTATTTGCACATATAGATGTGCCTGCTCTTGGCTGTTGCAGGTTGAGTGCCCGTTCAGGGGCCCAAGTCACATACTCCCAAACTTGCACAGAACAAAATGGAGGTGGGGGGGCACCCCAGAAGTTCTCACATCTGTTCTCTGCCTCTCTTCCACCACACACACACAC
>NW_017729022.1:118603312-118611738 GCF_001723915.1 Gavialis gangeticus
TCTCTCTCTCTCTCTCCCCCCACACACACACACACACACACACACACACACACACACACACACACACACACACACACACACACTGGATAGAATAACCTCACTGAGGAATTCCAGTCCCCTGAATCCACTTGATTTTAATCAGGTGCCAGACACACCCTAAGTTTCTAAGTTACTGGCTGATCCATAGGAAATTTCAGATCATCTGCTTGTTTTGCCCTTGAACTCTGCCAGGAGAGCTGAAGCTGGTATAGTAGTGATGTCCAAATGGCTGCTGGGGAGCTGTGGGTCAGCAGCTGCATCCTGTGAAGATAAGGCAGAGGACAAAAGAAGCGTCCCGGGGTGGGGCGTGGGAATTATGAGATGCACAAAGCTCTGAGGAAATATCAATAAAACAACTTCATGGGGAGGAGTTAGGATCCCAGTTATCACTTAGAGGCTATGGGACCCGAACCTGTTCAGCCTCCACAAGAGAAGGCTGAGAGGGGATCTGGTGGCTGTCTATAAACTGACCAAGGGAGACCAGCAGGCTATGGGAGAATCCCTGTTCCCTTGAGCACTACCGGGAGTAATGAGGAATAACAGCCATGAGTTGACCGTGAGTAGATTTAGACTAGACATCAGGAGGCACTACTTCACAGTCAGGGTGGCTAGGATCTGGAACCAACTTCCAAGGGAAGTGGTGCTTGCCCCTACCCTGGGGGTCTTCAAAAGGAGGCTAGATAATCACCTAGCCCGGTTCGTTTGACCCCAGTACTCTTTCCTGCCCATCGCAGGGAGTCGGACTTGATCTGCTCAGGTCCCTTCCGACCCTACCAGCTATGAAACTATGAAACTTGACTCCATAGTGTGGCCAAGGGATAGGGGTCCCCTCCTGCTGCCTCTCAGTTGCAGGCCTGATCTGACTGAGTGGAAGCAGAAAGAGAAGCTCTGCATACAGTGGGCCTGATTCCATCCAGCTGAAGACATTTGTGCTGCATGCATACTTTTGCTGCATCACTGCAGTAACTTGCCACCCTCTCTGATACTTCCGTTGAGTGTTGGAGCATTGTTTTGGATAGGGAAGATCCTGTCTCTGGCACATGACTGGACTAGATGATCTCTAGATGTTCCTTCCAGTTCTACTTCTCTATGATCTGTGACTAAGTGGAGCCTTCTATTGCCCCTGTGACTCAAGCATTCCCCCATCTGTGTGCCCATCTGATGGATGGAGATGGGAAATGCAGAGCACAGCTCAAGTGACTTAGTGTTGAGCACACTGCAGAGCCAGAGAGAGAGAGAGCCCAGGAACACTAGGTTCTTCTTGGTCACAGCCAAGCCTCTGCAGGGTGATCCCGTAGGCCTGGTTGGATGTGGCCATTTGTTCCTCACTATACTGCAACTAGAACCCATTCTGAAACTCCAGAACGGCCCTTACAATAAAAAATATGGGAACCCCTCAATAGCAGGTTAACCCCAAACCTCGTTCACTTCTGAGCTCTGGTCATGGAGCAGGAGGGCTCCAGAGCCGCTGTGAGGAGTGTGTGACTTGACTGACTGGGAAACACATCCTCCAGAAGCCTGCTACTGAGCACCTCAGGGAACGGGCCAGGCCAGCCATGCCCAGTTAGGACCACAACTCCCATTCAGCCTCACCCAGCTGGAACCCAGATCTTTCACAGCCAGAGCAGCATCAGTATAAACACTTGGGATACACAAATGCTCCCCTTAACTGCCCATTGCCATTTGCCTCAAGCTCCTGACAGCAGTCCTTACTCCTCCTAGCCCAGCTCCACCTGCCTCTGCTCCCAACAAACATGCACATAGTGCCACACACTCACCTCACAGGCAGGGAGCACTGTACTCCATCACAGTACTTTCATCTGCAGAAGGAAGGAAAATGTACAATGAAATGCACCTCTCCCTGGTATCTGGCCCTTCTATATCCATTCCTTTACATAGCAGGGGTGCCCCTATTGGCAGCTGCCCTCTTCTCTCTCACTGGAAAGATAAAGCTCCAAATTCAATCACCCCTGATAGCTGGCTAGTTCTATTGCCAGGGTCTATCACAGGGGTCAGCAATGTTTTTGGCCAGAGTGCCAATAACACCTGCAAACTCAGCTTGTAAGATGTTGGTGTGCCAGGGGCAGACAGCAGGGGAGCTGCAAGGGGCCCAGTCCTTGTTGTGGCAGCACAGCCCCGGCCCCTTCCCTGCTGTCCACACCAAGGTGTGCGTGCCAAGCAAAATGCTTTTGTGTGCAACACTCTGGCACCTGTGCTGGGGGTTGCCCATCCTTGGTCTATCACATCTCTGCCCACAGCCCAGCCAGCCTGACTCCTGAGCTCCCCAAGGAGAAGGGGGACTAACAGATTGCTGGACCCCTGATCGCCCAAATCACAACTTGCATGGGCGGGGAGTGGTAGTCCTGTCCTGCGATGTGATGAGGAGGGAGAGCCTGGCCTCATGCCATTGGCCAGCTCTTCTGCCATCTCTGCTAGGAGTGTGAGGTTCCAAGCTCCTCCACCCATTAAGACCTGGTCCAGACAGGTGCTGAGCTATTACAAGTACTAGTTTAACTGGCAGGTGGTACAGGCTTAGCACCTTATAGCACCCAGTGGCATTGCCTTCTAAAGGGAAGAAGCTTCTTGGGAAGGTAGCAGGCACTGTGGAAAAGAGGCAAAGAATACCCAACTAGTTGGAGAAGTGGTCTGACATCACTATGATTATTGCAACTGGCAGACATTGCAGTGAAGATGATGTAGGCTGGATAGCAGGAAACACTTCCTAAGGACATGTTTACTCTGCAGCATCAGCATGTCCTGGCCAGGACACTCCACCCGCCCAGCCCCATCCACATGCTCCAAACCTAGATGGTATGTTATGGCATCATCCCCAGAGGCCACTCTCCAACATGCAAGAGACTGAGATCCATGGACTCCCCCATGCATTTCTGGGTTTGGAGCATGCAGGGGTTGGGACACAGCCACTCCTGAGGCCCAAGGAGGCTAGTTAAGTCTTGCCACAGGTTACCTTATGGGAGGCTCTGGAATCCCTGTCACTGGCTTTTTTGAAGCACAGCTGAGACAAATATGGTGTAGGTATACCTGATCTGCCTCAGGGTTGGGGGGCTGGGCTAGAAGACCGCAGCTATGCTGGCTATGGTCAGCAGTTTTGAGCTCACCTGGCATGTAGTAATCATAGATCTTAATATTGGCTGGCCTTAGGTCCTTCACGGGGATGTCCTGCTGTACCATAAAGGTGTAGTCCTGAGGGTCCCGGGTCAGCTACCAACCAGAGGCAGAGATTAAAACTAGAACCAAGATGCTGCATGATGACCCTTCATGTCCCCCTGGAGCCATGCTCTGTATGGAGGAAGGGGGTGTACCACCACCCAGAGAATGGGAGGCCCTCACCATTCAGCATAGTCCCATTCAGAGATCCCAGGGGAGGTTTCCCTGTCATTACATCTCAATGCTGAGGAATATCAGATATTATCTGTTATGAATCAGACCTTGAAAAAAGGTCTTTGTCTACGGACACCCCCAATTTTAGAGAATTTAGCATTAGATCCCAGGGCCCAGGTCCTCAAAGGTACATAGGTGACCAAAGTCTGTTGCAATCAATAAAACAAAGGCATCTACATATCTGAAAGGAGCTGGGCCTGACACTGCAATTTGGGACATTGTTTTCACCTGCACAATGTGTGTTTGTACAGGTAGAAACCACTTGGGTGAATGGAGCACTCCAGTATGAGAGCATTTCACATGGGCTCTGCACTGTTGTGAAAGAGACACATATTCTGTAATGTTAATTATGCCCTAACTGGACCATCTACTAGGGCTGCACGTGAAAAAGCCAGTGCTAAAAGCAGGAACCACTATCCCTTCTTCTGTTAAAATAAAAGATAGCAGCTAATTCATCAGCTTCATGCCTGGTCCCATTATCAGAGGGAGACATAGAGCCATATGATGGTCTCTTGGGGCTGGTCCTCAAAGGCATTCCCTCTGAAGTTAATGGGTACAGATGGTACTCAGCATCTCAGCTGAATCAGGACCTCAGTGTTTCCATCTGGATGCCCTAAATTAGACTTGATTTTCTCCCCCTCAAGTCACAGATTAAGAGAAGGTGAAAGCAAACTTACTTCATCCAGGTAGAGTGTTACTTGGTCAACTTCTCTTTCGACTTTTTTTACCAAAGGCCTTTTCTTTAACTGAGAACAGAAAACAAACTTGAGTGAAGACTCCAGCATGGAATGGCCCTTCCCTCCTGAGAGACTGTGTTATCTGTTAAGGGTACCAGGGAGAGGGAAGGTGAAGAAATTTTCTTTTTGTGGACAAGGCTTCACTCCCAAGAGTGGGAGGAAACCAAGTGGGAGAAGGAGAGCTGGAAATGGCTCTCACTGCCCACTGGAATGGGCATTGATATATCTGCTCGCTAATCATACAGCCTAAAGACCTCATGCACAGATATTCAACAACGCATAAGGCTCTACCAGTAGCCTCTATCTCACCTCTTCTAGTGAGTCCGCTGTTGGGCTGTAACCGGACAGCATCTTCACCTCAATCAGGACCATGTTGGTGGACACACGGTTCCCTGTGTAGCTGCAGACCCCCAGGAACATAACAGAGCAATGTCATCTCATGGGATGTGATCACCAGTTCAGGCCAGGATCCAACTTGGCTCTCAGCAGCCAAATTAAGAGATCTGTTTTGCTTTCCAGGCAGTTTTCCTATTAACATCCCTGTCTCTTTAATAAACCTACCTACCTGTGAACACCAGTCTATGCACACATACACCCACAGCTGTGAACCCATGTGCATGCACACAAACATATGCACACAACCCTTGACCCACTCCCCCATGGCATCTCCCCATGGGCTGAATGCCAAGCCAATGAGAGGAGCACTCAGGAGGTTCCTGATGCATAATGCTCCAGAGATCTCCAGGGAGAGCAGCCAGCCTCTTCCTAACGTGTTGGCAATTCTACCCTAGCCAGGCCTGAGCAAGAAGAGGATGAAGAGCTACAAAGGGAGTAGGGAAGATTGGGGTTGTGTGGCAGGGGATGCTTTGCACTACATTATCTGTGTTTTCCTTTTCTTAATGGTGCTGTTTGGTGGCCCATTGTTGTGAGATGCAAGTCCTTTTGCTTTCAGCACAGGCTGACCAGTCAGGGCTGAAGCCTGCTTTGTCAAGGATGACTTAGGGTCAAGTATCATGTCACAGTGCTCTGAGACGAGAAAGAAGACTCTGCCTGAAGTTGATCATGTAGATTGGAACACATAGACCTCACCAGGGCTGCGGGGAAAGGGAAGGCTGACAGGTCTTTGGCTAGAGGAAATGCAGCCAGAGGCCCCTTTGCACAGGGAAAGGGAGTGAAGTCAGAGGGTCTCCTACCGTGTGCGAATGGTGACAGGAAACAGCGTGGCATTTGGCTGGGTGCACTCTGTCTGTACAGACAGGGCAAAGGTGAGGTCGCTCCATGGTGGGGGGATGTGGTATCGCAATGTGGTCTGTCAGGAGAGAGACACAGGGAGGTTGAGAGGGACAGAGGTCCAGTCCCCCAGGGAGCTGTTGTCACACAACCCCCAGTTTCCATAATAAAACCTTCTGCTGCCTCACCCCATGTATGGAGAAAAGGGATCAGCTGAGAAATGGGCAGGCTGGGCTACCCCATAGTGTGTGGCATGGTTAATGAGGCTTCCTGGAGGGCAGGCCACCATGACCGAATGAATGGAAGGTAACCCATTATAGGGTGCCACCTAGGACAGCCACCCCTGAGGGTTCTGGGGAGGAAGTTCCCTCCCATCTGTTTTGCTTCCCTCCACACCCACAGCCCATTTGGGAAACGTTTTCCCCACCTCACCTGCATGAAGAGGCACCCACGGCCCTGAGTCTGCACGGTGTAGCTGCCAGGGATGTCAGGCAGGTCCAGAGTCTGCAGCAGGAGCCGATTGGTATTGTTGATGCGGATCCTGTGACGGAAGCCGGCAGAGGAGATGGAAACACGGAGGTCAGGGCCATCCTTGCGGAAGGTCTTGGTTGCATACATAGCCAGGGCTTCAAGGGCAACCATGGTGTCCTGGGGAAGCAGAGAGATGGCTGGGGGGAACAGGGCTGGCTTTGTCTTCTGGGGACAGAGGCAGGGGCTGGGTTGACAGCTCTCTTCTCTCCAGAGAAGGGAGAGCTCTCTGTCTGGGAGAGGAGCAGCCAGCTACCTGTGTGGACGCAAAACCGCCATAGGGGTTCTGCTGCCTGGTTATCCAGGCCACGATCTTGGAGGCCCTTATGATGTCGGCAGAGGACAAGCTGGGCTTCAAGAGGTGGGCCATGAGGATGGTTGATGTCAGCTCCACTTCCACAGATGGGGCTCGATACCAGTATGAGGAGCTCTCCTTTTGTTTTGGCTCTTGGGTCCAGTAGATTTGGTCATCTGGAACAGACGGACGAGGAAAGGCATATGGAATAGGCCATGGACTAGGACAGGTTGGCTAAGAACTAGTGAGATTGCTATTGCCCCTCAGTCCTGCCCTACAGGCTGTCATACCTGATACAATGGCCGCTTTATCCAGTCTTTTAAGTATGATCTGCCTCATAGCCTTGTCTCCAGCCAGTGCAAAGGCTTTGGCCGCTAGTGCCTGGCTGTACAGGTTGGAGCCTCCAGCCTCTGCAGTGACTAGGTCCTTTATGCACTTCAGAGCTTTTCGTAAGACTGGGTCCTGGAATTTACAAGAGGAACAGGTACTGATAAGCTGGCTAGGGGAGGTAATGCAGATGAGGAATGTACATGTACAAAAGATGTTGGGAGCATGTTGAGACTGTGTAGACATAAAGGGAGCAGCCTGCACACAGAACACAGATAGACTGTGTGTTCACTGAGTGCGCATGCAGACAGCAGACACATGGTGTGGGGAGAGGCGATGCAGAGTGCGTGCCCATACTGCTCGTACTCACAGAGTGTGGCATCCCTGAGTGGATGAGGGCTGAGATGATGGCAGAGCTCAGCCCCAGTCCTTCCTCCACTGCGCCCTACATGAAGGGGAGAAGTGGAATAGAAAAGTAGTGAGAGGAGAGCACAGGGAGTCTTCCCAGCACAGCTTATAGACCCCCACCCTCTCAATGATACCCATGCATACCACGGCAATAGGTCCATCCAGCTGACAGGGAAATGCCACAGTTGGTGGCTGGATCTTTCCTCTTTCTCAGGGGATGGAGGGGTTCCCACCCTCACCTGACCCCAAAACTCCTGAACACAAATTGTGTTTTCCTCCCTGAACACACTTCCCTTCCCTTCCCTCCATGCTGCATCTCTCACTGGAGCTCTGCTTGAGATCCAGGGTGGCCATCCCTCTGCACAGAGATGCTCAGGTGGGGCCTCTGGCTTGTGTGAGGGTAAAGGAAAGTCGCTGTGGGTACTAAGAGGAGATGTCCCATGCCAGGCACTGATGGAGCAGCTCCCCAGGTCACCTGCTCCCTTCCTGCCTGTCTGACACCCCCTACACAGTGATTATATTGCCAGCAGGCAGCTATCCTCTGCTTCTCAGGGACTGCATGTGGGAGTCTGCATGCATGAGTCTGCATGTGCTTGTGTGCTTGGCACCCTTAGGACTCATGCTGGTGATAGTGGTCACTCCCCCATGAACCTCTGTTCTGCCACTCCCTCCCTCCACAGGGAGAGCTCAATAATTGGGAAGAGGACCATGGTGGTTGCTAAGGAGATGATGGAAGAACTTGTAGGTTTGTTTTCGGGAGGAGGGGATGGGCATAGTGTCAGGCATAGTGGAGTTACCAGTTATTATGGATTATTTCCCCTAATGGTAAACCTCCCAAGACACATGCCGAGCTCTGAAGAAATGGTGTCCTGACTAAGCCATTCTCATTTTCTCCAGTGGGCAGGCTGCTCAAAGGTAGACCTTCCTCCTTGGCAAGACAGGGCTTTGCTCTTGTCACCCAAACCAGGAGACAGAGAGTGAGAGGCAGCACTGGGGAGCCCAGAAAGCAGGTTGAGGGAGCAGGGAAGGGACACACCATCAAGCCATTGTTGAACAGCTTCCCCATGCTCTTGAAGCAGCCAGATGGAGTCTGGCTTGTAGCCAGTGCACTGGCAGCATCCTTGATGTTCCTCTCATCAATGGGGATGAAGTGCTGGGCTTGGCTGAAGGTCTTGAGCACCAGGGCAGTCAGCCTGGAGCCAAAGAGGGGAGAGGGAGAAGGAGGAGCCACGAGTGAGTCAGCAGCCCCAGCAGCACAGGGGACAGATTTAGCAATTAAAACATTTGAAATGCCCTTGAACTCTTTTGAGGGGCCAGCTGGACACTTGCATGACCCTTTGGAATGTCCTAAAAGCAGCTGGAACAGTCCCAAACAGGGCTCCTTGAAAAGAAGAGCCGTTCTGCAGAGTTTTACTCTTGCTCACATCTGCATGAGGCCAGTGCCCTTCAGGGAAGAGGAA
>NW_017729022.1:118616738-118617239 GCF_001723915.1 Gavialis gangeticus
ACAGATTTAGCAATTAAAACATTTGAAATGCCCTTGAACTCTTTTGAGGGGCCAGCTGGACACTTGCATGACCCTTTGGAATGTCCTAAAAGCAGCTGGAACAGTCCCAAACAGGGCTCCTTGAAAAGAAGAGCCGTTCTGCAGAGTTTTACTCTTGCTCACATCTGCATGAGGCCAGTGCCCTTCAGGGAAGGGGAATGGGTCTACAGCCTGCCTGCTGTCCAGCTGCTAGGTCCTGTTCTGGGTCCCAGGGTGTTACTGAGTCCCCAGTGGGCCCCCCACAACCCCCACTGGTACCCTAGCAGCCACTGGTTTCATAGTTTCATAGTTTGTAAGGTCAGAAGGGACCTGAGTAGATCAACAAGTCCGACCCCCTGCCATGGCAGGAAATAGTACTGGGGTCAAATGACCCCAGCAAGGTGTTCATCCCGCCTCCTCTTAAAGACCCCCAGGGTAGGAGCCAGCACCACTTCGCTTGGAAGTTGGTTCCAGATCCTAGCC
>NW_017729022.1:118617542-118627436 GCF_001723915.1 Gavialis gangeticus
CCCCTGATCATGCGGGTGGCCCGCCTCTGGACCCTCTCCATGTTGTCCACATCCCTCTTGAAGTGCGGCGCCCAGAACTGGACGCAGTACTCCAGCTGCGGCCTGACCAGTGCTGCATAGAGGGGGAGGATCACCTCCCTGGACCTGCTCGAGATGCATCTGTGGATGCATGACACGTTATGTTTGGCCTTCCTGACTGCATCCCCACAGGTGCTGGGCTCACATCCTCTCCTAGCCCCCCCTGCCAACTCCTGCCCTACCCACCCCCGCTAGAGTTGGGTCCCCCTCAGCACCAGTTTCCTCTATACCTTCACTGGGCTGAGATGGAGTGGAGGTAGAGGAGATTGGAGCTGGAGTGTCAGATTCTTGGAGGCAGGGTGGAGGGAGCACCTGCCACCCACCCCCTGTTTTCCCCACATACCATCCTACTCCCTCTCCCTTCCTTTGTACCTCCCACCATTGTGAGGTGAGGGGGAAGAGGAGCAAAGAGCAGAGCTGCCTAGCACCCCCTGCAAGGAGGCCCCAACATTTGAAACCTCTGAGCCAAGGGACATATGTGTGCCCCCTGGCTGAAATGCTCCCTTTCACTTGGAAACATTTCAGTTGTTAACTCTGTCCACACCCAGAAAGCCACATGTGTCTCCCATTGAAGAAATATGAATAAGCTGGGCCCTCAAACTAGCCCTGGGAATATGGGGCAAAGGGGAGGGGAAGGAAAGCAGCATACATAAAGAAAGACATAGAAACTTTCAGCCCCCAAAGCATCCAACCCCACTAAGCTCCCTGGACTGTCTCAGGTTCTCCTGCTGAAGATAGCAAGAGCAGCCCTTGCCTCATCAGACCAGCTTTCTTTCACCATCCCTGGACTGAATGAACTGCACCAGCTCCCAGCTCAGGCTCTGTGCAGTCTTTGCTTACCAGGTGTTCCCTGGCCCACTGCCTTCCCCAAAGGCACTGTACGAGCCATCTGTGTGCTTGTACCGGAGCTGCCGCTGGTATCCTGTGGAAAGGGAGACAAAGAGAAGTAGTCTCCTTCCTGATTCCTCTTCATCGTAGCCATATTCAGAGCTTTGGCCTATAAGCAGTCCAGGAAAGGGCTTTGCAAAAGGACGTAAGTATTCTTCTTTACACATGGAGTAGAGGAAGCACAGACCATCTCCCCCCAACTCTACCCTCTGAGCTTTTTAGTTTACTCTCTAGCTAGCAGCCCATCTCCCGGCTAGCCCAGCTCACCACTTTTCAAGTAGCCGACAGCCTTCTGTTTGGTCTTCGGAGTCAGCTGCCCTGTCTCCTCCAGGTACCGTGTAATAAAAACATTGGGGGCAAAGCGGACCATGTTCTGCTCTCCACAGCCACTGGACATCTGGAGGAGTCGATCTAGGTTTTGCAGAGCTGATCCCATGATGTCTCCTGTGAGAAAAAAACCTTTCCTTCAGAGGGCTTTAAATGTTCATATTTAGAAATTGCCCTCCCTTGTCCCTGACACTGATTGAAGTAATTTAGTAAGCTGGGGTCCAATTCGCCTCTCACTTTGGCCTGAATCAGGTGCCACTTCATTAAGAAAGTGACATCCGTGTGAAACTAGATTGGTTGGAGAACCAGGCCCATAGCAGGCACTGTCACTGGAGAAGACCATGGCCCATTGTAGAGATCCTGTAGCCCACCTTCAACTGGGCTCACAAATCCATCCAGTCCTGTGCTGCATCTGTAACAGGGGCCCATTCAGGGAGGCATAAAACCCCTTGAATGCATCAGCTCACAATTATACTAATGGCACTGCAAATGCTGTTTCTATTCATCTCAGTATATACTCCCCAAGGTCATTTTCTTCCATACCCTGCTGCAGGGAGTTGCAAAGGTTGGTGACTGTCTGCATTTGAAAATAACCATTTGAACTGTTTGCAGTTCTTTTTTTAAGACGTGGATTCCTAAAGGGGCTGTTTCTGCTCTCACTCTGCCTTAGAAAACTTCAATGTTTTAAAGGCAGAAAGGTGGAGTGACAACATTTTAGTATGTGAGAAAGAGAGGACTGGAGAAGAAGCAAATGTGACTGGATTGAATCTTGCATTGGCTATGGGGATTCGGTCCATGGGGGATAGACGGGAGTGGCCTGTAATCATGCAGGCCTCCCTCCTCTTGCATGCTGATCACCACAGTGAGGGTGAGTCTGCTCCCTGCACCCTTTACCAAAAGAAAATATGGCCTAAATGGTTTCCTGCCTGGAAACTCCCCATTTCCAAGATGCCCCGACCTGAGGCACACAGGCTGCTCACCTAGGAAAGAAACATAGGCTCTCTCCGATCCTTGCACCACATTCTCTGGCAAATCAAGAGTGATGGTCTCTGAAACAGGTTCCCCTGCAAGTAATAACAGCAGTGGCATGTCATCAGGGTGGAGGAACACAAGGGCCCCAAAAGCTTGGTACAGGTATGTACCTTAGCTCCCCAAAGGGTGAAGTGGCCTTGGGATCCTCTGGCCCTGGGTATATCTTGGGAGCTGACATCAGGGTGTAAAGGAAACCCAGCCCCTTCCCTGAATTTTGATGGTTTCCCTGGATAATAAAGGCATGAGAATATGGCAAAAAGGGAACACCAAGCTGGTTACAGTGACAACCTTAGGTAGGCCCAGGGAAGGAATGCCCTGCCTGTCCATGGGAGCTGTCTTGGTGAGGGGGTGGAAGCTGGCCTAATATGCTCATGTGGCTGCATGTGGTGGCTCAGGAAGAAAGTGGCACAGCATCACTGTGACCTTGTAACATGGTATTGCCATGGCTCAGGGGCCTGACAGCAGCCTGGATGCTGAAATGCGGTGTTAGGAGGATTTGGCTACATGGAAGTACACTGCCTCAGTGGCACAGTAGCTCCATGACAGCTGTGCAGTGGCTCAGCAGTACCAACAGCCAGTGCTACCACTGCTTTGGCAGCATGCCCCCATGCAGCAAGTCACCTAAAGCCCCAGCGTGTCTGCTTTCACCAGGACTCCACCCACCACTTCCAAATACCACTGGAGCAGCTGTTAGACTGCGCTGTCTGTGTAACCTCCCCTCACTCCACACACACCACGCTGGGCCATCAACCTTGAGGCACACCCTGTGCCGTACTGCCTGCAGCCCTACCTTTGGGGCACAGCAGAGAGGCATGAGTGTTCTCCTCCAGGAGCCCTTCTGCCTGCGGGAAGAATAGAAGAGCTCAGGAGGAAGGAAAGTGGAAGAGAAGCAGGAGGTGGGGGCAGTCGGGTGGCTGTATTTGCACAGCAAAGTGCAGCAAAATGCCTCCCCCTGCCTGGCTGGACTGCTCCCCAGCTAATAAGTTTACAGCAGGACCTGTCAGTCTGCAGCGTGAAGTGACCCTCATCCATACACCAAACCAGGGGCACTGCACAGCGAGTTCAGTGCTCATTGACTGATCATAGGCAGCTTCGCCATTAGACATATGCTGTTGCTGACCTCTCCCTGAGGAGACATGCCTTCCTCCTCTGCAATTAGGCAATTTGGGATAGGCATGATACATTGAAACCTGCCACAATAAAAAAAGTCAACGTGTATTTGCTCATGCAACTAAACTAGCCAAACGGTAATTTTTCGTGCCCTTTCATAACGCCTATGTGAACAATGCACAACATGTACAAGCGCCCATGGTTTTTTAACTCCCCATTCTCAAATGAGATCAGAGCAGGACCTGACCTTCACCAGCAGGGGTTTAACCACTATGTCTTTTCCTCCAGTCTCTGGCATGACGGCTGCATGGTCTGTGCAAACACCTTCTTGTTCAGTCGCCTCTGCGGTGATGGTGAAATTCACCTCCCCTGAAATTCAGAATATAAATGGGTCTGCTTATGCTGAAGAGTTTGCGTCCTAGTTTGGTCAGTGAGCTCCCTCTACAGTTCAGCCAGTGCCCCTCACTTCTGCCCTGCACCCCTTTCCAATCAAACAATACTTCCTTACCCAGTTTTGTAGCCTTCACATCCCAGAAAAAGGTTTTTGCCAAGTCAGGGCAAAGGCAGGCAGTGAACTTGACATTTGACTGCACAAACTCGAAATCCCTAGAGTCCAGGACACTAAGCTGAATCTGGAGGTCAGAGTAAAAGGGACCTGGGTGAGATTCACTGCTGAGATTTATTCCTCCCCAGCCTCTTGACCCAAAAGGCCCACAGGCCCATCATAACTGTCCCCACCACCTTTTGGGTTCAGGACTCATGAGCAATCAAGTGGCTCAGCCCTCCTGGATAGGGCTGTCAGGCAGATAGATACTGTTCATGCTGCCTGGGCCTCTTGTGATTGAAGGAAGCTGCCTTTCCCTGAGGGAACAGTTTGCTTGACTCTGTATCCATGAAGTACACGGCACTATAGCACCCTCTCTCAGCCCCTGAAGAAGCCGCTTACCACTATACACTGCTTCAAGTAGCTGAAGACCTTGACTGTCAGGGGAAAGGACTCCCCCCGGACTGCAGAGTAGGGCAAGGCTGGTTCCACAAAGAAAGGCTTGAAGACCCGGAGGCTGACAGTCTCGGATATTCCCAGACCACTGTACTCCGATGTGCAGAATGTCATGGCCTTCCAGTCTGTGATCGTATCAGGGACTGTGACGGGTAGCTCAGCCACCCCAGAGTCACTGAGGAGAGAAAGATGGGCACGGCTCAAAGGGGAACCGTGCTGCTCCACGTGTCCTCCCAGCACCCCTGTCACACAAGCAGCACAGTGATGGGAAAAGGGCAGAGGATGAGCGGCAGTGAAGATCAAGACTAACGTTTCATTTCATGCCCCACTTCCAGGACTGCCTTAATTGGGCCTGAGAGAAAACTGGTCATTTGAAGTGAAACATGTTAGGGTACAGTTTTCTGAGAGAGCTGGAGGAAAGGGAGTGTTTTGGACAGGAGCTTTAGATCTGAGCTGTTTAAAAAAAAAAGTCCCTGTGGCAGACTTTGTAAAATCCCCTCACTTGTATTGGCTTTATATGCTTCCTCCAGTCCATGTTTGGGTGGTCTGGCTGAGGAGAGATACATTATTAGTACTGGGGTCTTTCTTTGCTGGGGTGGGAGGAAAGGGCTAGTGGGGAAATAGCAAAGGTATAATATATAAAGAGCTTGCAAGGGAGTGTACATATTCCCCCTAAGAGAGGCAGGGGATCCTTAGAGCAAGGAAGATCCAGATGAGAAGTGGGAAGGCTTTCTCTCCTAAGTTGTCCAACCAGCAAGTAAGGACCTCAGTGGTACCTATGGCCTGCACCATTTCCCCACAGAGTTGGCTTCGCATGTACACAGAGCAATGTTGAACATGATTTAGAAACATCTCTGAGGTAGAAGCCAAGACACTGTTCACTCCATGTCTTGACACTACTACTGCAGGACTGAGCTCAAAGTGGAGGCATGGTTACAAGGAGAGGAGATGGAAGGGAATGCACAGCCACTTACAAACCAGCAAGTGCCTAGACTCGGAGACCCAGCTGACCCTCGCCCAACCTTGCATTGCTGTGAGTAGCATGTGAGTACCAAAGAGCTCCTAAAGTCTGGCAATGACTAGGGCCCTAGCTTGTGAGGCCCTGCACACACACACTTACACACACTCGGAATGAGAGAGCTGAGAAGATGGTGACGATGTTACAGCTGGGGAAGGAAGGCCTGGAAAACTTAAGTGACTTGCCCAAGGTCATACAGAGAGATTGCAGCAGAGCCCCTCCTCGCTCTCAGTAGCTGGAGCACTCCCCAGGCTTAGCTTCCATCCACACTCTACCCATTCTGACCCAGATAAGCCAGTGGGTCCGCGGAGGTCACAACCTCTAGTAGCGTGGCTCCTTACTTGATGGGGACCAAACTCCATATGAAAGTCTCAGGGAACCAGGAGCGGGGCTGCGTGGCTTCACCACCTGCCTCGCTGATTTCTGGCTCATTGCTAGGACCAGCTACCTCTTCTTTCTCAGCAGAGCCCATACTGGTTACAACATATGATTTATCTTCCATTCCTAGGAATGTCAAATCAGCCTGTTAGTGCCACAAGACCCCACAGGGGGCAAGAGACCCAAGCTAGGGAGAGCACAGTTGATGGCAATGCCCCGTATCTCATGTGCCATATTAACCCTTATAACTGTAGAGCAGCAGCCAACTCCCCACATCTCCATCCTCCCACCCTGATCCCGTTCTCTCTTGCAAGTAACTCCTGAAAGCCCTCTCCTCCTCTTCTAATTTCATCTTCCTCACCTGATTCCCTGGGCCCTATTCAAGTATTATCAATTTCCCCTGGGGCCCAACCACATACACACCACAGGAGGGACTCATCCTCCACACAGCTCCTTGATCTTCCTTCAGCACGCCTACCACCACTACCCAAGGTGGATGCCCACATTCCCACCCATGCTTCACCCATGCTTATTCTGTTTTCCAGAGAAGCCTGGCTCCTCACACCTTACCAGGCCATTAACAGATTCCTCTCTCTTCTGCCAGCTCCCTCATTCTCTTCCCTGACCACATGCTCACCATTTCACCCTCCTCCCTGCTGCCAGAGACCTCCCCCAGTAACCCTGCCACAAGCACCCCATTCAA
The DNA here is from genome assembly GCF_001723915.1 of Gavialis gangeticus. Classification (NCBI taxonomy): domain Eukaryota; kingdom Metazoa; phylum Chordata; order Crocodylia; family Gavialidae; genus Gavialis; species Gavialis gangeticus. The sequence goes on from NW_017729022.1 coordinate 118,624,077, forward strand.
TCCCCTTGCAACTGTGCCAGAAACCATGCACCCCAGAGGTGATAAATCTAGGTAACATCCTCCATGTACTGTTGAAAAACTGCACTGACTCCCTGGCACACAACCCCACACAGACAATGACTTCAGCCTTCTTCACACAGTTTGCTATGCTGTTTTCCAGAGAGACTAGCCTTCATAATCAAACTCCAGGTAGTAATTGTCGTCGCTGCGGCACTCAACAGGAGACTTGATTTGAAGGTTGGTCAAAAATTTCAAACCTATGTTCTGTGTGGGAAAAAAATAGGAAGAAACCAGGATTAGGCCAGCCCCCTCCTACCACACACTAACCTGTTGTGCCTACTCAGCATCCCATTCACAACTTCCCCAACATCCTGCATGTCACTGAGCTGCACCTGGGGCCCACCCAGAGCTTCTCAGTGACAGCCAGGTTAGAATGTTGTATGTGTGTGAAACCTGGACAATATATTGGAAACACCTGAAACATTTTCATCAATGATGTCTTAGGAAAATCCTCCATAACAACTGGAAGGACAGAAGAACACATACCAGCATTCTGGCTCAAGCAGGCACCACCAGCATCGAAACCATGTTTATATGGCACCAGCTCCTTTGGACAAGTCATGTCAAAAGGATGCCTGACAATCACTTTCTAAAACAGGTCCTATGCTCTCAAATTGTGGCATGTGTACCACAGGTTGGCTGCCCTTGCTTAAAGGGAGAGCAGTATATGTGGAACAGTGATTTTCAACCGGGGTGCCAAGCAACTCGTAGGTACACACCTACACAATTTACAGGATAAACCCAGAGATTTCCAATGGGAATCCATACTGTCAAAACCATTCTGACCAGTTGTGGCTTTTCTGAGTTCTTTTCAACAGAAGAGTTGCTCGATTATTTTCCTGAGTCAAGAAATGATTGAAAGCTACAAGTTGGTATTTTCTAAAGAGAGTCCTTGAGTCTAATGAATGGTGCCTTGAGTCTAAAAAGGTTGAGAACCACTGATCTGGAGTGAGCTATTCCCTGTCATACCTTCCCTACCATCCACCATTATTGGTTTAGAGATACATCCCTGGCAGTTCTGTTGAACAGCTATTAATGGAGCTATCATTCCTAAATTTGTCCAGTCCCTTTTTGAACCTGACTATACTATCTGCCTCTACAACCTCCTGTGGTAATGGTGCAATTTCTGGTAGTGCTTCTGCCCTTTCCTTTTTTTTCTTCTGTTCTCTCCTCTTTCCTTCTCTCCCTCCATTCTCCAACCCTCCCCATTCTCTTTCTCTTTTATCCTTCCATACTTCAGCTGTACCTGTTTCTCTGTTTCTCTCCCTTCTGCCCTCTCACCCCAAAGTCCAGGGCTCAGGCATTTTGAGCTTTAGGAGTCTGGGCATTTGGGAGAAAGGGAAGCCGGAAGCAGTGAGGTCTATGGGACAATGGGTTTGGGGATCTCAGTTTTAGGAAGCTGAGAGTCTGGGACTGCAGAAATCTCTGAGTTTAGGATCTGGTGTATCCAGAGTATTGAGCACCTAAGGCAAATGACTGGAAGTGGGAAACTGGGCATCTGGAGATCTGGAAAGGCAAGTTCTGGGATTCAAGAGGCCCCAAGGCTCCAGGCACATGGCTGAGGTATGGGAAGAGCATTTACCTTTAGAACTTCATGTAGGTCTGGCAGGGACACCGGGTAGGAATAGGTGGGGTAGTCCGTCTGCATGAAGGATGAAATTGCTTTAGGAGGAAGCATTGTTGGAGGCACGGTAGTCTGATCCACAGCGGTAGAACTGCCTGGAGATGCTGAGACCCCAGGACTCCTCTTGTGACGCTGATAATTAATGCAGGGGTCACTGTAAGGGTCTCTAATGGCATCAGGGTACTCCTTGGGATAGCTGAACAGGCGGTACACCTGCAGATAGAAACAGACACACATGCAGCCAGGCACGAACGGAGACATGAGAGTGGGGAAGGCAGACAACTCTTATGCTCTAGAGGCAGCTTGGGGGACACTATTTGGGAGGACGGCTCATTCATAGTGGCTCCTGAAGCTCATGGATCATAGCTGAGGCCTGAAAGCAAGCCACAAGAAGATGTTTCCTATGGCCTACAGCATGTCTGGACATCCTGCATGGGATAGGACACACCAGGGGAATTAGGGATTGGAGTACCTGGCTCTCATATCTTGGGTGCCACATGCAATCTGGCCATAGGCCAGAGGAGGGGGAGACAAACCTTTTCAATGCAAGGGCACTACTTCCATTTCCAGTCTTAGATGGATTGGACCACCTGGACTCAAGAGTTGGAGGCTGGAGTATGGAGCCTCTCATCTCTTGTGTACTATTTCTACCCCTGTCATAGCTGGGAGGATTGATTAGGTCAGGAAATGAGATTCAGAGGGTTCCACCTCTGGGGGTAGCTGTGCTCGTGTCTTATAACATTTAGTAGTGGTGGAACAACTTGGATTTGGTTACTCTGAAAATCTATAATAATGTGTTAGACTGAAGGAGGGCAGTTCTTGTATAAGCTACCCCTGTTAAGTGAAAGATGGGAGTTGGGTTTGGGGTTGAAGGTTCAAGTCAGGCATAGGCTTTTTTCTTTTTTCAGGCATAGGTTGTACACTGTCCCCACTCACACCCCTGGTAACAGCCATCACACCTGCAGGCCCAGGGCCTGAAGCCAGACAGGGAACTGAGATACTCCTGATGCCATCATGACTCAGCCTTCCTTACAGTTGAGTGACTCACACTGGCCCTAGACAGCTCTGCCTCTTGTCTCATGAGGAGAATGCTCTGATCCACAGCACGGATGCTGCACATGGACCCTGGTGCCGCTTGCACCTGGAGGTGAACAGCTGACCCAGGGAGGGCCATCTTCTCTGAGAAGCCCAGGTTCACCTAGAACAGCACACAAGGAAGACACTCAATGAACAGGGAGAAGAGAAAAGGCCAGAAGAAAGGCTAGCAGGGTCTTTCTTGGCATGACCCCTCTTTCCCAAGCAGTCAATAGACAAGAAACAGCAGGTGCTCCGTGTGGTCTGTACCCTACGTACACTCCCAGCTTACATTGTTCCTGAAGCATTCAGAGACCTTCAGGGTGGTGCTGTCAGCAGCCACCCGGCCTTCAGGGAAAGTAGTGTAAACCAAGATGGTAGCCAAGGGTGACATGGCATTTATGGGAAGACTGATGTTGAAGGTCCCTTGATAGTGAGCTGTATAGAGGAGACACAAACAGAGAGATTTAAAGAGCTGCACAGAACCCTGCTACTACAGAACATAGGCCAATAGTTCTCAACATTTTTAGACTCCAGGAACCCCTCAACATGTCAGTTCTTAGCTTTCATTCATTTCATGACTATGGAAAAAAATAGATCAA
>NW_017729022.1:118627447-118629052 GCF_001723915.1 Gavialis gangeticus
TAGTTCTCAACATTTTTAGACTCCAGGAACCCCTCAACATGTCAGTTCTTAGCTTTCATTCATTTCATGACTATGGAAAAAAATAGATCAATTCTTCTGCACCCTTAAAAGGATTTCACAGAACCCTGGGATGTTGTGACACCCTGACTGAGAATTGCTGGCATAGGTGTTCCATGGGGCTTTGTTAGCAGGCTTAGCTTCTGCAGGGCTCTGATGGAAAGTAGGCTAGAAAATGGATGCTCCAACCAATGAGCAATGTTTATTGTTTTTTTTTTTATTTCAAACAGAGGAAAAGCCAACTTCCTGAAACCTGTTCTGCAACAAAACAACAGGATTTCCATTTGGATCAATCAAAAAATGCTTTTTCTGATAAATGTGAAACATGACCTTGTGATTTTTGACTTCTTTTTCACTTGCTTCTAGGCATTAAGGACACAGTTTGAGATGCAAAGTCATTTTGAAACCAAAAGTCTAAAATTTCCATTCTGAAAATGCCAGCATGGAACATTCCAACATCTCAAAAAGGATGATTTTAATTCCCGTCCATCCCCCCCGCCACAATAAACATTTTATCAACATTGATATAATTGTGCAAAAAAAAAACAAAACTCAATTTTGTCAAAGCAGCATTTTCTGATGGAAAAGAGTTTGGAAAAACATTTTCCAACCACCACTATCCCTCTGGCCTTCAGGAGAGAAGCTGACCTCCCACAAATTTTCTAAACTCCGTAAGAGCAAAAAGTGGATAAATTCTGCTCCTGGCAAGTTTAGCAATGCTGTGGAAGCTGACCAATTGGCCCTCCAAGCTACCAGCTACGGACATGTTTTTGAAGCTAAATCAGAGGAGGTAGATTCCCTGTCATGCTGCCAGTGTGGGGTAATTTAGAGAGAATTCAGGGCAATTCAGATATGTGTTGCATGCCTCCTGAATTAGCCACACATGGATAAGGACCAGAGGGCTCCTTGATGGGAGAACTTTACAAGGTTAGCAAAGTAATTGCCTCAGTATGTACAGTACACAACTTGTTCATGCTCAATGAAATCTATTTTGATTTCCTCCTATATGGGCCTGAACACTATTCCTTGGGGTTTACTGCTATATGAAGAAACCCCACTATGTTGATTAGGGCACGCCTAACAGCAACCAGGAGGGTTGCAGTTTCTGCAAGGGGTATTGTCTCCTAGGGCACTGACAAAACTGACATTTGTTGCATGATTGACCCCCTGAAGGTGCTCTGCAGCTGTACCCTGACAAAGATGCATGGCTTCAGAGTGCTTAAAAGGTGCCCGATTGCATGACTAATTAACCCTCATTATATGCGGGTCCAGAAGGCGCTCCAAAGCGGAGCACCTTCATTAATTACTGTCTGTCTCTGCGTGCAATCAGGGCTGGGCTGATGTAGCTCAACCCCAGCCCCAGTGCTGTCTGCAGGATGGGAGAGGGGAGAAGGGAGGGGGCGAGAGCTCCGGGCTGGGGTTTGCCCAGCTTGAGCTGGAGGGGTGGATTGAAGGGGTGGGTGGATTGAAGCTTCTCTGTCTTGCAACCTCCCCCAAACCCCCTCCCCCTCCTGCTCAGGCTGGGCAAACCCCAGCCTGCAGCTCCCT
>NW_017729022.1:118629063-118639871 GCF_001723915.1 Gavialis gangeticus
GATGAAGGCTCCTCTGTCTTGCACCCCCCCCCAACCCCCCCCCCCCTCCTGCTCAGGCTGGGCAACCCCCAGCCTGCAGCTCCCTCCCCTTCCCTCTCTTTTCCCACTCCAATACTGCAGACAGCACTGGAGTCAGGTGGGGAGGAGGGGCTAGGGGAAAGAGGCTGCAGCCAGGTAGACTTTCTCTGCTGAATCAGCTCCAAAGTTGATCTCAATTCCCACGCCCACCCCCCACCCAACAGGGGGGAAGATTGTGGGGGAGGGGCGGGTCACTCTAACTCATAGCACTTTTTGTGATGCGCCATAAGTTAGAGCAGAGAGCTGCATGTCTGTCATTTTCTACTGAATTATCCTTACTCTCCCCATAGCAGAGCCCCTCATGGACTCTTGAGGGCCCAAAGGAGAAAGCAATCTCCTCAATGGGCCTTCTACACTGATTCTCACATCACCTTCCTTTTTTTTCTCTTGTCGGTCTTCAGGCCAATAACTGGCCCAGGCCACTCCAGCTTAGCAGGTGATCTCTGACAGGATAAGAACCCCATAAGACAATAGTTCTAAGCCTTTTTGGACTCAAGGCACCCTCTAGTTAGACTTAAAGCACTCTGTGGAAAATGCAAATTCAACCTTCACTCATGTCTTGACTAGAGAAAACTACAGCAATTCATCCATTGCAAAGAACTCAGAAAGGCCGCAGCAGGTCAGTATGTTTCTGACTCTAGATTCTTGTTTGAAATCTCTGGATTTATCTGGTGAATTATATGTCGGTGTTTGCACACCTAATATTGCATAGCACTCTGTGGCACCTTTAAAAGGACCTCACAGCACTCCACCCTGACTGAATATAACTGCTGTAAGATGATCAGAGAAGGAGAGAGGAGGACAGAGGAAAGCAGGGCTACATTGGCTGCCTATGGAACTGCAGGCTCTGGGAGACCACTGGTTCCTCTTGTATCCCTGTGCTGTCCCTGTCACTCTCACATGCTCTGGTCTCTGCTTTCACCCTCAAAATATGGTCAGAGAGGTTTTCCTTTTATATCCCTGTTCTGTTCTTAGAAGGTGCTATGGACTTACCTAGTTGGGCATCAAGAAGTACTGTCTTCTGGCCATAATGAATAAGGGATCCTCTGGCCAAAACCTGACAGGGAACACAGACAGCAATGAGCTGACAGTCTCTAGCTGTGCTAAGACAGTCCCAGGGCCTCCTTTACAGGCACTGCTTCCTTCCCTGTTTACTGCCTCCTCTATGTACTCACCAGGTGGTAGAACTCCACTTGGGCAGCTCCATCTTCCAGCTCTGTCATGAACAGGCGATAGCTCACGGCAACTTGCTGCTCCTCCCCACAGGGCAGCACCCCCTGAACAGGGTGGATTCTCACAGAGCTGTTGCTGGAAGAATAGAAGGCCTCCAGAGACAGGATGTCAGTGCCGTAGGATGGAATGACTTTTGTGAAACTTCTTCTGGGTATTTCCAATGTGGACTTTGCCTAAAAGGCAGAAAATGGCAGACACGTATTGTGACGGCCTCTCCCAGGTCCAACCATGGGTAGGCTCTGTACTCCCTCAGGAAATAGTGACACATTTTTATGTCCCCTGACATTCTGTGTGCAAGTGGCATTTCCCACCAAGCCTGCTCCACAGGCCATGAGCAGATCACCACATAACTAGTACCTACCCCGATACCACAAGGTACCAGTTGCTAACTGGATCATTCATTCACTGTGGCTCATAGGCCAGATCCATGCCCCAGAGTCACCATAAGTCTAAAAATCTGGCAGCAGGGGGAAGTGGCACCGCTCCCCTACTGCCAAATTTTTGGACCCATGAGTTGTCCTGTATGCTAGATTGTATGCACAGGGCAGCATAGGGTCTGATCCTGGCATGAGGGGGCAGGAGAGGGTGGTGCAGGTGGGGCAAGGCAGTGCCAGGCTAGGTGGGGTGGTGCTGGATCTCAGGGCCCAATTCCAGTAGTCAGAGCCTGGAGGGGAAGGTGTGGGCCTCTAGGCCTGATCCTGTCATGCAGTGGCCAGTCAAAGCAATGCAGGGCCCTGTCTGGGTATGCGGGCCAGGAGGAGGCAGCACGAGATCTGATCCTGGCGCATAGGGCTTCCTCATCTGGCCTGCAGGGCCAAAAGCTTGAGTACCACTGACCTAGGCTGATATCCTGGTTCCTGAGCAACTAGATTATACTTCTAACCCCTTTACTTCCTCCCTGTGCAATAAGACTAAAAGCTGAGCATTTTAAAGGAAGATACAAACCACCCATCATGCATTTCACTGCAGTGTGAGCATGCTAGGAGAAGTGTTCACTTTCATACTTCCTGCTGTTTCTGGTGCCAGGGAGGCACTTGAGGGAAGGACAGTGCAAAGAGATTCTGAAAGAAAAGACTCCCATAGACAAGGTGGGAGGAGAGAGAAAGGCAGGATAAAATGAGTCTGAGAGGCTTGAGAGAAACCAGCCAGAGCTGTTTTCCCTTATAGAGACTGTTGAGGGAGTGAACCTACGTTGCACTGAATGTGACTTCAGGTGTACCACATGTCTTTGAAGAGGTAAAGTACCTCTCCAGGAACTAAGTCTAAAAGTAGGTCTACGAGAGGTGTCAAGAATGAAAAGGCTAAGTTTGGGAGTCCAAGAAGCCAGGGATCAGCCACTCTAGAAGCTACACTTGGAATGGGTTATTCATTAGACTATACAAGAGCAAGAGGGTACTCCACTAGACTGTACAAGGGCACTGCATGAGACTATACAAGGCTGGGAGCTCCCAGTAAGTTCTCCCCAGAGTAATTATTAACATCCTACTTTAAGGGTAGAGAAAGGAGGCAAAGGGGTCAAATGTCTTGCCCAAAGTCATGCCAAAGGCCTTTTGCAGAATCAGGCCTTCAACCACTGTTGCGTGGGTGACAGTCTCAGGCCTTACCCACAAGATTTCATAGATTTCATAGACATTAGGGCTGGAAGGGACCTCGGAAGATCATCAAGTCCAGCCCCCTGCCCAAGGGGCAGGAAGTCAGCTGGGGTCATAGGATCCCAGCAAGATAAGTATCCAGGTGTCTTTTGAAGGTGTTCAGAGTAGGTGCTTGAACCACCTCCAGCAGCAATTTTTTCTAAACCTTGGGGGCTTGGACAGTGAAGAAGTTCTTCCTTATGTCCAGCCTGAAATGGTCATGGAGGAGTTTGTGACCATTTGACCTTGTCATCCGTCGGGGTGTTCTGGTGAACAGACGTTCCCCCAGATCCTGGTAAGCACCCTGATGAACTTATAGGTGGCCACCAGATCACTCCGAGCCTGCGCTTCTCCAGGCTGAAGAGTCCCATGGCTCTCAGCCTCTCATCATAAGGTCTGCTTTCCTGACCTCTGTTCATGCGCGTGGCTCTCCTCTGCACCCTCTCAAGCTTCTCCACATCCTTTTTGAATTGTGGGGTCCAAAACTGGACACAGTACTCCAGCTGCGGCCTCACCAAGGCTGAATACAATGGGAGGATGATGTCCTGGGATTTACTTGAGAAGCATCTATGGATGCAAGGAAGTGTTTTGCTTGCTTTACTAGCAGCAGTATCACATTGCAGTCTCATATTCATCTTGTGGTCAATTATGACCCCCAAGTCCCTTTCATCCATAGTGTTAGCCAGCATAGCACTACCGAACCTATAAGGATGTTGCAGGTTTTTCCTCCCAAGGTGGAGAACTTTGCATTTTTCAGTATTAAATACCATCAGGTTCTCATCCACCCATTTCCTGAGCCTGTCAAGGTCAGCCTGGTTTACCCTCCTGTCTTCAGGTGTGAATGCTTTACCCCAGAGTTTGGTGTCAACAGCAAACTTGGCCAGTCCGCTTCTGATACCAAAGCCAGATATACAGGCTTTACCTTTTACCAAGCTGCATTTGAACTGTTGGCCTCCATACTAACTTGCAGCAGCCAGTTTCTCACAGTGACTATGCATTCCCTACAAAAGTGTTTCCTTTCGTCTCTTCTGCCTCCTAAGTTCCTTCTCTTTGTGTTATGGGGGCAATCTAAACAGAGACGCCTCCACTGGCCCTCCCTGCCTGTGTCATGATCTTGCACATTTCATTCTTGTTGTTTCTTTCTTCTGCTTTTCCCACACAGGAGAGCCCAGTTCCCTCTACCTTCTCCAGCTGGCCCTGCTTCTGGGGCCCTTCCCTGCCAAGCTAAACATTGTCTTTGTCTGCTCAGCTGTAAGTCACTTTTTCCAGGAACAAGTATGGCGCCCTGTGTCCCCTTCTTACGTTACTCTCCCCAGTGATGCCTGTCAGCTTAATGACTATATGTGGCATGAGGGGTGGAGCACATTGGCTCTGCCATGGAGTCCCATTACACCCCCACAGCAAATCACTCTATCTCCCAGGGCCTTGATTTCCCCACCTGCCTGATGGGAGGGTGACACTGGCCTGGCTCTTCATGGGACTGGAGCTAGTCACTAGTTACAGATCTAACAACTTAATAAAAATGCAAAATGTTATCGTTTGAAAGCTGTGCTTAACCTTCAATGAAACTGTGGCACCACCAGTCCATGTAGAAGTGTCCAAAGTGAAGGAGGCCACTCCTGTACTGTCTGTGAGGTAGGTTTGAGTCTCTTCTTTGTTGCTGACATGTACAGAGAGATAAACCTCTCTATTCTTCAGCGGAGTCCCAGCTGCACTTCTCAGTTCCAGCTACAAGGAGACAGAATAGAAGTGAGAGATGGAAATGTAAATGTATCTGACTGAAAACGTGTCCCTCTCCCTCATCCTGGCTTAGGAATCATCCTGCTGTCCACAATGTGCCCACAGTCCCTTCCAGCTGCTGACCCTCCCTTGTCCCTAGCTCCTTTCCCTAATAGCAAACCCAAAGCCACCTCCACAAACACATCCCCAGAGCCACCCCAACAGCTCCAGAGTGGCCAGCCTTCAAATCCCTGCAGACAAGAGAGACCTAGAAAGGGAGGAGGACTAAGGGAGCAAGGGGACCACTTTTAGGACCATGCAACTCAGTCCTTGCCTTCCCATTTGCCTCTGGAGAAGGACCTCCCCAGTATCTCTCTTATTCACTTACTCTACCATAGTAGGGGGCTCCTGGCTGGTAGTAGATATTTTTGTCCAGAAACTGAAGAGAAGTGATGGCAGAAGAGACCCTGCAGCTCTGAGTGGTGTTGAACTCTACCCCTATAGGAGGAGGCAGACAGAGAATTTAGGGTGAGTGTTACATGGGTGACAGAAGACAGGTTGACTGGATGCTCCCCGTGCAGTGGTTTAGAAGATGGTCTTCTACCACAGTGGGGGCAGATGGGCTGCTCCTTTCCCACCGGAGAATCATCTTATCTCTATGATGAGCAATAGCAGTAGGGCCTGTCCTACCTAGTGCATGTCAGCCTCAAGGAATTCATTGGCAGGGGTTCACAGAAGGATGTAAAGGGATGAAACTGAACAAATAGGGGAAGTACCAGGGTGGATAACTAGCAAAAATTTGCCTAAGACTAAGAGCAAGAGGGGGATGGGAGGCTGTGGGAGCGTGGAAGTCCCATTGGTGGGTGAGATTTTTAAAACTAGCACAGGACAAAGCCCTGAGCCATCAGTTGTATAGTATCATCCTATGTTGCCTGGGCTGAGGGAGGAGGCATTGTCATGATGCATCTGGATACAGTGATCGGTACTGAATGAGGCACAGACAGTGCTCAAGGATGGTGTGGGGCCACTCCAAAGTTTCTGGAGTCTCCTGCAATCTCTTCTCATTCCAAGTGTCCTTTCCCAGGTTATACTGCAAGAACAGAGGAAGCCACCTAGCGCCCTGCAGCCAAAGTAAAAGAAACAACTGAGTACCAGCAGGATCATCTCCACTCTGAAGACGTCAGCTCAGCCTAGGTCTACATGACAGATCTCAGCCAGCTTAGCTCCATCAGTCAGGAGAAAGGACAATTCAACCCTGACAGTGCTGAGTCAGCAGAAATCTCTGGTGTAGATGCAGCTACACCAACACATCTGGACTGCAACAAGTACAGCTCAAATCAAGGGAGGGGGAGAACTATATTGGTACAACACATAGTACAGCTGGGAGCTGTATGCTGGAAGCTCTAGGGAAAAAGGGCAGAGAATGGATTGGTTTGGATCGTCCCTTCTTATATGATCTTCCCCTTAGCATCTGCTTTTTACCACTGTGAGTGACAGCATATGGGGCTGGATGAACCTATGGGTTGACCCAGTAGGACATTTCTGATGTCCACACCAGGAGCCCTTTGTCACTCTGCCACATGGGTGAAGTGTTCCTTATGCAGATAGCATCAATTCAGCTCTCATGGAAGCCAACAAAGAAACTCTTCTAGGTTTTAGTGGGAAGAAGGTAGGTTTCTCTGTGGTAGCGGGAGGTATCTTATGATGTGAGGACAGCATCAGAGGCAATTGATAGTCTCCAGATATAGAGCCCTTAGTACCTGTTCCACTTTCTTTCAGGAAGGCCACAACCTCTAAACTGAAGTGGTAGTTGTTGTACAGAGTCAGATTGTAGATCCGAGTGTCCACCATAGCAGCAAAGCAGCCATCAGAGTTTGTCTGGAAAGAAGACGATTGCACTACTTACCCAAACACTTGTGTTACAATCCCATTATGGAACTCAGGGCACCAAGGGCAGAAGCCCCAGCCTCTTGAGCTAAAAAAAATGCTGTAACTGAGTGGAACTGGCCAGCTTTATCCTGTAAATGTAGAAATCCTGGGGGAATTCTGTCATCACATGATTAGCCCCAGCTTGCGTGCTCACAGAGATGTCACAACTTAGAAACGGGGCACCTGCACCCTTGGAGTACCTCATATTTTTCAGGAGGGCAAAATCCATTCTTAAGATGGTCTCCAGGCTATTTAACAACATGCTAACAGATACAGATGCACAAAGAAGGAGGCAAATGCATGTAAAATTTGTGATGTGTCACAACTTTGGCATCCCTCAGGAGTAAGAGGCCCAAAACTGGAGGACTGCACTCCTCACAGGCACACAGTCCCTTTCTCTCTGTTGCAAATCAGCATCTAGGATCATAGGAAAGTAGAGTTGGAAAGGACCTCACAGAGTCATCTAGTCCAGCCCCTCATTCAAGGCAGGATCATCCCTGACTAAACCATCCCAGCCAAGTGTCTAACCTGCTTTTGAAAGTTTCCAAGCATGGAGGTTCTACAGCTTCTCTAGGTCACTTGCTCCAATGCTTGACTATGCTCATAGTCATATACAGGTCTGCACCATGTGAACATCTAGCCCAAGGCCTCTCCAGCCCCATGGGGGACAAAATGATGTATGCTGTGTGTGTGCATATGTGTCACTTGTGCAGCACTGTCCATCTGTATTGTGGTTTAATCCAGGGTCTGGTTCACTCATGAACCCAGCCCTAAGTGAACTCAGCAAGTTCCCCCAGCATGTCTGCAGCTAATGGCTGTGGGGAGGTCCAGGAGCCATGTTGTAGAGGTATCTTGAAGTCCATGAGTGACTGGTGCCTCCTGAATTGGGGGTGGGGGGGCACCTGCAGAAGCTGCCAACAGCAGCAGCCCTGTCAGGGGGGGCACCAGCCCTACCAACAGCATCAGTGTTGGCCATCGGGGGGGGGGTACCAGCCCCATCACGGGGGGCATGTGCACCCCCGTGCACCCCCTACCAGTTGCCTATGTTGAAGTCTCTCCTCCTGGAAGGTGCACCAGGTCAACAGCAGATGACTCTTCTACACTCTTCCCCCCTTAACATACTCCTTCCCTCTATTCCTTGGGCACAGTCTTCACAGCACTGCTTCATGTGCTTACCTGGCCAGAGAACTCCTGGCAGATATCAGCCTTTGTTTTCAGTGAGTACCCACCATAGTGTATCCACCTGCGGCACACAGAGGCCCGCACTCTGCCCTGGACTGGCTTCCCATATGTGTACCTGGTTTAGAGGGTAGAGGAGACACAAAGCTTCACTCACACAGACAATCCCACAGCAATGGCCTTGCTGGTTAAATAAACATCAGCCAGCATCTGGCCTGCAGCCATACAAATTGCAGTGGGTCACAGTCTCAAAGCTGCTCAGGCCCAGAGAAGCTTAGTGCTTCATGGAGAAAACCAGCAGGTAGGAGTGTGGCACTCTCTCCCCCATATAAATGTGGACCCCAGTACCCCAGGGTGGTGCTAGGAAGTGCTATGCTTCCGGAAGGGGGTGGTTGCTTAGGTAGGGAGTCTTCCCCTCTGCATTAACATGGCTTCCATTGCCTTAGAGTTATATTGTTGGGGTATTGCACTGCAGGTAATGTGCTTCAATTAGTGGGTGCATCGTGGTATCTAAGGGCTTGCTCATTTAAGGAACTCTGAGCAGATCACAAAGGCATCCTGAATTGGGAATGGCAGGGTGTCTCAGAGGGATGGGATGGCAGGGACTGTCCTGGGCTTTATTCAGTCTAGAAATGCCAGCTGTCAGCTCACGTGCCACAGGCTTGAAACTGGAATTGCTCCTCCAGGATGGTAACCACTGGGGGCATCTGAATCACCAGGCTGAATTTGGGCGGCACTGTGAGAAAGTAAGAGAAACTGCATGTATGTGCCTATGTGGCAGAGGGGTGGGGGGCAAGAGGCAAATGATTCCTCCACCCACCTCCACACACCTGAAGAAAGAATTCCCCTCACCTTTCCCCAACTGGGCCAGAAAGAGGTCCTACAGGGAGAGACAGATGTGTGCAATGGGGAGAGGAAGACTGGCAGGGTATGAGTAAGTAGGCATGAAGCCCCACAGGTTGCACTTAGATCTGCCTGAAGGACAGTCATTGTAGGCTTTTTCTCTGGCTGAGAGCCAGCATCCCATAGAGGAAAGAGTGCATAGGTTTGTGGGCATGAGAGACGGCATGAAACCCAGAGGCACATGCAAGACACAACTCTCCCTTCTTGCTTCCGGGCATATTTGGAGACTCTGCGGTGGGAGGATGAATGCCAGGGGACTATGTGAAGATAGTGCTGGCTAGAGCACCTCATGTTTCACCAGAACCTAGCACACACTTGTGCCTAAATGCTGGCATCTGGAAGGCCCCAACCGCTTGGATGTAAGAAACCACACTCCTCAGCTGTTCTGGCCAGTGGCTCTTACCATATTCCTCTACCCTGAAGGTGTTCTTGAGGCCAGGCAAGTTGATGGTGTATTCTCCAATGAGTGCTTCTGCGGCCAAGGGAAAGGACAGGTCTATAATGCCTTGAGTTGGGGTCACGTTCAACCATTGTCCAATCCGGTTCCCCTTGGGGTCCTGTCCAGGCAGCAGGAAGGGGAGGTTATGCCAGTGATACAGAGGAATTCCATAACAAGGAGCTGCACACTCCAGGCACTCATAACTTTAAGGTAGTGGCAGGGATTAAATTCACCCCTCTCTTGCTACAGGAGGCAAGGACCCAACAGATTATGGAGCTGAAGGTACATCTCCAAGAGGTGCTACCAAAACACAGGCTGCGGCACAAATGCCAAAGAAGTCCCAGTCAGTGGAGGGTGCATGCACGCATGCACGCACGCACGCACGCGCGCGCACACACACACACACACACACTTTATCACACTGTCATTTTCTGTAGTACATGCTGTGTAAGTCAACAGAGATCAGCAACTACAGGGTGATGGAGCTCTGTTTACCATACATGTATTAAACTGGGAGCTGCGGACTTTATGCGGGCAGAAAATGCCAGTGATTACTGAATGTGTATGGTCTAGCCTGTAGAAATCAGCTGAACATGTCTAAAATGTCCAAACGGATTTTGTAGCTGTGATCATCATCTGGACTGAACACTTGGACTCACTTATTGACTTCCACCACAGTTTTAACAGCTATCACCTCTCAAGCAAACTTTCTTGGAATATTCCTACATCAAGTTTCTAGATACCACAGTCCAAATCCAGGATGACACCATACAAACCACCTTATACAAAAAGCCCACAGGCCACTGTACTTATATCCACAGAACCAGCAGTCAGCCCAAGCACACCAAAAAACTGTAATCTCCAGTCATGCCCTCAGACACCACCACATCTGCTCTAAGGAGAACACTCCTGATGCCCACCTAACCAGCCTAAAAAAAATCTTCCATTATACAACAAGGACACTTCAGTACAGAAATAGACCTTACATTTGAAAGAGCTAACCAAAGACCCCAACCTACTACAACACAATAAGAAACCCCTCTGTGATGTCACACCCACAACCCAACACAGGAATCAACTGGAAGAATCACCAAACAGCAACAGCCTACACTCAACAAAGATCAGACCTTGAGAAAAATATTCACAGTCCCTTTCCCAACTCATCATCAGAAGCAAACTCCCCACTGGCCAACAGACATCAAGTGGGACACAGCTTGCTTTAGCAAGAAATGCTTAATCTGTCAACATCCCAACTGCAATTACAGTCAGCACCCCCATAACAAAACCCTCAGAATCCATGGTTCTTACACATCTTTGCATGATGAAACACATCTTGCATTTGAAAGCTTGTCTAACTATCACAGCTAGGCAGTTGGTCCAAGAAGGAATATCACCCTAAGACAGGGGTGTGCAATTATTTCAGATGGAGGGCCACTTACCAAATTTTGGCAAGCTGTCGAGGGTTGCATGGGTAGCCCCACCCCTTGACAGGAGCCCCACCCCTTGGCTGCCATCCTGGGACCAGAAGTACCATCCCTAACCTCTGACCTTTTCCACTGGAAGTTTCTCCCCTTGCCCCTGGAAGTACTCCTTTGGGGAAGAGGGTCTGCCATCTTAGAACAAAAAAGAACTCCAGATTATATACTAAAAATCAAACACCCATAATCATATTTTTGATTTAATTAAAAATATATATG
>NW_017729022.1:118640182-118652136 GCF_001723915.1 Gavialis gangeticus
TGGGTCTTTGTGGGGATGTGTGTGTGTGTGTGTGTGTGTGTGTGTGTGTGTGGGTATGGTATTTGTGGGATGTGTGACTGTGTGGGGGAGGGTTTGAGGGTATGTGGGGTGTGCATGAGAGCCCCCCACACATGCCCC
The DNA here is from genome assembly GCF_001723915.1 of Gavialis gangeticus. Lineage (NCBI taxonomy): Eukaryota > Metazoa > Chordata > Crocodylia > Gavialidae > Gavialis > Gavialis gangeticus. Next base: position 118,640,321 of record NW_017729022.1, read on the forward strand.
CTGAGCCTGTCAACACCCTCCCCACAACAGCCCAGAGTCTGAGTGCTCTGTGGCGCTTCTCTGCCACCACCAACAGCATGCAGCCTGAGTGTGCTCCATGCCCGCCCTGCACCGCATGGATGCATGCAGCAGTAGCGGCGGGAACCAGCATGTGCAGCTGTGACACTGCATGTCCCACACCGGCTCCAGGCTCACTTGTCGGGGCTGAGCAGTGGCAGCAGCAGCTGGGCAAAAACTGCTGCTCGGCATGGGGGAAAGCAGCCCCCCTCCCTTGACGCTGCCGGGCAGTTTTTGGTGCGGCCCCTTGGAGCCCACGCTGTGTTAGGTTGCGGTGCAGCTCCTTTACCACCACCTGTGAGCTGCTCTGCAGCTGCTCCGCACTGTTACTGCTGCTGCGCTGGGCAGCTTAGAGGCGACGGTGAAGGAGCCACACAACAGCCTAGTGTGGTGTGGACTCCAGGCAGCCGTACCAAAAACTGCCCGGCGGTGGCAAGGGGGAAGGGCTGCTTTCCCCCATGCTGAGCAGCAGTTTCTGACCAGTGGCTGCTGCTGCCACTACTGCTCAACCCTGATGGGCATGCCCAGAGCTGGTGCAGGGCTCAGGCTCAGCAGTGGCAGCATGGGACAAACTGCTGCTCAGTGTGGGGGGAAAAGCAGCCCCTCACCTTCATGCTGCTGGTATTTCCTGGTGCAGCCACTTGGAGCCTGTGCTGCACTGCCCTGTGACTGCTCTGCACTGCAATTGATGCCCCGTGGGGCAGCCCAGGGGTGGCAGTGATGCGGTGGAGATGCAGAACAGTCCCATATGGGCTCTGAGCAGCTGCACCAGGAAGCACCAGCAGCAGGAGGGGAAGGGCTGCTTTCCCCCACCCTGAGCAGGAGTTAGTCCCTTGCCGCCGCTGCTCAGCCTGGACAGGTGAGTGCGGGGTGTGCCGGGTTAGGGTAGCGTGCGCTGGTCCCTGCCTGTACCATGGGGCTGGGGTGGAGGGAACTTGGAGGGAGTGGGCATGCAGGAGCGTGGGGCCTGGGGCCCAGAGAAGGACAGCAGGAGCAGGGTCCTGGCCGTCAGAGGCTCTGTGGAGCTGGGCCAGCTCCCCTCTCTCCCTCTTGGCACAGCCCAGTTCAGCTCCATAGACCCCTGCCAGCTCACACCCCACACTCCTGCCGGCCCACTCTGGGCCCTGCTGGCACTGGCCCCATGGTCCCGCACACCTGCTTGCTTCCACTCTCCCCCCATACTCCTGCCACCTTTTTCTCCATTTTCCTGTCCACCCACTGGTAGCTCCTAGACCATGTGACTCCCAGCTGCACGGCCATGATGGCAGGACTCAGCAGGAGCCAGCCCTGCCCCGAGGACTGAGGCGATCACCTGCCGTCCTCCCTGCCCCCATTTTTTTCCCTGAATTTCCTGCTCCAGCGCAGGGAGTTAGGAACAGCCCCATGGTCCCAGGCCAGGAGCCTCTGCTAGGCAGGAGCTTCTGGCTGGGTGGGAGGGGGAGGGGTGGGCCTTGCTGTTGCAGGGTCCTGCCATGGCTTCCTCTGGGTCCTCCTGTCATCTTTGACAGGTGGCCAGGGGCAGATAAGTATTAATTTTCTAAATTTTTTAAGGGCCCCATGCGTTGGATAGAATGGTCTGTCAGGCCAAATCCAGCCTGTGGCCTGTATTTTGCCCATCCCTGCCCTGAGAAATCCTTGCCTCTTGCAAACTGATTTCAGAAGATGTTGTGGGCTTCTGCATTGTTAGGGACTGGCTTCTGGCGATGGGCGGGGGTGCAGGTGTGCAGATATACACACTTTGTTGGTTCCTGTTAGATGGAATTAGAATTGCTCTTGATGGTATGTCCTAAGCTTTGTACTGCTAACAGTTAACTGTGGTTCCCCTCTAGCTCAAGTTCTCAGGGCCCATATTTTATCTATAATATGAAAAGCAAACCAATTCACAAGATTTTAAGGAAAGTTGCTAGAAGCTGCTAACCGGTGTGGGGGATTGTGACTCTCCAAATCATACAACTTGATCAAGGACAAGAGGTCACATGATACTCGGGGAATGGTTGACCACCCAGGGGCTGTCATTCAGCCGTCCACACCAGGCAGCAACACAGTTCAAGTATGGATGCCTGGATTCAGACTCATGCAGGTAGGCTGTGGGTGACAAGGGGAGGGACACCAGGAAAGCAGGAACTTTCTTGATGCACATCAGGATTATGGGTCCCCCCCTCCCTATTTCCTTCCTTCCCTCCCCACTGAAACCCCAAAGGAAAGGGGAGCATCAGATCCTTTTAGAGTCAGGCATCTTACCTTCAGCTCCACCAGGCCATGCTGCAGAAAGGAAATAGTAGAGGCCTTGGTCAGATGCTTCTGGAATAAGTTCCCACCCCCAAATTCCCAGATCACTTGAACAGTTTGTGAACTCTCCTTGAAATCTCCCTGGTACCCAGTGGTTCAGCTTCAGTGTTGAGCTCTGACCCACGGACATTGTCTGATGAGGTACAGAGTCTGGAACTGAACAAGGCTCTGGAGCTATGGCTCACAGTCTGGTCTCTCAGTGGCACAGTGTGCTAATACTTGGGGTCCTGTACCTGCCTCCCCCTAGAGGTTCTCCCCCCTTCCTTTCTGGTCTTACCGGTTCATTGCTGGCAATAAAGTTCTGGTCCAAGGTTACAATACGTGACTTGACTGCAAATCAAAAGGAAAGAGGATGCATTGAGTGAAATGTAATCAAAGAAACAAAAAGCAAGTTATTAATGTCTAAATAAGAAAAGTTCTCCACATCAAAATAGGGGTGTACTGATACATCAGTCTGATATTGGATCGGCACCGACATAAAGAAAATTGGCTGTATCGGGAATTGGACTGAAGTGGCTGATAATTTGGCTGATAAATGTCTGTGCGTGCATGCAGCCGCAGTGCAGCACGCAGGCAGCAAGGAGCAGAACCTGCCAGCATGGAGAGTAGTATGAAGCTGATAAGTCTGTTGTGGTGGAAGGGGAAGAGGCAGGGAAGAGGCATGGGGGGAGCAGATCAACTCCCCTGCAGTGACGGAGGGAGGGAACAGGGGCAGGGGCAGGCACTACCCAACTGGTGTGGGATGGGGCACGGAACAGAGCTGCGGCTTGTGTGGGGAGGAAGGGGGCAGTTCCCGCCACTGCGCACACCCCAGGAGGGCAGGGAGGGGGGTGGTGCCCCCAGATCTATGCGGGGTGGGGAGGGCAAGCTGCAGATGCAGTCTGGGGTCAGGGCTGTGCCAGGCTCTTTTTGGCAGGGGCTGTGTTCAGGGTGGGCAGAGGTGGCTCTGGGAGCGGGGCTACCGAGGGGGCTGCAGCCACCCCAAATTTCACTGTAGGCCTCCCATAGCACTACTCCGAGCACTGCCGCAGCCCGCCCAGTGCAGCCCCTGTTCAACCTCCCACCTTCACCCACGCACTGGGAAGAGCCGGGTCTGTGCCGGGTGGGCAGCAGCGGTGCTAGGAGTGGCACTACAGGGGGGCTACAGCCTGTAGCCCCCCTCCCAGTGCCACCACTGCTGCCTGTCCTGAGCCCAGCAAATCTGGGGGGCACATGGCCCCCCAACATGCCCACCTGGGGTGTGTGCAGTGGAGGGAGCTCCATCCCGTGCCCTGCCCCACCCTGACTGGGCAACGCCTGCCCCTGCCCCCTCCCTCCTTCACTGCAGGGGGCATTGGTCTGCTCCCCCCAAACTTCTTCCCTGCTCCCTCCCCTTCCACCACAGCAGACTTACCAGTTGCATGTAGCTGTATCAGAAATCAGATCGGTATTGGGCAATATGCCTCCTTAAATATTGGCTATCAGTATTGGCCCCCAAAATCTCTATCAGTGTACCCCTATATCAAAAGGCAGATATGCTTGACTGAGAGAAAAGAAGTCAGAGCCCAGAGTAACCATGGCTATTTGCCTCCAGCTTGCTTGAGAGGTGTCAGAGCCAGTTTTACTGAAAGGATGACAGAAGCTTTAAGGGTTTGCAGTGGGAGGACTAACTACACCTGATTGGCCAGTTCTCACTGACTTTGTCTTTATGAGATGCTGACTCCACAGTTGTTACTGTGCATTCATTTAATACTTGCATATACAAGTACTAAATGACTGTGCAGTAACTGGAGTTACTGTGCAGTAGCGTCTCCAAATGGCTTCTTAGTGACACTGACTGCGCAGTAGCTTATGTCACTCTTCATGCTACGCAATGCTACTGCATAGTCAACATCTCATGTACACATGGCCACTTATGGTCCTGCTCAAGGCTAGTGCAGTCCTCATGTACAGTGAATGCCTGTATCCTCCTAGCAGCAACTGCATGTGGAAATTTGGGATGTGCTAGGGCTGCGTTGGGGAATGACCAGCAATGCTTTTCTGAGCAAGAGCCTTTTAGAGCTGAGCTCCACAGAAGTCTGAGGGGAAATTCCACAGTATAGCCCTGGCCCTGAAGCACCCCTGCAAGATGGAGAGCTTGGCATAGATAGCTCATCCATCATGTTATCATTATGGGGCACCCAGACCAGCCCTGACACATCAGTAAAGACTCTCCAGCCCCATCTGTGCTAGCACTCCCATGATTGCTAGCCCTGGTGCAGCTACACAAAGGTCAGAGCCATGGAGGGAGCTGTCTGGGATATCCTTAGAGCAGGCACAGCCTTGGAGCAACAAAGGGAGACATCTTTGTGAGAGGTTTGTGTTTTCAAAATGTGCTCCTGGCCTGCAAACCAGACCTTAGTTGCATGTTTTGGGAGGGGCAGGCTGTACCATACACTGGCATTCATGGGTGAGCCAGACCCTGGATTTAACCACAATACAGGTGGAGAGTGCTAGCACAAGTGACACATATGCATGAACACAGCACATATTTCCCTGCTGCCTCATGCTCACCTGTCTGTCCAGGTTTGTACATAGGTTTGTCTGTCTGGATGAAGGTCCTCTTTGCCACAAGCTTCACCAGGACTTTCTGTCTTTCCTGAAATGCTGAGCCAGCCCCCAGACCTGTGACTTCCACAGTGGCCACTTCCTCTGAGCCCTTGGCAGGGGCAGGGACCTGTAGACAGAGTCACAAACCAACCATCATGATGGGCACAGCCCTGGAAGCTTCAGTGGTGGTGGATGACTGCTTTACATTGCTCCCTCTGGGCACATCCAGATGAGCATGCACGTGTAGTTTGCAGTGCTGCAGCCCATCTGTGGCACGACAAACTGCATGTGCCACACATACAGGCATTTGCCAGATTGCCACTGCTGGATCCCTGGCAGGCCCCCCAGGACCCCAGGTAAGGCTGCTGGGGCCAGCCCAGGTGCTGACCCCAACCTCCCCTACCCCACCTGGGGCAACTTGCCATGCACCAGAGTGCACATGCAGGGGACAAGTAGCAGTGACACAGGTATGTGCTGCTGCTATTTGTCCCTGGGGAATGCATGTTCCTGTTCATGAGAATGCACGCTTTGAGGCCTCTCATTCTGGAGGATGCTGAATGCTTTTACAGCATCCTTACTAAGGAAAGCTAAAGAGAGGGCGGAAGTGCAGTAGGGTGGAACTAAAGGGAGGCTGGCAGGTTTGTGCAGGGAGCCTGGGTTGGGATACGAAGGGGGTGGAGGACAGAGCTGGGATGGTATGGCAGAGCTGTGGGGAAGCATGGGGAGGTTCAGTGCCTGAATAGTGCAAGCACATGGGAAACCTGAGCTATCCATGTGCACAACCTATGTTCATTCAGCAACAGGGCACCCTAGCTGGGGTCTGCCCCACTCAGAAGCCTGTTGCCGAAGCAGCAGCATGTGGTCTCTGTTCCTCACCTGAAAGCTTGCACAGTCGAAGAAGCTGGGCTGGGAAATAGACCGTACAATGAGCGTCTGATTCCTGGCTTCAGTTTGCAGGGTGACCACCACCTGGAAAGGGACCCCTGAGGCTCTCTTGACCTGGAGGCAGACAGTCTCTGAGGAGGGGTAGAAGAGTTGAGCTGGGATGGCCACTGCATAGTTCCTGCAAGACAGGCAAGCCCCAGCTGTGATGAGATGTGTTTCCTGCAGGGCTAAATTCCTGGGTAGCCCAGCATCCTGCCACACGGGACCCAGCAGCTGGACTGTGGCAAAGTCTGGATCTACTGGAAACAAGATGATCTCGGAAACCTCACACCTGAATCAGGGTTGGGCCTCCCCTTTCCATCACTGTTATATCAGTCATCTCCTTTTCCAGACCCCACAGCATCCCTGTGACCTGCTGCCTTGTATAAAAAGTCCCTCTTATAAACTCCATGACCTCTGAGTGACCAGCAAACACCACAGGTAACTTGCTGAGTAGCACAGTCTGTGTCTGTCCCCCATGCTCTGTCAGGGGCTCCGTGGGTTTCAAAAGCTCAGGATTTATAGTTTTCATCTATGCCTCTGGTGGAGGGGGTGAAGGACTGCTCAGAAATAATTGTGCCCTGGAATGCACCAGACCCTGTGAGTTGTTGGCAGCTCAAGCACATGCACACAGATTCTTGGCAGGATGAGTTCTGACTCGGATCCCATGCTGGCGGCCAAAGGCTTCCCAGCACTGGGGCAGCAGACAGAGCTGCAAGGGCAATGGGGACTGAAAAGCATCAGGGGAGGTTGCTTTCCCCATGGAGCCCCCTTTCCCACCTCCCCTGTCTTCTCCCCCTCCTCCCCCATAGTCCCAGGAGCTTCATAGCAGGCAGTCGCCCTTGCTCCAGCCCTGAAACACTGCCCACCGACCAACCTGCAGACAGGGAGCAACCTGGGTTCTTACAGTGTCGTGGATGCTTCAGCTGTGCAAGGCAGGAGGAGGAGGACACAGCTCCACTGGATAGCCACACTCAGCATATCTGCGTGCAGGCCGACCTGGTCCCCAGGGAGGAGTTCCTGCTGGTTACCCCTCCTTCTCTCCTGCCCCTGCTCCTCTTCTTCCGTCTGTCGGGCGCCTGCGTCTGGATCTTTGACTTTAAGCCAAAAGGTAACAATTTGGCTGTGTATGGCTGCCACAGGGATGTGGGCGGGTGGATGAAGCTGGACAGTATTTCCCCTCCCCAATGTCAGAGTCACTTGCTTCAAAGGGCTTGTGACTGCTTCTGTGGGAAGGTATCTGCTCTCTCATTGCCTCCTTGGATCCCCCTCCAAGGCAGCAGCCAACACCAACAGCGCCCGTGTGTTGTTATTGAGAGAGCTTCATGTCTGGAAAAGGACTTCATACTGAGAGGACTTTTATCATGACTTCGTTAGAAATGCAGGAAGGAAAATTTGTCCCTGAGGACTTTGCTGCCTTCCATGGATTTAGTCCAGGGTTCAGTTTGTTCCATGCAGTTTTTCATTCTTAGTGAAAAAAATGTAAGGGCCAGATGAGAGGAAATGAAAACTGAAAATATGAAAGGGGAGGCTTCTTGCATTAATGAGACAGCCCTGCCCAGCAGATCTCCCTGCTATCCCAGTCCTGGGCTCCTCACACAGCTCTGCTAGTGCTCGATCATCCCAACTGGAAGGAAAGAGGACATTTTACCACGTCACTGTTTTCTTTTCTACTTCCACTTGGTTTCAGGGGTGAATAGCAGAGTGGCCAGAGACAGACAGGAAGCCAAGGGGAAGATTTCTATAATAGGAGCAAAGGGCTGATAGCTGCCTCTCTCACTAGTTCAAGTTTGAACTTCAGTATTGCCTGAGTTTGTATAAAACAATACCAGGAGACAAACATTAGTGGCACAGTCACTGACCTGTGGCACATTTCCCCAGCATATTTATCTGGTGTAAAGGTTAGTGGGGAGGGTGGGGGGAGCTATTATATGAGATTGTGGGTTGGGAGAAGGGGTGCAGTACACCATCTCATACACATACCACACATAGTTTGCTATTTGAGTGAATCTAGGAAACTGATTTTATGAGGAAGAAGCAAATGGCATGGAGCCACTCCTCTTGGCCCTGGTGTCCTTAGAGCAAGGCCTGTGGCAGGGCCCTGCAGTGGAGGTGAGAGGGAAGGGTAGGGTGGAGCAGTACTGGTGCAGTCCTGGACACATGCATTGGACATGAAATGAAGCACCACTGAAAGCAGCATAGAAGGATGACAGGTGACGAGCAGAATAGGTCATGAGTGGATGTTTCTGAAGGCAGCTCTTCTGTATTGTGCGAGGGGCGGGTTGTCAGGCAGGTGAATGGATAACGGCTGCATGAGATGCCAACACACTGTGATGGGGCTGACAACAGGCCGGTGCACAGCTGGGATAGTGCAGCAAGGGGCCCTAGCAAAGGCACTACAAGCTGATTCCTCTTGCAGTTCCTGCTTCATCTGTGTTACAGCTCCTGGGCCCCACAGCTCAGCCATAGAGCCATTTCACACATGCTGGGGTGCTGTGGTCACAGGCCCAATCCCAAGTGGGGGCAGGGGACCTGCCTTTACCCAGTAACAGGGGCAGGGTTAGGGGTGAGGCAGGGGTAACCATGTGGCCTTTACCCAGCAACTGGTGGAGACAGGTAAATATTGGCTGTGTCATTAGCCTAGGGGAGATGAGGTCCTGATGTCTCATATTGAATACACCCTTTGGACTCTGGAGTCTCTGAAGGACTGTTTAGAACTCAGCTGGATGTTCAGGATTCAGGCTTGGATCTAGCTAGGTATCTTCCAGTTCAAGCAATGGGGATAGTGATGCTGCTCTGGGCCCTGGCTCTGCTCCCAATCGTAGCTCCAGAGACTCTCAACCCGTAAGACTCTTTGCTTCTTTTTGAGGGGACTAAGTGAATGGGTGGGTCACTGAGGGGAGAAAGGGCTGTAGTGCCCAGAATCACAGCAATTAAGCTCTGGGGTCCTCACTGTCCAAGATGCTCAGCACCTGAAGTTCCCACTGACTCTAGCTAGGGCTGTGGGTGTCTAGTATCCTTGCAGAAAAGACCCCCTGATATTTTCCAGTGCTGAGGGACAGGGCAGAGATACACAGGCTTCGGCTGGGTTCATCTCCTGTGGAGGGGGGTGAAATTCAATCTGTAGCCCCAGGGATTTTCCCCCCAGGTATAGCGTTCTCATTCCAGCGCTGGCCTAGGCTGGCCCTGCCCATCTCCTAGGAATGGGACAAGTCTGCTCCTTGGTGGTGTGCAGTGCCCTGACCCCTCCCAGGGAATGTTGTCTCCTCCTGCAGTGAGATGCAGATTGCATCACAGGCCCCTCCACTCATGGTCTAGAGCTCTTTGGTAGCCCATACTCTCTTTCTTCAAGAGAGCAGTGGAGAGAGACACCCCCTGACCTGCCCCTGCACCACAGACCCTGAACACCCCATCCCCATCTTCTCTTTTCTCCTAGGCAGTATGTGGTAGTGATTCCAGCCATCATTCACCATCCCAGCCAAGAGAAGTTCTGCATCCACCTCAGCTGTCTCCCTGAGACAGTCCACCTGGCAATCACCCTGGAGATGAAAATCCAGAATCACACCCTGGTGGAGAAAGACGTGGAGAAGCCAGGCATCTTTGAGTGCATCAGCTTTCAGGTGAACCCAGGAGCTGTGGCTGCTGCAGTAGACAGCACTCTCACCTTCAAGTCCAATATGAACCTAGCAACCCTTCCTGCCCTGGGTGTATTGGTTGTACTCTGTGCTACTGCATGTGACAGTCCCTGCAGTGTGCTCTGTCCACACAGGTGCAATCCCTACCCAACATCTCCTGGCAGAACCTGCTGCAGTCAAACAGGTTGGAAAACATGTCCACTGCCTGAGCCAAGACTTACTCCAGGGTTGCATTTCAGGACTTTAAATCATTCTTAATTCCAGGTAGAAGACCCCAGCCCTTTTCTTCCTGGGCATTTACAGAGTTCAGATTACTGCAGGGCATTGTGTCTGGCTGATAGATATAAATGAAATCCTGCTAATCTGTCCTTATGAGTTTTAGAGCAGGGGTAAGCAACCTATAGCCTGTGAAGAGATTGGAGCCAGGCTATGCTGGTCTGATCCAGCCTATAGCGCCCAGAATTGGAGGCCCCTCCACCCTTATGCCCCCCTCTCTCACCTCCATGTACAGAGGTGCTGCTTCTCTGGGGGACATGTCAATATGACCAGGAGCCCCTCCTACTACAGCTCCTGACTTTCTGCTGAACTTAGAGCAATTAGCAAAACTCAGCAATAGTGATAAGCAGTAACAGCAGTAGGAGGTAGGGTTGCCAACCCTGCAGGATTGCCCTGGAGTCTCCAGGAATTAGATATAAATCTCCAGGAGACTGCTGAGAGTCACCTGGGAGATAAATGATAGGACATTCATGAAAATAAATATTAAAATGTTGAATCTGATTTATACAGTAGTCCAGTGGGTTTTAAAAATGTAATAGTAAAGTGCATTTGCCTTCCTGATGTAATGATTCACTAATCTAATTATGTCATGTAATGAAACCTCCCATAATAGATTAAACAGAGTTGGCAGCCCTAGTAGGAAGGGACATTAGAGGGTGTTTACGTCCAGTGGCTGCTCTGCTAGTCCCCTAGCTGATGGTCATGTTATGCCTCTGTTGGAAGCATGCCAGTTGGGGGGTGGGGGTGGTGATCAGCTGTCTATGATGGTAGCTGGGTGGCAAGCAGTGGCCTGCAGTTGGTAAAAGGTTGTTTTAATGCACTGTTCTCAGGGCATGGAGAGAAGTGATGCTTATAACAGCCTAAACACACTTTAAACTTCAAGGGTGCCTATACACGTGCAAGGCAGGCATTTCCAAAGGTGCTGTAACATTTGTGCTTTGCTTAACATGCTTTAGGTACAGCACCTTAAAATGTAATAGTTTTGTGTCTTACAGTATTTCTGTAGAGTAGGAGGCACGGGGTGCCAGATGCTGCACAATGCAGCCTGAGGCCACCGGGAAGCCCCAGTTCAATACATGTGTAATAGAGGTGAACTAGGTAGGCTGAGATGTGCTACTACACTTCATCTTACATTTAAAACATATACAATGGGGTTTAATTAAGGTGGCTTCCACCATTTTTTTAAATGTTCTAATCACCCATGTGTATTACGTGATGGCTTTAAAATACTTTAAATGGTGAAAATCATCATGTGTATAGGCACCCCAAGAGCCTAGATGTACACACCCCTTTAGACCATTTTAAACTTCCTGGAACACTTCAAAAGCACACCAGGAAAATCAAGTACTGTTTTGAGTTGGTCCTTCATGAACCAGTTCAATGTTACGTGCAGACACAGTGCAGTCCCTGCTTAGTGTCTTGTCAGTCCTCCAGGTGTCCCAAACTATGCCACTCCTCGTCCCCCACCAACCCATGCAGGGCAATGGTGTTGCTCTGGGATACAACCAGAAGTCTGCTTCTTAAAGAGGTATTGCTTACCTAGAGTATACTCTGCAGGGGTGGGGAAACAGAAAGCCTCCCTGTCAGTTTGTCTTTCCTGCTAGGGGACCCTCAGTGGGGGTGTCTGGCTCATTTGGGGTGGGGGAGGGGTAGCCAGTTACTTGCAGTGGGGAGGGAGGCTTTGGGGCTCCATGCTTCTAGTGGGCGGTTGTGCCTGTAACAGTAAGCACCTGTCTATTCCTGGGTGGGAGAGGCAGAGAACAGGACTATTGCACAAGGGGCACTAACTAGAAGGGAATGGCTATCAATTCCATGCTCAATGTGAAGTGAATTAGTCTGTTAATTGTTCCCTGCCCTCTGTGCTGCACTCTTGCAGCCAGCCCTGCCCTGATGGTTCCACCCTGTACACATCTCTATATGCAGCTGCTGGTGCCTTTCTGAGTCAGAGACCATGGGACGTCCCAAAGCAATCAGCCCTTGGAATGAAGAAAGAGGGGCCTCCAACTCCCCACCCCCACCCAAGTACACACATGCACACACACACCTGGTGTCTGGGTACACACCTGT
>NW_017729022.1:118652299-118656599 GCF_001723915.1 Gavialis gangeticus
AGTTCAGTCACATACTAGCAAGCACAGGCATGGGCTGTGCAGGTGAGGCATGCAGGAAAACAGGCATGGGCTGTGGGTCAGGTGGAGAGCAGCAGTGGCAGCCCAGGGGCAGGAGGCAAGAAACACCTGGCAACATTTCCAACTCCTCCCTACCCAACTGAGTCTGGGTTCCCACTTCCCAGGTCAGAGGTTGGAAAAGGCATGGAGTTCTTGGCACCCAGCCCCCTGGGAGCTGCAAGCAGGGAGCCACACAACCCCTCAGCACTGGCAACCTGTCCACTCCAACCCCCTGCCCCAGTCCAGGTCTTCCTCCCTCTCCATGTGAATCCTGGGGAAACTCTGGGCACAGACCCCTGGAATAGGGTGACCACCCATCCCTAACTGAATGAAACAATCCCAAAATATAAACATCAAGCCCTGGTCCTGGGCTGAATGACTCTGGGACAGCATTTGTCCCAGATTTTCCTTGACACACTCAACTATGGTCTTAGTATCTTGTGCAGGGATCTGGATTTTCCTTTTGCTGTGAATTGGCATGGATTTTCTCCTCTGAAGGAGAAAAGAACAGGAAACCATGGGTTGCCTCTTGCAGGTTGGCAAAGTTCCAGCCTGCAAGAGGTTGCTTGGGGCTGTGGGGAGTGGCTGCAGGGGGCATCACATGCATGTGTCCATGCACACGCATGTGGCCAGCCATACACCCAGGCAGCAGTGGAGAGCAGCTCCCCAGCTGCCTATAGATAAGTCTCGGGGGTTGGGGGGGGGGAGAAGGGACATAGGGGAGGTAGACTGTGGTCCCTCCTCTTGGTGACAGGTGGAGTGGGACAGGATTGGAGGCTGTGGCTGGGGGCCCTGCCCAGGCAGGGCAGTGCATGGGGCCCAGAGTGTGGGTGGGAATGCACAACCCTTTGGATGGAGCCAGGATCATCCCAGCCAGGGAACAGCATGGGGGTAGGCTCCACATTGCTGCGTGCACTCCTGGAGAGGGTGGCATGGGGGGCACATGCCCCCCCACCCATATATGTGCATGTGGTGGGGACAGATACAGGCTGCCTGCTGTGGGACTCAGGGCTCCTTGCCCTGCTGCCCTTCCGCAAGGGCCTCCATGGCCTATCTGGCAGGACTTGGCATGGGAAGACAGAGTGGGGTGGGGAGGCTTGGTGCTGCCACTGCTGCTGGGAGCCCTGTACCAGCCACCACTTTCTGCCATGTCTGTGCAGATGGGGTAAAACTGAGCCTCTCCACCATGTCCTGCCTGATAGGCCACAGAGTTCCTGGGGGGAGGGTAACAGGGTGAGGAGCCCCAGCCCTGAAGCCCCCTACAGGCTCCACTCAGCTCTGCTTCAGTTGTACCACCCATGCGGGGGGTGGGGGGGAGGAGGGGGAGTATATATATCCCACCTTTGGTTTTTGGTGGTAACCTTCCCCTGGAAGTCATGATGGTCTTGGTACTTTACCAGCCCCTGGTGGCATTCTTACAATTGTACAATCCCTACAAGGTGAGAGTAGTGCATCTACACATGTAACTAGGGTGAAGAAATAAATTCCAGTGCAGTTCATGCTGGAGCTTATTTCTCCTGGGAGCAACATTTACATGTATGCCCTGGACCACAGCATGTTGAGTCAGGGTAGAGCAGCCCTGAGCTAACAGGGGGTCTGGAGGCTGGTAGGGGGGTGAGTCCTGGGCTCCAGGTGGCAACTTCAGGCAGTAGAGGGGTTGGCTGAGGCACAAGGGTGCTACAGTGTGGGGGCTAGCTGCAGCCTTGTGCCTCAGCCAACCCTGGTCACCATCTACATGTGTGGTACAGTGGTGTAAATTACTCTACCTTAGGATAGTACTTGTCCCTAACAGTACTATCCTGCGATGGAGTTAATTAATTTACTATACCCTAATGTAGAATGCAGATGGTGATTCTTACTGAGGAGCCAATTAGTCAATTCTGCAGTAAAATGCACATGTAGATAAACCCAGGTCTACTTAGAACCCTTAGTAGTGTACTGGGGGGACGCTTTTGTCCAGGGACAATTGTCAACCACTTCCCAATCAATGACATTCTTGGAATGGTTCAAGGGTTGCGTCTGTCCATACTTGAAGGCTGGCCCTACTGCAGCAGGGAGACAGGAGAACAGTCCATGGAGAAGCTTAGGTACTAGATGAGGTACTGACTACAGCAAAACAGCAGTAGCAGAGGCTTCAGTTGCACCAAGCTACCTGGGACCTAGGGGCATCTATACATGTGCTCCGGGGGGCACTTTAATTAGAGTGGCTCTTGATTAATTGAGTCTGCTCTGACAAATGCTAATTAGCACACATATCCGAGTAGAGGTCTATCATGTGTATAGGGCCCTTGGTTTTAACCTGGGGATGGCAGTGTTGCTGCAGCTTCCCTGCTGTGGTTGATAGAGCTGTCCAGATGAAAACTGGCTGGATTAGGTCTGCATGAGCTGCAGTCATGCTTTCCAACACTGTGTAACACAAGTGTGTATGTGTGACTATGGCCAGGGAACACACTTACACTGGGGTAACTTTAATTGATTTTGTGCACTGATGGAACTGACGCTGGTGCCCAGAGCAGATGGAGAGGCAGCTATTCTGGGGTCACTGCTGTAGTAAGTGCCATTGCAGCACTTGGTTACTAGGTGGCAGAAGAATCAATCAGAAATCTATCCAAGAATAGAACATGATGTGACTTGATGAATGCCTTGTATTCAAAAGCTTGTTTAACTCTATCTCAACGATGCAGTTGGTCCAATGAAAGATATCACCATAAGAAAACCTTGCCTCTCACAGGAGCAGGAGCAGACATGTGGGGTACAATAGAAACCAGATCCTTTGCAGGGTCTGTCCTCCCTGTGGAGCTGGGGGTATATGTAGTCACAGCAAACAGCTGTGTGGGACCATGGACGTGTTCTGGCTCTTTGCTTGCTGGAGTTTTTGTGTCAAAGAGCGTGGCTTCTCTGATCAGCTGTGTAGGACTCGCTGACAAGCTCCAGCTGAACATAGCAAGCAGCACCCTTTGAAGCGTAAGCCACAGTAAGGTCTATAGACAAAACCCCATTAAACAAAGTCCTCATCACCATGCAGGTCCTGGGATGAGAAAAGGGAGGATCCCTTTGGCTCTGGAGGGTCTGGAAAATAACAAACATGCAATTCAGTGCTGCCACATGCAGAGTAATTTTTCTGGATTAGACTAGCTTTTACCTGTCTGTACTGATCTTCTTTTGCAAGCCCTCTAACTGCTTCATATTCTCCTGGTACAGAGAAGCTGGGACTATGCAGGCAGCTCTGGTTTCAGCACTATCCTCATCCTCCCAATGCCACCACTTACCAAGAAGCCTGCTACTTGTTTTTCACTCTTTCAAATGTTTCTCTGGGGATCAGGTTGGGTTTGAGCTACAGAATTTGCATCCAGACCTTGAATCTGAAGATTAGAGGTAGGTGTGGCACCAGCTGGTGTCAGAAATGATACCTTTCTGCTGTACTTGCATTCCTTTTTTTCTCTTTTCTTTTTCTTGGGCCCTTTCTCCAGGTGCCAGCCTTCATTCCCAGGAAAAAGGAGTCCTATTATAGCTATGTAAGTGTCACATCTCACAGCTCCCTTTCCTCCCACAACCTAGAGACCTCTGTTCCAGCCTCACTAAGGAGGGAGAAAGAGATGTAAAGGAGAATGGGGGGAGAGAAGATAGAGAAAGAGAAGCAGAAGGAAGGAGAAGGAGAAGAAAGGTGTGCAGACATAGGGACACAGGGTAAGGGACATAGAATCATAGAATCATAGAAGTAGGGTCGGAAGGGACCTTGTAGATCTTCAAGTCCGACCTCCCGCCTGGGCGGGAGAGAAACTGGACTCAGATGAGTCCAGCCAGGTAGGCATCAAGCCTCTTCTCAAAGACCCCCAGGGTAGGAGCCAGCACCACTTCCCTTGGAAGTTGGTTCCAGCTCCTAGCTGCCCTAACTGTGAAGTAGTTCTTGTGGATGTCTAATCTAAACCTACTCTCCAATAATTTGTGTCCATTGTTCCTTGTCATGCCAGGGGGCGCTAGGGGAAACAGTGTCTCCCCCAAACCTTCTGGTCCCCCCTAGTGAGTTTATAGACAGTCACCAGGTCCCCCCTCAGCCTTCTCTTGTGAAAGCTGAACAGGTTTAGGTCCCGCAGTCTTTCATTGTAGGGTCTGCCCTGTTGTCCCCCGATCATGCGGGTGGCCCTCCTCTGGACCCTTTCAATGTTGTCCACATCCCTCCTGAAGTGGAGCGCACAGAACTGGACACAGTACTCCAGCTATGGCCTGACCAGCGTCGCATAGA
>NW_017729022.1:118656612-118688362 GCF_001723915.1 Gavialis gangeticus
CCAAATTTTGGTATCATCAGCAAATTTAAACAGGTTGCTTTTCACCCTGTTGTCCAAATCGCTGATGAAGAAATTGAACAGCGCAGGCCCAAGGACCGAGCCCTGGGGGACTCCACTGCCCACTTCCCCCCAGGTTGAATATGACCCGTCCACCACCACCCTCTGAGTACGACCTTTGAGCCAATCTGCAATCCATCTGACTGTGTAGGCATCAATGCCACAGTCGCCTAGTTTTTTTAATGAGGATGGGGTGGGAGACAGTGTCAAAGGCCTTGATGAAGTCTAGAAAGACTACGTCCACGGTGACACCTGCATCCATTGTCCTTGTGACCTGATCATAAAAGGCAATCAGGTTGGTCTGACATGACCTGCCCCTAATGAAACCATGCTGAAACCAGACATGAGGGACCTGAAAAGGGGTATGGAAGGGAGAGGAAGAAATGGATGAGGGCAAGAAGGGGAAAATGAAAGGGCACGTGAGATTTTCTTTATCTATCATCTCTGGAGACTGTAGGGGGGAAAGGGACAGAAAAGCCCACCCCCGGCCCCCACAAAAAAAGTGGTCTAGAAGCCTAAGTCACACTACTGAGACAGCATGTTTCCTTGCATTTGGAAGGCAGAGGAAGTGGCCTTTGTACACATCCTGATCCACAGTGGAGACACAGTGAGTTTTGAGAGCCGCAAGAAGGTGCTGGTGGGGGACCGGAAAGAGAAGCTCCTCATAGAAATGGAAAAGCCCTTCTACAAACCTGGGGAGACAGGTATGAGCAATGGGACAGGCAGGACCAAGAAGAGGGGATGTGGTAGCTGTCCTTGTCTGGGGATGGTTCCTGTGAGATGCAAGCCCACCCCACCTTGCAGGTGAAAGTCAGATCCATTAGTCACCAGGCGCAGAAGGAAGCCTATGGGTGGAGGGCACTTTCTTTTCTGAACCATTGGTGACCCTATCATCCCCACATGCTGCTCAGGAGTACTGCACCTGTAGAACTACCTTTTGAATAAGACCTGAAATCAAGGCCAGGACTCACTGCTCCTTGGGTCTCTGAAAAATCCCTGTCAAATTTGGAAAGAATATTGCTCATTTGACAGCAGAGCCCCTTTTTTGCTGGGCTGTGTACACACATGAACACCCACCAACTCATCCTCAGGCCACAAGCAGGGGCACAAGGGGATGCTGGAGCATGGGAAGGGAGCTGTATACTCCTCCTAGAGCCTGTCCCAGCTGGAGTGACTCACTGCATATTCTTGTTCCCTGCAGTGAAATTTTGCATTGTGAGCCTTGATGAGGAGTTTAAGGTCATCGACAAAGTGGTGAGTGTCTCTTCACTTTTCCAGGAGGCAGGGGCCAGTAGCATACTACCCCCAGGCAGAGTATGTGGGGCAATCATCACACTTCTCCCTGCAGTAAGCAAGGCTGGGGAGGATCCAGTGAGGTCTCTGTAAGGAACACATCCACGGTTGTCACCTCTCCAGCTCTTGCAGTCCCTCTGAGATGGGAGTGTGGCTGCTGTAGAAACCTGGGTGTTTAGTTGGGGAGTGTTGAGACCTGAGCTCAGAGGCAGGACCTGCTGAAGGGGAAGCTGAGACTTGTATAATGGTGATCTCATTTCTCTCTTGTGTTTCACACTACCCCCTGGTGCAGCTGCTGGTGTGTGACCTCTTGGACCTGTCTTCTCAGCTCCACATTGCCACTGACACTGCTGGAGTGCACCACATCTCCTGGCTGAATCCTGCCCTGCTTCCCTTCCCCTGAACTGTTACCAGCAATTAATGGTTCTGGGGGTGGGGGAGGCAGGCAGGGGGTGACAGGTAGCTGTCAAAAAAGAAAGAGATGGGAGACTCAGGATGGGCTGGGGGCCCTCAGGCACAGAGCGAGGATGTGACTCTTGGCATGGTGCTCCATGCTCGCTCTGAGCATGTGTATGGGGCTGAACCCCCGTTCATGCCTAAGGACACCAGTGTTTACAGTGGTGCACATGTGACCATGACTGTCCATTCCTGCATAGGATCCCAATAAAAATCGTATCAGCCAGTGGCTAGATGTGAAGCCAAGGCAAGGGATTGTGGATTTGTCCTTCCTGTTGGCCTCTGAAGTAGCTCTGGGGACATATGCCATCAGACTGGATGAAGAGGAAATTACAGATGACAAGCTAGGACTATTCACGGTGGAGGAATATGGTGAGTACTAGAGTGGGGAGGCCAGGGGAGGCTGCATTAGGGTGTGTAGGGTTGTTCATTAGATTTTGCCATTTGAGAATTACTGCCCCTGCCTCCCCTCAACCCCACCTCCATCCTGAGGTCTTGGTCCCCACTGTGCTCCATCTGAAGCCCCCCCTCACTGGCTCATACTGCACTCTCCTAGGGCACCGTCACCTTGCTTTGGAGGAAGAAAGGAAAATGTAGCCCCATTATTCTTTCAGCCTTGAGCTTCAGCTACACACAAGTCCCTGGCCCAGACCCCTGCCGCAGGTCCTGCCCCTGTGCTCCAGGCTCTCCCCAGCTTTCCTGGGGAATCAAGCCTTGAATTCATTCAGTCATGGGGTCCCTTTTCACATCAGTAATGCTTCCTGCATCTGGAGGAACCCTGCTTGGCTGTACTGAGGTGGAAATGAGCCCAGGTTTATGCAGGCCTGGGTCCCCTGGCCTCTCTTTCCATACACACTGATCTCTCGATGCTACCCTTGCCGTGACAGTAAATGGGATTGAGTTTAGGACTTGTCCACATTGGACACGGTAAGGAGCACCGTGGTGAGGCACAGCACCTGTGCTCTATGGGTGCTATCCCCTGAAATGATTCTGGGGGAGGGGGAGGCAAGCAGCAGGTGACAGGTAGCTGTCAAAAAAGAAAGAGATGGGAGACTCAGGATGGGCTGGGGGCCCTCAGGCACAGAGCGAGGATGTGACTCTTGGCATGGTGCTCCATGCTCGCTCTGAGTATGGGGCATAAGCATGATCCTGGGAATGAGCCCTCAGGACATTTGAGCCAGCCCCAGAACTTATTGGTGTAAGCCAGCCTTGCTCTGAGGAAGCTACATTATATCCACATCTGGAGTACATGCGGAGCACTTTAGAGAAGTGCCCCAAGGCAGCCCACAGCTGGCTTAGATATGCCATTAGTCTCCCAGTCCATCCATCCAGTGCCATACTGGTGTCTCAGAGGCTGTGTCAGGGAAAAATGGTGATCTCACTTCTTGGGACTCTTCCCTGAACCCATCCTCCTACCTCCATTTACAAAGCTGCCAAAATTTGAGCTGGTATATGAGGTCCCATACCTGATTAACACTGCAGATAAGGAGTTCCAGGTCAAAGCCTGTGGCAGGTGAGTGAAACTGCCTTGTCTCACAAGCCCCAGTCCCACCCTGGACATTGGCTTCCTTCCACCACCCCTCTGGCAGCAGAGTAATGACCACTTTTCTTCCATTGCTTCTCTCCTACCTGTGGCTTGGGGACCCCACCACAGCAGGAAACAGACACCTCCCAATGCCACCAGGATGGGCATAGACCTCAGCTGCCCCTTTCCTACAAAACCTACGCCTATGCAGAGTAGGTGGAATGGGCAGTGCGGTGACTCTGAAGGGCAAACACCCAGCAGAGATCTGAGGGGAACCATTCCTGCCCCTGTTCTTTGTTCAAAGGGTGTGCTGAGACCAAGGGTGCTGAGGCTGGTTTCACCTTCTCCCTGAGCATAGGCGCCCTGTTCCCTTCACTCTGTCCTGTTGCTGAGATGTCTGGTCCCCCCTGGGGGTGTCTTCTCCCACTTTAACCCAGGTACACCTATGGCAAGCCTGTCCAGGGAGAATTAGAGGTCAATCTGACTCGAGCTGTAGATCCTTTTGCAGAAACGGGAAACACAACACTCTCTCTCATCAGCAAGGAGTTTAAGAGACAGGTGAGCAGATGGGGGTGGGGATGGGGATGGGGATGGGGATGGGGATGGGGATGGGGAGGGAAGGGAAGGGAGTGAGTCATTGGCTGAAATAAGCCACCCATCCAAGTGATCTGCCTCTGTCCCTTCTAACATGTCCTTCTTCATCTGTCATGGCATCCTGTTTCCTGCCTCCTGCCACAGCGGGTCAGACCAGGCATCCAATCTGCTCATGACCCTGCTGCTGGAATTACCTCAGTAACACACTGGCCTAGGGACACCCAACTCCCAGATAAGAGAGAAGTCCGGGTGCTTTGGGGAAGGGTGGAGGGCCTTCCCGCCCTCTGACCCACAGTGACAAAAGTGGCCCTTTAGCACAGTCTGTAAAGATGCCCACTGCTGGGTGCTTCCAGGAGGAACACAAATTACCCATGCATACCAATCTTCTCCCAGACACCCCAGATGCAGTTCTACATGCCACAAGAGGGGCTGTCATTAGTATGGCAACTACATACTCAAAGCTGAGACTTGGAAATCCAGCTGGGTCTCTGCATCTTGTGCAATACACGTGGCAGTAATAAGGCACCAGTCAGGACTCAGGAATTATTTTGGCCCCAAAGCACAAGGCAGACTAGAGGCTAGTGCCCTTTAACAGGACTGTACAGGCTCTGCAGGACTCATGGGAGTAAAACTCTGTGCATCGGACGTGGACCAAAACATTAGCACTCTTTGACCACCTTCTTCACATCTGCAGGACACAACATAGCCATAGAGAGGCATGAGGGGCCTATGGACTGAGGGTTACATGCTTTGTTGTTTAGGCAGATGGAGCTATGAGCCTAGTCAGGCCCCTCATCCTCACTTTCATAGAGTTCATAGACATAGACTTTGACCAGGCTCCTGAAGCTTTGACCCTCACCCCTACTCTGGGCAAGTCTCTGGACCCCAGGATGGGCCTGGGGGCAGTGGGTAGAGCTGGAGGAAATACCCATCAGGTTGGGAAATGGTATCAAAACATACATCCTAACTTCACTCCTAACCTTCGCTCCTATGTCCAGGGTGTTTTCCATGGAAGTTAGGCTTTCCTGGTTCTTCCTGTCCTCACAAGGAACACTGGCGTTCTGTCAGTGGAGGCCTAGACCATTACCTGACTCTTTGGAGCTTATCAGCTACACTTCTCAGACATTATCTCATTACCTGGAGAAACACTATTGGGGTGATTGGAAGGCCCCACTTTATCTGGCCAACTACTGACAGCAAGGAGGATGCCCTGCCACCTCAAGTGGCAGGATACTGTGTCTCGCACCTGCAGCAGTTGGTTTTAGTCCCATCTCCCTCCATGAGTGGATGTGATGTACCTAATCACTGCACTGTTTATCTGCCCTGCGTGGGGATGCTGCCAGTCTAGTTAATATGCCTCTAAGGTTTCCCTTCACTAAGCAAGATGTCCACCATGGGTTTGATGAGATGTACAGGGTTTTCAGCATCTAAAGACTGAGGAGCTGGATGGAAGGATGTTTAATATTGGGCAACATCTGCAGACTGCTGCCCCACTCAATCTGTGCTCTTTTTCTTTTCTTTGGTCCATCCCAACATCTACAGACAGACAAGAGTGGTTGTTCCACTTTTACGGTGGATACAGTGGATCTGGCACTGGCCAACTCTGACTACCAGGAATTTTTGACAACTTCATTCAAGCTGCAGGAAGAAGCAACAGGTACCAGTGGGGAGGGAAACACTGTCTCCTTGCACCTGCTGGCTTCTGCTACTCTCCTCCTGGGAAACCCTTGACTGATTGCTTTCTTGTTTGGTGGTCCCATCCCCCTTCATTCCCCCACCCAGTGCAGGTGATTTTTTAAACTTCAGATCTTTGAAGTCGGTGACTTTCACTGAGATTTAGTTTTGGTGTCTTTCAGGTATCCCCACTTTCTACCAGACCCCTGGGCTACACCACTTCCTCCCACTTGTCTCCAATTGCCTGGGTTCATATTTCCCCGCAAGATTCTCTAGTACTGGAGTGCCCAACCAGCCACTAGTGTGAGCTGCACAAACAGCATCTCTCCATCACTCAGTGCACCTCAGCCTGCCATGGAATATATAGCAACCCGTCCTCGCTGTCTCCAGTCAGCCACTGAGCCTTGTCCACAGCATTACATACCTACAACAATGTCCACAGCATTGGACTCTAGGTATGTCTACATTGGCCTTGCACTGCTCTCAAGGCTGCCTCTGAAAAATAAGCAACCAACTGTACTCTTTAAACCCAGTAATGGGGCCACAAGTCTGTTCCAGGGCTTCCTTCATCCTGCATTGCTGTAGAGCACCCCATCCATTGGGATTTCCAGAAATCCCTACCCTAAGCACTACCCCACTTCCCCTGCTCTCTGGTGTTTTTGATTCCCACATTACTTCCTATTTGGCTCTCCAAGATGCTGCCACTAAAATGGTGTCTCTCACCCTGTTGATCTGACCAATGTATTGAATTCCTCCCCACTTGCTCTCTGCACTGGATTCTAGCTTCTCTCTCTTTCCTACAGGTCTGGCACAGCTCTGTCCCAGCCTGCAACTCAGAAAGCATCCCTTTTGCACTGCCCCAACCACGCTCTGTGTTCTCTGCTCCTGTCACCATGCATTTCTCTGCACTGCCCTGTGTTTAGGGAATGTTGTTTCACACCCAGTCTGGGAGGGACCCACACAGCCCCTGCTTAGATGTCCTCTAAAGAACTTTATTTTGGTCTGTGAGACCTGGAAACACAAGCTTCATAGGCACCTGTAAATACAAGCCTTCACTGGGAGGGAACAAACAGGTAAGTTGACAGAGCTGAATGTATTCAATATCCAAACACCTTTCCCTGGTTCTCCAACTGCACAGTGACAGACTGGAATAGACTGGCTCAGTGGTCATAACCACGACTGCCTGCTCCATTCCTGGCAGGCAGCAGAGATGCTCCTCTGGACCTAGTGGTAGGTGTTGCCATGGAAGGCACTGGGTTTCTGACCTACTCCTGAGTCTTAGTACCAGACAGATGCATTTGCCATTTGGACTGTCAGCTCCTTAAAGCAAATGGTTACTTTGACTTTGTGTCTGCTACAGTGTTTAACAAATACCTCATCTCTGCTCAGGAGCCACAATCTGGGAATCTGCCAACACCAGCATCACTGCGGAGCAAGTGTTGATGGAATTTGTTGATTTCAATCCATTCTACAAACCTGGATTCCCATATACAGGCAAGGTAATGTCCACTGCCCTCTCTGTCCCAGGGGAGCCTCCCCTCTTTATACCTTGGAACCAAGCATAGAGGAAGGGAGAGATTAATGCTGGGAATAAACCATAGGCCCAGTTCTCAGCTGCCCTAAAATGGTGGGCTCCTATTAAAGTCAATGCAGCTATGCTGATTTACACCAGCTGAAGATGAGGCTGTGTGTGTCCAGCCTCCTCAGAGACTACTGAGGCTGAAGACTTCAGCAGATGAGTTCTGTGGCCAGACCTGGTTTCTGGAGGCCTTGTGGGTGCTTTTCTCTGCATTCACAGACAGCAATGTCATCTTCAGCTCCTGAACTCTTCACTCCTGCAAGCAGGCAGGAGAGGGCATTCTCTTCGTAATCCTGTCTGCATGTTAATGCAGGCCTGATATAGGTGACTGCACAGTCATTACGATAGTCCCCGCAGGGAGCCCCACTTCTGACCCCAGCACCCCAACAGGGAGCTGGAGAGCACCATGCTGCCAGGAGTGGAGAGAATGAGTGTTGAGAAGGTGACCTCCCCTCTGGAGCTACACTGTTCCAAGAGCCCCAGTGTGGTCTAGAAGGAGCTGGGCTGCCTGAGCTTTAGACAAGATGTGAAATCATGGACTTGGCCTTTAAAGCACCTGTACCACTGCTCAAGGGCACAGATGTGTTCATTGCAATATCCAGGGGAATTACCTTTCTCCTCCCTAAGATTCCCTCAGTCATAGCTGGATGAATTTTTTCAAGCCAAGTCTTAGATCATTGTGTATTGCTGCTCTTAAATAGCTGCTTATATTTTTCAACACTGGTTATTAGGATCTCTGTATCCTGTCTGTCACCTATAAAATACTTCAGAGTGCCTGGCCGGAAAGGTTTTACAACTGCATTCAGCATCAGAAGCCATCCAGTTTCCAAACTGCAATGCACAGTGAGTAGGAGAAAAGGAGACAATCATTTTACTTTCTTCTCTACAGATGCACTGTTGCATCGGTGACTTTCCCCTCCAAAACAAAACTGTTTACCTGACTGTGGACGTCAATGATGTGGAGACCCATTGGTCATAAGTCACAGATGAGAACGGTGATCCTATTTCTTGCTAAACACAACCCACTGGAATGACACTCTGGTTTCTCTGAGGGTGAGTCCTGTGAGTAGACAGAAGTGGAATCAATGTCAGAATCAGTAAAGACATGAAGGGACAGGACAGAGAACAGAAGGCTCTGGGGTTTTGGTACTGAACTTTTGACTTCTCATGCTAAGTGCTATTCCCTTGGGCTGTCTTGACCAGGAAGAGTTGCAGCTTCAGCTCAGCCACTCACCAAGTCTCAGAAGTGGAAGCACTTCCTTGCATGAGAGGAAACTCCTTGTTTTCCATGTCCTGCACAGCTTCCTGTTTGCCTTACCTTGCTATAACCCTGGCTCTGGATGCTTTCCCTATATTTTTTAGAATACACTTTAACACTTACTTACCTTTAGCTAGTATGGTACCAACATTGCAGAGGTATAATGCCTCCAAACCTGTTTCCTTTGCTCTCTACTAACCACAACCTGGAAGATAGATTAGAACCAGCACTTCAGAGCAGGAGGACTCCATAGCCTTATTCTTGATTCCCTGACCCATCTTGCTCCCCGGCTCTGTAGCTGAACTGGAACCAATACCTTACAGGCAAAACACCCCACAGACTGTTCCCAGTAGCAGCATTCTAGACATAGTTTCATAGCTGGTAGCGTAGGAAGGGACCTGAGCAGATCATCAAGTCTGACCCCCTGCCATGGGCAGGAAAGAGTACTGGGGTCAAATGACCCCAGCTAGGTGTCTATCTAGCCTCCTTTTGAAGACCCCCCCCAGGGTAGGGATGAGCAGCACTTCCCTTAGAAGTTGGTTCCGGCTCCTAGCCACCTTGACAGTGAAGTAGTGCCTCCTGATAGCTAGCCTGAATCTACTCTCAGTCAACTTATGCCTGTTGTTCCTTGTTACTCCCTGTAGTGCTCGGGGGAATAGGGACTCTCCCATTGCCTGCTGGTCCCCCTTGGCAAGTTTATAGGTGGCCACCAGATCCCCTCTCAGCCTTCTTTTACTCAGGCTGAACAGGTTTAGGTCCCGTAGCCTCTCCTCGTAGGGTCTGCCCTGCTGCCCCCTGATCATGTGAGTGGCCCTCCTCTTGACCCGCTCGATGCTGTCCACATCCCTCCTGAAGTCCGGTGCCCAGAACTGACACAGTACTCCAACTGCGGCCTGACCAGTGCCGCATAGAGGGGGAGGATCACCTCCTTGGACCTGCTCGAGATGCATCTGTGGATGCATGACAAGGTGCGGTTGGCCTTCCTGACTGCATCCCCACACTGCCAGCCCATGTTCATCTTGGCATCAATGATGACTCCAAGATCCTTTTCTGCCTCTGCACTGACGAGAAGGGAGTTCCCCAGCCTGTAGGTATGCTGCTGGTTCTTCCTCCCCAGGTGCATCACCTTGCACTTGTCAGTATTGAAACCCATCCTATTCTCATCCACCCACCTCTGTAACCTGTCAAGATATAGTTATAGCCTGTCCCTCTCTTCTAGCATGCTCACTTCTCCCCTCATCTTAGTATCATCCGTGAACTTGAACAAAGTGCTTTTCACCCCCTCGTCCAAATCACCGATGAAGATATTGAATACCTTTGGCCCTTTTACAGTCCTCTGGCACCTCACCAGAGCACCATGAGTGCTCGTACAGCCGTGCCAGGGGTCCTGCAATGACCTCAGCCAATTCCCTCAGCACTCTGGGGTGGAGATCATCGGGACCTGCTGATATGAACACATCTGGTCCCTCCAGAAGTTAGTTCCCTGACTAGGTCCTCACTGACCGTAGGCCTGCAAGTGCCTCCCCTGGGTCTGTCTGGATTCCCAGTGTGGGGGATGTCCCTGTCCCTGCTCAGAAAAATGGAAGCAAAGAACCTGTTAAGGAGGTTAGCTTTGTCATCTGGTGCTACCATCAGATTACCAAGCATGTTCTGCAGACGCCCCACGTTACTGGTACCTTCTTTTTACCCCCTATGTAATTAAAAAAGGACTTCTTGTTATCTTTGATCCAGGTCGCTAGTCCCAGTTCCACCTCTGCCTTAGCCTTCCTGACAGCCCCCCTACAATCTCGAACCAAGAAGGTATAATCCTCCTTAGTGATGGCCCCTCCCTTCCATTGGATGTACACCTCCCATTTGGTTTTGAGATGTTCCTGGATGCTTTGGGTGAGCCATGGGGGCTTTTGAACACTCTTGTCCCCTTTGATCCATGTGGGGATTGTAATGCTTTGGGCTTGGAGGATCTTCTCCTTAAGGAACAACCACTCTTCTTGGACTTCCAACTCCCCTCCCCTCTGGAACCTCAGTGCCTCCCCGACTAGTTTCCTTACCTCATTGAAGTCCAGGGCTGATGTCTTGCTGCAGGCCTTTGCCACCTTGAGCTGGATGGTGAATTCCAGTAGTCGATATCACTATTGCCCAGGCGGTCGAGCACCTGCAGTCCACTCACCAGGTCATTGCCTGTGGGCAGGACCAGGTCCAACAAGGCACTTCCCCTGGTGGGACTGTGCACCTCCTGGGTTAGGTGGAGGTCCTGTAACTCAGCTAGGAACCTACGTGAGTGGTCAGACCTGGCTGACTGCTCTTCCCAGCAGATGTCCAGGTAGTTTAGGTCACCCATGATGACCACGTCCCTTGACTTGACTGCCTCCGTGAGCCAACCTGAGAATTCTCGGTCCAGCTCTTCCCCCTGTTTGGGGGACCTGTAGTAGACCCCCACCATTAGATCCCTTTCCCCCTGACCTCCTTGTATTCAGACCCAGAGCACTTCAGTCTGCCCCTCCTCTGACCCAGTGCTGTTTGCTGAGGATGTGTATTGCTCTTTGACGTAGAGCACCACACCCCCGCCTTTCCTCCCCTTTCTATCCCGCCTGTACAGCCTATAGCCCTTGATGTTTACCACCCAGTTGTGCATTGGATCCCACCAAGTTTCAGTGAGCCCGACTATGTCCAGGTTTGTGTTAGCTAGCAGGACAGCAAGTTCCTCCTGCTTGTTCCCCATACTACAAGCAGTAATGTAGAGGCATTTAAGGCTTCCTGAGGGTGTATGCG
The DNA here is from genome assembly GCF_001723915.1 of Gavialis gangeticus. NCBI lineage: Eukaryota > Metazoa > Chordata > Crocodylia > Gavialidae > Gavialis > Gavialis gangeticus. The sequence goes on from NW_017729022.1 coordinate 118,667,818, forward strand.
CCTCCCCACAATCCCTGGACTGTCCAGGTCCCTGTCTCTTACCTGGGTATTTCTTGCACTCATCGCCTGACTTGGCTGGGCTGTTCTTCTGGGTATCTCTTCGCTTAATATTCTGTGGCTCCCTTAGTCCTCATCCTCCCCCGACATGCCTAGTTTAAAGCCCACCAGAGGAGATCAGCCAACCTGGAAGAGAATACACACTTACCTTTGGGGGAGAGGTGAAGCCCAGCTCCCCCACATGAAGTACCATGTGTTTTGCTGCAAGCTGCCATCATCTGTAGCTAGCTCTAGTTCCTACAATGTGTTGGGGCAGAAGTCTGTCACTATCATGGCATTTGCAGATATATACTTTTTAAAACAGAAGTTTTTCTGGATGTGAAATATAAGGGTAAAACTTACAGCCCAAGCAGTCACCTGTATTCTGCACTGAAGTATTTGATTCACCTCATGTTACACTGCTCTGAAACGCCCATTTTCAATGGGTTGCAAATTTTGGCACCAATATCATCTAACTCAGGCTTGTCCAACATACGGCCCGCGGGCTGTCATGCGGCCCTCCAAGCTGTTTTCTGAGGCCCGAGATGCTGTGACAGGAAACAAAAGTAAACACTGTACTTTCGTTTCGAGGAGGGTGATGTGATACCGCTTCCTGTAAGGTCTTTGAATATGGCTCGCCGGCCCACTGGGTGATAAAAAGCTCATGATCCGGCCCCACATTCAAAAAGGTTGGACACTGATCTAACTGCTTCTCAGAGGTTGGGATTTTGGACAGGGGAGCAAGGAAATTAGGGGGTTGGGCACCTAAGAAGGCAGGGAGGAGGAGAGGGAGATAGGTGGACAGGGCACAGAGGTCATTGGGCTTATGGGAGAAGGACATTAAAAAAGCATTTCTGCTAAAAATGTCAGCCGTGAGAGAGTTAACAAAAGTTGCCAATTGTTTTTCTGTTCTAGCCTCAACACACAGTTGAAAAGCAGGGGGCATCTCCATTTCCTGGAGGCCTATTGCTTATAGATTTCATAGACATTAGGGCTAGAAGGGACCTTGGAAGATCATCAGGCTGGTGGACTTCACTCTACTGATTGCATTCAGTTCATATATTTAAAGGTTTCTTGGCAACTATGAGCATTCAAGACACAACTGAAAGCAAAGAGGAAGCTTGTGGTTCTGTACCCAGGGTAGATTCAGCTGCAAGTTCTGAAGATGGGCATTGCAAGGGGCCTGCCCACATGCTACAGGGACAATGTTTCTATCATGCACCACTGTTATGGACTAGGATGTAGGTGGGTGGCCTAATGGTTAAGCCACTGAAGGAAGGCAGGGGCAGAAGAGCCAAAATGCCAGGTCCAGAGGGAAATCCAGAGGCAGAGTCCACAACACAGTCCAGGCTCACGGTCCAGGAATCAGATTTTGAGTTACTGGGTCCAAGGGACAATCCAGAGATCAAAGTCCAAAAATAGAACCAAACAGGGTCAGGAACTAGAAAATCCAGAGAGCTCAGGGACCAGGAGGCTTACCACAGCACACAGGGATCAAAGCTGTCAGCTGGCCTGGAATCTGCTTCCACAGCTGGGGCTAAATGGGTGGGTGGTGCTCCCAGCAGCAAATCAAGAAACTGGCCAGTTAATTCACTGGAGCAGAGCTTGGCAACCAGAGATTGAAGGTAGGTATGGTCACCTAGGGCTTTAACCCAAGCTGGGGCTTCTTTATGAGGGTCCCTGATGACCGCATTCATATGGTTGTGTGCTGCCTGGCGCTGACCCCCTCGCTGCACATCTGTGTGCTTAAGGGCAGGTATTCCGTCAGGAACGTCACCAGGGAGGACAGCTCCACAGCTGCTGTGAGTTTCCATGAGGCTTTCAAGTGGCTGAGACCCTTCTACTCTGAGAGCCGCAGTTTTTTGGAGATCCAGTATGTGAAAGAGGCGCTGCTCTGTGGCCAGGAGCATGAGGTGCAGGTGGAATACATCCTTGACCGGAGCAAGCTGGGCCCTGGGGCCAACCACGTGGATTTCTATTTCTTTGTGAGTGCCCAGAACAGTCAGGGCATGTGATATTCGTACTGCTATTTAGTGGGTATACCCAAGACATCACTGGGCAGCTCCATGCCCTGGGTACTGGCAGTGCCTGTGGCAGTGGTGGCTGCAATGCTGCCAGCAGTGCTGATGTGACCGGCTGCCAGCTGTGGCAGTAGCTCGTTTTGCTTCCCTCCCTGCCTCAACACACATACCTCAGAGGTGGCGACCAGAGCTACTGCCCTGTTTTCTCCCCTCAGTTATGCTACTGGTACACTTTGCTGTGGATCCTAGAGGCCTACAGTGGAGGGAGGTCAGGCAGTACACCAGTTTGCAGGTGCCATTTTGTACCTGTCTTTTGTTGGTGCCTCCCAATTAGTGTGTTAGCATGTCTCCGAAGTGTCTCTTACCATACTCCTATCCCCCCTAGCATTTGACAGCCATCCTAGCTTAATGGGTTAGGAATGACTCAAGTCAGCCTTGGATGACCATTTCTTTTCCATGGTCACCAGTTTGCTGTTTTGCCAAGGGCAGCTCTGGAGGGCAAGACTAATTTTGAGAATGCAGACAGCCTTGCCCTGGCCATCCCAAGGGACCAGTTTCTCGGAGGTGAACTCCATGGTGTTTGGAGCAACACTGGCCTATAGACTGAAAGGGACCTCTCACTTCAGGGCAACCAGTTGTTCTTGGTCACTAGCCAATGTGCCCAAGTCTATCCCAGCTCAATAACCATGTCCCTGCTCCAGATCTCCTATGCTCCTGTGCTACCAGGGCAGCACATGTGACCCTTGCCTCTGCTAGGCATTGCTAGTTCTATGTTTTTTTCTCATCTGGCTTCACATCCAAACAGCTAGCACCTTGGCCTCTGACTGGCTGTTTTCTTTCTGCTCCAGGTCATATCAAGAGGTAGGATTGTCTTCAATGGACAGAAGCAGGTGCCAGTTGGGCAGGATGAAAGTAAGTAGGAAAACACAAACTTCACAGGAGTCTCTGTTCCAAGTCAAGCTATTGGGCCAGCTCTTTCTGGGATGTAGCCTTCTCCTTTGCCAGGTCTTCACCTTGTTCAGTGTCCCATCTCCTGTTTTGTTGTCTCTAGCTTGGTGTCCTGCCTCACCACTGTGGCTAGTAGCAGACACTTCAAAAGGAGGCAGGAAACCGACATGACTCACCTACTTGTACAATACCATCCTACAACGGTGGAATATTCTCTTGCCCCATGAGGTATTCAATAGCTAGGGAGTCATTTATCACTGTAGATATTCTTGGCCATGGCAGGAACTATGCTCACTAGTGGGGGCCAGGAAGCAACTTTTTTTGCTCATGAATGCAATGGGCCTCTGGTAGGCTCTCTGCTTTCCTTCGAAGCACTGAGATGTTGATCACTGCTGAGGCTTAGGGTTTTAACAGGGTTACACTGTGTCTGCCACTTCTTGGAAAACTCAGAGGTTCCTAGAGGGTCTTGCTCCTCTGCTCAAGGCTATACCTATGGCCAAATTTGGCCAAAAAAAGTAATTTTTCCCCTCAGACAACTTAGCCACAGATCTTGAGCATTTTCATCTTCCGTGGAGGTATAGGGCCTAATCCTCTATCTTAGATTTTCCTAGAATGTATTAACCACATACTTCCCTGTTCCTGCAGAAGCAGAGCATTGGAAGTGTCCTCATCTCCCTGCTTGTATCTGTGGCATGCTATAGGGTGTTCTTGGTGTTTTGGGTATTGTGCCTCATAACTGTGTAAGGCGGTAGAAGGGGCACTGTTGGGGGGACTAGATCTGTGCTAACAGCAGCCTGCAAACACAGGGGACTAGATCTGATGGCCCAGGTGGCCACATTCAATTCAATGTTCCTATGCCCCATTGTGATTCCTGCCATGCCATCTGCTTCAAGGGCATCCAGTGGCAGTGGGTTCCAGAAGTCAATTCCCTGATGTGCAGATTTAAATAAGTCTTTTACCTCCCTTGTGCAGCACTGAAGGGATGCTTCTCCTTGACCCTGCCCATCAGTATTGACTTGGCACCCTCCTCCAACCTTCTTGTTTATGCCATATTTGAAGATGGAGAGGTGGCGGCAGACATGGAAACTTTCACAATTCAGAAGTGCTTCAGAAATAAGGTGAGTATCACCCTACAGGGCTGGGAGGGGGTAGAAGCATGGCTTGGATTGGATGGCCTGTGCTCTCAGCTCTAGTCCCTGCATCCTTTTCTTTGTGTTTCCAACAGCTTCACCCACTCTCTCTGTCTCAGCATCCTTCCCTCTCCTCCTGTCACTGGGGCTCCATATCCCTTATTGTCTTGTGCACCTTTCTCCTTTGATAAACCCACATCCTGTTTCCTCTCCAGGTGTCACTGGCCTTCTCCCAAGAGGAGGAACTCCTAGGCTCAAAAGTTGGTTTGCACCTGCAGGCCACTCCAGGCTCCCTGTGCTCTGTCCAGGCTGTGGACAAGAGTGTTCTCCTGAAGGAAGGCAGCCTCCTGACAGCAGATGCTGTGAGTAAGCCTGCCCCAACCCTGCCACCAAGGGGCCCATGTCCCCTCTGCACTCAGGAGGAAGCACAATGATGGGGAGAGGTCTACTTTGATGTCCTGGAACAGGGTGGTGCTTCTGAGGAGGAAGCTGTGCTCTGCAGGGAGAGAGAGCTGTGTTTTCCCTTCTAGAGCACTTGGAGATCCTTTCCCTACTAGATTTTAGCCTGCTTCTGCATTGCAGTCTCTGTGAGGAGGGACCCTTGGCTAGTGGTTAAACAAAGAGGCTTGGGAGCCAGGACCTTTTTAGGGTCTTGTCCAGGTTTGGTACTGAGGCTGGAAACAATCAGCAGAGTGTGATCAGCTGTAATGAGGCTCTGATATATCACAGCACAGCTGATTGTGCTCCACAGATATCTAAAGGCATCACCAGGTGCTACACTTTAACTTGGGGCATGTCTGCAAACAGGAGGAAAACCCCCACGTTCCCCCAACTCCACGCTGGGGAGTGAGGGGACCCTTCTGCAGCGGATTTCTCCAGCAGGCACCTGCAAATGTGGAGGGGGAAAACTCTCAGAGGGTCCGTGTCTGCAAGTACTTACAGATGTTCACCAGGGAAATCCCCTGCAGAGGGATTCCCCCAGTGTGTGCATCACTGCTGCACTCTGATGTGGGATATGTGTCTTCAAACTTGCAGACATGCACTCTGTGTCATGCTGAAGCTCTGTATTTCCTTGCTTACCAAGACCCATCCCCCAAGATCCCTGTAACATTTCTGTGTAAGCAGGGAAAGCAAGGTGGGTGTACCCAAGGCCTGATCCTGCCTGAGATTCCTAGGATGTGCAGGACCGGACTCCTCAAGGCTTTGGAGCCCCTGCCCAGGGTGGCTGGAGAGTGCAGATGTCTGCAGGCTGTTCTGGTCTCCCACCATAACTTTACAGATGTCTCTATTTATCACTGCCTTCTGTCACGGCCACAAATTTGAGCGTTTGTGGCATGACAGGATGTAGGGACATCTGCTTACTTTTGCTTTGTGCCACCATAAAAATGTTTATGGTGGAACAAATATGATGTCTGTTTTCTTCCTGAGTGGCTGTGTGACCTAGGACCACAGGGCAGGGAAGGCTAATTCTAGCCTGTCATGTGGGTTGTGAGACTTAATTCACTGAGATCCTTTGAAAGGCCCTGGAGATGTGCAAAGGCTGGAGAGCACGGAAGGGTAGACCTGACCGGCACGGGGTGTCAGATTCCAGGATGGGAGCCTGAGCCTGCTGCGCCCAGCAAGTCCCATGTTGCATTGAAGGACCAGTGCTTTTGCATTGCTGAAAGCTGCGGCTAGTCAGGATTTCTTGGGGGAAACAGATGGGAGAATAGTGGCACCCTCCAGAACGGTACTCAGAGCACCCCAGTAACCTCTAGTCACATCATGCATCATAGCTGTTTAATTGCCCATATAAACAAAACACAAGATGTAAACAGCGCTCCTACATGCTATCAGCTGGCTCCTTCCAGCAGTTCCAGGTATCAGCATTGTCTGTGTTCCCCCCTCTCCAGCAGCCTAGGTTTACAGGAACTCTGCTCCTTGCAGGGTTCAGGGCCAGATAAACCCCGCTGACTGAGGATCTGAGTTCCACCTCTTCTGATCATGTGCTCCTCTGACAAGCTACATGTGTGCCCCCTTAGCTAAGTGGCACCAAACCTTTGGCCCTGCAAGCTGGATGAGTGGTGCCAGGTCAGTCCGCAAGCCAGATCTGGACCATGGACCTGATCCAGTGCATGTTGTTGGCCCAGCTGGGGCCTGATCCCTCCAGGTGGGAACCATTCAGATAGGGCCTGATCCAGCCATGCAGGCCAACATGGGCAGGACCTGCTCTCTCCATATGGGCCAACCTAGGAGGGACCCAGTCCCTCTGCGTAGTGTCAGTGCAGCCAAGGCCAATACAGACACATGGGGCTTGGATACTTGGTGGTGGGAGAGCCATGGTAGTGCTAATTGCCACCTCTCCCCCCATGCCTATGCCGAGCTCTGCAGGCTGGATGACATGGCTCCAGTAGCTGGATCAGGCCCACAGGCCAGGGGTTGAGCACCCCTGCCTTAGCTCAGTGAACAGCCTAATCTCATCTGCTGCAGTTTGCTCGGCTGAGCTGCAGCCAGTGCCCTCCTATATGCTTGGAGCTCTACCTTTTTTACCTCCTGAGATGCAGCCAGCTTGCCACCCTGTAGCCCCTATTTTGACTTTCTCTTGGCTGTTGACCTTCCCCTGGCTGCTTAATGTAGATCATGGCCCTAATACACCTAATACAGCAAATTGCACCCCTAGCTTCCAGTTTTATCTCTCATAAAGTAACAGGAGCCTGTTAAGTCCTACTTCTCATTGCTAGAGGACACACACGCATACACACATATGCACACAAATGCATGCATGCATGCATACACACACAGGCACACACAGCTATATACACTTGGGGCCAGTGTGTTACATTAGCCTCTGTCTTCCCACTGCAGATGTATGAGCAGTCCCACCCCCTGAGGTACTTGATTGAAGGGCGAGGATTCCCTTATCACCTGGAGGACTTCGAGCTGTACCCCTGCCTACCTCCTGTCACTCCTCATCCCCCTACCCTTTGGAACAGACACCCCACAATGGGGGCCCCCTGGTATCAAGTGAAGCAGATGTGTATAGTCTCTTTAAGGTGAGTTTCTTCTTTGCTCCTGCACTAATTTCCTCCTCACCTTCATCTGACCTGCTGTGTGGCCCAAAGCCATGTTCTTTGCAAGGGAAGCTCAAGATGTGCTGATTCAGGTCTCAGTTATCTGGGCAATGACTGTAATTCACTGCCGCAGACAGATGCACTCCTGATTTTGTACCATGAGAGAAAAGAATTTGTCCCAATTTTATCACGTTTTTTCCTCCACTTTTGCACACATTTTCCAGAGCTAAAAATGCAAGTGAATGTGCAATTATGGATTCTACATGAATATACAGCATTTTGACATATCCCCTTTACCTGTAGCTCACTCATTACAATTTGTTGTTGTTGTGATGGGGGGGTGGGTTTCACAGTTTCCCCTTCCCTCATTTAATCATGTTTCTGTTAGAATTATAGAAAAAATAATTTCAGGAGGTCCCAAGCCCCAGCTGAAGGCAGGATCATCTGTGACTACCCCATCTAACCAGATGAAGCTTCAGTCTGGGTAGCCTGTTGCAGTGCTGAGCTACTCTCATAATCAGAAGGGTCTTCCTAATGGTGAACCTAAATTTTCCCTGATGGAGACCATTTCTCCTTGTTTGTCTCCTGCAGCTATGCAGAATACTCTACCACCATCCTCTTTATAACAATCCTTCAGATGTTTGAAGACTGTTATCAAATCCTGCTTCCGTTTTTTCTACCCCAAACTAAATCATCCTGGTTCTTTCAGCCTTTCCTGATCAATCATGTTTCCTTGACTGTGAATCATTTTTATTGATCTCCACTAGACTCTTTCTAATTTGTTCACATTTGTCTTGAAGTGCAGGGCCCAAAACTGGATACATAGTGGTCCTCATTTGCAATTTTTATTTTTAAAAAATTCTGGAAATTTTTCAGGTTATATCTTCCAAATATAAAAACCAGGATGAAATTGGAATAAAAGGAAGAAAAGAAAAAAATGGTTTAAATCAGGGAAAATAATTATCCGTTCCCACAGCAATGAGGGAGGGAGGAACTGGAGTAAGGCTGGGACTAGGGAAGGGGAGGGGAGAGGGGTGTGAACGCAGCCTGTTGGCCGCTCCCAGGGCTGCAGCAGGAAGTAAAATGGAAGGAACTGTCAGTGGGTGCGGGGTGGGGGGACGTGGCTCTTGCTGCTATGTGCACCCCGGGAGGGCTGCGGGATGGGGGGTGCGCTGGGCTCTTCCCAGGGGTTGTGTGCCCCTGGATCTGCACTCAGGATGAGAGCAGGCTGCCATTGCAGGCAGGGGCAGGCACTGGGCTCTTCCCGGCATTCAGCAGTCTCCTCTCACTGTAGTCTGCTGCCACTGCAGGCTGGGCCGGCGGCAGCACTGGGCTCTTCACGGAGCTTGGGGCAGGTGGCAGCCTGCTGTCATTCTACGCATAGATCCAGGGGCAGGCGCCCCCTGGGGAAGAGCCCGGTGCAGCCCCTCAGCCTGCAGCCCTCCCAGGGTGCACATAGAAGCAAGAGCCATGCCCCCCATCCCCATGCCCTGCACCCACTGACAGTTCCCCCATCTTTGCTCTCTGCTGCAGCCCCAGGAGTGGCTGATGGGCTGCATTCATGCCCCTCCCCCCGCTGCAGCAGCTTGCTGCTGGGCTGCCCTGGTGTCTGGGGGGAGGGGTGAGTGGCACGGAGCTGGACACGGAGTTGGGGGACCCAACCCCGACACTGGCACCGGCACCTCCTTCCCTGCCAAGGGTCAGAACCGGGAGCCCTGCACCCCTGGGCAGCAGCTCCAGCCCCATGGGCCCATGCAGAGCAGACAGGTGCAGTGCCTGTTGCAGGGAGTGGGGCACCCTCCCCGGCCACCCTCCCCGGCCCCGGGACAGCCACCACCACTGGCCACATCCCCCCGCTCCACATGCAGCCACTGCCCCCTCCACTACCCCGTGTCCAGCTGGAAACCTGCACCTCAGGTAACCAACAGTTTTAGCTTACCAGCACCCCATTCCCCACTTGTGCTGGTTAACAGGGATTTGAACTGAAAAATGGGTGTTAATTAGTAAAAACCAAATAATTTCAATAAAAAAATTCAGGGAATTTATTGGTGAAAATCAGTAAAAAATGGAAATGAGAAACATTGTGAATACGGTACTCCAGGTGAGGCTTCACTAGAGCTGAACAGAATAAAAGAATCACCTCCCTTCACTTGCAAATAATGTTTCTGTTAATATAGGCCAGGATGCTACTGGCTTTTTTGCAACAAAGCATGATGTTGGTTCATATGCTGTTTTCCCAGGTCCTTTTCTGCAGTTTTGTGGCCTAATCAGTCATTTATTCCTCAGTCTCTATTTGTACATGATTGTTCCATCCTAAGGGAAGGACTTACTCCTTATCCTTAGTGAATTTTATTTGATTTATTTTGAACAATTTATCCAGCTTATGAAGGTTATTTTGAATCCTAACCCCACCCTGCGGAGTGTCTGCAACTGCACCCAACATGGTATTCTTTGTAAATTTGCTAAATGTGCACTCAATCTCAACTTACAAATCATTAACCAAGATCCTAAACAACAACTGACAAAGGAGAGACCCCCTGGGAACCTCACTTGATACTTTTTCCTGACCAAGCATGGAGCCATTTTGGTGACTACTCTTTGAATACAATGATCCAATCAGTCTACCTTATAGTACTTTCATTTAGATTATATTTATTTAGCTTATTAATGAGAATGTCATAGGAGACAGTGTCAAAAATCAAGGTATACCACATCCACTGCTCTCTGCACATCCACAGAGCCCATCACCTTGTCATAGAAGGAAATTAGGTTGGTCAGGCATAACTTTGGTGAATCTATGCTGCCTGTTTCTGATCACCTTGGCTGCTTATACACATGTTCAAGGGTGTGGGGGTGGAGGACATTTTAATTAGAGTGGTTCCCATAGAGTCGCTCTAATTAAAACACCTCATCGTCATGTGTGTTAAGCCCCCACATATTTAAAAATAGCCACAGGACACTTTGTCTAAACCCCATTTGATGAGATTTAGACAAAGTGCCCCTATGACCATTTTAAAATGTGTAGGGACCTATAAACTTGATGGTGAGGCAATGCTGGAGTGCTCTAATTAGAACACAGAACAGACTTGATTAATCAAATCTGTTCCAATGCATCCTAATTAGAACGTAAACTAGCACATGTATAGGCAGCCCTTGTTCTACTCAAAGTGCTTAGAACTAAATTCCTTGATAAACTGCCCCATGATCTTTCCACATGATGAGGTCAGACTGACTGGTCTGTAATTCTCCAGATCCTCCTTTTTTCCCTTTCTTAAAGATAGGCACTATAGTTGCCTTTTTTTGGAGTCCTCTAGGACCTGACCCATCCTCCATGAGTTCTTAAACACAATTATATAAGGCTGTGGTAATCCCAACTCTGCTCTATGGCTGTGAAGCTTGGGTGACCTATAGGAACCAGCTGAAAAGCCTGGAATGTCTTCACCAGGGCTACCTCTGAAAAATCCTTGGCATAAAGTGAGAGGATCATCATACAAATGGCAGCGTCCTTACTGATGGTAACACCACCAGAATAGAAGTGTTGATTACTCAACATCAGCTGCAGTGGACAAGGCATTGTGTGTGCATGCCTGATGTACATTTACCAAAACAACTGCTATACTCCCAATTCAGCCAAGGACAAAGGACACTCAGGGGACAGAGAAAATGCTTCAAAGACACCCTCAAGGCGAACATTAAGAAGTGTGGCATTGACATCACACATTTGGAAACACTAGCCCAGGACAGGGCTATATGATGATGCCTTGTGAGAGACGGTATATCTTACTTTTAGGAAAGCCGTCTCACCCTGAAGGCAGGAAAATGACAGAAACGGAAGGAAAGGAAACAAGACTGAGAAATCCATGATCCAACCCCCTCTTTAACCACCACCTGCAGTGTTTGCCAGAGTCTGTGGCTCTAGCATCAGCCTTCTTAGCCATCAGTGGACTCATCTACAACCCTTTACTTGACCCATGGGAGTGAACATCCTCAACCATGACAGATCACTGCCATGCTACCGACAACTGAATGGCTATTAAATTGCATTAACCAATTCCTTTAGTACTCTAAGGCGCACCCCATCTGACTCTGCTTACTTGAAAACATTCACTTGCTTTAAGTAGTCCCAAACCTGTTCTCACACTGACCTCTTTCATGAAAACTTAAGTAAAAAAGGCATTATATGTTTCAGTCTTTTCTGAATCATCCATGACTAAGTTGTCTTCTGCATTTAGTAAGGGACCTCTGCTTTCCATGGTCTTCCTCTTACTTCATATTTGAAGAATGCTTTTTTTTTAATTGTCTTTTGAGTTCCTTGCTATTTGCAACTCAATGCATTCCTTGACCTTCCTAATTTTCTCCCTCCAGGCCCATAAGATATTCTTATACTCTTCCATAATAATATGACCAGGTTTCCATTTTTTGTGGGATTTCTTTTTGTGTTTGAGCTCACTGACAAATTTGCTGTTCAGCCAGACTGGTCTTCTGCTGTACTTCTGTACTTCCTATCCTTTCTTTGCATTAGGATAGAGTGTTCTTTTGCATTAACAGAGCATCCTTAAAGTACAGTCAACTTTTCCCCTCAGATTTGTCCACCTGTTTCTGGAGAGTATTCAAGTTTGTATTTCTGAAGTCCAGTATCTTCATTCTGCTGCTCTTCTTCCTTCCTTCCCTTAGGATCCTGAATCAGTTCCTGGTCACTGTCACCCAAGGTATCTTCCTCTTTCACATTCTCAACCAATTCCTCTCTATTTGTGAGCTGCAAATTGAGAAGAGCTTTTCCCCTAATTTGCCTCTCCACCACCTGTACTGAAAAATAACCTTGAAGCACTCCAAGAACTTGGACTGCCTGTGCACTGCTATGTTACTATCCCAGCAGTGATTAAAATCCCCCACATGTGCCAGGTTCTGTAATTTGGAGACTTTGGTAAAAACCTCATCTGCCTCTTCCTCTTGGTTTGGACTTCTGAACCCTTTGACCATTTCTGTGTACTTTCATGTTATCTCCATTATCCCCAGCAATTGCAAATGAAACTTCACCAACACCAAAGTCAAGAAACCCGTATCCTGTGCAAAACCAACCTTCACAAGAAGAATACACATGGATGAAGGGCGTCATTATATCAATGGTAAGCAGGGAGTATGGTCTTTGGCTGCCTCCCTACAGAGATAACTCTGACAGAGGGGGCTCTGATGCTCACCTTTCTCTTCTTGGCATCTGCTGTCCCTGTCCTGGATTGTCTGTGACTGTGACAGGTGGCTAATTTGCCTCCCCCTGCACCTTGTGTTTTTTGCTTGTAGTACAAAGGAACCATGGGGGTATGGTGGAGTCTGCATGTACATTAAGTATAAAGAACATGCAGAGCCTAGCTACACAGATGCCCTTCTGGTCTGGCTGGACTTTTGAGGTTTCACACAGAACACAGTTAACACCACTAGAAGTCTCACAAACTATGTAAAGAAATGCTACCCTGTTGTCGTACATTATCTCCCTTCACACCCGTTTCGAACCTGATGACCCATTGTGAGCCAGAGGGACTCATCTCTATCCAGTATGCCTTTTTCTGTCCCTGTAGCCTGCACTCTGGTTTGTACTATCTGACTGAAAGCCCCATGCCCCTTCCCTTCCTTCTTGACTCCCAGTGATGGATTAGTTGTGGCCAAGGGGCTTATTTCCCCTGACATCCTAAACACCAGAGTTGATGCTTCTTCCCTGGCTTTTACAATTCTCTGCAGCTGTCCTGCCCAGTCCTCAATCAGTAGCATCAGGCCACAAGCAGGAAGAGAAGACAAAGCCACGGAAACACTTCCCAGAGACCTGGATTTGGGATCTGGTCCCCATTGGGTGAGTGATTCATAGATCTGTCACTTTAGAAAGAAAGTCAGTGGAGGTTCCTGATCACATACCCACTGCTACCTATGCTGAGAGATGCTCCTTACTGCACCGTACCCCACAAAGTGAAGCATCAAACACTTTCCTAGCTTTGAGGCTAAAGAGAATCTTGGATGGGAAGCCCCTGCCTTGATGGTCCTTCTCTAAGGAGTGGAGGCCCCAGGGCAGCATACAGGTCTGCCAGTATTAGACTGAAATATCAGTTCCTGCCCCAGCCCCAGTCCTCAGGCATATTTTTCCCTTTCCCTGCTCCATGTCTTTCATTCTGCATTGAAGAAGGGCTCTGTATCAGGGTAAATGGTGCCCTAGAGGGAAATAGTTCTATAGTCCATGCCTCAGGCTACCTGAGCCAGCCCCTGGATGGGAGCCAGGAGGCTAGAAGTGAAAGGCCCTGAATGCTTCCAATCTGGGCTCTGCAAATGATGAAGAGTTCCTTGTGATTATCCATTTTTCAGTGAAGAGGGGGAAACCTTTCTTGAAGTCATCATCCCAGACAGCATTACAGAGTGGAGAGCCAGCTCATTCTGCCTTGCGGATGTTGGCTTTGGACTTTCACACCCAGCCACACTCAAAGTCTTCCAGCCCTTCTTTGTGGATGTGAGGCTGCCTTACTCAGTGATCCAAGGACAGCATTTCACCCTGAAGGCCACTGTCTTCAACTACTTAAAGGACTGCATCCAGGTGAAAATCACCCCCTCCCCCATATCCACTCCATGCCCAGGTGAGGACTGGATCCCAGAGATGCATCTGAAGCCCATGTACAATCCAGGAGTCTCAGAAGTGCCTCTGTTGGGGGCCCTGGGACCTTGAGGCATAGCCAGGGGGCCTCACCACTGATGTATGTGTCTGTGCCCTCAGGTACACACCACACTGGAGGAGTCTGTGGAGATCCAGGTGGAGCCCTGCCCAAGCTGCCAGTTCACCAGCTGCCTCTGTGCCAATGAAGCCAAGACCTTCTCCTGGAGTGTGATGACCACCAAACTGGGTGAGGTGGCTGTGGGTGGCAGGAGGGAAGCTGAATGCTTGCCTGCTTTGCCAGACCTCTTTCTTTCTCTAGCCTGCTTTGCCACCTGGGTCTTTGCTCTGAATACTCACTGCTGCTTCTGTGTGCTCTCCCCTAGGCAGTGTGAATCTCACGGTGAGCACCCAGGCAGAGAGCGCACACGAGCTGTGTGGCAACAAGATTGCTGTGACACCTGTGCGAGGAGATACAGACACCGTGATCAAATCACTGCTTGTCAAGGTCCGTCTGGGCTCTGAGGGCAACAGGAGGCCTTGGCGTGGCCCATTGGGTTCAAAAAGAGAGAAAGGCTGGAGGGCTGGGGGAGGGGGGCAAGGGGCAGATTAGCTCCTTCAGGCACAGGCAGGCCAGCACAGGGACAGCAGCCTGCCTGCCTGCCTGCCTTCCTTCCCCTTCTCAGACTGATGCACTTTTTATCTCCCACAGCCAGGAGGTGTCCTCATAGAGAAGACCCACAATGCCTTCCTCTGCAGTGAAGGTATGGAAAGATGGCCCCAATTACTCTGACTTGTGGGAGGGTCCTGGAGGATCTCACCTTCCACCAGGGTGCCAGAGCCTGCTCAGAGAGGAAGTGCAGGCAGCACCTTACCTTTCTGGCCAATGACCTGAAATGTCCTAGCTCCCCACAATGAGGGTACGGGAGGCTCCCTGTGGTACAAAGAGCATTCGGCCGAGACACCTGCCCGAGTCTGCATATCATGCTTAGACCCTGCTCCCCTCGCAGCCTGAGCAGCATCTTTCACACCCAGCTTCTGTGTCATTAATTCCTGGGCTGTTTCTTCCTCAGGGGATCCAGTTTCTGGTGATGTTTCCCTGCAGCTGCCCAGCCAAGTCCTGGAGGGATCTGGCGGAGCCACTGTCTCTGTTATCAGTGAGGTGCTCCTACCTGTGTCCTGGCTCCCAGGAGAAATCATAGAAACATCATAGAAAAGTAGGACTGGAAGTTTATCTAGTCCAACCCCTGTCTGAGGCAGGATCATCCCCATCCAAACTGTCCCATACAAATCCATAATCTAATCTCTTCATAAAACTACTGTCAACCCTGGCATAACACAAGACATAACACTCTAGCCTGCTACAGGTAAAGCAAGGGAATTATGGCAGCCAATGCCCTGCTTCTAGAAAAGTTTGTTAATATATGCTCAAGAGATCCCAGGTACAGGGCCACACTCCCCATTTCAGAGGAAAATAAAATCCCCCACAGTCCATATTAATCCAACCATGGGGTAAAATTCCTTCCTAGCCTCAAATATGGTGGTTGGTTGGTCCCTGAGCGGAGCAGCAAGTCCCTGTAATCAGGAACCTCCAGCTTTAAGTCTCAGTAGGAGCACTGGCACATGCCAGTCAGAAACCCCAGCTTTGGCTGCAGTCAACATCCCTCTGAGGGAGTAAAAAATCCCACACCTGATACATGTAGCAGAAAAGCAGGGGAGGATGGGCAGGATTCCCTTCCAGCCCCATGTGGCAACCAGCACATCCCAGAAACATGGAAAATACCTATAGTAGATCATAGGCATAGCTACACCTAGATCATCCCTCACCAATGGTTGTCCAACCTCTTCTTGAATGCCTTTGGTGATGGACAGTCCACAGCTTCCCTAGGCAGTCTGTGCCACTGCCTCACTGTTGTAACAGTGAAGAAGTTTTTCCAGATATCCAATCTCAACCTGCTTTACTGCAACTTCAAGCCATTGGTCCATGTCCTACTCTCTGCAGCAAAAGGAAAAAAGTATTCTCCCTCTTTACGGTAGCCCTTCAAGTATTTGAAGACTGCTATCATGTCCCTCTTAAGTGACCATTTCTCAAGCTGAACATGCCTAGCTCCTTCAGCCTCTCCTGCTTTCTGAGCTCTTTATCATCTTTGTTGCCCACCTGTGGACCCTCACTAGAGACTTCCCCTGCATTTTTGAACTCACCCGGCCCTAGTCCACAGCCTCCGGCCTGTGAGATACCATGTGGCTGAAACCAAAGCCCCTGAAATCTGTATCAAAATCAAAATCCTTCGCTTCCTCAGAGGAGGGCTGTCCAGGATGAAGCTGATCTCCAGCAGCTGTGAGGGAGAAAGCCAGTTTCTTGAACAAGGCCATTTCACAGGTCTCAACCTGAGGAAAGATTTAATGAAATTGAGCCAAAAGGCCCTTCCAGTGTTGTCCCAGTTTCAGTCTCATTGATCTCCGCCACCACTAACTTATCTCTGCCCCTTGACCTTACACCTGGAGGTAGCTGCATAGGGTTGCATTGCCCCTGAATCCTCAAGTTTAGCAAAGCCAGGCTGATCCTCCTCCTCAAAATAGCTCAAGACTTGCACTCATTCTCTTCCTCTTCTCTAAGCTCCCTGCAGAGTATGGGTTTCTAATTTTGTGGTGCCCATGGCTGCACTGTTCCAGAGGATGGTCACCCCAGAACCATAAAGAGAGAGAGATATTATCAGTGTCCTGTGCCACAGAGGACACCTTTTTGTCCAGAAGCCTGTCAGAGGTCAGAGAAGGCAGGAGTCATGCCAGGCAGTAAGACAGAGCTCAGAGGCATAACTAAGAATTTTGCATCCTGATCAGAGATACTGGAGAGTGGGGGTGAGGGGCACTGGAGAAGGAAGAGGGGCAGGAGAGAGGGGCTAGGGACAGTACTGAACACCAGGGGCGCCTATACACACTACGGGTTTTAATCCTCATTAAATTAAATAGGTTTATACAATTTAAACTTGTTTATTTTGGAGTGTTGCATCTGTGTTATACGCACTCCGTTTTCAAACAAATGAAACTAGGCCTCTGGCTGGCACTGCAGGACAGTGAGACAGTCCAGCGCTGCACCACCCCCCTGGTCCAGGGCCCCCCACCCTGTGCCCATGCCCCACCACACAGCTGTGGAAGCAGGGAGCTGGTAAACAAGAAAAAAAGAAAAAGCCACACAAGAAAAAAAAAGTGGAGGCAATTCAAAAACCAAAGCAACAACTCAAAGGGGTGATCTACAAAAAAGTCACAGCACCATCTGTTGGACAAAGCGGCTCATTACAAGTGTTTGAGTACCCGTGTTTTTGCATACTATGAATCCATGGCTGCAACACTTTAATTCCAGGCAAACCAAACAAAACTACGTCCAAGGAGTTTTAGTTTAATGCACAAGAAAGACTTCTAAAGCATCGGGAAACCCCGCTCATGCAAACAGACATGCAACTGCAGCTCATGAAAGGGCAAAAATCTCGGTGTGTACATAAGCCCCAGAGAATTTTACAGCATGCAGGCTCAAGCACCCTGAAGAGCACCAGTCTTGCTCCCTGTTTCACCTGGCATCTGGAGCTGGTGCCCTGCTTGCCCATCCCTAGTTGCAGTACTGGCTGTGCTCACATGCTCATTCTTCTTTCTCTACTTTCAGGGGATATCACGGGTTCAGTGTCGCAGAATTTAGATCAGCTGCTCCAGATGCCTGTTGGCTGTGGGGAGCAGAACATGGTCAAGTTTGTGCCAAACATCCTGGTGCTCCAGTACTTAGAGAAGATAAAACAAGTGACTCCAAAAATCAAACAACAGGCACTGGAACACATGCAGAGTGGTAAGCAGGGTCCTTCCGTGTTTTCTCCGCTAAAAGGAAGGTGTTCAATATCAGAAACAAAGGGCTCTGGCAGACATGTGAAATGAGTCCAAGACTGAGATACCAAGGGCCTATTGGCCAGAACAGAGAGGCATGGGCAGAGCATTACATCTGGGAGATCTGTGACAATGTGCATAGCCACAAAGATTAAGGCAACTATCTCAAGGATGATAAACCTATGCATTTTGGCATACAGGACTTACTCTCTGTATTTGTTGATTAGGGTCCTGATGCTGGAGTTGGGGAAAAGTGGGTAGGTAATTAGTAATTTGCATTCCACACAGTGGGGAATCAGTGTTTCCTCATCTGCTGGAGGCAGAAAGAAGTTGTCTGTGTAGTTGTGGTCTGTTGCTGTAAGTGGCAATTCTCTGGCCAAAATTACCATAAGGTACAGTTAGGAGGAATCCCATAATTTGGTATTTCTTTGTATTTCAGAGTGTGCCTTGGGGTAGGTATGTGTGTGCACATTGTCTGTGTCTGGCTGAGCTGCCTGTTGGAGGAGACCAGAGCTCAGTACTCACCTCTCTGTGCTGTGCTTCACACTGGCCTGTGCTTCATTGTCTGCTGGGTTAGGGCTGCAGAAATCTCTGAGAAGGGCTGTGAGGAAAGGAGGAGAGCTGGCCTAGGGCCACGAGTATGTTGGAGGTCAGAAAGAGGAGGGAGGGAGCAGAGGGAAGCCTTTATCATGTGGATGAAACTAAAATAGTCCAACAGTTTGCACCAGAGAATGCCAAGGCTAGCTTCAGTCCTTCTCAGTATTAGATTTACTCCTTAACAATCATTTCCTTTATCTCCAAAGCATGTAGCTGAAGGGGAGTTAAAGGCTGGGTTAGAGAACCACAAATGGGATGGTGTCATGTATGTTCCCTCTGGCCTAACAGACGCGAGACTTAATCAGAGCCCATACCTTATTCATAGCAATGTGCTAGTTAGGGTTTCCTCAAGGAGAAGCCAAATTAAATGTGAGGGGGGTGAAGCAAATAAGTTTGTCCTATGGTCACCTTGGTGAAGACTAGGGGCAGACTCACTGGCACTCTCCAGCAGTCTGTACCACTCTGGTGAAGCAAGGTGACCCCAGGGTATTGCTGGAGCAGGACAAGGCAGCTGAGCTGTCTCTGTGTATCTTGTGTAGCAGATCTAGGGATTCCACTGCAGGGATCTGATCCCAGGGGAATCATCGCAGACCGGACCATTCATTGTCTCTGTCTCCCCAGGTTACCAGCGCCAGCTGCTCTACAAGCATGACAATGGCTCCTACAGCGCCTTTGGGAAGCGTGATGCTGAGGGCAACATCTGGTGTGTGGGCCATACTAGTGCGCTCCATTCACTTTCTGGCCCTGGCAGAGCCAAGGCCAGAAGCTGCCTGCTTTTGGGGGCAGCCAGGATAGATATCCTTTGCTCTCTGCCTGCAGGCTGACGGCATTTGTGGCTCGGGCCTTTGGCCAGGTGAGGGCCTACATATATATTGACGACCAGCCCGTGAAGGACGCTGTGGATTGGCTGGGACAGAACCAGCTGCCCAGTGGCTGCTTTCGGAGTGTGGGGAAGCTCTTCAACAACCAGCTGAAGGTACAGACACCTTTCACTGTTCATGGAGCAAGGGGGACTAGAGCAAGGGAAAGAGATGCTGGGTCTCTTGCTGTCTCCACAGGCCCATGCCAGGGCTCTCTGTAGCCACAGGAAAGTACTCCCCAAGCCCAGACAGAGCCATGACAGCTGGGCTGAAAAATGTATTTTGCAATATCAGTGTCCTTTCAGCTACTGCCCTGTACCTTCTTAATGGATCATTTCTGAGAAGTGCCAAAGCAGCTTCATAGGGACTCCATTTTCATGGCCTCTTGGTGAATCCAGATCAAATATGCCTTGTTTACTAGTAAAAAGATGCTCCAATTACCAGCCCTCAAATCCTTGACTGGGCACTGAGGCAGTAGGCCCCACATACCCAGCCCTCTTCCACATGCATCAACCCCCTAAATTAGGGAGGAAGGACACCATGGGCCTCCCCAAGCTGCCAGGAAACCATGCTGAGTGCATGAATGGCGCATGCCCCTGGTGGCTGGGGGGACATGGCTGCGCCGGCGGTGGTGGGAGCCTGGCGGTGGTGACTGGGGACCTCCTGCAGACACTGCCAGCAGTGTCGGCAGCGGGGGCTGAGTGCCGACCATGGGTCAGTGACCACCCGCAGGCACTGCTGGCAGCATCAGCAACAGCCAGGGGCAATCATGGATTGCTCGCAGGTGCTGCCGACAGTGTCGGTGGTGCCTTTTTCAGGGGGTGCACTGCCACATGCAGGGGGTGCAAAAGCACCCGCATGCAACCCCTATGCATCGCCCTTGGCTGAGTGTGTTACCAGGTGCCCCCCAAAGATGTCCTCACTTCTTTCTTCTTGGTGTTAATGCACAAAAAAGCACCAAGCCAGTTGGACT
The DNA here is from genome assembly GCF_001723915.1 of Gavialis gangeticus. Classification (NCBI taxonomy): domain Eukaryota; kingdom Metazoa; phylum Chordata; order Crocodylia; family Gavialidae; genus Gavialis; species Gavialis gangeticus. Next base: position 118,687,928 of record NW_017729022.1, read on the forward strand.
GATCGTCTTGGAAGTGAGGCTGAGTCCTATGGCATCGTGCCATAAACCCACCCTCTAAGCCAATCTTCACCAACTCCTTTCTGGCTTTGGTGCAAGGAGCAGGAACACATGGGTGGGGTTTCTCTCCTCAGGCAGGCGACTGAATGCCCTGCCTCCACAGTGTCAAAGTACCCAGAGAGAGCTCAGTCTCCAAGGTCCTTCTCCCCAAATGCCCTCCAAAATAAAACAGGGCCTTCTGTCAGGGTAAGTCACCTGAACCTGATTTGCCTGAAATGACAGCTCTGCCCTCATGGCATAGGAGAAGGAGAAGACTGCTGAGGTGGCAGCATCTGCTTTTGCCTCACCTGATGGCTACTGCTTCCTCCTCTTCATCACATGAATAGCATTCCAGATCAGGGTGTGGCAGAAAGCCACCTTGGTTTCTCCCCAGAAATC
>NW_017729022.1:118688373-118691006 GCF_001723915.1 Gavialis gangeticus
AGCTGTGTTCCTGAGGTGGGATCTCTGCACCTGCCACACAGGGAACTTTGGCCATGGCTGTACTCTCAGAGTAGGACAAGGCTCAGCCATTGTGGAAATAGCAGGACCCACCCTTAGACTACTTCCATCACTCTTTCCTGTTTAATTCTGCTTTTCACCAAATGACACCAAGCCAGATCTAACATCTCTGGATGGGTCTTTGAGTGGGGAGATGCCCCATTAGTGTCATGTAGAACAACATGGCCTTCCACAAACTAGCCTTTCATCTTGCATTTGTGCAGTCCCTAGTAAGGCTAAGCCAACTCTTAGACCTCTCAAGCAAACTTTTCCATCTTTACCTATCCTTGGGGACATAGTCAGACCCAGGTATGTACGGAGTAAGAAGTTCTTTCAGCTCTGCTTCCCAAAGGGGATACTGAAAGGCTGAGCTATATGGGGAGGTAGGTTTATGCCTCAGCTAGATTATTTCTCAGTCTCCAAGTTGCAATGGGTGCAGCATTTGATCCGCACCTTTGGAGCGAGATCCCTCCTCAGAAAATCCAAAGGGCTTACAAATTGGGAAGGTCAGGACCTGAGACAGGAGCTTTATTCCCTGCTCCATTATCTTTGGTTACTAAAGACATAGCCAACCCAATCTGCAGTGCATGAATCTGGCCACAGTTCAGGTTACTTCTCACTATACCCCCTAGGATCCTGCTAATCTGAGGGAGCTGTTCCTGCCTCTTTCTCCTAAGGGGTCTATTTCCCACACTCCAAGCAGGCGATGCATTCCTTCTCTCCACTGCACTTATTCATCCCTTTTCTCATCTCTCTGTGTGTCTTGCAGGGTGGAGTGGATGATGAGCTCTCACTGACAGCCTACATCACTGCTTCAGTCCTGGAGCTCCATCTGGATGAGAAAGTAGGTAGCTCTTGAACTGCCACAAGGTGTGAGGGAACCCACCATTTTGGCACCGCTCTGTAGGTACAGGGAGGAGTCAGTCCAAGTTTGTTCAAGTCCAGCCACCACATTTCTGCTTTGTGCATTTACCAGCATGGAGCAGGCAAAGGCCTGATGATTCTGAGTTACGGAGAAATCTTTTGGGCACCTTAAGTCAGTGTGAAGCTCAAGGACATGAATATCCTCCCAAAGCTGCTGGCTGTCACCAGGAAGCTGGTAGGACACATAACAGATTCCATTTTGGGCACCACACCTCAGCCCAGTCCTTCATTCCCATTGCTTTGCTTTAGCTACAGATGCCCCCAAATGGAAATGAATTATTTTGTTTGGCCTGAAATTAAACCATTCATTTGACTTAGAAATGAATGGGGGTTTTTCCCTTCCCCCATCGCCCTCCCTCCCATTTCAGCAAGCAAAGCTGAAGAAAACATTAATTTTGTTTTGATCAAGATCTGTTTTTTCCTTCCCCCATCTTGGACACCAAACCAAAATTCAGTGAGTTATAAGGCATGTCTACACAAGATGTGTCAATGCACATTAGCTTAATTTAATGTGCATTATGGGCATGTGTCTACACATACACACCCTTAATGTGCATTAAAATGGTGAAATTAGGCTACTTGCAAATGCAGGTATCAAATTTAGGTGTGATTAGTTAAAGTACTAAATTTAGTACTGAGTCTGCCCAGCCACTAGGGGCACATAGCAGGACTGCGGGGACGTGACACTAAATTTAGTGCCAAGAGCATTAACTTTAGTGCCAAATACACTAACTTTAGTGCTAAGTCCCTGCATGTGTAGACGCCTGTCAAAAATTGCTTAATGCGCATTAGCTTAATATGCATTAAATTTAGTCATGCTTATATGCATGTGTAGATGCGCCCACTGCGTCTTACCCAGCTACCCAGGGCAAGATGTTATATCTGACCCAGACTTCCTGGAATATATCCGGCTTAAATATGGTGGCTGTTTTGTCCTGTGTTACCAGAAATGTGGTTCAGGCCAGATTTGTGCATTCTGGCCTTCACTCATTTCAAAACCTAGGCCAGGAAACTGGAAAAAGATCCTTCTGGGATGTGTTCTCTGGTTGTGTCTCTGATTAGTAGGGATCAGGTATAGATGTCCAGGGACTATCCTAACTGCCTTCATTTTCCTTTCTCAGGCTGCCATGGTGGAAAAGGCATTGGGCCGCCTTAAGAAAGCATCACATGATGTGGACAGTGCCTACACCCAGGCTTTGATGGCTTATGTCTTTGCCCTGGCCAAGGACACAGAGATGAGGCAGCAGCTCCTGGAGAAGTTAGATGAAAAATTTCTCAAGCCTGGTACAGGTACATCTTTTGGTAGATACTTGATTCCAGGGGAACTGTCCTGGCCTGTGGTTAAAGCATGATTCCGGTGGGTTGGGAGTAGAGGCAGATGGGAATTTTAGGACAAAATGTTTTGGGTTGGAAAATTTGGGCTTATCCAAATCAAAACATTTTGTGAGATGTAGCTACCTTGCCAAGGCTTCTATTGGGAGAGGTTTCTCAGATACATAGTAGAACATCTTGTCAGAATCTGAGACTGACATGATGTCCCACTGTTTCAGCACGCATCTGAGATCTGGTTCAAGTCTTTACTTTGGTGATGCACACAGAGCAAAAAAAAAACAACCCAAATATGGCTGCACCATTATGATCTTTTCATTAAC
>NW_017729022.1:118691017-118703791 GCF_001723915.1 Gavialis gangeticus
GTTCAAGTCTTTACTTTGGTGATGCACACAGAGCAAAAAAAAACAACCCAAATATGGCTGCACCATTATGATCTTTTCATTAACTTACCACACAGGAACATTGTGACTCACTGGGAACCGTTCTTTAAAAACATCAGTTCAGTGTTCAGCAGCAATCCAAAAGGCAAAAAAAAGTGTTAAGAATTATAAGGAAAGGAATTGTAATCAAAACAGTATGATCTTTTATATATTTGTGGTGTGTCCATACCTTGAATGCTGTGTGTGGTTTTGGTCCATATAATTTAAAAAGGAGATTGAGGCCCTAGAAAAGGTATAGAGAAAGGCAACAAGGATGATTAGGGATACCATATGAGGAGGAACTAAATAGTGCTAGGACTGTTCAAATAGACAAGTTTGTAGAGAGGTGTTTGAGGGAGGACATGATAGCGTTTTACAAAATAATGAATGATGCAGAAAAAGTAGGGATTTATTACTTACGATATCTCCCAGTACTAGAACTAAGAAACACCAAATGAAACTATTTGGTTGAAGGTCTAAAACTAACACAAGGAAGTTCTTTTTCATATAGCGTGTAATTAACTTGTGCAACTCCTTGCCACAAGACACTGTGGAGGCTGATAATTTAACCCAGCTTAAAAGGGGATTGGAGAAATTCCAGGTGGAAAGTTCTGTCAGTAGGTCCCAGACATGGTAGGTAGGACACAGCCACTTAGTCAGAGTTTCCTGAACCTCTGAACACTCAAAGCTGCACTGAAAGAGAAGCACAAAGTCGAAAAGTCTGGACATACTCTGTTCACCCTCCCTCTTAGCATCCATTCTGCGTGAGGCAGGTTGCTGGACAAGATGGACTGACCTATGACCTGACCCAATAAATAGCCAATATTACTTTCTTAGCCATATAAGTGTGAGCAACCATGTTTCAACAGGAAAAATCCTATAGCCTTTATTTGGTCTTTAGTCATCCTTGCTCAAGCAAACTCTTTGTGAAGCCTGTGGGAGCTTTGCCTGAGAGAGACATTCAGGATCCAAAATTCCTCTGAGGAAGCGGGATCCCGCAACATACATCAGTGTCATTGGCACCTCATGGCACTCAGCACTTGAGAGGATCAGTCCCTTTGCATTTGCACCACTAGGAGCCTCTTTGTTATAAGCTGGGGGGGCAGGTATCACTTTGGGGGTGTCTCACTATAAGGACATACAGCTCTTTGGAACAATGCTGCTGGTTTCATGCTTGGCCTGTGGGCTGGCAATAGGGCTGGCAACAGTTAACAACCTTTTTGATCTTCCAGTTCCAGTTATACCTGGAGATAGGCATTACCAGATGCTGTATATTCCTATCTGCATGAGATTCCCTATTATCTCCCTTAAGGGAGAACCTGCAGGTTCTTGAAGGTCTCTTTGGCAATGGGGAGAGACCACAGAAGGGGAATCAGACTGCATGGCTTTGCCATGCAGTCTGACAGACAGCCACTTGCTGAGGGAGGATGGACTACTAAGGACAGCAGGCCTGAACCCTGGGGAGAGTGCCTGACTGAGCAAATGAAGGAGGAGATTCAGCTCTGCGCTATACTGATGCAAACCCAGTATGACTCTGATTCCTCTGTAAATTCATTATGGAGTGACTTTGTGTTGGTACTGCTGGAACTGAGATCAGCATCTGGCCCAGAAAGGATGACTAGCTTCTGTCCTTGAGTAGCCTTTTCTAGGAGGAGTTGACATAGTTTTCACCTATGAAAATCAATTTTCTTCTCTGTCCTCCTTTAATCTTGGGTCTCCCTGCAAAGTGGTATTAAGGTCAGCACTGCAGGTTTCCATGTGTTTTGTCATTCAGGGTATGTCTGCACTGCACAGTCAGCTGAAGCTCTTATCTGGGTTTTAGCCTTAGCCACACTATTATCCACATAGAAAGCCTCTGACATGGGTTTGGAGTTGTTTGTATAGCTGGGGGTGTGGATTAGAAATCCAGTTCTGGTTTAAGTGGGGCTAGCAGGTAAAAAGGATGCTGGCAAAAATCAGATGCATGCTCTCAGTCATCCACTGTCTTTCCCACAATTGCCCTGAAAGATAGAGAAGATTTTACATAAGTAATGTCAATAGCTGGGAAAGAATCCTAGACCATGCAGAAACAGGGAGGAGGAGAGCTTCAATTCAAGCAAATAGCAGTCTTTGCAAAGAGGATTATCAACAGGGTTCTGCTGAAGACTTGGGGCCTACGTGCAGCCTGGGTGTCCATGGCATTGAGGGCATCCATTCTGCCAGGGGAAATGATTAGCTGACTGGCATCCCAGAGCACAAGGTAATGAAATGGGGTCCAGGAGAAGCTCTGGACCCTGAACAAAGAGGTTTTCCCAGATAAGGGCAGGGGTCCCTGATGATGTGAGTGAACCCCAGTCCCTGGGGGCTTCCAGGCATTTTCTAGGTCAATTTATGTCTTCCTCCACTTGTTTGCAGATGAGTCAATGACAGGATCCTCATTGCTGGTTGAGACCATGGCTTACATCCTCCTAGCTCACCTATCCCAACCAGAGGTGACAGCCAGTGACATCACAAAATTCTCCCCAATTCTGCATCAGCTCAACCAAAGGTGCAACTCCTTTGGGGGGTTTTATTCCACTCAGGTAACAACACCGCTCCCTCTGAATGTGTAGGGGAAAGGAAGAGAGACACTGAGCAACTGGAGAGTTGCTGGGGAGTTATCCCTTACAGACAAATTTCTCTAGGGAGGGATATATAACTCCTGCTGGTGATTGAAGATGGGAGTGAGTCTCTTAGTGTGCAAACAGACATTGCCCTTGTGCCATCCCTGCCCTTTGGCATGCTCCAATTGCCCAAAAATGTTTATGCAACCAAACCCAGTCACAGCTTGTGATGCCTTATAGGCAAGGATCTTTGTTCTCTCATTGTGCAACCCAGAAATTCCCCTGCAGGGGATTCCCAGAGGGTGCCTTTTATACTGCTGTGCCTTGAAACCATGGGGTTTGCCCTGCATGCAGGGGATTTCTGCAGGGGGGCTTCTGGGGCATGTATTTATGCTGCCATGCCAGACCCTGAAGAGGGATGCCTGGGGCATGTGTCTGCAAGCAGGGGAACGTCCATGCTGAGGTTTTGCACAGGCATGCCCTGTGTCAGGATATGAAACAATGAAACATGTGCCTCAGGTTGAGGCACAGCACCCAGGGCTGTTACCCTGTACAATTGGGCACCTGAAGTCCCAGGAGTGGCAAGGCTCGCACCCTGTGGGACAACAGGACACATCCAAGAACAGCTGATGTTGCAACAAAAATAATGTCTGTTTGTAGCCTTAGGGAACTCGTGGTGATTTATGATATAAACCTGTACCCACAGCCAGGAGTGCAAGTTTTAGCAGTATCAAGATGTGGTATGGGTCAAGGCTGCAGTCCTGATACTTATGTCCTAGGCAGTGCAGACCCTGCCTGCTTGTGAACCTTGTTACTGGTGCCACAAGGGGCATGGGCCCCTCCAGGCTCTCCAACTTATGGGGAAATGCTGAAGCTGGGAGCCCACATCCCAGAGACCTGTTGCTCCAAAGCAAAGAGGTGGTGCACATACACAATGAGCTGACTTTGCCTCTTTCTCCAGGACACAGTTGTTGGCCTCCAAGCTCTGATTAAATATGCAGGCCTGACTTACCGTGAGGCAGGGAACACAAAGGTGATGGTGAGATCCAAAGAGGCCCTCCTGCTGGAGTTTCATGTGGATGGGAAGAACCAGCTGGTGCTACAGCAGGCACCTCTCCTTGGCATCCCAGGGGTGTACACAGTGCAGGTGGCTGGGAGTGGCTGTGTGTATGTGCAGGTAAGTGAGGGCCACCAGGGATATGGTCCCATGGAGTCCAAAGGCATTTTGCCAGTGACTTCTGTGGGAGCACGATTTTCTCCCAAGCCTGGTGCGAACTATAATTAATTTACTCCATAAACCATGGGAGGCTCTAGCCTACCCACATGACATGGCTTAGAATGGGCTGAGTGTATCTACAGAAGAGGATTTTCCTTTCAAGAGCATGTGCCAGCTCTGCTGGCTTAACCACAATGGTCATGCTGCAGTCATGCCTTCTGGGAGAACTTGAGCAGCAATTTTATTAATAGGGTCTATGATTTTAAGGCCCAAAAGGCCATTAGGGTGGGCCAGATAGAATGGGCTAACAGGCTGCATTCAGCCCACAGGCTGTGTTTTGCCCACCCCTGATCTTAGAAGCATCTAGAGCAGGGGCTCTTAACCTTTTTTGTGCCATGGACCCCTTTGGCAGTCTGGTGAAGCCTATGGACCCCTTCTCAGAATAATGTTTTTAAATGCATAAAATAAAATACATAGGATTACAAAGGAAACCAATCATATTGAAATACAGTTATCAAAATACATTCATTTTGCCTACATTCGTAATTGAAGGAAATGCTAAATTTCAGTTAAAGGTTAGTGAAAATAAAGATGTAATTTTTTTCCCATCCAAGTTCACAGCCCCCTGAAATCTATCCACAGACCCCTTGGGGGTCCGTGGACCCCAGGTTAAGAACCCCTGATCTAGAGACTATCTGAAGACTGTGCCACTCCCTGGCTCATTAACTAATTCAGCCCAAAGCACCAGGCACAAAGGAGGAACCATAAGGTCTAAGTCATCCCTGGTGAAGTTGCATTGAAGCCAAAGGACTTGCAATAGGGAGGAGTTTGAGCCCACATGAAAACCATATGACAGAAAGACAAGGACACGACCACAAATGGAATCAGCCATTAAGACAGTTACAAACTGGGTAAAGCTGAGGTCAGCCACGTATGACCCATGGGCTGGATTTGGCTTACAGAGCCCCTAGATGTAGCCCACAGAGCCCAAAGGCTTTGCCCATGCTCAAGTCCACATTGGCACCTGCACCAGAACTAAGCAGTGAGGAGGTGTGCCAGAACCAGGCAACTTCCAGCTACAGCCTTGCTGCCACTGCTTTTTCCCTCCATACCCTAACCTCCCCTCGGCTGCATGATGGGCACAGCTTCCAGCCAGTGATGAGTTGTGCCAGGGCCAGGAAGATAGACACTGCGTCCATGTTGCTGCCACTTCTTCCTCTTCCTTATGCCCCTTCTCTCTAGCTTCTCAGCTGTAGTGCAGAAGTAGCTGCAGTGTGGACACAGCTTCCACCTGCCCAGCCCTGGCACAGCTCCCACCAGCTGGAAGCTGCACCCACACCCCAGCCAGGAAGTGAGAGGCTGGGGGAAATGGTGCAGGTGCAGTTCCCAGTTGTGTGGGAGCAGAGAAAATCTCCCACTGCTGATACACTGCAGAAACCACCCAGCCTACGTCAGACTGGAGCTAATTTGTTCCAGCCTGTGTCTTGAAAAGGTTACCAGCTGCCAGGTTAGACGGATGTGGTGTAGCTGGGGCCTTTGTTTATGCAGGGAACCCCCACAAGATTATATAGACATATTCCCCCCACCTTCTCCCCCAGCAGACAACTCTGAGCTACAATGTCCCAGCCCATAAGAGTGAGGCAGTCTTTGTCCTGCATGTGGAGACAGCACCGGTGGAGGGCAACGATGCTGCTAGGAAGCACTTTGACCACCAAGTGGCAGTCAGGTATGGGACCAATTCTTCTCTCTGTACCAGAGCCAGTGACCACTGACATGGTCCCGCTGAACAGCTGCACAGTGGAGTTCCCTGACTGCAGGGACCAGGAGGGAGCAACAGGCCTTTTCCTATCCCCCATCTGCCCATGCTCCCAGGCCAAGGAAGCCTGTGGAATAGGTCCAGAACAGGGAGTGAGGGGACAGCTAAAGGGACCAGGGGGAAGGTTTCCATTTAGAAGATAAGCTTGTAACAAGCTCCAGGATCTCAAATGAGTGCCCCAGTGATCTCTCTTGGGGTGTGGACCAACATCATATTTGAAGCCCTTCACATGCCTCTGAAGCAGTTTCCAGATAGATGAACATGCCCTTTGAAATGCTCCAAAAACATGTGAAGTGCTGCAGAAATGAACCTGTTGGAATGAGGTACTATTTAGAAGTACTTCAAAATGAAGAGCACCCTGTTATGCATGGACATGCTATGGAGGGTGACAGAGGGCCCCTGGGTGTTCTGGCTTCCCAGTCCTCTGCTCTTCCCCCTCCCCACAGTGGTTGGAAACTGGGGGAGACCCAGTCAGGGAGCACTGTCCTGTGCACTCTGCCTCCATTGTCCTGAAGTGCCTCTGAAACTGGAGCTGGGATTCCTCAAAACTGGGAGACCAGAGACCCCGCACAGAACTGGAGGAAACTGCACTCCCACACTAAAACCAGGATTTCTGCTCTCTGGGGGCTTCCTGCCCTTTCTCCCTTTGGGCTGAGGGGATGTTGAGTTTTGCATATCAGTGTGGGAGCCAGCAAACATTTGCTACAGCTCCCCCCATAGCAAATTTACCACATTCACTCATGGGTTGCAAGAAGTATCCTCTGCTTGCTTAGAGTGCTGAGGTGGGTGCCATGCCCACTGCTTTTTCTCTTCCTCTAGCTACACTGGGGACCGTGGGAGCAGCAACATGGCCCTGATAGAAGTGAAGATGCTGTCAGGCTTCATCCCTGTGAAGAGCTTGGTGAAAGCAGTAAACAGCTCCCCTCCCACCTGCCCTTCCCTGGCTGTAAGGGACTCCATATTTTAGGTGTGGTTCAGTTAGAGACCCCCACAAACCCACCAGCACTTCCTTGCAAAGAGAATCCCATTCCATGAAACTCCAAGTGCTGTGAAGATATACACTAAGGGTGTTTACACACATGCTCTGGGAGTGGGATGGGAGGAAGGGCTCTAATTAGAGTGACTCTGAGAGCTGCTGTAATTAAAGCACCCAGAGCATCTTGTGTGTCAATGTCCCCACACTGAAAAATGGTGGTTGGTGGTTGCTCATTGAACAAGCTTTAGTTAAAGCACTCCTGCTGCCATTTTTCAGCATGGGGATGCTGATACATGAGACACTGGAGTCTGCTGGTGTGTGGTAATTACTTGCTGCTCGTGTACAGGCACCCTGAGACTCCGCAGAACTCAGCCAGTGGAAATGTTCTGAGTTATTGCAGAAGGCAGCACTTGGTCTCCAGGCTGCCCCTGCAACACGCTGTCTGATACCAGGCAAGGCTATGCCACTTGGCATCCCAGAATTTCAAGGAGCTATGAAACCACACAGTTGGGCCTAGTGCTGTATTGCAAAGTAGTGCTGAGATGGGGGGAGTTGCCTGAGAGCTTTTACAACAAATAGTGACATAGTATACGGCATCACTGAACCTTAAGCAGTTATCAGGGACGTGTCTGCACCCTCTCTGTGCCATGCTCAGGAGCACCAATGTGAAATACTCCCTGTTTGCTCACTCCCACTGTGGACATGCCCCCTCTCAGACATGCAACAACTTACCTGCCTGGTAGCAAGTAGGAGAGTATGCCCGGTGCTGCTATCAGTCCGTCTGTCTCAGGCCTGCTTATTGGTATGCCCTCAGGGCTGCTCAAGGGGCCAGATTCTACTCCACCTATTAGGCACGCAAGTGGATAGGCCTCTAAAAGTAATTCTATTGCATCCTTCCTGAGTCCCTGAAAGACATGTTACTACAAGTGGAGTCCCACGTGCTCCTGTCCTGGGTTCACTGCTGCTTTTAAGGATAAGTTGGAAAAACACTTGTCTAGGCTGGTTTAGATAGGGATTGTCATGCCTCAAGCAAGGGGATGGACCAGATGACTGTCTGAAGTCCCTTCCAGCCCTACTTTCTATGACTCTAGGTCAGTCTCTGCTGCTCCTGTGCAAACCTCAGAGAGGTCCCTGCCTCACAGCCCAAGTGTTCCCAATCCTGTTGTTCTCAAGGAGGTCCCACCTAACTGTCATGTTGTACAATACCTGCCCTACATGAGATGGAGTCAGTCCTCCTAATAGAGCAAGGGGGTCTGGATGGAAAGACATAGGAGGCTAGGTGAGGCTCTGAGGCTACTCTGTGCCCCTAGTCAAGCCTGACTGTGATTTCACTTATTGCACTTTTACCCTGACTAACACTTTCCACACCCAAACCACTCTCACATGTGGGAGATCACAATCCTGCCAATGAGCTGATTCTAAATAGTGTGCATGTCTCCTGTTTTCTGGCAGTTGAAAAAAATACCCATAGTGAAGAGGACTGAGGTTGACCCAGAGAAGGTCACCATCTACTTGGAGGAGGTAAGTGCAGTGCAAGGCTCCATCTGACCATGGAAGGGCAAGGGTATGTGCATGGATAGGTCTAGAATTTTGGAAAGGGGGGTGCAGATGGTGAGATGCATCATCACAAATAAAACAACACATCTTTTTCTCTATTTAAAAATAAACTAGAAGTTTTATGTTAGGGGTCTACGGCTGTACTTTTCAGTTTTAAATTGAAGCAAAATAAATATAACTTCACTGGAATGAGTTGAAGACAATATGCAGGCTGTGAAATAGCAGCTCACAGATAGCAGAATTTCAGAACAAAGGGTAGCTTGATTGATGGAACGTCAAGATTATTAAAAAGAGGAGAGGGTCATTAACACCCAGGGAATGAACAGTTTAGAAGGGATCAGGTAGATTATAATTATCCATGAAGTCAGTTGACTCCCCCACTGTTGCCTGAATAGTAAAATTGCTGCCACTCCCAGGCAGTTGGTTTTAAACTTAGGGTGGACCAGGAATCAAACTGCACCAATACATCTCCCCCTGACCCCCCTCAATCCACCCCTGGTCTACTTACAGAAAGAAGAAGTCCAAGGGTTGGGGAAGGAAGCTAGGGTTGAAGAAGAGAAAGAAGGGTGCTAGGGGGACCTGAGACCACAGTAAAAAAAGAATTCCCCAGTTGGGAGATAAAGCTGGAAGTAGGGTGAACTGGAGAGGGAGCATCCTTCCTTCCTGTTCCCTTCCATCTTTCTCCACAGCTGGATAAGACTCTGCAAAACTTCACTGTCTCAGTGGAACAAGAGATTGAAGTGCAACATCTGAAACCGGCAACAGTGCATGTCTATGACTACTACCAGCCAGGTGAGACTTTGTTGACAGAGGGGAAAAGTCACCATCATTCCCTTTCCTCTCCCACAGACAGCTCTGCTGGTGCCCCTCTCTGGTCTGGCAGGCGCCATGGTTATCCTAGTCCTGGACTCCCCACACAACTTCGCCAGTGCCTTTCACTCCTGTCCTGTGGCCCTTTACTATCCCAGCCTTGGGTTCCCTACATACAGCCACGGGGGTTTATCTTGCACAGTACTTTTCTAGACCTGGGCCTCTCAAGAGTGGAGGCTGCCTGTCACTACTGTGGCTTTGTGGTGTGGGTGTTACGTCATTGCATTTTGACTCTCCTAGCTCTGATCCCTAGTCCCCTGGCAATATACTGGTATCTCCAGCCCCTGTGGTCTTCTGGAAATGTTTACGCTTTTGTTTCATGAGGTTGAAAATTGTGTTTTACTCTGAGTCCTACACTTAAGGGGACCCTTCCCTACTGCCAATCCTGACTGATCAGGGGGAAGAACTTCATGATATGGAGTCACTCTAGCATCCACTGGCTGCTCTTTTTTCCCAGTGGAGGCTAGGGACATGCCTGGTTTCCACCTTAAAGTATAAAGAGAATATGGCAAGGAGGCAAGGTCCCCATGGATTCTTGTGCTGAAGGGAAGGGATCTTAGGGCTCTGTAATTACTTTCCTAATCTACCTCTCACCGCAAACTTTCCTCTCTCTTGCAGGTGATCATGCCACTGCAGAATACAATGCCCCCTGCAGCTCAGGTATGTAAGGCTGTGCCCTTGAGGAGGCAGAACTCAAGTAGTTAGTGCAGGGGGGTAGAAGTCGGGACAGATTTGTACTATTCCTTCGTCTGCCAAGGACAAATCAATTCACCTCTTTGCACCTGGGTTTACCTAAACAAGCCGGGCCCTGGAGGGGAGAAGCTTTGTATGTAACCACACCACATCCTGTAACTATATAATCCTCTCTGATCCTCAGGCTGGGTAAGAAACAGTGTCAGTGAGGCTAACTGTTCTGTTTCCAAGCTCCCTGAGACCTGGACCAGATCGTGCTAACGTATTTGACCTGATGTCTAAGTAACATATTTGAATGTGTTAAAGATAAAAAACTCAAGAACAGGCTTCCATCACATCTGTGTAATCTTCACACTCGGCCAAAGGTGCATGGGGGTGGACCCGGTGACACAGATGTGAACAAAGTGACTTGGATCTCTTTCCCTGAGCCATGTTCACCCTTTAGATTTCTTAGTGGAAGTTCATTAAGCTTTTTGTGTCTTGTTCTTTCTACAGAGATCAAGAAAGAGGATTGCTACTAGAGCTTCTTAGCTGTAGACCCTGAATTCACAGTGCAAATGTGGAAGAACATCACAACTACTGTGGCTTTTCTGTCAAGCACCACTCATTTCTGGTTCCTTTAGCTTTCACTCCTTCCTTCAACCCATGTCTGTCTCTTCTGTGGAAAACCCAGGTAGACCTGAAGATACCTGACAGGTCAGGGGCCTAGGAGAGGGATGGAAAGGCCACTAGATTTCAGACCCAGGTGGAATTCAGTGGCTGAAGCAGCAAGAGAAAAATAGAAGGAAAAAGAAAGGGAGAAACATGGTCCCCCTGAGATGCCTTGGGAGTGCTATGGTCTCTTCCTTGCCTTGGTTTTGTTCTTTGACTAGGATTTCTTTAAGAATCAAGGAAAGGCCTTCAGCTTTGCAGAGCTCAGATTTGGGTCCCAGCTACCTCAGAACAAAGCGGAGGTTGAGCTCCAGGCTTTGGTTTCCATTCTTACTTGATGAAAAATAAAACAACTATACTGGATTAGAGGCTGGTGTCTCATGCATTTCTGGTAAAGGCTGCCTCCCCACATCACCTCGGTATGGTAGCATTCCACCTTCCTCAGGTCAATCCTGTCCCAGCTTCATGTTTTAAGATATAGCACTAATGAATGCTTCTGCTTTGGCTGCCTTGGGCAGAGATGGATTTACTTTTTCCCCCTGAATAGTTTGAGCCAGGGCAACACCAGATCAAGGTTCCTGCACACCCAGGCACTCACATACACATTAGACTCACCACTAGTATTTTTCACCTGTCTGTGGAACAAAAGCCTCTGGACCAGCAGGAGAGTTCAATGTCTATTGTCTTTTCTATCCTTTACCTCCAGAATGAGGGCAGTAACACGAGGGCAGACAGTCTGATGTGTGTTCTAGTGATAATTTACCCCATTAGGAAATGAGTTGAGCCGGTGAGCTAATTACTGATGGGACACCGAAAAGTAAGCAGAGTGAAGTCACAGTCAGCTGCTATTGACCTGGGTTGGAGACAGACTGCTGCTTGTGGGAAGAACTATGAGATAAAGTATGAACTATGAGGAGGGGGCTAGAAAAGGTGCCCTAAATATAGCCTTTCTCACTTCATCTGAGTGGAAAACTGTATCCAGTGAGATCACTCCATCTATGTCATAGTTTCATAGTTGGTAGGGTTGGAAGGGACCTGAGCAGGTCATCAAGTGTGAACCCCTGCCATGGGTAGGAAAGGATGCTGGGGTCAAACGATCCCGGCTAGGTGATTGTCTAGCCTCCTTCTGAAGATCCCCAGGGTAGGAGTGAGCACCACTTCCCTAGGAAGTTGGTTCTAGCGCCTAGCCACCCTGACTGTGAAATAGTGCCTTCGGATGTCTAGTCTGAATCTTCTCATAGTCAACTTATGGCCGTTATTCCTTGTAACTCCTGGTAATGCTCGGGGGAACAGGGACTCTCCCATTTCCTGCTGGCCCCCCTTGGCCAGTTTGTAGGCGGCCACCAGATCCCCTCTCAGCCTTCTTTTGTGGAGGCTGAACAGGTTCAAGTCCCATAGCCTCTGCTCATAGGGCCTGCTTTGCTGCCCCCTAATGAAAGTGGCCCTCCTCTGGACTCTCTTGATGCTGTCCACATCCCTCCTGAAGTGCGGCACCCAGAACTGGATGCAGTACTCCAGCTGCGGCCTGAACAATGTTGCACAGAGGGGGAGGATCACCTCGGACCTGCTCGTAATGCATCTATGGATGCATGACAAGGTGTGGTAAGCCTTCCTCACTGTGTCCCCACATTGGCGGACCGTGTTCATCTTGGAATCAATAGTGACTACAAGATCCTTTTCTGCCTCTGTGCTGATGAGAGGGGAGTTCCCAGGCCTGTAGGTGTGCTGCTGGTTCTTCCTCCCCAGGTGCAGTACCTTGCACTTGTCCGTATTGAAACCCATCCTATTCTCATCCGCCCACCTGTGTAACCTTTCCAGACCTAGTTGTAGCCTGTCCCTCTCTTCTAGCATGCTCACTTCTTGCCACATCTTAGTGTCATCTGCAAACTTGAACAAAGTGCTTTTCACCCCCTCATCCAAATTGCCGATGAAGATATTGAACAGTGCGGGCTGGAGGGCCGAGCCCTGGGGGACCCCACTGCCCACATCCCTCCAGGTCGAAAATGACCTATCCACCACCACTCCCTGGGTGCGGCCCTCCAGCCAATTTGCGACCCATCTGACTGTGCAGGTGTTGACATGAGTCACCTAATTTTTTAATGAGGGTGGGGTGAGAGAGCGTCGAAGGCCTTCCTGAAGTCCAGGAAGACTACGTCCACTGCGACACCTGCGTCCAAGGCTTTTGGGACCTTGTCATAGAAGGCCACCAGGTTGGTCTGACAGGACCTGCTTCTAATGAACCTATGCTGACTGCCCCTAAGCATAGTCTCCCCTGCTGGTCCCTTGCAGATATCCTCCTGGATAATTTCCTCAAAGAGCTTCCCCAGGACCGAGGTAAGACTAATGGACCTATAGT
>NW_017729022.1:118708791-118709020 GCF_001723915.1 Gavialis gangeticus
CTGCTCCCCTCTGACTAGTCTGTAACTATCACCCAGGTGGTTGAGCACCCGCAGCCCCCTCACCACGTTGTCGCCCGGGACCAGGACCAGGTCCAACAAGACATTTCCCCTAGTGGGACTGTGCACCTCCTGGGTTAGATGGAGATCCTGTAACTTGGCTAGGAACCTCATGTGAGTGGGCAGACCTGGCTGACTGCTCTTCCCAGCAGATGTCCAGATAGTTTAGGTC
>NW_017729022.1:118709448-118710464 GCF_001723915.1 Gavialis gangeticus
CTGTGCTGATGAGAGGGGAGTTCCCAGGCCTGTAGGTGTGCTGCTGGTTCTTCCTCCCCAGGTGCAGTACCTTGCACTTGTCCGTATTGAAACCCATCCTATTCTCATCCGCCCACCTGTGTAACCTTTCCAGACCTAGTTGTAGCCTGTCCCTCTCTTCTAGCATGCTCACTTCTTGCCACATCTTAGTGTCATCTGCAAACTTGAACAAAGTGCTTTTCACCCCCTCATCCAAATTGCCGATGAAGATATTGAACAGTGCGGGCTGGAGGGCCGAGCCCTGGGGGACCCCACTGCCCACATCCCTCCAGGTCGAAAATGACCTATCCACCACCACTCCCTGGGTGCGGCCCTCCAGCCAATTTGCGACCCATCTGACTGTGCAGGTGTTGACATGAGTCACCTAATTTTTTAATGAGGGTGGGGTGAGAGAGCGTCGAAGGCCTTCCTGAAGTCCAGGAAGACTACGTCCACTGCGACACCTGCGTCCAAGGCTTTTGGGACCTTGTCATAGAAGGCCACCAGGTTGGTCTGACAGGACCTGCTTCTAATGAACCTATGCTGACTGCCCCTAAGCATAGTCTCCCCTGCTGGTCCCTTGCAGATATCCTCCTGGATAATTTCCTCAAAGAGCTTCCCCAGGACCGAGGTAAGACTAATGGACCTATAGTTTCCTGGGTTGTCCTTCCTCCCTTTTTTGAAAATGGGGACCACGCTGGTCCTTTTCCAGTCCTCTGGAAACTCACCAGAGCACCACGAGTGCTTGTAAAGCCATGCCAGGGGTCCTGCAATGACCTCTGCCAATTCCCTCGGCACTCTGGGGTGGAGATCGTCGGGACCTGCTGATATGAACACATCTAGTCCCTCCAGAACTTCCCTGACTAGGTCCTCACTGACCCTGGGTCTGGCAGTGCCTCCCCTGGGTCTGGCAGTGCCTCCCCTGGGTCTATCTAGATTCCCAGTGTGGGGGATATCCATGTCCCTGTCCCTGCTCAGAAAAATGGAAGAAAAGAAAC
>NW_017729022.1:118715464-118722187 GCF_001723915.1 Gavialis gangeticus
TGTCTCTTGACTTGACTGCCTCCGTGAGCTAACCTGAAAATTCCCATTCCAGCTCTTCCCCCTGGCTGGGAGGCCTGTAGTAGACCCCCACCATTAGGTCCCTTTCCCCCGCAACTGCCTTGTATTCCGACCCAGTGCACCTTAGTCTGCCCATTCTCTGAGCCAGTGCTGTTTGCTGAGGATGTGTATTGCTCTTTGATGTAGAGTGCCACACCCCCACTTTTCCTCCCCATTCTATCCCACCTATAACCCTTGATGTTTGCCACCCAGTTGTGTGCTGGATCCCACGAAGTTTCAGTGAGCCCCACTATGTCTGGGTTTGTGTTAGCTAGCAGGACAGCAAGTTCCTCCTGCTTGTTCCCCATACTACAAGCATTAGAATAGAGGCATTTAAAGCCTCCTGAGGGTGTATGAGCCTCCCCCCAATCCCAGGACTATCCAGGCCCCTGTCTCTTACCTGGGAGACTCAAGTATCCCAGGTAAGAGATGCCCTGAATCAAGAAATTATGTTTGCAAACTGGACATCCATATCCTGATAGACAACCCCAACTGTGTCCAACTGAAGTGAAGGACAACATTAGTGGTTAGAGAAGTTACATGATTTGATTTTGATGTTGGTGATGCCAGGCATGGAGGGCAGGGGCAACTCACAGAACATGGGTGGTGGCTACAGCTTCTTTTGAAAAGAAAAAGCTGAAGAAGACAGATTTATCCATGGTGCTGATTTTTCTATCAAGACCAAGATTGTTACTCAGATGCTGGAATTTCTGGTTGGCATCAATAAGCATTTCATAATCCTTACTTTCTGCTGACCAACAAATTACAACAGTCATCAGTGCATATGCCCCAACCTTTCATGCAGATGATGAAACAAAGGAAGAATTTTATTCTAAACTTGAACAAGTTTTCTCATTTGTCCCCAAAGAAGATAAAATAATCTTCCAGATGATTTCAATGCTAGAGTGAGCAGGGACTCTGAGCTATAGGAAGGAACATGTACAATGGAAGGAGTGGGAAAGGTCAGTTCAAAAGGAATTCTTCTGAATAAGTGTTCAGAGCATGATCTCATCATCACAAATTCCCTATTCCATAAGTAGGAGTAGAAAAGGACTTGAGAGATGACCAAATCACAATCATAGTCTATAAAAGAGATATATCAGATGGCAGCAATTACTGTGGCATTTTCCTCAGTAGACTCATTCCCCTTGCCAAGATGCTACATGAGTCCCAAAGTGGTTTCACACCATTCAGAGGTACAATAGATGTGATCATTGTTGCTAGACAGCTGCAAGAGAAGTTCCATGAGCAACACAGAGATCCTTATATGCCCTTCATTGACTGGACCAAGGCCTTTGATTCAATCAACAGAGCAGCCTTTTGGAGGATCTTGATGAGATTTGGATGCTCACCAAAATTTGTTATCATCATCAGACAACATGACAGCACAATCCTAAGAAATGGCTTGGAAATAGACCCCTTCACCATTACAACTGGAGTCAAACAAGGATGTGGGATTGCACAAACACTTTTTGCCATCTGGATTGCAGGTATTCCATATCTCATTGTGGATCTGGAGTCAGCATTCAGTACTGCATGGACAGAAATCTCTTTCAACACAACCAGGTACATGCCAAATCCAAGATGACCAACTTCTCCATTACTTCTGCTAAAAATTGTGTTGTATGTGTCTAATTAAATGAAGAGCTCCAGGCAGAGCTGTCTGTAGAGGTGTGCAGGGCCCAGGGCACATCTGCCTGTGGCGGGCCCAGAGGGGTGGGGCCATGGTGAGTGGCCAGAGCTGGCAGCACGCAGTGGCAGCATAGCCAGCAGTGCTTGGCAGTAGGACCTGTATGGTACTGTCTGTGGGGTTCCCCAAAATGCAGGGCCTGGAGCAGTCACCCCAATTTGCTCTACCCTAGGAATGGTCCTGGCTCCAGGTACTGTTGACTGGCTCTGTGAAGTGTGTAAAATGCTTGTTTTCACTGGGTGTATCTACATGGGTGCTTCACTGTGGAGCTGACTAATTAGCTCTGTAGTAAAGCATCACTATCTACATGTGCACCCATATAAAGGCACAATACATTAATTAACTCTGCCATAGGATAGTACTGTCCAGGACAAGTACCATCCTATGGAAGGGGTGTAGTTGGTAGCCGTGTTGGTCTGAGACAAAGAGACATACAAAAAACTAGACCTCTTGGTTCCAAAATGATACCTTTTATTAGACCAATAGGAAAATGGCAAGAAAAGTGTCCTTTTCTGCAACTTTCAGGATCAAAGTCCCTTTTTGTCAGGCTCTGGGAAAAGTGTAGATGGTACAAGATGGTAAAAAGTCCCCATAGATAGGAAATAAACTTCATTTTTGCACAGAGGGAGCTGAAGATGGAAGTCTGACCCTCTTGGTCCTATGGCAGAGTAATTTTATGCCTCGGTCTAGCCCGGCACTGTAGCACCCTCATGCCCCAGCCTGCCCCTCAGCAACCTGATGCTACCACCCAGAGCCTGAGGCTGCTCCTGGGGCTGCTCTGCCCCAGCTCAAATTGCTGCACATGTAAATGCTGTGTCCAAAAGCAGCTGACTCCAGCATGAACTGAGCCCATGTTTATTGAACTGGGGTAATTGCATATGTAGAGGCACCGTCAATTTCACACAAACCAAGATACTTTACCCACCTACTCCAAACCATTCAGCTGCTCCCCACATATTACAATTAAAGGGCAGTCCTTAAAGAATGCTGAGTATTTGCCCCTGCTTGGGTAGTCTTCTTTCACAAACAGTAATGATGATAATATAAAACACCAAATCTGCCAGTGCTGCCTTTAAACATCCTGAAATTGTGTCTTTGATCATCATGACATCAGGACCCAAACCAAACTTCTCATCCATGAGGCTGTTGTTATTCCTACCCTGTTGTATGGGTGTGAAACCTGAACAACATATTGGAAATAGCTGAAAGCTTTGGAATATTAGCATCAGCAATGTCTTTGGAAATTCCTTTAGATCATTTGGAAGAACAGAAGAACAAATGCCAGCATTCTAGCTCAAGAAAACAACACCAGCGTTGAAGCCATAGGCGATGCATAGGAGGAGCATGGGGGGGGGAGAGGCATGTGCTCCCCCCGATATTAGCCATTGCTGAAGCCACCATTGGCTTCTGTGGGT
Organism: Gavialis gangeticus; assembly: GCF_001723915.1. Taxonomy (NCBI): domain Eukaryota; kingdom Metazoa; phylum Chordata; order Crocodylia; family Gavialidae; genus Gavialis; species Gavialis gangeticus. The sequence continues at coordinate 118,718,627 of NW_017729022.1, forward strand.
GGTCACCGCTAACCACCTCTCTCCCCCACCACTGACATCACCACTGGCTTCTGCCGGCAGTCCCTGCTCGCTGCTCTCCACCTGCTCCCCTGCTGCTGACACTGCTGCCAGTGTCTGTGGGTGGTCCCTGCTCGCCGCTCACCACTGAGTACAAATGGTGCCCCCCAGTCTCGAGAAGCACCAGTCATGATTGAAGCCATATTTATGTGGCACCAGCTCCATTGAACAGGACATGTCAAGGATGTCTGCTAACTGGTTCCCAAAACAGGTCCTATACACCTAATTTGCCAATGGCTAACACTCTAGAGGTGAGCAAAGGAACAGATTCAAGGACACCTTAGAGGGCCATAGTCCAGTGGGATATCTGGCCTAATGGGTAGACCCAGGAGTGGGACTGAGTATTGCAGGGTTTGGGGTCAGAGCCAAGAGTCAGAAGCCAAATACTAAGCCGTGGTCAGGATCACGGAATCCAAGGCTTAGTTACCAAATTTGAGGGACAATCCAAAGGGAGAGGTCCAAGAACAGAGCTAAAGTGGGGTCAGGAGCCAGGAAACAAATCTACAGAAAAATCCAAAGCCAAAATCCAGGAACAAGCCAAAAGCAGGATCAGGAACTAGGAAAGCCAGAGAAGTTACCAGGACAGGAGTTGCTCAGGGACTGAAGATGAGTAAGTCACGCAGCAAAGGTCCCAGAACCAATCAGAGGGAAGGAGCTAGGAGTCATCTGGCCTTGATTAGTTGTTAAGTGCGGCTGACCCAGTTACAGGCACTGCAGTGCAGGAGCTTGACTGAGCCTTACACAGCTGACATGGTTACCAGGGTGCAGGGCAGGAGCCTTACATGAAGGCCAATCTGAAGAAATATGAAGTTAACATCAATATTTATAATACTCAAACACTGAATCATCTTCGATGGTGCCAGGTAATCCACCAAGGCATCAAACATTTCAAGCAAATGTCTCCCTATGGAGGTAGATAGGTGAGAGAGACAAAGGGAAAGAGCTGTGACCCAACATCACCAGGATCCACTCCTTCCTTATAGAACAGTATGCCATATCAGCAGTTGAACACGCCAATCTTAGACTGGCTTTTTTAGTCATCACCAGGCTCAGCAATGATTTCCCTATCTACTGGAAGACCACCAGCCTCATATGAAGGGACTGCCAATGATAAATAGCTTCAGTCACAGTAAGACAGCTCTGACAGCCATCAACCTCACAGTGTTTCATATCCACTGTTTACAGTGGAGTGAGTGGGGTTCTCCTTTATAATCACATATCCAGCTTCAATGTTTTCTGGATGGTATTGTGCATAGCCAATAATGAAGACCCCAGTAGAAATGCATCATCACTGGCACTTCTGCACAGATGAGGATGACTGCCTTCCATGATTGACTTTTTTTGTGGGCCTGAAGATAGGTGACAAAGCCAATCCATGACAAAACCCTGTTGCAACTCAGACACATGTTTCTGTGAAGGATGGTGGCTCTGGATTCTTGATTAAGTCCATGACATGCTGTTTCTGCTGCTCCCACTTTTACATCTCCTGCTGTCATCATAAGATTTCAAAGTACTGAGATCCTTATAGCAGACTCTTTTCTCATTTGGTGTGGTCCTGAGTGATAGTCTCCCACAGGTTGATGTTCCATTTTTTCAAGTTGGCCTTGAGGATGTCCTTGAAGCACATGCTCTGCCCTCCTCTTGAGCATAGGCCTTGACTGAGCTGGAAGAATAAGACTTACTTCTGGAATCTGAAGTCAGACATCCAGATGACATGGCTGGCCTAGCAAAAGTTGGTGTTGGACAATCATCACCTCAATGCTTGTTATGTTTGCTTGTGAGAGGATGCTAATGTTGGTATATCTGTCTCCTCGCTGGATTTGAAGGATCTTCCACAGGCAGCATTGATGGTATTTCTCCAGCAACTTGCGATGTCTCCTGTACATTTTCCACATCTCAGTTCCATACAGTAAGGTGGGGATCACGACTGCTTGATAAGCCATGAGCTTGGTGGATCTGATGTCACAATCTTAAAACATTCATTTCTTCAGGTGTCTGAAGGCTGCACTTGCACATTTAAGATGATGTTGGATTTCTTCATGCATGTCAGCCTTCTGTAAGAGTTGGCTTCCAAGGTACAGAAAAAAATTCAGCATTCTCCAGAATCTCACCATGAATCTGAATTACTGCAACTGGAGACTACTCATTAAGAGCTTGTTAATGGAGGACTTGAGTCTTTTGAATGTAGAACATCAATCCCATCTTCTTGTATGCCTCGCTAAAGATGTTGACAAATGCCTGAAGGTCTGCCTCCGGCATCATTCAACATCAGCAGACTACAGCATCAGTGTACTGGAGTTTGATGATTGAGGCTGGGGTGGTCTTGGTTTTGGCTCAGAGTCAGCTGAGATTAAACAGCTTACCATCCATTCAGTAGTTTAGCTCCATTCTCTATACACCCTCATTCCTACTGAAGTCAGACAGGTTATTTGAATGCTGCTAAAAAGGAACAGCCCCAGCCCGTGCAGCAGGACTTCACCTCACTCTGGCTGTGCATGCTTGATCCCAGGTAGCTGCACCACAACTGAACACTAAAGATCTGTGTTTCCACTCAACTGCCTTTGATTTCTCAGTGCAGGCTTGCCAGCTCCCTATATTTGTCCTCACCGTGGCAACAAAAAAAATGTGTACAAAAATCCACAGCTTCTGTTTTGTTACGTCTCTGTATCAAACAATGAGGATTTCATCTCTTCAACGTACGGGCCTTTTACCAGGTAAGGAAACTCCACAGACAATCAGTCTTAACATAAAGCCTAAGTGGGCGTGTGTAGATGAACTGGGAGCCCTAAATTGAAGTGGTGGGTTTTTAAGAACACTGCTTCAATATAGGGCCCTTTAAACCCTCATGTCGTGCATACACCCCACTGACTTACCTGCCTCTCCAGCGGCAGGGAGGGGAGGGCAAGCTGCTGGCGGGCGGAGCAGTCCCTAGGCTGCAGGAGGGGCTGGTGTTTCCCTCCATGGCAGGGGCAGCCCCCCGCCCCAGGCAGCACCTGCCTGGACCTGGGTCAGGCAGTCCCAGGGGGCACCACAGCCACAAAGGGAACCACCGGGCCCCCCATACAACTCAAGCAGGCAGGCAGGGTCCAGGGGGTTAAAAAAAAAAGATCAGGCTCACTGCTTTTCTTGGGTGGAGCCTATCTTCCCCAGCTACTGCCAGGCCTCCTGCAGTGCTTTCTGCAGAGCCCCTGAGCTGCATGGAGCCCAGTGCTTTGCTTCATGGCTGTAGGGGCAGCAAACTAAAACTCCTCAGTGGAATTTTAGTTGCTGCGCACGAAGTCATTTAAGATGCATTATGCTGCTGAATCCCCTACAGTGGTTGTAATTAATGCACAATACACCACTGACACATGAAAACACTGCCACCACTAAAGCAGTGCAAAAGCATTTAGCCCACTTTAAGATGTCATGCACACATGCCCCTTGTTTTGTCTACATACGAATACCTTCTACTGCAATGTGATCAGCACAGAGATCCTGGTTTCCTCTGATAAAAAAAAAAAA
>NW_017729022.1:118723360-118726824 GCF_001723915.1 Gavialis gangeticus
TATATATATATATATATATATATATATATAGTGGCATTTCATTTTAATCTTGGATAAATATGGATTTTGAGTACTTTTTAAAACTGAAAATTGGGGATTTTTTTTTAAACCAGAAAAAACCAGGATCCCTGCTGATCATATAGCCTGCTTCAAACCCTCAGCACTTGGCTTGTAAATAAGTTTTTCCTTCTGTCTAGCCTGAAGTGATTCTTTATTGTCCTCCCCTGGGGGGCCTTGGTGAACAGATGCTCCCCCAGGCCCTGATGTATCCCCCTAACATACTTATACACTGCCACCAAGTCCCCTCTGAGTCTTTTCTTCTCCAGGCTGAACAGCCCCAAGTCTTTCAGCTTCTCCTCATATGACCTGGTTTCTAGGCCTCTAATCATGCACATGTCCCTCCTTTGGACTCTCTCGAGCTTCTCCGCATCCTTCCTGAAGTGCGGCACTTAGAACTGGATGCAGTACTCCAGCTGCAGTCTCACCAGCCGAGTAGAGCAGGAGGATGACATCCTTAGTCTTGCTTGGGATGCCTCAGTAGATGCATGCTAGTGCTTGCTTAGCTCTGCCGGCTATGGCATTGCATTGGTGGCTCATGTTCATTTTGTTGTCTATCATGACACCCAGGTCTCGTTCAAGCGCAGCACTGCCAAGCCTGTAAGTGTGTTGTGGATTATTTCTCCCCAGATGGAGCACTTTACATTTCTCTGTATTAAGTGACATCTGACTGAGGTCCACTTACCTCGCGAGCCTGTCCAGGTCAGCCTGTATTGCCAGCCTATCTTCGAACGTGACCACATTCCCCCATAATTTGTTGGTGTTATCAGCAAACTTTGCTAGTTCACTTTTAATACATGAATCCAAATCCTTGATGAACATGTTGAAAAACACTGGTCTGAGTACTGAAACCTGAGAGATGCCACTGCTCACCCTCTGCCATGATAACTCAGTTCCATCAATCAGTGCTTTCTGGGTCCCACCATGGTACCAGTTACCTAGCCACTGGACCATAAAGAAGCTAAGGCTGCATTTTCCCCAATATTTTCATGAGGACTTTGTTGGAGACCAGGTCAAAAGCCTTTTTGAAGTCCAGGTATATGACAGCAACCTCATTTCCCCCATCCAGGTGGCGAGTAACCTGATCATAGAAGGAAATGAGGTTGGTCTGGCATGACCTGCCCATAATGAAGCCATGTTTGCCATCCTTCAGAATACTGCCTTCTGCTTGCCTGTCTGTCATGGATTCTTTGATAATTTTCTCCTGGATTTTACCAGAGTTTGAGGTTAAACTGATTGGCCTGTAGTTTCCCAGATCCCATTCCTAAAGATAGGCACCACACAGGCCTTATTCCAATCTTCTGGCACCTCTCCCGAGTGGCACGAGTCTTCAGATAACTTTGCCATATGTCACACAATGACATCAGCCTAGCACCCTTGGGTGTAGTTCATTTCGTTCTGATGACTTGTAGATATTTAGCCTTTGTAAGTGCTCACCCTGCAAATTCTGTGCCAACTATGAGGGGGTTGTCATCACCAGAATGATCATCCTGTATCCTGTCAAGCAGGCTAACACACATGGACTGGTGGAATACCAATGTGAAGTTTTCATTCAGGAATTCAGTTTTGTCCTGAGTGTTGGTTATCAGCTGTCCCATTTTATTCATCAGGGGCCCTGTGCTTCCCTTGTTTTTTCTCTGACTTTCTTCGTATCTAAAGAAGGACTTTTTGTCATCCCTGATTCTGCGTGCCAATCTGTATTTGGTTTGTGTTTTTGCTGCCCTGATCTGCTCCCTACAGGTGTGGGCTGTTGCCGAGTACTCCTTTTTAGTAGTTATTCCTGACTTCCATCCTTTGTAGGTTTCCCTCAGGTTGGTCACTAGATTGTCCCCTTTGGCCAGAATCAAGTCTAGGAGTGCCTTGCCCCTGGTCAACCCATAGACTTCTTGAGTTAGATAGAGCTCCTCAACACAACTGACAAAGCTTTGTGAGTGAACGGATCTAGCTGAGTGCTCATCCCACAAGATGTCTGGGTAGCTGAAATCAGCCATGATGACCATGCCCTGAGAACGTGCAGCATCTGACAGTTCTTCAGATAATTTCTGGTCAAGCTGTTCCTCTTGGTTTGGAGGTCTGTAATAAACTCCTTTAGTCAAATCCCCTTCCCGGTGCTCTCCCTGTATCTTGACCTAGAAGGTCTCAAGTCACCCTTTTTTGTTTCTAATCTTCACTTCTAGGGAGGCATAATGTTCCTTCATATAGAGAACAACTCCACTACCCTTCTTCCCAACATAATCCCCCCTGTACAGGGTCTATCCACCTACGCCTGTGGTCCAGTCATAGGTGGAGTCTCACCAAATCTGCAATCCCTACGAGATCATATTGGTTGTTGGATAGTAGGAGGGCCAGCTCCTCCTGCTTGTTTCCCATGCTTCTGGTGTTAGTGTACAGGCAACTAAGCCTGCCATTGGAAGACCTAGGCTTTCAGGTGAGCTGTGGAATAACCTTTCCATTGGCCAGTGTCAGAGATAGCTTCCAATTGTACCCTGGGATGCTGGTTTCAAGGTTGTTATTTTTTAGGGTTGTGCTAGTGGTTGATGATCCATCCCCTGGCAATCTCATTTTAAAGCCCTATCCAAGAGGTCTGCCATTCTATCTGAGAAAACCTTCTTCCCCTTTGGCATGAGGTGGATGCCAGCCCTTCCCAACAGGCCATAGTCCCGGAGGGGCATGCCAGGGTCAAAGAAGCTGAAGCCCTTGAAGTAGCACCAACACAGAGTCTTCTGCTGATTTCTTCTATGTACCTATCCCTCCTATACCTGTGACCCACAACCAGGAGGACTGAGGAGAAAGCTACCTGTGCCCCCAACCCTGTGAGCCCAGCCCTCAGAGCCCTGTAGTCTCTCATGAGCTGGCCAGGGTTGTTCCTGGCTGTGTCACTCACACCTACATGGATGAGCAGCATGGGGTAGTGATCAGAGGGCTGGGCAAGTTTTGGGATCCTTTCAGCCACATCCCAGATACGAGTCCCTGGGAGACAGCTGATCTCAAGGATTAAGTGGTTGGGGCGGCAGATTGCTCCCTCAGTCCCCCTCAAGAGGGAGTCACCCACTATGACCACTTGCATCCCTTCTTTGCGGAGGCTGGATGCCTTTCTTCCTCCAGAGCTGGTACTTCTGCTGATGACTCTGCTGGTGCTGTGAGAAGCACATACCTGTTTTGCAGTTCCAGGGGAGGAGTAACTCTGGCGCTGCGTGCCTTGGGGCTGGAGACGACTGTCTTCCAGGCAACTCTATGATGGGATTCGAGGTCAGTCTCATCTTTGTCCTTCTTCCTGCTGATGGGCTTCTGTGCTCTTTCCTTTGTGCTCTTATGGTAAAGGGCCTGGTAGTAATCATTGATTTCCTACTTGTGGGCCCCGATGGTGCAAAGCCTGCTCACTTCTGCCTGGAGCTCCCTCACCTGGC
>NW_017729022.1:118731824-118733719 GCF_001723915.1 Gavialis gangeticus
TCTGGCGCTGCGTGCCTTGGGGCTGGAGACGACTGTCTTCCAGGCAACTCTATGATGGGATTCGAGGTCAGTCTCATCTTTGTCCTTCTTCCTGCTGATGGGCTTCTGTGCTCTTTCCTTTGTGCTCTTATGGTAAAGGGCCTGGTAGTAATCATTGATTTCCTACTTGTGGGCCCCGATGGTGCAAAGCCTGCTCACTTCTGCCTGGAGCTCCCTCACCTGGCACTGTAGAGACTTCACTAGGGAGTATATCCCACAAACAGGGGTGCCCTTGCTCCCATTCCCAGATGCTGGCAGTTCCATTCAGCGGCCAAATCTGAATCAAATCAGGAGACCTATTAATCTCTCCAAATCAAAATCAGAAGCCTCCAATTTGATTAGGAGAGATTTGATGATGTGGACATAGACACAGCTTTATGTTTTTTTCTACGCACCTCAAGGTACCAGGCAGCTCGTGAATGCTGAGATGGTGGGGTGGATGGAGCATCCCACGAGAGCACATGGGGGGTCCCTGTACGCTCGGCAGTGGACCCAGAAGTGGATCAGAAGTACCTCTGGGTCCACCGTGGAGCGTGCAGGGGACCCCACCCCCCTGGCTTGGTGACAGGTGCCTTCTGGGTCTGGGGTGGGGGGCACTGGGGTCCCACTGTGATTGATTGCTGAGCCAGGGGGTGTGGGGGGGTCCCCCACGCGCTCAGCAGCAGACCCGGAAGTGGACCAAAAGTACTTCTGGTCCACTCTGGGTCCACCGCCGGGTATGTGCCCTCCCCCACCCCACCCCAGCGCTCCTGTGGGACACTCCATCTGCCCCAGCATCGCAGTGTTTATGAACCATGTCAGGTACCTCGAGGTATGTAGAAAAAACATTTAAAGCTGTGTCTATGGCTGAATCACTGATTCTCCAAATCAAAATCGAATCTTCAGATTCAGATTTGGCTGAATCGAATCAGGACAGCGATCCAAATCAGTGAATTGAATCACTGTTCTCCAAATTGGGCCAAATCCAAATTGAATACCGCCCACTTCACACACCTCTGCCGCAAACTGCTTACCTTGTTTGCAGGCTCCCTGGTCACAGGCTCCCTGGTCATTTGGAGGGTCTCCTTTTATATTCTTCTAGGTCTGGGCTGACTCAACCCCCTTGGCAGGGCTTGTCAGGTCCAGGCAGCAATCACTCAGTAATCACTCAACCATAAGCAATCACTCAGCAGTCAACAATAAGCAATCACTCCCAGCTTCTCAGACAACACACCCCAAGCACACACAGCCCACCAAACAAGCACTCAGCAAAACTAAAGTCACAGGCAGCTGGATCACTTACCTTCCCTGGGCAGGATCTTCCTCCTCTTGCCTCCAACAACTACCTGCAAACTGCTTACCTGTTAGCTGGCTCCCTCATAAGAAGCTCTAGGGCCCCACCAGAGTTGAATGCAAGTGATGAAGCTTTGTGAGAGATCACATCTAGCTGAGTGCTCATCCCACAAGATGTCTACATAGTTGAAGTTACCCATGATGACCATGCTCTGAGAGTGTGCAGCCTTTGCACCCTTAACTGCACAACCAAATCACACAGCCATGCAAAAAGGGCACCATGTTATCAACTATACTTGGAGCACCAAAGAGGGAACTGATTGCCAATTTACCCTGGGAGGCACTTGAACAATCCCTGACTTGAGAGGCCAGTGCCTTTTTCATTAGGCCACTGGGCCTGCAGAAAAAGTCTGAGAGGATGGTTTCCATCCATTGACCTCTGGGTTATGGGCCCAGCACGTTTCCACTGAGCCACTCAGCTACAGATCAGCCTCGTTCAGAGTCTTCAGAGCACAGTCTCTGTTGAATCAAGGGTACTTCCCAATTATATAGTTTCATAGTTTCTAGGGTCAGAAGGGACCTGA
>NW_017729022.1:118733730-118736730 GCF_001723915.1 Gavialis gangeticus
AACAGGGTGCTTTGCACCCCCTCATCCAAATCACTGATTTTCTTGTGCTGGGCACAGCCCACGGTCCCAGATGGCAGAGGCAGCTTCCTCTCACCCAGGGTGAAGATCCAGGGGCTTATACCCCAAGAAGGGTGTGCCATACTCCTCCCCGGGCTGCAAGCCCCTGGATCCGTGTGCCAGATGAGAGGAGGCAGCAATTTTCTCCAGTGCTGGGCACAGCCCATGCCCAGCACTGGTCCCAGGTGGCAGAGGCAGCCTCCTCTCATCCAGGACACTGATCTGGGGACTCACAGTCCCAGGTGGGCTGCTGGGCTGTGCAGGACTCCTCCCCAGGGTGGATCTGCATGCCGGATGAGAGGAGGCTGCCAGCAAGTGTCAGGAGTTGTGTTTTGAAGAGTTTGAGGTACAGTTTCCCAGAAATCCCTGCACCTATCTCCTTGAAACATGGCAGGCTTCATGCCCTCAGAAGGGGCTACCATCCCTGCAATGTTCATCCAAATTAGGCAATAAATGACAAAGTTTTAGGCATTTTCATGATTCCCCATTACAGTCTATAGGTGAAATGTTGAAACGCGTCAAAACAGCGAAACAGTTTTGACAAAACAAAACAGAACAGTTTTTTGAAACAATGAAACGACGAAATGAAACACTGTCCCTTTGAAATGGTGAAATGGATGTCCTAACGAAATGATGGTGTTTCTCACAGCCCTACTATGTTACAGCTGGAGGCCTTGCCCTTTTGTTATATTAGACCAGCAGACCAAATGGGACTAATAGGGGACATACAGAGGTCCCAGTCGAGCTAGAGGGGCCTGTGACTGTCTTGAGCCCCGCCAGGGGCCAGGGCTCAGGACATGCAATAGGCTTCTGCTTGAGAAAAGGGAAGTCTAGAAAGAGTGCCCAAGAAACGCAGAGCCAGGGTCCAGGGCCTAAGAAGGGTGGAATCCACAGATTCATGGATTCACAGAAGTTTAGGGCTAGAAGGGACCTCATGATAACATCAGAACCAGCCCCCCTGCTCTGGGTAGGAAAAACTGCTGGGGTCAAATAACCCCAGCAAGGTGTGTGCCCAGTCTCCTTTTGAAGATCTCCAGGGTAGGTGCCTGCACCACCCCCACTAGGAGTCTTTTCCAGAGTCTGGTCACATGAACTGTGAAGAAGTTTTTCCTTATATCCAGTCTGAAACCTGCTTCTAGGAGTTTATGACCATTGCTTCTGGTTTTCCCCTGAGGCACCTTGGTGAACAGACGTTCGCCTAACCCCTGATGCTCTCCCCTGACTTATTTGTAAGCTGCCACCAAATCCCCCCAAAATCATCTGTTTTCTAGGTTGAACAGTCCCATATCTCTCAGCTTTTTCTCATTATGGCTTGCTCTTTAGGCCTCTAATCATATGAACGGCTCTTCTCTGGACTCTCTCAAGCTTCTCCACATCCTACTTGAAGTGTGGCACCGACAACTGGATGCAGTACTTCAGCTGCAGCCTCAATAATGCTGAGTAGAGTGGAAGAATAACTTCCTTAGATTTGCTTGAGATGCATTGTTTCATGCATGCCAGTGTATTGTTTGCTTTACTAACTGTAGCATCACACTGGTGGGTCATAATCATTTTATGGTCAATTATGACCCCCAGGTCCCTTTTGGATGTGGTACTAGCTACAGTAGCACCACCGAACCTGTAAGTTTGATGCAGATGTTTCCTCCCCAGATGGAGCACTTTACACTTACTAGTTTTGAACTGCATCTGGTTCTGGTTTGCCCATCTAACTAATTTGTCTAGGTCCTCCTGGGTTGTATGCTTATCCTGAGGTTGCACTTCCCCACAGGTTAGTGTCATCAGTGAACTTTGCCAGTGTGCTTTTCAGCCCCACATTCAGATCATTAATGAAGATGTGGAAAAGCACTGGTCCAAGTACCGAACCCTGGGAAAACCCAATGGCTACCTTCTGCCAGGTTGATACAGTACTCTCTGGGTCCGACCCTGCAGCCAGTTTCCCACCCATCTGACTGTTGAATTATTGAGCCCATAGTCCTCTAGTTTTACCGTGAGAGCCTAGTGGGACACCAAGTCAAAGGCTTTCCTAAAGTCCAAGTAAATGAGTCGGCCTCATCTCCCTCATCCAGGTGGTGAGTAACATGGTCAAGGAAGGATATGAGGTTAGTCAGACATGACCTACCCACAACAAAGCCATGTTGGCTGTCTTTCAGAATGTTTCCTTCTACTAGCTTGTTGCATATAGACTCCTTGAGAAATTTTTCAAGGATTTTTCTTGAGATTGAGATCAGGCTGATTGGCCTGTAGTTCCCTGGGTTCTCTCTCCTCCCCTTCTTAAAGATGGGCACAACATTGGCCCTCTTCCAGTCTTCTGGGACCTCTCCTGAGTGCCAAAAATTATCAAAGGGGTTTGCCAGCAGTCCTGCAATGACTTTGGCTAGTTCATTTAGTGCTCTCAGATGGAGTTCATCTGGTGCTGCTGACTTACAGATATCCAGCCTCTCTAGTTGTTCTTTCACCAGCTCTAAATTGACTGTTGGTAGGTGATCATCCCTACTGTGACTATTCTGTGTCATAGTCACAGCATTTGGCAGGCTATCACTCTTAGACTGGTGGAATACAGATGTGAACTACTCGTTCATGAGTTCAGTTTTCTCCTTGGTGTCAGTGATCAGATGTCCAGATGCACTGAGCAGTGGTCTCACAGTTCCACTGGTTTTCCTCCTGTTACCTACATACCTATAGAAGGACTTCTTATCATCCTTGATTTTTGGTTGCCAACCTGAATTTGATCACCACCTTTGCTTTTCTAATCTACCCCCTACAAGTGTAGGCCAATCTTATGTAGTTCTCCTTAGTGTCCACCATTGATAAGCCTCCCTTTTCTATTTCAGAAGATCTGCAACTTCCCTATTGAGCTAAGATGGCTCTGGGCCCCTGTGCTACCTTTTTTGTATACAGCAACTTCTGTGTGCTGAGGATCATGTCCTTGAGCAACAACCACTC
>NW_017729022.1:118741730-118759561 GCF_001723915.1 Gavialis gangeticus
GCAACTTCTGTGTGCTGAGGATCATGTCCTTGAGCAACAACCACTCTTTATCCACAATCTTTCCCTTCAGTCCATGATCCTGTAGGTCATTACTCACTAAAGCCCTTAGCTTATTGAAGTCCGCTTTTTTAAAGTCAATAATTTTTACCTTACTGACAGACTTTCCAACCCTACGATAGACAGTGAAAGTGATAGTGTTGTGGTCACTGTCGCCTAGGTTACCCTCTATTGTCAGATCACTCACCAGGTTGTCCACCTTGGCCAAAACGAAATCTAGGATGGCACTTCCTCTGGTTGGCCCATATACTTTGTGAGACAGGTAGAGCTCATCGATACGAGTCAGGAATCTATGTGACCTGTCAGTTCTGGCCGAATGTTCTTCCCAGGAGATATTGGGGTAGTTAAAGTCACCCATGATGACCATATCTCATGCTCTTGCAGCCTCTTCCAGTTCTCTGGAGAACTCCAGATCTAGCTCCTCAACTTGATTCAGAGTTCTATAATATATTCCTATAGTAAGGTCCCTTTCGCCATGTACCTCCTGTATCTTGACCCAGAGGGTATCAGGTCACCCTTCTTTAGTACCCATATCAACTTCCAAGGAGGTGTACTGCTTCTTTACATATAGAACTACACCTCCACCATTTTCCCCTATGCAATCCCTCCCATGCAGGGTGTAGCCCTCTATAGCTGCAGTCCAATCATGGGTAGAGTCCCACCAGGTCTCTGTTATCCCTACAATATTGTAGTCCTTGCTGGAAAGCAGAAGGGCTGGTTCCTCCTGTTTGTTCCCCATGTTTCTGACATTTGAGCCCTCCGCTAGCAGTCCTCAGTTTTCTTTCACGTTGAGGGAGCTCCATTCCCTCAGCTCATACCGTAGTGTCCTTCCTGTTGTCTCCCATTGTAATAGTTATTTGTTTGTTGGAACCTGGGCTTGCTCTGCCCATTGACCCCTCCCCCCAACCCCATCCCTCAGTGATCTCAGTTAAAAGCCTTATCCAGGAGGTCCGCCATCCTGGCCAAGAAAAGAGCCTTCCCCTTCGGCATGAGGTGGATATCATCCTTTCCCAGAAGACCTCTGTCTCTGAAGTATGTGCCATAGTCAAGGAAGCCAAAACTCTCTCGGTAACACCATTGCTGGAGTCTTTGGTTCACCTCTTTGATACATCCATCTCTCTTAGACCCACGACCTGCAACCAAAAGGATGGAGGGGAAAACTACCTGCACCCCCAACCCCTTAAGTCCAGCCCCCAGAGCCCTGTAGTCACTCATGACCCAAGCAGGATTACTTCAAGCCTTGTCATTCATGCTCACATGGATGAGGATCATGGGGTAGTGGTTGGAGGACTGGATGAGTTTAGGAATCTTTTCTGCCATGTCCCAGCTATGGGCCCCTGGGAAGCAGCAGACCTTACAGGCTAGGAGGTCAGGGTGGCAGATAGCTCTGTCTGTCCCTCTCAGGAGGGACTCATCCACCACGACCACCATGCATCTGTTCTTAGGGATGGCAGCTAGCTCCCCTCATCCAGAGCTGGTGTTTCTGCTGATGTCTCTGCTGATAGTGTGAGAAGTGCATATCTGTTTCTCAGTTCCAAGGGAAGAGTGACCCTGGTACTGCGTGTCTTGGGACCTGAGACAACCTTCTTCCAGGCATCCCCTAGGTGCATCTCCCAGTTGATCTTCCCGTTGTCCACCTTCAAGTAGATGGGCATCTGTGCTCTTCTCTCTACATTCTTTATGAGAAGAACCTGATAGTAATCATCAATCTCCTGTTCATGGGCCCTGATGGTGTGAATCCTGCCTACCTGGCCTTGGAGCTCAGTCATCTGGGACTCCAGGGTCCTCACAAAAGAGCAAACCCTACAGGTGGGCATGACTTTGTTCCCATGCCCAGCTGTTGGCAGTCATGCCAGGCAGCTCCCACAGCCTAGAGCCAGGGGCACGATCTGGGCGAAGGCTTCACTGGTGCAAAGGGGGGAGCACAAGCTGGGGGCTGAGGTGGGAAGTCACGGGGTACGACATGTTCCCCACCATTGTACACTATGCTATTACCCAAGAACGGGCCGAGGAACTGCCTGCACACTGCTTCCCCTGTTTTCCGTCCCTTTTCACAGGCTCCGTGGTCACTGGCTCCCTGGTCACCTGTGGAGTCTCCTTTTATATCCTTCTGGGCCTGGGTTGACTCAGATCCCTGGTTAGGGCTTTTGTCAGGCCCAGGCAGCAATCACTCAGCAATCACTCAACAATGAGCAATCACTCCCAGTTTCTCAGAGCACACACCCTGAACACACAGCCCACCAAACAAACACTCAGCAAACCAAAGTCACAGGCAGCTGGATCTCTTACCTTCCCTGGGCAGGATCTGGTACCTGGCTTCTCTCCTGCTTCCTCCTATGTGTGAGAATGGTGGAGATGAAGGCCAAGGGCTTAGTGTCTAAGGAGGGTAAGGACAAGTGCTCAAGAATGGTAGAAACCAGGGTCAGGGGCCCAGTGCCTAAGAAGGGCAGGGATGAGGGCCGGAGGGCCCAGTGCTGTGCCCCCTCTGCAGCCATGTCTTCCTGGTCTCAAATGTTCTTCTCAGCAAGCAGCCTGGTAACAACTACAAACCTTACATCCACTTGCTGTTGTGCAGAGGTCATTAATTTCCTAAAGACCTATAGAAAGAAGAAGGTACAGTTTGTTCTTAATAGCAGCCTGTTACAGGCAAAGACCCCACAAGTGGCTGCAGTGTGCCCTGGTGGTCACCCTACTCCTGTTGTGACTTCAGTCCTTTAAATACTCTCCTTTTCTCCTTGCCTGCCATGCTTGAATGTAACTAAGTACTTAGAAAGGGAAGCTGATCTTGGGATGCTTGAGTGCTATCTCATAAGCTCCTGAGTGTCAGTCTTGTTATTCAGTGCCTTAAGGACTTATTATATGGCTCCAAATTCCCTTTACACCATGCCCATGACTCACAGATACTACTGCACAATTACTCCTTTACTGGGCCTTTGGTCCCTTTGGCCTCTGCCTCTTTTCCTTCGTGAAAGCCTTCATCCCTAGCCCACTGATGCCAATTGGGCTTTCTCAGATTCAGCCCCTTATTCATAAGTGTCTCCGGCCTCTCTATCTCTTATTCTGGGCCCCTAGCCCTAGTCTCTGCCCCTCCTGGGCTGCTGGGCCACTGGCTCATATTTCTGCCCTTCTTGGGCTGCAGGGCCCCTGGCCCTGTCCTTGTCATGCTATAGGAAACAGCCTGCTCTCACTGTGCCTGCCCAGACCCCTGGCCCTGTCTCTGCCTCATCCTGGGCAATGAGCCTGTTTTTGTGCCAAAGCCCAGTCTGTGTCCTGGGTCCCTATCCCCTGGCAGTCTCTGGACACCTGCATGCCCTCAGGCACCACTGGGATCTCCCCCATGCCCTAAGAGTCCCAAACCCAAGCCACTGCTGAGAAAACAAACTGAAGATCTGCCTCCTGTCTTAACACATACCACTTCAGGGTGAAAAAGGAACACTGTCTCTAACTTGTCCAGCCCCAGGTCAGGCAGTCCACAGCCAGCATCAGAACTGGCCAGTCTATTAAGACAATTGAAGTCCGTCCAGGCAGCCCCCCCAGGCTTCTCACTACCCAGCTCCCAAAGTCCAATCTTCCCTCCACGTCCCTCCCAGGGTTCCCCAGAACTGTCTGTCTCTTTTGCCCTCTTCATGAGGGCTCCATTCTTCTGCAGGGCTTCCTCCCATGGCTGTGCATTGCTCTGCTTTGGCACTCCTATGCCACTTCCCTGGTTTCTGAGCAAGCCCTTTTCTTCTCCATTTCCCCATTGTCACCTGTGGACAATAACTCCATGTCCCCCAGGTGGTAGTCTTTCTAATAAAGGGCTAATGGGCAGCTCCCTGCCCCATTTTATCTCACTGGCTTGTTTGCTCACCCTGCAGCCATTATGAATCTCATCCTGTTTTGTAACAGGAACCTCTTGTTTCCTGCTACACAGACACTTTCAAGTCATGGTATATGGTTGCTGCAGCAGAATTATAAGTAACTGAGATTTGAAACCAGCACTCTCACATTAGGGACAGGCATGTGATGTCTGCCCTCATGTCAGTGAAACTTCAGAGGTAAAACAACCCCAGTGTGTGTTACCCTGGCATACCTGTGGGG
Source organism: Gavialis gangeticus (assembly GCF_001723915.1). Classification (NCBI taxonomy): domain Eukaryota; kingdom Metazoa; phylum Chordata; order Crocodylia; family Gavialidae; genus Gavialis; species Gavialis gangeticus. Next base: position 118,745,868 of record NW_017729022.1, read on the forward strand.
TGTCCACTGCTATCCTAGGGTGGCCAGTTACTCAGAGCAGACAGGCTTTTCATCCTACCTAGTGGTAAGGAAATGCAATAGCACTTGCTAAAGCAGCTCTGCTGGAAGAATGGTCATCTGCACAACCCCAGTGTAAATTACACTACTGATAAAGCAGTCCATGTCCAGGTCCTCAATAGGTGTGAACCCAGCAGAGCATCTCATATTTACTGACTCCCAGTTCTGCATCTCCATGGTTGGATAAATATTGGGGGCTGTGGCAGGGCACTGTTTGTGCCTGCCACTTTAAGGGGACAGAAGACAGCAGCCCGCAGGTGCCTGATGAGGGCAGCCATTTTGGATTCAGGGCTGCCCATATAAACAGGGCATTTTGCTGCTGGGAGGCTAGGCAACAACATTGCCTGGCTGCAGGGCTGTTGGCATCATCTGGAGGTAAGGGAGGAGTTGTAGGGGATGGTTAAGAGGCTCCTGATCCTGGGCATGACCTAAAACTGCACCCTGCTGGGATTGGGTGGTATGGTGGGGCTCTCAGTGGCGCAGGAGCTCCCAGGAAATGCCAAGCCAGTTACCACCCTGGTAAAAGGTGGGTTGGGGTGCCTTAACCCCAGCTCCCACAACCGGGTGGGTCACCCCATAGAAGGGTTAGGAAGGTGGACCCGAGAGAGGGAGGGCGATAAACTCTTGAGCCTGACTTGAAATCTCCTGACTAATCAATGCTGGGGCCAGGAACAGAAGGGTCAAAAGGCTGGGGCCCACTGTGAGGAATGCCCAAGAGCTCAGGGCCTGGAGTTCCGGCCAGCCTGGAGATGGGCCAGGGCCAGTGTAGCCAAAGGTCCCGGGGGGACCACACCCAGAAGAAGGAACAGATCAGGGAGCTAGGCAGCCCCGAATGAAGGCAACGTAGGCTGCCTGAAAGGAGGGATCTTAGAGGGGTCCTGACTGGGGGATTCTGGGCCCAGTGTGGGGCCGGTCATGTTGATAACATCTGGATGCCATCTGCGAGGCTTGGGCTGCGGTGTAAGGGAGTAACAGAGCCGCAGATAGAACCCCCTGGCATCAGGGCAAGAAATGGGCAGCCTTCTGCTTTATTAACATCAATTAAATCAGTGGTCTCCAAACTTTTTTGATTGCGCACCCCTATCGGTAAAAAATTTTTGAGCACGCACCCCCAATATATGTATATTTATATAAATATATATTTAAATAGAAGTTCTAATATTTTCTTCCCGCACCCCAATGGATCGTCTTGCGCACACCCCACTTTGGAGACCACTGAATTAAATAATTAACAACTAGGAGTGGCGGGCGAGAAGTTGGGCAGTTAGCCCAGAAACAGGTGGGTGGGCCACTGGGAAATCGGCCCCAAGGAGGCTCCCTGTTAGAGAGGGGCATTCTCTGAAGTCCTCCGTTTTTCTACACCACTTCCAGGCTGGTCCAGAGCTAGCTCTGATCTCCTTGAATGATGACCTGCTCCTGGTAATGAACTAAAAGGGAAAGAAAAATCTGGGCTCTGTTGCACTGAGTGGCATCACACAGCTGGCACTGGATTTAAGGCCCAAATGCCTTGTTCCAGGCAGACCCAAAACTCTCAGACTGACCACAACCTCTCCATTCAATAATAGACAAAGAATAATGCAAACAGTTCTCTATCTACCAGTCCCAGGGTTCACAGAGTTACAGGACAGCTGGCCAGTACACAAGCTTCATTCTGAAGTTCTCTTATGAATATTAGATGTCAGCAGCCTGGAGATCAGAGGTTGAGGCTCTGGTGGTGTGCCCTCTGTCCATGGTGGCCTTGGATTCCCCTTTTGGGAACCCTTTCCTGCTCTGAAATCCCTCCTTTTTATCCTTTCTCTCCCTTTGATGATTCTTCATCCCTGGGCATTGCTGACTAGTCTCTGTGGTTGTCCTACTGTCCATGGTCTGTCCTGTCAGCATATTCCTTTGTTTTACAAACCCATTACATGCACACATCCTAACTTGGACTTTTCCAGTGTCCTTCTAATTTGGTCCATTTACCAAAATCAGAAATCCCAAGAGTTCTGCAGTTGGGGACTATGACATGGCCAGTGTGGCAGAGTCCCTTATCTCATATTACGGAACAGTGTGGTACTTGTCTTCAGTTTCCCAGCCTGTGTCTGCTTGCTGCTTGCCTATGTCAGACACAGTGGGTCTTGAAGGAACTTTGTCATAAACAGACTTTAGAAATCAATTAACCCTTGCCTTTGCCCTGAACCATTATTCTAATGCATATCTGCTTTACCTACAAGCCAATTCCCAGAAGCAAACCTCTAAATATAATTTTCTAGCCATCACACACCTGCCCCTGTAGGCTGCTTTTTTTTAGTTCTCTCAGCAGCCTTTTACCATGGACTACATGGTGGGAATCTCTGTGGTGGAGAACAATAAAGTAGCTCTGGTTTTTTGTCTCCAAGAGGATACAATGTTGTGTTAGTTGCCTTTTGTCCTGTGAAAGCACCACCAGGTTATGTGAAGTCTTTCCTTCTCTGCAAGGTGGGGCAGTAAGGGGAGGCACTTAAGTCCTTTGAGGATAGTACCACCAGTTCAACATCCTTTTTCTTTCCAAGTTGCAAGGCATCCATGTTTACCTAGAAATGAGAGCATGTCTCTGGTTCAGTCCCTCCCAAAATGGAGGTGATGCTGTGGGAAGCCTCAAGAGAAAATAATCAGGATGATGGTATATAATCCATCTGCAGATAGTTTTCTTGCACCTTTTTGTAAGCCAGGGTTGTTGCTTGGGATTCGTTTTGGCTTCACTGTCAGGTTGGGCAGGCCCTATCATGATACCATACCTCTCCTCAATCATCTTTTTATAAGCTGAAGGTTTTCAGCCTTTGCAGCCTCTCTTTGTATGTAACATTTTCCACATCCCTGAGCAACTTTCTTCCCCTTCTCTGTACTTGCTCAGTTCTAGTCTATCCTTGTTGGGATGAGGTGACCAGAAATGCATCCAGGACTCAAGATGTGGGTTTTATCAGGGATTTATATCATGCAATAATGATGTTTCCTCATCTGCATTAAATGTCCTTATTAGTAGTTGTACAGAACAGAAATAGTGCTCAAGAGCATATGATTTCCTTACTAATAGGCCTTAACCCTGCATTTGATTTTTTTTTTTTTTTTTTTTTTTTTTTTTTTGACCTCCACTGAACACTCAGACGATGTTTTGGAGGACTGTCCACAGTGAGTCCAGGATCTCTTTCTCGGGTGGTAATAATGAATTCAGAGTCCATCCTTAAGTATGTATAGCAAGTGTTTCCTTTTTTCCCCCCAATGTGCATTACTTTACTAATATTGTGCTTTTCCATCCCTGAGTCTTGGGCAGTGTTCCTGAAACTCTCCACTATCAGCTTTTAATATGACCACCTAGAATAAGGTAATATTATGTGAAAACTTTGCCACTTCACTCTTTACTCTTTTTCCAAATCACTTTTGAACAGCACAGTTCCAGGACAGAACCTTGGGGGATCCCACTCATTACCCTTCTCCATTGTGACAAATGACCCCTTTATATCAGTCTACCAGAGGATCTTCCTTCTAATTCTGTGACATCTTAAATTCTTTAAGAACCTTTGGTGAAGAAGCCTGTCTAAAAATCTTTTAAAATGCAAGTATTCCATGTGAACTGCTTTCCTCTTATTCTCATGCTTGCTGATACCCTCAAAGAACTTCCAAGTGACAGATTGGTGAGACCTGATTTCCATTTGCAAAGACCAAATTGACACTTCCCACCTGTCGCAGAGCACTTAGGTGCCCTGCACCTGAAAACAGAAATGGCTCAAGAGAGACCCCTAGCAGTGAGAAGGGGAGGCACAGCTGCCAGTCACCAGGGCAGCACAGGTGCTCGTTGCTGGGGCAACCAGTGAAACCTGCTGACAGGAAGGGGCAGGGCTTAGCCCTTCTTAAGCCCAGGCAGGAGGCCAGGAGGGCAGTTCCCCGCTGGCAGCCAAGGAGTGGGGAACTCAGCCAGTGCAGAGAGAGGGGAGAAGATTGACTGCATGAGCATCCCCTGGTTGCTGCCATGAGTTGGAGTATTTTCCTGGTAGAGATCGAATGTTGTTTTGACCGGACGGTTTAGTTTTACTTTATAGCCCAGGGGCTTTGTGTTTTTTTTTTTTTTTTTTTTTTTTTGTGTTTACTGTTTTAACTGGAGGACCAGGGGAGGCTATTAGGGGTTGGAGGACGCCTCATAGGGACCCCACGGTAGCGTGGGGCTCCTAACACCAGAGTGAAGGGGGGCAGCGAGAAGCCCCTGAGCAGAAGGAAAGGGCCAAATCACAGCAGGACCCAGGTCAAAATCCTGTCGGTACCATCTGCGAGGCTTGGGCTGCGGTGTAGGGGAGGAAAAGGAGCTGCAGATAGCGCCCCCTGGCACCGGGGTGTATAAAGTGGGCAGCCTCCCGCTAATTACATCACTCGATCAATTAAGATCAAGGCATGGTAGGCGAGTAAGCAGGCAGCTGGCCCATAACAGGAGGGCGGAGACATTACTAGAAAGACTCCAGTAACGATACTCCTGTCACACCACCACATCCTATTTATCCATGTGGTGATGCCTCTAATTCTTTTTATGGCAGATGGTCCAATTGGGACAGACAGTCCAATTTATGACAGATGCTCCAACGACTAGGGAAATGATGGTCCAATTGTCCATGGATCCTGGTACTCATTAGCCAGAGCAGAGCATGGAGCAAACACCAGCACACATTGTTTGCAACCGCTTTTTTCAGAATGGAGACGGCTTCGCACAAGGGTCCCAAAAAACAACAAACTGGGGACCTGCCCTGAACAACAGTTCTTTCCAATGGTTATACACCTTGGTTCATACAGATTAACATTTACCTTGCCTCTATTCTTCCTCCGGTTCCACCCATCTTCCAGTTCCACCTATTTCTCCTCACATCTCAAGCTCCACCTATTTACTGTTTGCTTCCTTAGCATGGTATTACCTATACAGTTCATTCATTTACATGCTTCTCTGCTAAGATCGCATGCCTAACACTTTGACCCCTAGCTTCTTTTGGTCACCTTGCAGTTTCTCACTGGTTTTTGCTGGTTTTCTTGCTGACTTCTCCATCTCCAAGGCTGTATCTCTGCTTTTGTCTCCTGACACTAGTTGCTTAACACATCATGCACTTTGCAACCTATCCTTTTGTTAAGAATCCGCTTAATTAAGCATTAGCTAAGTTAGTTGCTTTTAATATATACCCAGCCTTATGACTAACAGCTCTTGCTAAGGTTACCTTTTAATACATCATCCAGCCTTGTGACCAGTAGCTTTTTGCTGAGACACAAGAAAAAGCCTTCATTGAGCTGCACACTCAGTACTCCCCAAATTTCATATCGTTACTCCAACATCCAAAATCCATATCGTTACCCTAACATAAACTGTATAAAAGGGGGCAAGAGATAGGATGACGTGGGGAAGAACCTGCCTCACCACCGGAGCCCGCGTCTGTGCATGCCAGGTCAGATACCCCACTCCATCAACGGATAGGGACTGGCCGTCCCTATCTGCAATGCCCTTGGGATTACGTGTGTCATCTGCAAGAATGTATGTATGTGTGAATGTATGTATGGTAAGGTAACAAAATTTCTAATAAGTTAATGGTCTCTAAGTGTATAACTCCCCAGTACCCTTAGCAATAAACTACCATGATGAAAAGAAACTGACTTTGTCTTTGGGTTACAAAACAATGGTTAGATCTGACTTGATTCCTTCCCAGATGGGGAAGCCAGAGACCTGTCAGTATGGTGTGTATCCATGGAGCCTCATACACTTATGAAAAGAAGAAATTAAATTTGACAGTAATGGTTCACACTAAAGAGCTGGCAGTCAGGCTGGCAGAAACTTTGCCTTGTCCTATGTTGCTAGGTATGGACTAGCTTTATTTTAGGGAGGTAATCAGCCAGGCCATGAAGAATTTAAGTGGAGCAGTAACCAGAGAAAAACAAGAAAGGGGATTTATAGGGATAGACTCTAGAGGAAAACAAGAAGAGGTAAACAGAGAAGAGCTAGATTTATAACAAATTATAGGGGGTGGACAAATTAGGAAAAGACAGAGACAGGAACCCTTGTTCCAGAATACTTACAAAGAAAATCTGGCAAAGCAAGAAGATGAAGTCATGAACCTGGGGTTGGTGGAGATGACTTCTATATGTGAGGTAAGAGAAGGCATCTTATACAGGGTGGATCGGGGAAAAGAAGGTGAGGAACTTCTCAATTTTGGTACCCTGCCAATATTGGCAAGAGATCCTGAAAGTAGCACACACTCTCCCCATGGGAGGACAAAACTGAGGCTTGCCTCAAACAGAGAGTGTTTTGGCCAGGGTTGTATCAACTTGTTGAGAAATATTGTAAGGAATGCCCGGCATGTCAAAAGGTGGATGACACACATCCACCAAGAGTACCATTGGTACCATTACCCTTAGTAGAGTGGCCATTTGATCAAATAGCTCTAGACATTGTGGGCCTGTTTCCTAAGAGCAACATGGGTTACCAATTTATCTTGGTGATAATCGATTATGCGACCCAGTTCCAAGAAACAATTCCCTTAAAATCGGTTACCGCAACAAAGATAGCAGAAGAACTTATAAAGTGGGTGTCGCGGGTGGGGATTCTACAAGAAATTCTAACAGATTAAGGCAAGAATTTCATGTCCAGTGTGTTGAAAGGTATTTGCAATATACTTAAAATTAAGCAGTTAAGGACTTCTGTGTACCACTCACAGACAGATCGACTTGTTGAGTGTTTTAATTGAACTCTAAAGAATATGATCCAGGCATGTATTCAAGGGGACACTAAAAAGCGGGAAGCAATAATACCACCATTGTTATTTTATATTAGGGAAGCTCCCCCAAGCTTTCACAGGTTGTGCTCCTTTTGAATTAGTGTATGGACACAAGCCGAGAGGCTTGTTGGACATTATTTGCGAAGGGTGGTTAGACCGAGGATGTGAAGAAGTCAGGCAGTCTCACCCAGTGCTAGAATTCAAAGAGAGACTGGAAAAAGTATGAAGCTTAGCTCAAGAAAATCTAGGCAGGTGCCAGATAAAACAGAAACAAGTGTATGATGAAAATACTCACTATAGATAGTTTAAAGAAGGGGACTGGGTATTAATGATGCTGGAGGTTCAGCGAACAGAACCTGAGAGAAGGAAACAAATTTATCATGTTAATTTATTAAAGAAATGGAATCAAGAGGAAGGGTGGCTTATGCAAGCTGGAATTGAGTCACAGGCTTTAGATGTGATAGGAGATCCAGTGTTGTCAGAATTAAAGGATGGTAACCGCAAGGTGGGGGAGAACTTAACAGAGAGGCAGCAGAACAAGTTGAAACAATTAGTGAGGGAGTTCCAAGATGTTTTTAGTGAAAAACCAGGAGAGGCAAAAGGGGTAGAATATCGGATAAGAACACCTGTTGGGTATATTGTCCAGAACCACTGGAGGCATTTACCTTGATGTTTACAGTTAGTTATAGTACCCAAACCAGACTGGTATAAGGATCTGCGTAGACTATAGAAAATTGAATGAAGTGGAATCTTTGGATCCTTTTCCTATGCCCTAAATTGACAATATGGTAGAAAAGGCACGACAAGCAAAGTATATATCGACACTGGATCTAACAAAAGGGTATTGGCAGATCCTGATGTGTGTACAGCATAAAGAAAAGACTGCCTTTGGTACCCCATGGGGCTTATTCCACTTTAAAAGAGTATTTTGTGGATTACATGGGGCAGCTGCCTCATTTCAACACCTTATGGATAAGAACTTAGCACCCCATCAAGGTTACACCTCCGCTTATATAGATGATATCATCATTTTTTTGGGTGACTGGGTACAACATTATCAATATTTGAGAGCTGCATTGTTAGAGTTAAGACAAGTGGGATTAACAGCAAATCCTAGGAAGTGTGCACCAGGCAGAGAAGAAACCCAATACCTAGGCTTCCTTGTAGGCCAGGGACAGATTCAACCTGTAGCAGACAAAGTTCCAGCTATAAAAGATTATCAGTTAGCTAGAAATCTTAAATAGCTTAGGTCAGGGGCGAGCAATTATTTTAGGCAGAGGGCTGCTTACTGAGTTTCGGAAAGCCATCAAGGGCCTCATGACAGGCAGCCCAGGGAAGATTAATATTAATATTAATTTTCTACATTTTTTAGGGGCCCTGTGGACCAGATAGAATGGCCTGGCAGGCCGCATCCAGCCCCCGGGCTGCATTTTACCCACCCCTGGCTTAGGTCCTTTCTATGGTTTGCTAATTATTATAGGCAATTTATCCAGGGATTTTCTGAACTGGTAGCCCTGTAGACAGATATGACAAAGGGAAAGATAAATCAATTATAGTGGTCTGAAAGAGCTTTAAGGGCATTTAAGGAAGTTAAGCAAGCCCTTTGTAGAAAGCTGGTATTCTATACTCCCAATTTCAAGAAAATGTTTTATTTACAGAAAGATGCATCAGGAATTGCCATAGAAGCAATATTATTCCAAAGGATGCAAGGTGAAAAAAGACCTATAGCTTATGCTAGTAAAAAACTATCAAGTACAGAAGCTAAATACTCCACTATTGAAAGACAGTGCTTAGCCATACAATGGGGGGGAGGGGGTGTGGAACTCTTCAGATATTACTTGATAGGGCAAAAATTTCTTTAATAATAGATCATGCACCCTTAAGATGCCTGCAGTCAGGAAAAACAGATAATGCCTGCATAATGTGTTGATCACTAGCACTGCAACCTTTTTATTTCTTAGTAGAACATCAATTTGGAAAGAAGAATGTTTATGCCAATTTTCTGTCCCACGTCATAGATGTAGAAGAAACACTGTTGCAAGAATGGATTGACTTAAGTAGAGGAAGAAGGGGTGATGACCAGGGCCTTAGCCTGTGAAGTGCAGAGGTGTGACAGGTCCCCATGCAGCTGCTGAGCGGCCTCCGGGCAGGTGGGGTCTGTGGCAGAAGGCCACCTCTGTTTCTCCCCCAAAACTCTGCTCTGTGACAATTTGGTTAGGATGGGCCCAGCAGAAGATACACACCTTACATTATCTCTTCAGGTAACTTGAGCTGGATACATTCCTCTGGGAGGAGGGAAACCTGCTCCCTCTGCCTACGTGACTGACATCACACGCCTGGGTGAGGGGCTTGAGCTCCCTGGGGAGCTAGAGACTGTCAGTCTGCCCAGCAACTAGTGATGCATTTCGTATTGGTTGGCTGATAGCCAACAGGTGCTGGCCTCCATTGGACCAGGCAAATGAGGTCATAAGGGCTATATTAGTTAAGGACTGCCGAGGAGGAGGGGGCAGCAGCCATGAGGAACACTCAGAGAGAGAGAAGAGGTGAACTATCTGAAACTTGCTTTCTCTCTCAAAACTCATGATCAAGGAACTGCCTGCCTCCAGAGGGAATCTCCATCTGCCTCTAGATGATACTTGTGAGTAAGCTACCTGAGGTCTAACTAGATATATAGCTTGCAGTAACTCAGATGTGTGATCAAAGGCTACCCAGCCACTCTGTTTGCTCTATGGGATTTCTCTGATACTACTTAACTCTGTACCCTATACCAAATCTACCCCTTGTAACCAATAAAGTTCTCCTTTGTACCTAGCATGGGAGACTTATTGGGAGTGGGTCTAGATTATGTCTTGGGGTCCCCTTGGTTCGGCTGACTACTTGTGCTTCCAACTGAGGGAAGCAGCCCAAGTTCTTGGAGTCAAGTACCCTCGAGGGCTACTAGGCCTGTGTTTCCTACGGGGCGCAGAGCCAGAATCAAGCCCATCCCTAGGTGCTGGCAGTTCTACCCTCAGGCTAGCGGGTGTGCTCCAGGAAGGGGGTCGGCCAGATGTGAGGTGCTCCCAGGGAGGTACTCAGAGCCTGGAAAGTGGTCAGGCACAGTGAGGTGGGTGGCTCAATGCAGGAGCACCCCCTACTGGCCCACCACAGGGTCAGCTGCAAACAAGACCCAGTAGAAGGCAACAGCGTGCCCCCACACTTCACCCAGGTCCATGAGGAGTCATCTGTCCAGGGTCCTGAGATGGTCCAAGGTCTTTGCCGTGGCCCGCCACCTCTCCAGGCTGAAGAAGCAGCCAGTTGGGGCGTCGGCCTTTGCCAGCTCCTGGAAGCAGGCATGCACCCTCGCACCACAGGCCACGCCCTCCACCAGCTCCCACAGGCATTTTTTGTGGGACTGGAGGCTTTCGAGGAGCACCGCATCGCTGCTGGCATGGAGCAGGGCCACCTCGAGCTCCACCATGTCCTCCTCCAGCTCCTGGGTGTGGCAGCAGATCTTGCTTGCCACCAGCTGGGAATACTGCTGGCAGAAAGCCCAGACTTGGAACTTCCCCATGTCCCACCACAGCTGCCAGGAGCAGTCTGCTCATGTGGCCTCCCAGCTCGCTCCTCCAGAGGTGGGTGAAGCAGTCCTGGAAGTGGGTGTCCTGTAGCAGGCCGATGTTTAGGCACCAGTTAGGGGCCCGAGTGCACGTCCTGCTGGGCAGGCTGAGTTTGCAGCAGACCAGGGCATGGTCTGAGAAGCCTGATGGGATGATGCGGCTGCTGCGCAGTAACGGCACATGGTGCTGAGCGATGTAGAGGTGGGCCATGGCAATTCCACTGGTGCTCATCTTTGTCCAAGTGTATTGGTGCACATCAGCATGGAGGACCCACCGGGCATCGACGAGGTCCACCGGATCCAGCACAGCCTGCAGCTTGCGGGCCAAAGGCAGGTGTGGTTCTGGCCCTGTCGAGTCTAGCAGCGCATCAGTGGTACAGTGGAAATCCCTGCCCACGACAAGCAGGTCATCTAAGAAGGCTACCCTCTCCCTCCCCTCAGTGGGCGCATAGACGTTTATGAAGAGCAGGCTCTGCTGTGCCAGGGTGATGTGGATGTTCAGCAGCTGGCTGGGGACGACCTCTCATGCCACCGCTGAGTCATACTGCAGCTGCGGCGAGAGGAGGGTTGCCACCCCTGCACTGACCTTGGTACTGTGGCTTAGAAACAAGTGGCCTCTCCAGGCAGCATGCCAGTCAGCTTGATTGTACACATCACTGTGCATCTCCTGGAGGAAGGCAATTGCCAGCCACTTCTGCTGCAAACCCTCCATGATGGCTGTCTGCTTCACCAGGTCCCTGCAGCTGTTGGTATTCAGTGAGGCAACTGTGGTAGCAGCCATCAGCAGAATAGAGAGGAAGGATAGGCAGGGTATAGGTGGGAGAGCATGCGACAGAGCAGAGGAAAGCCACAGAGACAGGGGGAGGCCTATCCTTCCCCTATTCTACTCTGTGGACCCACCCCAGCCCCACACCTCCCTCACCTGGGTCACCAGCTTCTCAAGCTAGAAGGCATGTTCATGTGTGCCTGGATCCCGGCACATGAGCCGTGCCACATCACTGGCAGTGAAGGCAAACTGCGTGGGGTCCAGGCACCACTGCCAGATACTCTCTACCACATTCCTCTGGCCTTTGGTCTGCTCTAAGAGGTCAAGGAGGCCTCTGTAGCTGTGGGCCACCCAGGGGGCATTCTCCAGCAGGAGCTGGATGTTTCCGACTGAGAATCAGTGGGGCCTCACTCTGGGAGGGGACCTACCAGTGAGGCTGATGAAAGTGCCCTCGATGGCCAGGTTCCATAGCAGGTCCCCCTCAGCATCCGGGTTGAGGACTGTCTCCGGGAGCTGGATCCCCATCTGATTCAGGGGGCAAATGTTGTTCTGCTCCCGGGGCTGCTTGTGGCGCTTGGAGGACAGGCACTCCATCTCCCCATCATTGGCCTCGGTGGGCAGGGGAGTGGGTCGGGGGGGGGTGGGCCCCTCTGCTGTCTCCTGTGCCTGACACTGGAGAGACAGGCACTCTCTCTGCCCTGCCGCTCACAAGTCCCACCGGCTGGGATGGGGGCAAGGGGTTGTCAGACTCCTCTGGCATCCCTTGTACCACTGGGACATTCTCAGTCATGGCCTGAGGTGGTGGGGTCACCGGGGGGCGGCAGGCAGGGCTGGGTCAAGCTCCCTGGCTGCATTCTTCCAGACACTGGCAGAGGCAGGCCCCAAAGGGCTTTGGGCTCCTTCGGAAGCTCCCCTCTGCCTCTTGTTCTCTTTCTTTGGAGTAGAAAAGAAAAGGGGGGCGGGCCGGGCTGCTTGGGGCTCGCCACCTCCAGGCCTGCCACCTCAACTGAGGCAGGGGTAGAGGGAGGTGGAGAGGGGGTCATGGTTGTTCCACCCAACCGGGCCTCAGCACCAGAGGTGCTAGCTGCCCTGAATAGAACTGGGATGGGCGGGACTGGAAGGACATCCCAGCTTCTCCACCAGATGAGGCCTCCACACTGTGGGGGGCAGCCCCACCAGGCGGGTGGAGGGAGGATGAAAGGAGGCCATGGTTGCCGCACCCGGTGGGGCGTCAGCACCTGAGGCACCAGCTGCCTCGGAGGGGACTGGGGCAGGAGGGGGCTGGGAGGAGTCCCCAGCCCCTCCACTGGGTGGGGTGTCAGCCCCAACAGGGGCAGGAGGAGCTTGTGAGGACATCCCAGCCCCCCCACCCCCCTCCAGGTGGCATGCTCATGCCAGAGGTGTCATTCCCCAGGGATGGAGCAGGAGCGGAGGGGGGCTGGGAGGATCCCCCAGCTCCTCTGGCATGGGAGCCTCATCAAAGGGTGGTGGATGCACCATTTCCCTGTGCGGGTGCAGCAGCTGGTATCCCGGCTGACTGCCCCAGTGGGCACTGGGCAGCCAGGTGGGAGCTGCCACCACAGCAGCAGCATGAATTCCTGCCCTGGGAGAGGTAAACCACATAGGGCCTCCCATCCACCACAAAGGTCATGGAGAGAGGCAGGGTCTGGGTGCCACCCGTGGGGAGCATGAACACTTGCCTCCAGAAGGACAGGACGTGCCTGAGCCTGGGGTCTCTGCTCCCCATGGTCAGCCTGCACCAGGGGCTGGTGAGGACGCCATAGTGCTCGAGCGCTTTGGTGAGGTCTTGGTCTGGCAGGTGTGGGGGGACATTGGAGGCCACCACCTGCACTGCCAGGGTCTCTAGGGGTGTGGCCAAGTAGTGGATGCCCAAGACTACCAGCCCCGCTGCACACACCTCCCTCAGCAGGCCAGGGGAGCCTCATCAAAGGGGAGCTCAGGTAGATGATGGGCACTGAGTTTACCTGGGAGGCATACCAGACACTCCAGCATTCCAGGAGGTCTGCCAGAGCGCTGGCACAGGCCTCCACCCTGATGTGGAGCGGGGCGTGCACCCGCAGACCATGGCTGAGGAGCAGGTCTGCAGAGACATCCCCATGACATGTGCCCTGGCTGCTGGCAGCCATCCTGGGAAGGAGAGGGTTAACTATTCCACGGGGGCTGCTGCAGGGGAAAAAGCACCTCAGACTGAAGCTGGAGACTGGGAGGGGGATAAAACAGCCCCAATATTGGCTCCAGGTGCGGGGGCAGAACAGCCCTGAAGGGGCTGAAGGCAAACCCCAAGGCAGGAGGAGGTGGCAGAGACCAGCATAAGGGGCTCTGGAGGAGGGAGGCAGCAGCAACTGAAGGGAGAGCACAGGTGGGAGTAGGGGAGGGGCAGAGGCAAGCAATGGTGCCAGAGCCCAGGGGGAAAGGCCCAGAAAGCTGGGAAAAGGAGCAGAGAGGGGGTCCCCAAGCACAGGCTGGGGAGAAGCAAGGTTATGGTGGGGGGGGGAGAGTG
>NW_017729022.1:118759780-118764261 GCF_001723915.1 Gavialis gangeticus
GAAAGAGAAATATGAGGCAGTTGTTAGGGGGGTAACACGCAGAAGGGACCTGACCTGGAGGAGCTCAGAAGGGTTTCACCTGTTGGCCATCTTGAAAGAAAGAAAGAGAAAGTAAAGTAAAGAAAGTCTAATATTCTGGGATTGGGGCATGGGGGTACTAGTCATGCTTTCTGCAGTAACTTGGAGGTGGGAGTGGTGAGGGAAGGTATTTTTGGGGAAGCTAGTGCCTGTGCCCTGGGAAGGAAGCCCTAGCCCATGGGGACCCAATCTGGCCCCTTTTCTTGTTCCCTTCATCCCCCCCACTTAACCCTACTCCTAGACCCATCCATGCCCTATGACCTAGTCATCTGGCATGTGCTTTGTAGGCTGTTTGCCTGGGGTTGCACTTCTGGGGGTGGGAAGACCACAACCCTGGGGGTGGGAGAGGGAGTTGGCTTGGTGCCAGAAGCATGCCCTGGACAGTAGATTTTGGGGGGTGGAAAGTTTGTCAACACAAAACTGGAGGGTTGGGAAGGGGACACAGCATCTTGGGATGTTGGAGAACTGCAACTCAGGCAGCTCATCTATGTGGAGTGGCCACACGCTGCTTGAACACAAGCCGGGTAACACAGATCAGACATAAACCTACCATGGAGCAGTATAAATTTAAGATATCTGAAGTGTGCTTAGAACTAGTTTGAGGTGTTAATGTGTGGCCACTCCAGGGGTTAGGAGCTTCAGGACCTGCCTATGATTAATGTGTAACAAGGTTCTTAGTGCTGTTCCCTGCAGGGTGGGTGTTCAGAATGATTCAACAGAGCTTAAGACAAACCTGAATAATCCTTGCAGATTAGGTGACCTGCCTGTTACAGAGAAAGGTGAACCTTCAACCCCACCCCGCCATAGCTCTCCCCAGTTAATCTGATCTTGAGTGAAAATTCCTTCCCATCTGCAAAGTGAGCAATCCTTCAGACACTGAGCACACGAGAAGGACCTGCCAGCCTCTCATTGGGGAAAGATGATTCTATCTGCATAGACCCTTGGTCTGCCCAGTCTCAAACCCTGTCTCCAGCTGTGACCAATTCGTAAAGGTGAAAAAAAGAACAACCCAAAAACCCAGAATATCTTTGGGCACTTTTCCCTCAAATTAAAAAAAAATCCTCCTGACCCCAGGATGTGGCCAGCTGAAGCCACAGAGAATGAAGATGTGTTATAGTTTTTGTCTTGGTGTCTGGCTTCAAGAGTTATGAACCAGATGCTAATCCCTTACTTGCCCAAGGCTTCTAGAGCCAGGGTCCAGACTTAGGCCTTTCAGTCTCTAGACATAGAGAGAGATAGCTGTCTCATTATGCAATGTCTTTTGATTAAGGTAGCACAAGTGAACTGTCCTCTGAGCCATAAAGGGATGCACACTGGCTAGATGTAAGATGAGTGACCGGGGGACATAGGTTTGAAGAAAACATAAGACTGTGAAATATGCCATTATACTTCAAACCATGGGTCCTCCTAGCCCATGTCCTGCTTCTATGGAAACAGGTATCAGGTGCCTTTGTGGAAAATTATTAGTAACAGGGCATGTGAAGAATGACAAGGGAGGAATCAGAGCTCTCCTTCAACAGCAGGAGGTTACATTTCTGACTGTTGTATTTCACAGCCCCTGATGGACCTGTGTTCCATACATTTATCTAATCTTTTCTTGAATCCAGTTGTACTATTGGCCTTGACAATTTCCTTTTGCAGTGAGTCCCACAGGTTGAGGATGTTATAAACCTGCTGTCTGATCCTATCACCTAATCTGTGTTTATCTATCTGGTGATGACTCTAATTCTTTTCATTACAGATTCTACAAGTTTCTAAGAATAGAAGGTAGCCTCCATGGTCATTTGTTCTCTGAATCACTGCCGTAACCATTTTTACAGACAGGGCTTAGATCAGCAAATGTCTAATCTTCTAGCAGCAGAGTTAATGTTTGGATAAGTATATTTATTAGGGTTGTGTGAAACAGCACCATTCCACTTCAACTTCCATTTCAAAGTTTTGACAGAATAGCATTTCGTTTCAAGTTTTGTTTAGTTTCAAAAGCATTGTTCCGTTTCATTTCATCAAAACTGTTTTGCTGTTTTGATGCCGTTTAGATGTTTCACCCATAGGCTATTCCACATCCAGCGCCAGGAAGACTGGTGCTGCTGCTGGCCCCAGCCGGCAGCACCAGCCTCCAGCCAGCAGGAAGATCAGGGGCCTGCACCCCCTGGAGAAGTCCGGCACAGCCCTGAAACCCTCCCAGGGGTGCGAACAGGCCCCTGATCTGCCTGCCGGATGACAGGAGGCTGCTGCTGCTGGCTGGGACCAGCGCTGAAGCCAAGTAAGCCTGGCTTTGAAACTCGCAATATTTCGAAACTTTCGAAATGTTTCAAGTGGTTTCGTTTCATTTCAAAGCTGTTTCAAAGGCTTTTGTTTTCTTTGGATTTCGCTGTTTTGAGCTCGAAACGCATCAAAACAGCTTTGAAATGAAACACCAGTGAAATTTCACACAGCCCTAATATTTATACAGATAATGCATTACCGGTTAATGTTTAGCATGCGGCCAAGTCTGGCAGGGAAGGGAAACAGCACACTGCCTCCAGAACAGGAAGGCAGCAAAGCAGGCAGGAGGGAGAGTGGGAAAAGCAAGGAAAAAGGGAGTGGGACAGGTGCGAGGGGACTAATGCCCATAGCCTATGAGGTCAAAGAGGAGAACAGCCTGTGGCCTAATGACTTGTCAATTAAGCAGTTATATGCTTGTTCACAGGTAGTCCCTCCTTCTCAGTATGCCATCAGCTGTAGTAGGCTGCGAAAGCCCCTCACCGGCTGCTGCCACCCAGGGCTTCATGTGGGCTGTATTGTCTGGTGGGGCTTGCTACTGCCTCCCCACCCCATGTCCCCCAGAGGCCCCATGGAGTGGCTCCCAGAAGCAGCTATGTCCAAGCTACTGTGTTATCTGTTTAACTGATGCAATAGAGGAGGTTAAACAGATAATTTTTAAAGAATATTCAAATCCCTACAACACAGCTGAGTACAGTGCTCACAGTTTTGCAAGTGCACATTGCAGCCTCTTCAGAGCTCCTGGTTGGATACCACTCAGTCCTGGCAACTTGTTTACCAATTTGGTCTAAAGCTTCATCTCTTTTCTCCTCAGTTTGAGCCAATTCTTCTATTTTATTCGCAGAAAAGCAGCAGGATCCCATGGCCTTTGTGGAACAGGGCCTCTGTCATGTCCAAACTAATCTCAGCTCTCTTGCAGCCACTGTTCACATTGGCAGCCCCCAAAGACCTCATCCTCCTCATTCATCAGCACGTGTGAAGGGGCAAAGCCTGGTGGCATCAATCAGGCTGAAGCCCCACTTGGCCACACCCTGCACGTAGAGAGAGGCCCTGCCCAATGCAGTTCACAATGTTAGTTGAGGTATGTGCCATACTTGTAAACCCAGCAAGAGGCACCTAGAGCCTGCCAGGAGCGGTGTATGAGCAAAGAAAGGTGACAGCTATGTACACACCATGAATGTGAGCCCAGGTGGAGGTGTTCCAAACCTTGTGCCTGGTCTCAGAATATAGAAAAGTCACAGCCTAACTCCCCAGCTCTTCCCTCCCATGATGCCCTTTACTAGTGATCTGGGAGCTTTTAGAGAACGCTTATCCCTTCCCTCCCAGAGCTTCACATTTCTACACCCCTGGAAAGGAAAGGTGGGGTGACTTTTGGAGCATGAAAATTGACTGCTTCCAATGTCAGTATGGCACTTAACCTTTATTAATGAAAGTCTCCTTACTAATTCGACATTACATGGTGATTCAATGCATATTATTTCTGAGGATGTTTATTATCTTTTAAGGGTTAATGCAAATGCAAAGGCAGAGGCTGCAAAAAAAATGATAACACCACCTTTCAGAATTCATGGTTTGGTGGTGCCATGTCTGGTATTTTTCCCCAATTAGCCCACTGAACCACAGCTCTTCTTACAACAGAAACACGTTTGATTAGTAATGACATTGTTAATGACTTTCATAATTTTGCAGGTTAGTTAGGCCATTCAGTTTTGCAATATAGGACTTACACTATAATGATGAATCAAAGCTTATACAACAGCTCTTAGGAAATGGGGTAATTATTAAAAGTAGCAGTGCCTATTGCTTACACAGGATGAATTTATTTACTCTGTGGGCTATAATCTACTCTTTGTCACTAAACTGTAGAATGTAGACAAGCCACACACGCCCAGCCAGTGATGTCAAATGTGTGAATTTGAGCTGTGATGGATAACGGAGTTAAAGAAGTGCACCCAAAGCAGAAATGAGAAACAGAAGGCCTCATCTTCATGATGCAATAGCCTGGAAGTGCTATTGTAAAATGGCTCTTTTGCAGCACAGGTTTATAGTATGTGGGTATGGTTATGGATATGGGTATAAGTAACCTGGTAAGGGGCCTCCAGATTCTTGACCACCTGGGCGATAGCGATCATCGCTTGCTG
>NW_017729022.1:118764723-118767438 GCF_001723915.1 Gavialis gangeticus
GAGTCCCCCAGGGCTCGGTCCTTGGGCCCGCACTGTTCAATTTCTTCATCAGCGGTTTGGACAATGGGGTGAA
Organism: Gavialis gangeticus; assembly: GCF_001723915.1. NCBI lineage: Eukaryota > Metazoa > Chordata > Crocodylia > Gavialidae > Gavialis > Gavialis gangeticus. The sequence continues at coordinate 118,764,797 of NW_017729022.1, forward strand.
ATGCAACCTGTTTAAATTCTCTGATGATACCAAAATTTGGGGTGAGGTGAGCACACTAGTAGGGAGGGAAAGATTGCAGCAAGATCTGGATAGGTTACAGGAGTGGGCTGACATAAACAGGATGCGTTTCAATACTGACAAGTGCAGGGTGCTGCATGTAGGCGTAGAAACCTGCAGCACACTTATACAATGGGAAACTCCCTTCTTGAGAGCATGGAGGCAGAAAGGGATCTTGGAGTCATTATTGACTCCAAGATGAACATGGGCCAACAATGCAAGGTCACGGTTGGTAGGGCTAACCGGACCTTGTCATGCATCCACAGGTGCATCTCAAGTAGAGCCAGGGAGGAGATCCTCCCCCTCTATGCGACACTGGTCAGGCCACAGCTGGAGTACTGCGTCCAGTTCTGTGCACCCCATTTCAGGAGGGATGTGGACAACATTGAAAGGGTCCAGAGGAGGGCCACCCGCATGATCCGGGGACAACGGGGCAGACCCTACAATGAAAGACTGCGGGACCTGAACCTGTTCAGCCTTCACAAGAGAAGGCTGAGGGGGGACCTGGTGACTATCTATAAACTCACTAGGGGGGACCAGAAGGGTTTGGGGGAGACACTGTTTCCCCTAGCACCCCCTGGCATGACAAGGAACATAAAGACCATAACACATAAAATGCAAACATTTCCTTAGAGGTAGACCCACAGACATACACATGTACTTGCATATCTCTTCACAGCCACACCAATCAAGTACATCTCCACACAACCTGCTTCTTTATTTTTATCACTGTAAGTCCTTCCTGCTTCCTCAAACTACAGACTGAGAAGTGGCACCCTATTTCTTAGGGCACTTTTTCCTCCTTTCGATTTCTTATGTTGGTGACTCAAACAATAGAGATTAGGCAAACCAGTCACACTCAGCAGTGACTCGGGGAGATGAATCAGCTGTGTGTGTTTCACTTCTGAGGGACAACTTTCTGCACACAAGGCAGAAAAGAGAGTGGGAAGGGTTAATTTCCAGGACAAAAATGCCCAGAAGGGCTATTGCCAAATGACTCTTTTGTATCAAGGATATGGCCGCTGCATGTGTGTTTGGTTTTTCCTTGGAACTGATTTCTAGTTTTCAAATTAAAAGCCCTTTATCCACATCACACAATTCTCACAAACTGATGGGCCACTTTGCAAGTGGATGAAGTTCACTTCATGATTGGTCAAGCCAAAGAAATAAAAGGTGTGTGTGTGGGCACATTTCTGTTTTGGCTTAACTCTTCTGTCCCAGGCAGTCCCTGCACTGTTATCCCGTATGGCACTGCTTCACAACAGGACTGACTTGTCTATTTACCTCTACATCATCTGTTGCTCTGGGGCAGGGGTGGGCAATTATTCAAGGCGAAGGGCCGCTTACCAAGTTTTGGCAAGTTGTCAAGGGCCGCAAGGGTAGCCCCACCCCTTGACAGGTGTCCTGCCCCCTGGTCACCATCTTGGGACCAGAAGTCCCACCCAACCCCTGACCTTTGCCCCTGGAAGTCTCTCTCCTTGCCCCCCCCCGCCGCAGAAGTACTCCTTTCAGCAAGGGTTTGCCATCATTTTTAAATCTGCAGGTCCAGATGCCCTCCACCGAAGGGTGTTGAGGGAGCTGGCAGGGGTCATCACGGAGCCCTTGTTCTGGCTGTGTGAGCATTCATGGTCATCTGGCCAGGTGCTGGGGGATTGGAAACTAGCTAATGTGGTCCCAATTTTTAAGAAAGGGAGGAGGGAGGACCCAAGTAACTATAGGCCCATAAGCCTCACCTCAGTCCTCGGGACGATCTTGGAGAAAATCATCAAGGAGCACACCTGTGGAGGACCAGCAGGGGAGATCATGCTCAGGGGCAACCAGCATGGGTTCATCAAAGGCAGGTCCTGCCTGACCAACCTGATTGCCTTTTATGACCAAGTAACTAAATCCTTGGATGATGGTATCACCATGGACATAGTCTTTTTAGACTTTAAGAAGGCCTTTGACACTGTCTCTCACCCCATTCTAATGAATAAATTAAGCAACTGTGGCATTGATGCCTACACAGTTGGATGGGTAAAAAGCTGGCTGATGGGGCACACCCAGAGAGTAGTGGTGGACAGGTCGTACTCAACCTGGCGAGATGTGAGCAGTGTGGTACCCCAGGGCTCAGTTCTCGGGCCCACACTGTTTAACATCTTCATCAGCTACTTGGACAAGGGGGTTGAAAGCACAATGTCCAAGTTTGCTGATGACACTAAGATGTAGGGTGAGGTGGGCACACTTGAAGGAAGAGAAAGGCTGCAACTAGATTTAGACAGATTACAAAAGTGGACAGATGAGAATAGGATGGGGTTCAACGTAGAGAAATGCAGGGTGCTGCACCTTGGGAAAAGGAACCCACAGCATACATACAGGCTGGGGAGTTCTCCTCTTGAAAGCACAGAGGCGGAAAGGGATCTTGGAGTCATTGACTCCAAGATGAACATGAGCTGCCAATGCCGGACCGCAGCCAGCAAGGCCAGCCATACCTTATCATGCATCCAAAGGTGCATCTCAAGCCAGTCCAGAAAGGCAATATTCCCCTTCTATGCAACACTGGTCAGGCCACAACTGGAGTACTATGTCCAGTACTGTGCGCTGCA
>NW_017729022.1:118772438-118773671 GCF_001723915.1 Gavialis gangeticus
TTTCACTTCTGAGGGACAACTTTCTGCACACAAGGCAGAAAAGAGAGTGGGAAGGGTTAATTTCCAGGACAAAAATGCCCAGAAGGGCTATTGCCAAATGACTCTTTTGTATCAAGGATATGGCCGCTGCATGTGTGTTTGGTTTTTCCTTGGAACTGATTTCTAGTTTTCAAATTAAAAGCCCTTTATCCACATCACACAATTCTCACAAACTGATGGGCCACTTTGCAAGTGGATGAAGTTCACTTCATGATTGGTCAAGCCAAAGAAATAAAAGGTGTGTGTGTGGGCACATTTCTGTTTTGGCTTAACTCTTCTGTCCCAGGCAGTCCCTGCACTGTTATCCCGTATGGCACTGCTTCACAACAGGACTGACTTGTCTATTTACCTCTACATCATCTGTTGCTCTGGGGCAGGGGTGGGCAATTATTCAAGGCGAAGGGCCGCTTACCAAGTTTTGGCAAGTTGTCAAGGGCCGCAAGGGTAGCCCCACCCCTTGACAGGTGTCCTGCCCCCTGGTCACCATCTTGGGACCAGAAGTCCCACCCAACCCCTGACCTTTGCCCCTGGAAGTCTCTCTCCTTGCCCCCCCCCGCCGCAGAAGTACTCCTTTCAGCAAGGGTTTGCCATCATTTTTAAATCTGCAGGTCCAGATGCCCTCCACCGAAGGGTGTTGAGGGAGCTGGCAGGGGTCATCACGGAGCCCTTGTTCTGGCTGTGTGAGCATTCATGGTCATCTGGCCAGGTGCTGGGGGATTGGAAACTAGCTAATGTGGTCCCAATTTTTAAGAAAGGGAGGAGGGAGGACCCAAGTAACTATAGGCCCATAAGCCTCACCTCAGTCCTCGGGACGATCTTGGAGAAAATCATCAAGGAGCACACCTGTGGAGGACCAGCAGGGGAGATCATGCTCAGGGGCAACCAGCATGGGTTCATCAAAGGCAGGTCCTGCCTGACCAACCTGATTGCCTTTTATGACCAAGTAACTAAATCCTTGGATGATGGTATCACCATGAACATAGTCTTTCTAGACTTTAAGAAGGCCTTTGACACTGTCTCTCACCCCATCCTCATCAATAAATTAAGCGACTGTGGCATTGATGCCTACACAGTTGGAGGGATAAAAAATTGGCTGATGGGACACACCCAGAGAGTAGTGGTGGATGAGTTGTACTCAGCCTGGTGAGATGTGAGCAGTGGGGTACCCCAGGGCTCGGTCCTTGGGCCCACACT
>NW_017729022.1:118774195-118779768 GCF_001723915.1 Gavialis gangeticus
CACCTGTCTGGGGTCTTGTGAACCCAGCATTCATTCCTGCCTGTGGCAGAGGGTCAGGATAGATGATCTGTTCAGGTCCCTCCTGATCCTAGCTACTTTGAAACTAGGAACCAGAAAAATACCGAATTATATTCTAAAAATCAAACATCTACTACAACATTCATTAATTTGATTTTTTAAAATAAAATTGTCCTGATTTACATGTGTTTGTGTAGTGTACAAAGAGGGGATTGCACAATATCTTAAATGAATTTTTATTCTTGTATATTGTGGGTGGGTGGGTATAGGTTTATGGGGTGTGGGGGGGCTTGCAGAGGGATGGATAGGCATAGGGGGCATATCTGGGGTGTGGGAGCATGTGGGTCTGTTTGGATGTGTGGGGTGTGTATAGGGTTTGTGGGGGCTGTGAGTGTCTGGGGGTGGGTGGCTAGGAGGGTTGTGGAATGTGTGGAGGGGGAGGATTTTCCCACAGCTCCCCCCCTGCCCGGTGGCAGGAGGAGCCCCTGCTAGAGCTCCTCCAAGCCCGGGCTTCCTGCTTCTGCTGCTCCTGCCTCAGGGCATTAGCATGGCCCCATACTCCAGCTCGCAGCCAGTTCCCTCCCTCGTCTGCCACCACTGCTCTTCTGCCACTTCCCTGTCCCTGTCCCACACCCCCTCCCCCAACTCACTGCTCCAGCACCACATCCCAGCTGCACGGCCAAGACTAGAGGATGCAGCAGGAGCTGGACCGGCTTGGCCAGCACTGCATGGGCCCAGCTGAGAATTGCAGGGGCCAGGCTGGCTCCTGCTGCATCCTGTGGCCTGGCACTGCAGCCAGGAACCACATGGTGCTGGAGCAACCAGTGTGGGGTGTGGAGGGGAGTGATTGTAGTGGCACGCAAATAGCTGTAGCAGACAGGAGGCAGTGGCAGTAAGCAGGCAGGCGGGGCACAGTGACAGCTGGGCAGGAGTGCAGGGCCGCGACGGTGTGCTGGGGCCAGCACTGGCAGGGCCCAGAGCCAGGTGGCAGGAGCACAGGGTGCAGGCCAGCGGGGGCTCTATGGATCCAGGCCAGGCTGTGCCAGGAGGGAGAGGGGGAGCCAGCTCAGCTCCAGAGCCCCTGCCACCCCAACCCCACACTCCTGCCACCCTGCTCTGGGTCCTGCTGGCCTTGGCCCAAGCTCAGGCTGCGCTCTGCATGCCTGCTCACTGCCCCATCCCCCTGCCTACTGCCACTTTCACTGCTTCATTGCCTGCAGCTGCCGCAGCTCCTCTCCACCCCACACTGGCCACCCTGGCACTACATGGTTCCCAGCTGCAGGCTGGGACCTCAGCAGCTGGCTTGGCATGCCCCTGAGGATTGGGACGATCACCCATAGTTCTCCCCTGCCTCCCCCTCCCCCACTTCTTATCTGAATTTCCCTCCAGCACAGGGAGACAGGAGCAGCCCCGTAGTCCCAAGCCAGAAGCCTCTACTTGGCAGGGAGCTTCTGGCTGGGGCTGGTGGGGTGGGGTGGGCAGGGCCCACTAGGCCTTGCTACTGCAGATGCTTGATGCTGCGGGCGGCTTCCCCTGGGTCCTACTGAGTCAGATAGCAGGATTGAAGTCTTGGACTTGAAAAATGCAAATTTCAACAAGCTTAGGTCACTAGTAGGGCAAGTGCTGCGGGACCAGGGACTGAAGGTGAAAGGTGTGCATAAAGAGTGTTAAGAGGGTGCATAAAGAGGGTTAAGAGTGTAACCAGGGAAATCACGGTCCTCTTAAGAAAGAAGAAAGAGGCTTATAAACAATGGAAGCTTGGGGCGGGCCCCAAGGAGGACTATTCCATGACAGCCCACATTTTCAGGGAACACATAAGACAGGCTAAAGTGGCGACCAAACTTAGATGAGCAATGGGAATCAAGGACAACAAGAAGTACTTCTTTAGGTACATAGGGAACAGAAGGAAAACAAATGGGAGTGTGGGGCCATTGCTCAACAACTCAGGACAGCTGGTTACCAGCACCCAGGAGAAAGCTGAACTCCTGAATGACTACTTCACTTCAGTCTTTCACTGGACCAAGTGGAAAACCATGCCAGGTTTGGTAGAGGATGAGCACGGTAAGAATAATTGCCTTCCTACTATTTCCACAGAATTGGTGTATCATAGTATCATAATGCTTAGGGTCGGAAGGGACCTAAACAGAACATCAGGTCTGACCCCTTGCTCTGGGCAGGAATGGGTGCTGGGGTCATATCACCTCAGCCAACTATCTGTTCAGCCTCCTCTTGTAGACCCCCAAGGTAGGAGAGAGTACCACCTCACTTGGGTGCCCATTCCAGAGCCTGGCAGCCCTAACTGTAAAGTAATGTCTCCTGATGTCCAGCCTGAACCTGCTCTCTAACAATTTATGACCATTATTCCTAGTAAACCTGGGTGGTGCCCTGGGGAACAGAGCTTTCCCCAATTCCCGCTGGTCCCCCCTCGTGAGTCTGTAAATGGCCACCAGATCCCCTCTCAGACTTCTCTTGTGGAGGATGAATAGGTTCAGGCCCTTTAGCCTCTCTTCATAGGGCTTGCCCTGCTGCCCCTTGACTTGCAAGTGGCCCTCCTCTGGACCCTCTCAATGAAGTGCGGTGCCTACATCCCTCTTGAAGTGCGGTGCCCAGAACTGGATGCAGTACTCCAACTGTGGCCTGACCAATGCCACACAGAGGGAAAGGATCACCTCCCTGGACCTGCTTGTGATGCATCTGTAGATGCACAACAAGGTGCAGGTAGCCTTACTGACCGCTTCCTTGCATTGGCAGCTCATGTTCATCCTGGAGTCAACAATGACTCTAAGATCCCTTTCTGCCACTGTGTTCACAAGAAAGGTGTTCGCCAGCCTATAACTATGTTGCTGCTTCGTTCTCCCTAGATGCAGTACCTTGCACATGTCTGCATTGAAGTCCATCCTATTCTTATCCGGCCACCTCTGTAACCTGTCTAGATCTAGCTGGATTCTGTCCCACCCCTCCAGTGTGCCCACCTTGCCCTACAACTTGGTGTCATCAGTGAATTTGGACAGAGTGCATTCTACACCCACATCCAGATCGCTGATAAAGATGTTGAACAGTACAAGCCCCATGACTTAGCCCTGGGGAACTCCACTGCCCACATCCCTCTAGGTCAAAAATGACCTGTCCATCACCACTCTCTGGGTGTGACCATCTAGCCAATTTGCCACCCATCTGACTGTGTAGGCATCAATGCCGCAGTCACCAAGTTTTTTTAAGAGAATATGGTGGGAAACCGTATCAAAGGCCTTCTTAAAGTCCAGGAAGACAACATCCACCCCAACACCCTCATCCAGGGACTTTGTGACCTGATCATAAAAAGAAACCAGGTTAGTCAGGCAGGACTTGCCCTCAGTGAACCCACGTTTTTTGCTCCTGAGCATTACCTTCCCTGCTGAGCCCTTGCAGATGTGCTTCTTGATAATTTTCTCAAAAGACTTCCCAAGGACTGAGGTAAGACTGACTGGTTTATAATTGCTGGGGTCTTCCTTCTTGTAAATGGGGACCATGTTGGCCCTTTTCCAATCCTCTGGTACCTGGCCAGTGCCCCACAAGTGCTCATAGAACTGTGCCAGGGGCCCTGCTAATTCCTCAGCACCCTCGGGTAAAGAGCATCTGGACCTAATGATTTAAACATGTCCAGCCCCTCCAAAAGTTCCCTAACTAGGTTGTCCCTGACCCTAGGCATGGCGGTACCTCCCCTGGGTCTGTCCTTAATTCTAGTGCGGGAGATGTCCCGGTCCTTGTTCAGGAATATGGAGGCAAAGAATTCTTTAAAAAGTTCAGTTTTTTCATTTACTGCAATCACCAGATTGCCAAGCCTATCCTGTAGGGTCCCCACATTACCCAGTGCCTTCTTACTTTCCATGTATTTGAAAAAGCACTTTTTGTTATCCCCAATTCTGGTTGCTAGCCCTAGCTCCATCTCTGCCTTGGCCTTCTGAGCAGCCTCCCTGCAGTCCTGAGCAATGGAGGTGTAACCCTCCTTGGTGATAGCTCCTTGCTTCCACTGTTTGTACGCCTCCTTTTTTGCCCTCAGACATCCCTGGATGCCTTTGCTGAGTCATGGGGGCTTCTTAGCACTCCTGCCCCACTTGGTGTGCATTGGGACTGACTCCCTTTGAGCTCAGAGGATCATCTCCTTGAGGAGTAACCAGCCATCTTGGACTCCCATCTCATTGAAGCTCGAAAAGCCCAATGCCTCTCCTACTGACCTTCTTAGCTTACAGAAGACAGCCCTCCTGAAGTCGAGAACCTCTGCCTTGCTAATTGCTTTCACCACCCTGAGCTGGATAGTAAATTCCAGCAGGCGATGATCACTGTCGCCCAGGTGGTCAAGTACCCGCAGACCCCTCACCAGATCATTGCCTGTGGCAAGGACCAAGTCCAGCAAGGCATTTCCCCTGGTGGGACTATGCACCTCCTGGATTAGGTACTGTATCCTGGCTAGGGACCTATGTGAGTGGTAGCCGAGTAGGTGAGCTGTGCTTAAGAGCTGTGCAAGAAAAGCGTGGTAAAATTTTGCAGGGGGTGCATAAGCTTTACCAGACAGGAGGGTATGCAGTGCATGGTGCAAACTACTTATTGGAGTATTTAAATTGTGACCAGAGTCCTCATTGCAAACCAGGGGCTCTGATTGTATGCTACTGAGCCATAAAAGTTGATGGAGGAAAAAGAAGAGGAGAAACTGGGAGAAGCCAAGTCCAGCCCTGGAGGGAGGGGGCACAGACTCAACCCAAGCCAGGGGAGACTGAGCTGAAATTTTCCCAGGGAGTGGGCCTCAGGATGTGAAAGCCTGTGTCACCCCGTGAGAAGCTGATTCCCCACTGGGTTCAGAGCTGTGCAACCAGGGACACAGGTGCCAGGGAAAGAGTGGGGAGGGGTTGGAAAGCAAAGCTGGTAGGCTTGCTGGACCTGGGAGAAGCAGCAGAGTCAGAGACCTGCAGAGGGAAACCCCTGTCTGCAAGTGGATGTGGTGGGAGGGAGAGATAGCCTGGAGAAGTAGTGGGCTGAGAGAAAACAAACCAGCATGGGTGTGTGAAGGGACACCTAATCATTTGTGTTTGCAGGAAGTATATTTCTAGAAGGAAACAAGAGTCCCTATTGCATGCTGCCGCTGTTCAGAGCCCATTTTGCTGTGTTACCAGGAAGGATTAAAGAAGTCCATTTTCCCTGGAGCAGCAAAAGCCTCACCTCCACCATCTAGTGGTGGATCATAGTTATAGCTGCGCTGCCATTTATTGTTATGAGAAGTGAATTGTGACCAGAAGGAAATCAATTGTGTTATGGGGAGAAACTGTTTTAAAGGGTTATAACAAGCTGAATTTAATTACTGAGATTGTTTAACAAAAGTGGAACCACCCACTATGCTGGAATTATCCACCTAATGCTGGAGTTGTAAATTTAATCTAAATTGTTAGTTTTATTAACTATTAGCAAATTGCCCATCATGAATGGCCAGGGGGTGGGATGGGCAGGGATGGAGTGCCACCACCCAACACCCCACGGTGCCGCCATTCCATCTCCGCCCCCCCGCACCCGCCACTCCACCCTGT
>NW_017729022.1:118784768-118794815 GCF_001723915.1 Gavialis gangeticus
CCCCCCCTTCCCCCCCCCCCCCCCCCCCCCCCGCCACTCCACCCTGTGCCACTGCCAGCTCCTAGGAACAGAGGGAAGGGAGCTTGCACACAGCGGCAGCTGCCAACACCCAGCAGCAGGCAACATCCCCGCCTCCTCCCCCTCCCCCTCTCTGCCAGCTGTTGTTGGGGCAGGGTGGCGGCAGCAGTGGGGGGGGGGGGGCAGGGGGGGGGGGGGGCCCTGGGGCGCCCCCTTCCCTTTCCCCCCCCCCCTCCCCGCACCGTGTTTGTGGGGGGGGGGTGGCGGCAGGGGGGGGGGGGGGAAGAATGGGGGGGTGCTGCCACTGGGACCCCCCTTTCCCTTTCCCACTCCCCTTCCTCCCCGCTTCCCTGCCACCTCCCCTTCCCTGCCGGCTGTTGTTGTGGGGCAGGGCAGGGGCAGCACAGCAGCTCCCTTGTTTCCTCTGTCCGTAATGCTCCAGGCCCTTGCAGCCAATCAGTGTGCGTCCTCTCGGCAGCACATTTGCAGTTGGCCTGGAACGTTACAGACAGACACAGACAGACAAACGCTTTTATTATATTAGAATTATTGTTATGTTTTTGCAGGGGCGGGGGTTATTTTTTTCTGTATATAAATTAGTTGTGTATAATAAAGAATAACACTTTCATCAGGTTCAGAGAAAATTGCTGGGTGATAAGGGTGAGGGACACACCTCTCCATGGGACACCTCAGTCAGTAGTCTGCCTGACAGGCTCCCAGGACTACTGGAACTCTGAGGACCCAACATCTGGTGCATCACCCGGATTTAGCGTGCCAGTATAGGTTACACAGGTTAGATAGGGAGCCTCTTTAACCTTCTGCTACCTAATTTTATATGAGTGGTTAAATGGTAGCATTGGTGTGGTGCTATAGCTGTGACCTAAAGAAGGATGCATTCCATTTGAAAGCTTATCTAAGTCTATCCCAACAATGCAATTGGTTCAATAAAAGATATCATCCACAGTAACCCTCGTCTCTCATGTATGGTGAATGCTGATCTCTAAGCACACAGTTAAAGAGCAACAGTGCCCTATGATTCTGCAGTCCCAAGAGGGAGGAAACAGTTGAAAAACAGAAAGTACATCAAGTTCCCTTTTCTCTTGTTTATGTGCCGCTTCTGCCACTAGATTCTTAGTCCCAAGACAATTAAGTAATAGAAATAAGGAACCCAGCTGATGAACTGTTCTCGCAAGAGTTCACCTGTTTTAAATTCTTAAATCTTCATTTTTAGCCTTTTAATGGCTTTCTCAACTTCCATCCTGAAAACTGGTGGAATCTTCTGTACTTTGATTGCTATTGATAAACTTGATGGGTGCATATGGATCAGCATTAAGCTGGTGAGTATATAACTGTTCAACATATTCAGTCCATCCATGATTGTTCATCTTGGGGGAGAAGTTGTCTATCACTGTTATTAAATGTTTTATTTTGTTTTGATGAGTTTTCATTAGCCTTTGAAGCTGTAGAAAAGCTTCCTTAGTGTTATTCTTAAACATACTTTTTGGACACTCTGCCATTGGTTGTGTATCCATTTTCCTTTGCATCTCTAGCTTTGAACTTTTTTTCACTCTTCTAGTTTGTATTTCTCTGTCTCCTGCCTTCCATCTGGCAATATGGATTTAGCTTACTGCACTGATCACAAAGAAGGAATGTGTCCAGTAACTCCATGGCTATTTATTTTTTCCTTTGCCTTCTCGCAATTCTTACAGCAACCTTATCAGGTTTTCAGTAAAGCCATTGATTTTCAGTAAAGCCTTGAACATCCTCTGGAAGAAAGAGGGGGCACATTATTTTCCTCCCTTCTCCCCGACACCTCTCCCCCCCCCAATCTGGTTTTGGATCATTTTCAAACCTTTAGACCTTGAAGCTTATTAATTAATTCTGTAATTCATTCCTCTAAGCTGTGCCCTCAACCTTTACTCATCAGCAGGGACTCTAAAAATCCCCAATTTTCGGTTTAAAAAAAATAACCCGAAGCCTGGGGGTTACTTTTTTTAGTGGTGATACGTATGTTTTTTAGTGGTGATATATATATGTATTAGTGGTATATTAGTGGTGTTTCATTTTAATCATGGAAAAAATGTGGATTTATGGTTATTTTTTTTTAAACCAAAAATTGGGGATTTTTTTTTTAATCAGAGAAAGACAGGGTGCCTGCTCAGCAGGTCATGAACACTTTCAGCATAAGCATTTTATGTACTTAGAACTTACTTTGCCAGCATTTGAACAAGGATACAATCTCTCTGCCTACAGTATTCTTCTTCTTGAGGGTCTGCAGTGTTTCAATGTGCTAGCAAAGGGAAAGTTATAAAGATGAGCAAGCTCAGAACATCTTGTATTAAGCTTTACTAGTTTTACTCCCCGCCCCCATCCCCAATGGATTTCTTAGCTGTTCCCTTCCAATCTTTCTTTATAACCATCTTCTTCAACCTAGGCATTCCAATCTCTCTGGGATATCTTTCCTTGATGACTTTTGTTTTAAAATGATCTCTAATTCTTGATAGAGAGCTTCAATGTATTTAGCACTGCATTTGGTGAATAGACTTGAATCATAGTTAGACTTTCTTGTGAGGAGAGGGATTGTTTATCCATTTGCATATAAATGAGCCTCTTCAGATGCTGAGCAGTGCTTACTCACTTCTTACAGCCTCTTTTTGTGCACAAGGAAAAGTACTCTTCATTCACGTTTTCCCTTATCACCACTAAACCATATCTTAAGACCTTCATCAGTTCTTAGTTCACCAATACCTAGTCTTCTAACTTCACATGGTCCAAAGATATTCTGCTTATCCTGCTCCATGTCCTAAGTTCTTTCGTTCACCTTTTCCTCTTGCAAAGAATGTTCCCATATCCCATGTTCCAAATGAGATTACTTGTGAAGTTAGCTAGAAATTTTGTCTTTGCCGCTTCTTCAGAGCAAACACTTGCTCTTGATCTGAAGAAAGATAGTGAGAGGCATAGGTGTTGCTATTAACCTAGGCCACATCTGATTCTGTATTGAAGGACAGCAAGTTCTATTCACAAAAATGTTTCTGGGTCAATAAGTCTAATGGTACCCATCTCCCCTCTGGACTGGTATGGGTCCTCACTGGATGCCACCTCCAGCATTCATGGATTCTATCTCATGCCTATCGCCTAGTCAAATAAAGGGCCTGGATACTGTTCCAGTAGTTGTATGACTTAACGTATTCCTGTGTACCTATGCATAAGATTATTGTCATTTAAAGCATTCTAAAGCCATCACTTAATACACATGGGTGACTTCAGAATGTATTTAAAATGGTAGAAGTTGCCTTAATTAGACCTCGTTGTATGTGTTTCAAGTGTAAGGCAAACTGCGGTAGTACATCTCAGCCTACCTAGTTTGTTTTTATTGCATGTGTATTTAACTGGGGCTTTTCAAAGACCCCTGTAGCCTCAGGCTACATTGCGCAGTGTCCAGCACCTCCTGTCGACTGCTCTGTAGAACTACAGCAAGGCATGAAACTTGCACCAAGCTGTGGAACATCTATTAAGTTTTTAGATGCTGTAAAGCGTAAAAGTTACAGCACCTTTGGAAATGCCTGCCTTGCAAGTATATAAGGATCCCCTAGGGCTAAGGCTGCATCCAAAGGCTAAAATAGGAAAACTTGCAGGATATAATATACCTAATGAATCTTTAAAGTGAAGAGAAAAGATTACAATGGACATTCTTCATAAGATCTGCAGCATTCGATGGTGGACTACAAATTGGCCTGAGCCACGGACATAGTCACTAACGTTGTTATCTATTCTAAAGACTTAACTTAAAAGAAAGAGAGAGAACTTAAAAGAATGCAGTAATTACTGAACTATAATTACTGAACTATAAGCTTGAGTAGTCATCCAAGCAAAGTACTGCTGTTGAGCTGACTGAAACCACAGATAGAAAATATCTAGCGGAAGTGCTGATGAGTTTCGGAAAAAATGTATAGTGCATTTGAGCAAATTTGTAGTGTGAAAATAGTTTGCAAAACTTGACTACCAAATGGAGTAGCACCATAACTTTATGGATTTTCAAAAAAGGTTTGAATTGTGTTGGCGTAAAAAGTGATTTCTTTGCATCCGTGTTCCTGGACACGAATACAAATACACATCCCAGTGGGACTTTGGGTAAGCCCAGTATAGATACCAACCCACCAACTGTTCATGCTGACCTAGTAAAGGGGCAACTGGAGGGGCTGAATGTATTTAAGTCAACAGGCCCTGATGATCTTCATCCTAGAGTACTTAGGGAATTATCTGGAGTCATAGCGGAGCCACTGGCACAACTGTTTGAGCACTCGTGGTGCTCAGGACAGGTTCCGGAGGATTGGAAAAGGGCCAGTGTGGTCCCTATTTTCAAGAAGGGGAGGAAGAAGGAACCAGGTAACTATAGGCCAGTTAGTTTCACCTTTATCCTTGGCAAGACCTTTGAGAAAATTGTTAAGGATCATGTATGTGAGGGACCCTTCCCTTGCCCTGCTGGCAACACTCCCACCAATGCAGCCCAGTATGCCATTAACCTTCTTGGCAACATGGGCACACTGATGACTCATATTCAGTTTATTGTCCACTGTAATCTCCAGGTCCTTTTCTGCAGAGCTACTGCCCAGCCAGTCAGACCCCAGGCTGTAGCAGTGCATGGGATTGTTCCATCCTAAGTGCAGGATTTTGCATTTGTCCTTGCTAAACCTCATGAAACTTCTTTTTGGCCCAATCCTTCAATTTGTCTAGGTCTCTCTGAATCCTAGCCCTACCCTCCATTGTATCTACTACTCCTCCCAGCTTGGTGTCATCTGCAAACTTGCTGAGAGTGCACTCTGTGCCATCTTCCAGGTCACTGATGAAGATATTGAACAAAACCAGCTCCAGGACCAACCCCCATGGCACTCCACTTGATACCGGCTGCTAACTAGACATGGAGCCATTGATTACTACCTTCAGAGTCTGATGCTCCAGCGAGTTTTCTGTCCATCTTACAGTCCATTCATCTAGCCCATACTTCCTTTGATTGCCTGCGAGACCTGTTGTGGGAGACCGTATCAAAAGCCTTGCTAAAATCAAGGTATATCATATCCACTAGTCTCCCTGCATCCACAAAATCCAGTCGTCTCATCATAGAAGGCAATCAGGTTGATCAGGCATGACTTGCCCTTGGTGAATCTGTGCTGACTCTTCCTAATCACCTTCTTCTCCACCAAGTGCTTTGAGATGGATTCCTTGAGGATCTGCTCCATGATTTTTCCAGGGACTGAGGTGAGGCTGACTGGCCTGCACTTCCCTGGATCCTCCTTTTTCCCTTTCTTAAATATGGGCACTATGTTTGCCCTTTTCCAACAATTTGATCACCATGAGTTTTCAAAGATGATGACCAGTAGCTCTGCAATCCCATCAGCCAACACTCGCAGGACCCTTGAGTGTATCTCATCTGGCCTCATGGACTTGTATATGTCCAGCTTTTCTAAGTAGTCCCTAACCTGTTCTTTCAGCACTGAGGGCTGCTTAACTCCTCCCCAAACTGTACTACCAGGTTCAGTAGTGTGGGAGCTGACCTTGCCTGTGAAGACTGAGGTGAAAAAGGCATTGAGTACTTCGGCCTTTTCTGCATCCTCTGTCACTAGGTTGCTTTCCGCATTCAGTAAGGGACCCACATTTTCCCTGATCTTCCTCTGGTTACTGACATACTTGTAGAAACCCTTCTTGTTACCCTTCACATCCCTTGCTAGCTGGAACTCCAATTGTGCTTTGACCTTCCTGACTTCATCCCTGTATGCCTGAGCAATACTCCCATATTCCTCCCTAGTTGTTTGTTCAAGTTTCCCCTTCTTATAAGCTTCCTTTTTGTGATTTAGTTTACTGAAGAGTTCTTTGGAAGAGTCTCTCCCATACTTGCTAGTCTTCCTGCGCATCTAGATAGTTTTTTTCTTGCACTCTCAGTAAGGCTTCTTTGAAGTACAGCCAGCTCTCCTGGACTCCTCTCCCCCTTGGTCTGGATTCCCAGGGGATCCTGCCCATGAGTTCCTTGAGCATGTCAAAGTCTGCTTCTCTGAAGTCTAGGGTCCTTACTCTGCTGTTCTCCATCCCTCCTTTCCTCAGGATCCTAAACTCAATCATCTTGTGGTCCCTGCTGCCCAAGTTACCTTCTACTAGTATATTCCCCATCAATTCTTCCATGTTTGTGAGCAGTAGGTTAAGAAGAGCATGACCTGTAGTTGGCTGCTCCAGCATGTGTACCAGGAAGTTATCCCATACACTGTCCAAAAGTTTTCTGGATTGCCTACACACTGCTGTATTGCCTAACCAGCAGATGTCATGGGTGACTGAAGTCCACCACGAGGACCTGGGCCTGTGATTGCGAAACTTCCACTAGCTGTTTGAAGAAAGTCTTATCCACCACTTCCTCCTGGTCTGGTGGTCTATATCAAACCCACAACATGACATCACCTTGTTGTTCTTCCATCTGACCCTAACCAAGAGACTTTCACAGGCCTACTTCCAGTTTCACACTAGAGCTCTGAGCAATAATACAGCTCTTTTACATAAAGAACAACTCCTCCTCCTCCTCTGCTGCCTGTCCTTCCTGAACAGTTTGTACCCATCCAAGACAGTGCTCCAGCCATGCGACCTACCCCAACAAGTCTTTGTTATTCCAATCACATCATAGTTCTGTGACTGTGCAAGAGCTTCCAATTCTTCCTGCTTGTTTCCCAGGCTCCATACATTTGTGTACAGGTACCAAAGGTAAGTAGTCAAGTATCCTGATTTTTCAAGAAGAATAAGAATACCTTCCCTGTTGGCCCCTCCTGCTTGCTCTTCCTCCAGGCAACCCACTTGCCCACTTTGGGCTTTGGTTTCCGTCCCCTGGTAAACCTGGTTTAAATCCCTCCTCACTAGGTTAGCAAGCCTGTCTACGAAGATGCTCTTCCCTCTCTTTGTCAGGTGGATTCCATCTCTTCTCAGCAATCCTTCCTCTTAGAAGGACATCCCATTGGCCAAAGAAGCCAAAGCCCTACTGGTGTCACCACCTGTAGAGCCAGCTGTTGATCTGCAGGATGCACCTTCTCTTGCCTGGGCCCTTTCCTTTGGCTGGAAGGACCGATGAGAACACAACCTGAGCCTCAGACCCCCTCATTCTTTCACCCAGAGCTCTATAGTCACTTTTGATCTGCTCAGGGTCTCCCCAGTAGTATCCTTGGTGCCCACGTGGATGAGCATCATGGGGTAGTAGTCAGAGGGGCCAATGAGTCATGGTAATCCTTCTGTGACATCTTGGATCTGGGCTCTGGACAAGCAGCAAACTTCCTGAGACACCTGGACAGGTCGGCAGATGGATCCCTCTGTCCCCCCACAGGAGGTAGTCTCCAACCACCATCACTTCTTCTTGGTGGTGGTGGTGGTGGTCTCTACCCTTCCCACCTTGATGAGGCCTGGCCCATCTTCCTCCACCAATGGAAGGTGCTTCTCGCCCTGTGTTACTAGGACTCCATATTTATTCTCCAGACGAACTACTGCAGGCGGAGATGAAGATTTCTGCTTGCTGCCAGAGGTCACGAGCTTCCAGCTTCCTGGGAGTCCTTGTCCTCTCCCTTCTCTAGCTCTGGCAGTTCTTCCTCCACAGTCCTGGAGGTCTCCTCCAGCATCAAATCAATGAACTCCTCATGGCAGAGGATGCTTTGGAGCCTTACCACCTCTTCCTATAGCTCTCTTGCCTGTTCCCTGAGAAACACCACCAGGAGGTACCGCTCACATCGTAAGCACTCCCCAACCTGGCCGCCATGGGAAGAAACCTGAAAGCCGCAGTCCCCACAGCGCCAAACCTGGACCTGGGTGGAAGCCTAGATGGTGAGTGGTTCTGCCTGGACAGAAACCTCACAGGTGCAAGCAGAGGCAGTGGCAGTAGCTCTGGCACTGCAGTGTCTTCCAGCCATTTCCCTGGGTTTCTTTATCTGCTTCTTCTCTTACTGCCCTTCTTCCAAGCACACCTTTCCTAGCAAACTCGCCTGAATGCTAGCCTGTTTGCTGCTCCTTGGCCCCAAAGTGTTCCTTTTTCCCTGCTTCCTTAAACCAAGATGAAAGGCTCTCCCCTCAAGTGTGTGTGTGTGGGCGGGGGGCAGGAAACTGACCTGTGAACTGCTTACAAACTGCTTGCCCTGTTTGCTTCCCCTGTTGATTTGCTGTGAAACATCTTTGGCCAACACAAAACCTCAAAGAAGAGCAAAAGGAAAGAGGAAAAAGATGCCAACCAAGGACAATACGGATAGATAGTATTACCAGATGTCAGTGATAAAAATTACTAGTGGTAATTTTATTTCCCTTATAATTAAGTATTGATCTTTTTTCTCAGATATGAGCTATCTTACCAGAAGTACAGTGTTAGGATTTAGGGTTGAGGCTTTAGTTTAACGTTGCTCCTAAATGTTTCTTTGGGGTATTGCAGAAGATGGGCAGGGCTCTCCTTCACCCCTGCCCCGCTCCTGTCCATGGAAATGACAGCAGATTTCAAAAAGGGAGGGAGCATCTACACAGTCATTAATGTGCTTTTTGTACTGTGCATTAAATTTAGTACCTCTAATGTGAGGTACTAACTAAATGTGCATTAGACTGCCCTAACGCGCAGTAGTGAAAGAGCATGCTTTTTTTAGTGAGACTTAATGTGCAGTATCTTAATTTTACTGCACCTTAGCATATTCACATGGTTTTTGCCATGACGCTCTAATGTGCAGTAAAGTAAGCTGCTATGCATTAATGTGCCCATGTAGGGGCACTCAGAAAGTAGCAGGTGGAGGAGCTGACAAGATTTTCACTAGAGGAATTAAAAAACCCCCCAGCGTTTGAGCAGCCCCTCCTCTTGTGACCACAGGATGGGTCTGCTCCCAGTTTCTTTTCCCTCATTTGTCCATCCCTGCAGCGGTCTAAAGCATTGCCAGGTATATGACAACTATCATATTTGTATGATAATTTCAACCTTTGTACAAATATACAATGGATATTAAAAGCGCTTAATGTACAATAATTTTTGAGGCAGTTAATTGATGCAGCATATGCAAACCCAAGTCACTCACAGAGTCTTAATTTACTTTCAGGTGGGGGGGGGGTGGAATTTTTTTTTTGTATTCCAGGTCAATTTAGCCAAACCCAGTTCCAAATCCTCTCGATGGAGCAACACTCAAAATCATTCAAACACCATATGTGGCACTACAACTGGCCACCTTTCCCTCTAAGCTGTGTGGCCTGCACGGCCTCACAGGCTTGCTCATGCTGCACTACCAGGCCCACCTGCATGGCTGCGCATGACACACAGCTTAGAGGGAACACTGCAACCAGCAAGTATCTTCCACCCAAGCCTTTTCAGCCCAGGGCTTCAGATCCTCTCAAATCCATTGGCACACATCCTATATACAGGCCCAAACCCAGAGGCTTGGGGTTGGATGCCACTGAGCCTCACTTGCCCTTGACCAATGGCCACAGGAGCAAGCTAGGGAGAAGCCACCATTTCCATAAAGTAGGCATGTCTCCAAGATACTCCTACTGGAAGCTGGCCACTGGAAAGCTAATTACAAGAGTCTGGTAGGGTGTCCTATCCGCACCACAGTGCATTGGACAGGGGGTGCACCCAGGGCCACACACAGGCATGGGTGAACTGGGTGGCTGCCTGGACAGAAAGGGTGCCTGAAAATGGTAATTTTTTTACCGTTGTCCAATTTATTATTATCATTATCTCTGGAAAAGAGGGGCCCGAAACTAACGGTTCACCCAGGGCTGCCAGGAGTCTAGGTATGGTGCTGGGTGCCTCCTCAGCACACAATGCCATTCAAATCCATCTTGGGTTGGGCAGCAAATGAGTGCTCAGTCTGAGCCATAAGCCATTTCAGATTGCTTTCCTACAACTGCTTGCCTCCAAACAAAGCCTTCAACCTGAAGACCCGGTTCTCACTCATTCTCTGTGCAGTTATAGCAAGCAATATAAAGTAAATCAGAAGGCAGCTTCTTGGCAGGCCTTTTTTCCGCAGTGCACAAAAGTTTTTTTTC
>NW_017729022.1:118799815-118800325 GCF_001723915.1 Gavialis gangeticus
AACGGGGGGCGCGGCCGGGGCGCTCGGGCACGGACACGGACATAGATACACCGCCGTAGAGACACAGACACACACGCACACACACGCCCCCTGCAGCGGCGCATCTCGGCCGCTTAGACTGAGGCAGCCCTTGTTCGACTGGGGGCAACCCTTGGGAGATGCCAGCTCGCACTGTTTGCTCCTTGTTTGATTGCAGAAAAACAAGAGCCACCTTTTTCTGCTGCACAGGGCCAGAATGTGTTTAGCACACTGGATTCCTACGTGAAATCTCTGGGTCATGTTGTGAGTATTGTTAGGGGGACAAACATGGCTCACAAGGCACAGTACCTGGGTGCTGCAATGCCCTGCCAGAGAATCGCTGCTGTTAAGGTGCTGCCTTGCCCTTACCCTTCTGCTTGGCTTCAGACCGGCATGCCTTACCTCCTCTGTGTTGCTGTCTTAGCTCTGGTAGCACCTTTTGTGCTTCACATTTACTGTCCCATCTTCTGGTAGCACCAGATTCATAGATTG
>NW_017729022.1:118805325-118807356 GCF_001723915.1 Gavialis gangeticus
AAATTTAGTACCTCTAATGTGAGGTACTAACTAAATGTGCATTAGACTGCCCTAACGCGCAGTAGTGAAAGAGCATGCTTTTTTTAGTGAGACTTAATGTGCAGTATCTTAATTTTACTGCACCTTAGCATATTCACATGGTTTTTGCCATGACGCTCTAATGTGCAGTAAAGTAAGCTGCTATGCATTAATGTGCCCATGTAGGGGCACTCAGAAAGTAGCAGGTGGAGGAGCTGACAAGATTTTCACTAGAGGAATTAAAAAACCCCCCAGCGTTTGAGCAGCCCCTCCTCTTGTGACCACAGGATGGGTCTGCTCCCAGTTTCTTTTCCCTCATTTGTCCATCCCTGCAGCGGTCTAAAGCATTGCCAGGTATATGACAACTATCATATTTGTATGATAATTTCAACCTTTGTACAAATATACAATGGATATTAAAAGCGCTTAATGTACAATAATTTTTGAGGCAGTTAATTGATGCAGCATATGCAAACCCAAGTCACTCACAGAGTCTTAATTTACTTTCAGGTGGGGGGGGGGTGGAATTTTTTTTTTGTATTCCAGGTCAATTTAGCCAAACCCAGTTCCAAATCCTCTCGATGGAGCAACACTCAAAATCATTCAAACACCATATGTGGCACTACAACTGGCCACCTTTCCCTCTAAGCTGTGTGGCCTGCACGGCCTCACAGGCTTGCTCATGCTGCACTACCAGGCCCACCTGCATGGCTGCGCATGACACACAGCTTAGAGGGAACACTGCAACCAGCAAGTATCTTCCACCCAAGCCTTTTCAGCCCAGGGCTTCAGATCCTCTCAAATCCATTGGCACACATCCTATATACAGGCCCAAACCCAGAGGCTTGGGGTTGGATGCCACTGAGCCTCACTTGCCCTTGACCAATGGCCACAGGAGCAAGCTAGGGAGAAGCCACCATTTCCATAAAGTAGGCATGTAGCCAAGATACTCCTACTGGAAGCTGGCCACTGGAAAGCTAATTACAAGAGTCTGGTAGGGTGTCCTATCCGCACCACAGTGCATTGGACAGGGGGTGCACCCAGGGCCACACACAGGCATGGGTGAACTGGGTGGCTGCCTGGACAGAAAGGGTGCCTGAAAATGGTAATTTTTTTACCGTTGTCCAATTTATTATTATCATTATCTCTGGAAAAGAGGGGCCCGAAACTAACGGTTCACCCAGGGCTGCCAGGAGTCTAGGTATGGTGCTGGGTGCCTCCTCAGCACACAATGCCATTCAAATCCATCTTGGGTTGGGCAGCAAATGAGTGCTCAGTCTGAGCCATAAGCCATTTCAGATTGCTTTCCTACAACTGCTTGCCTCCAAACAAAGCCTTCAACCTGAAGACCCGGTTCTCACTCATTCTCTGTGCAGTTATAGCAAGCAATATAAAGTAAATCAGAAGGCAGCTTCTTGGCAGGCCTTTTTTCCGCAGTGCACAAAAGTTTTTTTTCAAAAGAAACGATAATTTTGAGCTTCCGATATAATTTAATGCGATCGTGGGAAGGCTGGCACTGTCTCTGGAGAGGCGGAGGAGTGAGGAGCCTCTGGAGGAGTGGTTTTGGAGGAGAAGCTGGGCTGCACAAAGCCACCATAATCTGTCCAGAAAATCACAGGAGCAATGCGGCCCCACCTTACCGGGTGCGCGCGCAAGCGCTGCAGGAAGGTGGGGGGGAAGTGTCACCTGGGTTCGCGGCTCGATGACGCAGCGCCGAGCCAGCCCGCCAGGTGTCAGCCTCGCCCCGCTCGTGCCTAGCTCCTTACTGCGCCTGCGCTTTGGTCTCCACGGCAACCACAAGCTACGGCGGCCCGAGAGAAGCCCAGAGCCGTAGTCTGGAAGGAGGGGGTGGTCACGTGCCTCGGAAGTGCTCTCTTTCAGTGGGCGGAAGTGACGGTGGGAGAAGCGGGGCCCAAAGACAGAGAGAGAGAGAGAGAGAGAGGGAAAAAAAAAAAAAAAAAGAGAGAGGGCGCGAGACCAAGGCGGGAGTGTGCGCGGCGGCTGTGGCGGCAG
>NW_017729022.1:118807566-118808208 GCF_001723915.1 Gavialis gangeticus
CAATGCCCTGCCAGAGAATCGCTGCTGTTAAGGTGCTGCCTTGCCCTTACCCTTCTGCTTGGCTTCAGACCGGCATGCCTTACCTCCTCTGTGTTGCTGTCTTAGCTCTGGTAGCACCTTTTGTGCTTCACATTTACTGTCCCATCTTCTGGTAGCACCAGATTCATAGATTGTAAGGGCTGGAAGGGACCTCGGAAGATCATCGGGTCCAGCCCCCTGCACCAGGCAGGAAAGACATCTGGGGGTCAGGTGACCCCAGCGAGGTAACTGTCCAGTCTCCTCTTCAAGATTTCCAGGGTAGGCAATTGCACCGCCTCTGGAGAGAGCTTATTCCACAGTCTGAACACCGTAGCTGTGAAGAAGTTTTTCACAGCCTGAAATGGTTTGCCAGGAGTTTGTGGCCATTACTCCTGGCTTTC
Organism: Gavialis gangeticus; assembly: GCF_001723915.1. Classification (NCBI taxonomy): domain Eukaryota; kingdom Metazoa; phylum Chordata; order Crocodylia; family Gavialidae; genus Gavialis; species Gavialis gangeticus. The sequence goes on from NW_017729022.1 coordinate 118,807,986, forward strand.
CCCAAGGGTGCCCTGGTGAATCATTGTTCACCGAGTCCCTGATGTGTACTTCCCTAGTAAGCTTCTACCAAGTCCCCTCTCAGTCTTCTCTTTTTCAGGCTGAGGAGTCCTAGGTCCCTCAGCCTTTTCTTGTATGGCTTGCCATGCAAATCTGTGATTATATTGATGGTTGATGTTCGTGCAAGTTTCTTCTTGCCGTTCTGGCTTGTTTGTGACACTTGCC
>NW_017729022.1:118813208-118814514 GCF_001723915.1 Gavialis gangeticus
ATGGCTGCGCATGACACACAGCTTAGAGGGAACACTGCAACCAGCAAGTATCTTCCACCCAAGCCTTTTCAGCCCAGGGCTTCAGATCCTCTCAAATCCATTGGCACACATCCTATATACAGGCCCAAACCCAGAGGCTTGGGGTTGGATGCCACTGAGCCTCACTTGCCCTTGACCAATGGCCACAGGAGCAAGCTAGGGAGAAGCCACCATTTCCATAAAGTAGGCATGTAGCCAAGATACTCCTACTGGAAGCTGGCCACTGGAAAGCTAATTACAAGAGTCTGGTAGGGTGTCCTATCCGCACCACAGTGCATTGGACAGGGGGTGCACCCAGGGCCACACACAGGCATGGGTGAACTGGGTGGCTGCCTGGACAGAAAGGGTGCCTGAAAATGGTAATTTTTTTACCGTTGTCCAATTTATTATTATCATTATCTCTGGAAAAGAGGGGCCCGAAACTAACGGTTCACCCAGGGCTGCCAGGAGTCTAGGTATGGTGCTGGGTGCCTCCTCAGCACACAATGCCATTCAAATCCATCTTGGGTTGGGCAGCAAATGAGTGCTCAGTCTGAGCCATAAGCCATTTCAGATTGCTTTCCTACAACTGCTTGCCTCCAAACAAAGCCTTCAACCTGAAGACCCGGTTCTCACTCATTCTCTGTGCAGTTATAGCAAGCAATATAAAGTAAATCAGAAGGCAGCTTCTTGGCAGGCCTTTTTTCCGCAGTGCACAAAAGTTTTTTTTCAAAAGAAACGATAATTTTGAGCTTCCGATATAATTTAATGCGATCGTGGGAAGGCTGGCACTGTCTCTGGAGAGGCGGAGGAGTGAGGAGCCTCTGGAGGAGTGGTTTTGGAGGAGAAGCTGGGCTGCACAAAGCCACCATAATCTGTCCAGAAAATCACAGGAGCAATGCGGCCCCACCTTACCGGGTGCGCGCGCAAGCGCTGCAGGAAGGTGGGGGGGAAGTGTCACCTGGGTTCGCGGCTCGATGACGCAGCGCCGAGCCAGCCCGCCAGGTGTCAGCCTCGCCCCGCTCGTGCCTAGCTCCTTACTGCGCCTGCGCTTTGGTCTCCACGGCAACCACAAGCTACGGCGGCCCGAGAGAAGCCCAGAGCCGTAGTCTGGAAGGAGGGGGTGGTCACGTGCCTCGGAAGTGCTCTCTTTCAGTGGGCGGAAGTGACGGTGGGAGAAGCGGGGCCCAAAGACAGAGAGAGAGAGAGAGAGAGAGGGAAAAAAAAAAAAAAAAAGAGAGAGGGCGCGAGACCAAGGCGGGAGTGTGCGCGGCGGCTGTGGCGGCAG
>NW_017729022.1:118815228-118818036 GCF_001723915.1 Gavialis gangeticus
CAATGCCCTGCCAGAGAATCGCTGCTGTTAAGGTGCTGCCTTGCCCTTACCCTTCTGCTTGGCTTCAGACCGGCATGCCTTACCTCCTCTGTGTTGCTGTCTTAGCTCTGGTAGCACCTTTTGTGCTTCACATTTACTGTCCCATCTTCTGGTAGCACCAGATTCATAGATTGTAAGGGCTGGAAGGGACCTCGGAAGATCATCGGGTCCAGCCCCCTGCACCAGGCAGGAAAGACATCTGGGGGTCAGGTGACCCCAGCGAGGTAACTGTCCAGTCTCCTCTTCAAGATTTCCAGGGTAGGCAATTGCACCGCCTCTGGAGAGAGCTTATTCCACAGTCTGAACACCGTAGCTGTGAAGAAGTTTTTCACAGCCTGAAATGGTTTGCCAGGAGTTTGTGGCCATTACTCCTGGCTTTCCCCAAGGGTGCCCTGGTGAATCATTGTTCACCGAGTCCCTGATGTGTACTTCCCTAGTAAGCTTCTACCAAGTCCCCTCTCAGTCTTCTCTTTTTCAGGCTGAGGAGTCCTAGGTCCCTCAGCCTTTTCTTGTATGGCTTGCCATGCAAATCTGTGATTATATTGATGGTTGATGTTCGTGCAAGTTTCTTCTTGCCGTTCTGGCTTGTTTGTGACACTTGCCTTTTTCTGCATGTTCTCTACCTCAGTATCTTGCAATGAATTTTCCCTCAACTGAACTCCATCTCACTCTACGCTGGGGCTGTGTTGGATGGTACATGGTATAGCACAGTGTGTGTTTGTGCCTTCTGGATAGCATCAGAAATGTTTCATTGTTTGCCATAGACCTAAAGTTATGCACAGATTTATTCCTTTGTCTGACACATCTCAACAGTGTAGAACAGGAGCTGTGTCCCTGCTGTTGTGGCAAAGCCTCAGGTGGCTGTGGGGTGCAGTGTAGTGACAACTGTGACCATGTCAGAGGTCACAACAGAGCTGTTGTAAGACAGATGCTTCCTGGTATAGCTCCTGGTCAGATCAGCATGAGGGACTCTACAAACTAAATTTAGAAGAGTTATCAGTCAACCTTCTCATTCAGTTACAATTTAAGCTGCATCCTTAGGTCTGAATACATTCTCATAGTTTTGCTTTGCTGCTTGTTTAGCACTTGGAGACTATGGTGAGTGAAGTGGTTCTGCGTGAGCAGAGTGGGGCAGTGGCCATAACATAAGCTAATAAATCATTTGTCTCAGTGTTCTCTGGGCCCAGTGCTGCAGTTCTTGGACATTGCCTAAAAACTCCTTAGTAATGAAGCTTCAAAACTTAACCAGATAAAGCATAATTATGGTGCTGATAATTGCCTGTTCTGGTCCAACAGGTGCAGATAGGCTGAATGAAGAGGACTGCTACATTTGTGAGTCTGACAGCAATAGGTATTTGTCCTGTGAAGGGTGGGGCTGTGTCATTCTTTGTTGCTGTTCCCTCTTTCGACTCTCTTCCACTGCATTTTTTCCACCCAGCTCTCTTAACCCCACCCCCCAGTTTTGTTATTCATGACTTATGCATGGGAATCCCTTCCTTTCCTGAACTGCAGGTTGAGCCAGTATGCTCTTCTCCAAGTTCCCCCTCTGTTCTCTCTTCCTTCGCATTCTTCCTGCATTATCCTCTCCTGGCTTTCTGTCATGCTCTAAGGTAAGCCACATTCCAGATAAACATGTACAAGCACAGACACCTGTTACTGACACACCACAGGCTGATCTTGGCCTTGTTTTTTTTGTTGTTTTTTTCTGGGGAGGATTTGGTTGAGTGAGTCTTGTCTGGCTGTGACTAGATGTAACGTTTGAAACATTCCAAATACCTTTGAAATGTCTTTGAAAATTTCAGAATCTGAAAGTATGGATGTACATGCCCAATAAAACACTCAAAAGCCTGACAGAAACGTACATGCAGGGAGCAGGTACTATCCTGTGCTGTTCTTTTTTTCATCTCAGGTGCATGTGGTAGGTTGTAGGGATGTGTGAAGCAGGTCCTATTCGATTCGGATTCGGCCCGAATTGGGGACAGTGATTCGATTTGTTGATTCAGATCACTGTCCCTGATTTGATTTGGCTGAATCTGAAGATTCAGTGCTGATTTGGAGAATCAGTGATTCAGACATAGGCACAGCTTTAAAAGTTTTTTCTACATACCTCAAGGTACCAGCGCGGCTTGTGAATGCTGTGATGTTTGGGCGGATGGAGTGTCCCACAGGAGACGGGGGCCATTCACGTGCTCAGCGGCAAACCCGGAAGTGGACCGGAAGTACTTCTGGGTCCACCAAGGAGTGCGCAAGAGGGTCCCCTCTGCATGACTCCCCCCCCCCAGCTCAGCGATTGGCCATGGAGGGGACCCTGGGTGCCCCCATAGACCCAGGAGGCACCAGTTGCCGAGCCAGGGAGCCATGGGGGGGCCCCGCACATGCTCCCCAGCGGACCTGGAAAAGGACCGGAATTACTTCTGCTCCACTTCCGGATGTGCTGCAGAGTCCCCCACACTTCTGTGGGCCACTCCATGCGCCCCAGCATTGCAGCATTCATGAACTGCCTGCTACCTAGAAGTATGTGGAAAAAACATTTAAAGCTGTGTCTATGTCCAAATCACCGAATCTCTCTGAATTAATTCAGATGGGTCCAATTCGATTTGGAGAGATTAAAGGGTCCTCTGATTTGATTCGAATTTGGCCACCGAATCAGGCCAAATCTCTGCCGAATCGAATCAGGGACCAAAGTTTTGCGTAGCCCTAATAGTTTGGTCTTCCAGGCATCTCACAATACAGCATGTTCCCCACCCTCCCTCCCCCCAGCAAGTGTTG
>NW_017729022.1:118828190-118831625 GCF_001723915.1 Gavialis gangeticus
TTTTTTTTTTTTTTTTTTTTTTTTTTTTTTTCTTCTCTTCCTTTCCTGCCCCTTTTCGCCCCCTTTTCTTTTTTCTCCTTCTTTTTAAAGCACTTTATCGTAGAGGCCACAGCATGTTGCTGTACATCAGCTTGTGGCTGAAATACTCCGTGTGTTTAAACATTTCAAACCCTGTTGCATCTGTAAAATATTTCAAATGTTATGTCTGTCTAGACCCTTTGTGTGTGAATGCAAAAGTGTGGCACTTCTGAAAAGTGAAGGTTTGTACCCCCTTTTCTTCCTAGGCCCTTGACCAGAAATACCTTCTGCCAAATGTAGTGAACAATAATTTATTGTCGTTCCTTCACCTTGGAAGAGGCTGTATTTCACGGAGGTTTTTATATGTGAAAGGGACTCAGTCTAGCTCCCATTGTAGTCCATGTGAGCCTTCCCTAAGAACACAAGAAACCCAAATTAAACAGCAGCAGGTTACTAACAGAGCACTAGAACACTTGCTGCTTGTTTCTAGCACTGCTGCTGATTTATCTTCTAACCCTGTGTGAATTACTTTGTATCTGTGCCTTAGTTTCTTTTGGTATAAAAATCCAGATTCTCTTCCTTCAGATCTACTCCATGTCACGTATTTTCAATCTTGATTTATTTTTTATATTTCATACAGCTGCAACCTTGAGGAAATTTTCAACAGAATAGAATAGTTTTTTCTAGAGCTTTGACTTTTAGCTAGATTTATTGATTAGGTATTCTGGCTGTGTTTAAAAGAGTCCTTCAGGAAGGCATCAGTGGTCATTTAAATTAGGCTTTGCAGCTGGAATGGCAGGGGGAATGCAGGCCAGTAGATGGGGAGCAGGGGAGGTGCTAGTTACTAATTTATTCTTAAAACTAGGGAGCAGCTTACTAGTTCAGCCAGCTGAAATCTAAATAATAATGTTATACTGTAGCTGGGGCAGGAAGCAGTCTGCAAGCAAGCATCCTAGATTTTAAAACTCATGGCTGGGATGTGACTGAGTTGCCTGTTTGCTGAATTTATAATAAGGCTGTTTTTGTGTAATAGCTGGTGGGGAAGAGGGTGTTTTCATTGTTAAAAATCTTGGGCTGGATCTGTAGGATTGGAGCTTGCAAGCTTTGCCTCTGTTACTGACTTGGCAAGCAAGTGAGTTATTTGGAGCCACCTTCCCTCTGATGTCCACCCCTTTGTTCAGTTTTCAAATTTTGGTTCGGTCTCAAGGTGCTGCAGTTGTTCAGAAAAAGCTACAGGCCTGTGGTATAGGCTACCTAGTATGTGGTGCTTATGCAGCCCATGTAGCTACTATGCATGTTGTGTTGAAGGGGGATATCCTGTAATTATGCATTCTGTGTTCCACAGGGGCCATTAGACTATAGATCAGGAACTGCTGAGATCAGGTGATGCGGGACTGCATTGATTCCTAATTAGATGAGGCTAGGGAATTGGATTTCTATTTAGGATGACTCTTTGAGTGCTGAGGAAACATTTCATCCCAAGGGAGAGTGAAAAACAGAAATGTGGATTTTGTTTTTGCAGAAATCCTACAATATTTTGTTTTGGAAATATCAGGCATCTGAAATGAAATATGCTCTAGGGGTTCACTGGCAGCTGCCAGCTGAAATTGAGATGTTGTCAACTTTGTACTGTCATTTGAAACTACTAATAATTGACAGTGGGCAACAGCACAACTGATAGGAATTATTTTCATTTCAGTTAGTAGGTGTCAGATACTCCGGGGTGGCTTGTTCCATGACAACCCTGCCTTGCCGCCAGCTCCAGTTTGGGGCTTCGTGCCTTCCATTGTCCATAGCTTGTGAAGACAGCTCTGGGGCCAGGGTGCCCAAGAATTGGAGGCAGTCTAATCCATAGGGAAACCTGCATGATGGGACTGCTCTGGTGCTGTGGGTAGTTGGTAATCCTGGAGTCCTGATTGTAGGTGCTCTTCTAGGCAGGGTGCAGAGAAATTGAGCAGGTTTCTGCTCAATTTCAGGAAATTGGCCAGGTTTCCAGCCTATGTCTGCTGCAAGACCTGTTCAATGAGACCTGTTTCCCATCACGGTTTTGTTAAAAATAAATGAAAAATTGGCATTTTGCAGATTTGAGAGAATTTCGAACCAGCACTGTCCTTGCCCTTCTCTGATTCGTCTGTATTGCTTTCCATTTGTAGCCTTCATTTTTTATTGCCAACAGACCCTGCTGGTATTTCCCAGCACATCTAACTTTTTGCCAGAAACCAGTCCTGATCACATGGACAAGGGCTTCCAGCTTCATCTGCCTTTGTCCAGTCTTTCACCAACCTCTGTCTTTCTGCTGCTGGAAAGTTGGGCTCCACCAAGGGAAAGTTGGAAAACCTCTGGTCCCCTTGCTCTGACACACATTTCCCAAGTGACCCAGTTCATTCCTGTTGGTCGTTCCTCACCTGCCCAAAATTCTTGGCCCTCACGGTGCTGTCTTAGCACAACTTTCTGCCTGGCTGCCAGGTCTCAGTCTAACAGTCCATAAACACTCTGTCAATCAGTGTGACAGGCTGAGCAGGAAGGGGATGCATTAGCCAGATTGACTAGCAGGAAGATGGAGCTAGAAGTTAGATTTGTTGGATTGGGGAGAAAAGGTTCAGGAACTGCGAGGAGGGAGATGGATGACAAGTTGCACACTGTGCTACTTCCCAGTTCTCTGCATTTTAAACTAACTCAGTTTTTTCTGTAACTGTATAATTCCCTGAATAGTATATAGCTGGTACTTCACTGTCATGCCTTTATAAGACCCCAGGTGTGGCCAAGTAACTTTCATTGCATGCATTTTGTTTATAATTGTGATGATAAATGATGACCATATGTTAGGTTAAATGATGGGTCTAGCCTGGGGGTCTGCAGGGCAGCACAGAGGGGTACTGGTAGGGGAGCCCAGGACTAGCTTCAAGTTAAAAAGCCATCAACAATACAGTGGAGCAAAAGTTTGGTTCTTTCCTTAGTTCAGGGGTTTCCAAACTGTGGTATGTGTATCCCTGGGGGTACACAAGACACCTCTGGGGGTATGTGGGAAAAATTGTGTAATGGCAGATTTAATTTCATTATAATACTAATGGGATATTTAAGGAGTTAAAATATAAAACATGCTAGTAGGAGTACATGGGCATCTGGTAAGTCTGGAAGGGGGGACGCAATAAGAAAAAGTTTGGGAACCTCTGCTTTTGTGCAACTGAGTTTTTCATTCTCTTTGACTTAGGCCTTGAGTCAGTTCCCTCAGTGTGAGTTCCCTGGGACCTGTTACCATGGAGACTGAAAGTGAGCAGAACTCCTCCAGCTCCACCAATGGGAGTTCAGGGTCTGGAGGAAGTACTCGCCCACAGATTTCTCAGATGTCTCTGTATGAGCGACAGGCGGTCCAGGTGAGAAGAAACTTGTGTTCGGGAGCTGGACAGGACAACAAGG
>NW_017729022.1:118831636-118833760 GCF_001723915.1 Gavialis gangeticus
TGGGGAGGAGGAAAGGGAGAGCGGGGTGGGGAGAAGACCTTGCAAAGGGAAGTACCCTACTGCTTCCCTCTGTTTCTTCAAATGTCACTGGGATTCTGGTCATGGGCTTGGCATACTTTCAAGTCTAGGAAGATGGGAGGTGTCCAGCCTGACCAGACCTTAGCTGTATAGTCTGATATTCTGTTCCCTGTCTCACTGAAGGAGCTGTTGGTTCACTTTGTCCAGGATCCAGCCTCTTAGTCTATTGGATTGTATTCTTGGACAAAACTAAACTTTTGTCCTGATGTCCTAGAGCCAGACAATGGAGTCATGCAGCTCGGTATCCCAGCTCCTCTGCATAATACGCAACTGGGTTTCATTAAGGGCATTTGTCCTTCTCTTGTAGCACTGAAACTTACATCTTCCTGAATTCTTTAAGTCTGGTTACTGCACTTCCTGCTGCACTGGAGTACACCTACGATCAGTTGGGTCTAGTATCCCATCGCTGGCTATACTGTCCCATCTGATGTCCTGTGTCCTCCTTATAGACTTAATCCAGTGGCTTGTGGACTCACACCATTCAGGCTTTGGATGGTCTTGTGGCAGTTCTTTAGATCCTTTAGTGTCTTGGACTGCACCCTGTGGACACACTTTATGGAAGTGGGGGTCTCTTTTTGAAAGTTTTTCCTTTCTCCAGGCCCTTCAGGCCCTGCAGAGACAACCCAATGCAGCCCAGTACTTCCACCAGTTTATGCTCCAGCAGCAGCTTAACACTGCCCAACTCCACAGCCTGGCTGCTGTCCAGCAGGTGAGTTATCAAGGAAAGGATTGCTTATCCCTTGGGACTGCCTCACTATTTTATGCATGTACATCACTGAATGCCATGCGGTTCCTGGTATGTGACTAGGGCTCCTTGTTGCTATGGTAACGCACCTGCCTGATGAAGATAAACCAGGTGCTCATGGGGGGAGTTCCAGTCTATCTTCAAATATAGAATAGAACTGGAATAATTCTTTGGGGTTTCCAGTGATTATACTATTAACTGGGAGGTATATTACCAACATCTGCCATTGCCCTTATATAAGACACAGATCTTGTAGAGGTAGCGGATATGGTTACATTTTGAGATGGATGTAAAATGGGCCACAACTTGAGTTTTGTGAGCTTGTGTCTTTCCGTTTGAAATGTTATGTTAGAGTAGGTTTTCCATCTTTTGAATTTTTCTATGCAACTTGTTAGTTTATTTTTCCACATTACAAGTGAAAATTTTTTGTATCTTTCTGCCTAACACTTTTTTCTAGCAGTCTGCTTTTGTGTCCACTCACATCTTTTAACGATGAACCTTGAATAGATCTGGTGCAGCATTTTTTTTAAATTAAGGTTTATTTACTTATACCAAGCATTTGCACAGTAGTTGGCTATTGGACACACAGTCTTCACAGACAGCTACTTTTTCTGTCACATGTTACCCTGCCCTTAAGATGATTGTATGTAATAGACAGAATGGCCTCAGTCAGCCATCTGATGAGTTTACCTTGTGTCAGGTATCACTCTTTGTAACTGCTTGCATGCTGCACAGCTTGGGGGAGAACTTTCCCAGGTTCCTGACTGCAGTTTTGTGGGATAGGAAGTACTCTCCAAGGAGGCTGAACTGTTTGTGAAGCAGCTGATGCTGAGTTCATTGAATGGGCAACAGCCTTAAATCACAAAGGCAAGGGACTGAGAAGCCAACTCACATAATGGGACATACCATCTCCATCCGCAGGCGCACTCCTTCCAGCCCAACAGCTGCTGTATTCCACAGACCACAGGCACCCTAATTTGAAATGTATCCCCTATGGATGCCATCTTTCCAGTTCTCCTAAACCTAAATTGAACTGCTTTACCTAGTATCCACAAAAATACTGGCCTGGGGAGCAAGGGGACCTGGTCAGAGTGTGGCTGTGATTGGCTGTGTGGCATGTGCTGTAAGTAGAAGTGGGAATGGTAGAGTGTTTGTCTTTGGCCTGGGTGAAAGGATGGCATGTACTAAGTTTTCACTGCTTTGATTTAGTGTCAGGTGTGTTTTTAGTGCAGCATCCCTAATGAATTCCCAAGGGAGGCTTGTATAGCAGGTAACAATAAAGTGGTACAAGACCTGATGTG
>NW_017729022.1:118833771-118842138 GCF_001723915.1 Gavialis gangeticus
TTACCAACATCTGCCATTGCCCTTATATAAGACACAGATCTTGTAGAGGTAGCGGATATGGTTACATTTTGAGATGGATGTAAAATGGGCCACAACTTGAGTTTTGTGAGCTTGTGTCTTTCCGTTTGAAATGTTATGTTAGAGTAGGTTTTCCATCTTTTGAATTTTTCTATGCAACTTGTTAGTTTATTTTTCCACATTACAAGTGAAAATTTTTTGTATCTTTCTGCCTAACACTTTTTTCTAGCAGTCTGCTTTTGTGTCCACTCACATCTTTTAACGATGAACCTTGAATAGATCTGGTGCAGCATTTTTTTTAAATTAAGGTTTATTTACTTATACCAAGCATTTGCACAGTAGTTGGCTATTGGACACACAGTCTTCACAGACAGCTACTTTTTCTGTCACATGTTACCCTGCCCTTAAGATGATTGTATGTAATAGACAGAATGGCCTCAGTCAGCCATCTGATGAGTTTACCTTGTGTCAGGTATCACTCTTTGTAACTGCTTGCATGCTGCACAGCTTGGGGGAGAACTTTCCCAGGTTCCTGACTGCAGTTTTGTGGGATAGGAAGTACTCTCCAAGGAGGCTGAACTGTTTGTGAAGCAGCTGATGCTGAGTTCATTGAATGGGCAACAGCCTTAAATCACAAAGGCAAGGGACTGAGAAGCCAACTCACATAATGGGACATACCATCTCCATCCGCAGGCGCACTCCTTCCAGCCCAACAGCTGCTGTATTCCACAGACCACAGGCACCCTAATTTGAAATGTATCCCCTATGGATGCCATCTTTCCAGTTCTCCTAAACCTAAATTGAACTGCTTTACCTAGTATCCACAAAAATACTGGCCTGGGGAGCAAGGGGACCTGGTCAGAGTGTGGCTGTGATTGGCTGTGTGGCATGTGCTGTAAGTAGAAGTGGGAATGGTAGAGTGTTTGTCTTTGGCCTGGGTGAAAGGATGGCATGTACTAAGTTTTCACTGCTTTGATTTAGTGTCAGGTGTGTTTTTAGTGCAGCATCCCTAATGAATTCCCAAGGGAGGCTTGTATAGCAGGTAACAATAAAGTGGTACAAGACCTGATGTGAGAGGAGGAGCTCTGCCAAGTTGCTGTATGTGCCTGGTTGTGAATGGAAGGGGAAGCAGGGACTTGCCATGGCTGTGCTCCAGCTTGTAGGAGTTTGGGATGGCATCAGTGATGGGATTGGCTATTCAGTCTTGGCTAAATTTTGGAATAGAATTGGGAGGTCCACTCTAGATGCTCATATACTCTCATCTTTCCTTTTCTCCCAGGCTACAATTGCAGCTAGCAGACAGGCAAACTCCCCCAACACCAGCACCCCCCAACAGACCACCACCACCCAGGCCTCTGTAAGTAAACACCCTCTCCCCTGCATGGCTCGCCTTTCTGCCTCCTCACTTCTCCCCTTTTGGAGAACAGGCTTCAAGGGGCAAAAAGTTGCTGAAGATGGTGGGAAGCCATGGCTTGTGGGTGCAAACTGGCAACAGCAAGAATATTGGGCACTGTCATTATGGATGAGGGTTAGGGAACCTAGAGGTCTCAGGTCTTGTGGTGTGAAAGGCATCTTTGGCTAGGAAAATGGGAAGTGATCTCTTATGGTGAAAGAATGGGGTGACAGAGGGATTGTGCCTCAGGGAAGGACCAGCAGCTGGAAGGCTTCTGTTTGGGAGAGCAGGAGGAGCAGTCATTGGGTGTCAGCATGCCAAGGCTTTGTAGGTGGGACTGAAGAGGCTGGAAATGGCCAGAGAATTGATGGGGTGCTTATTGGATTGGGGTGGGAGGAGGCTGGAAATGTGTAATTGCATGAAATGCTAGCAGCATGTGGGGAAAAGGAGCCTCTTCCTCATGAGGTGTTGGAGCCCCTTACTAGCAGCACAGGTGTCCATCAGCTTGGGTGATGGATGCTAACGCTCAGACCTGCAGTATGTAGGGAGATAGCGTCCAGGGCTTAGTGCAAGAGATCCTAGACATTAATGAGGGGGCCTAGAACAACTGCTGGTGCTGAAGCCTGTCTGTTTTTTTCCTCACCCTGGCTAACAAGGTATTGCTCCCTTAAGGGAGGAAAACAGTGGGGCTGTGAGTCATGCTCTGTGGTATAGATGTGGTCTCCCTGATCCCTTCCAGTTCATGTTGTAGGCAACAGGGAAAGGCCTGGCCTTAGAGTGCCATTTCCTATCTTGCTGTGGTGAGTGAGCTCTCATGCTGGGTTGTAGAGGCCTTGTCTCTGACTCTAGTTCTGCCAGTGAGATTTGGGACTCTTCTCTGTTTGAAGATCAATCTAGCCACCACATCAGCTGCCCAACTCATCAGCCGCTCGCAGAGTGTGAGCTCCCCCAGCACCGCCACCTTGACGCAGTCTGTGCTCCTGGGGAATGCCACCTCACCGCCTCTCAACCAATCGCAGGCCCAGATGTACCTCCGGGTAAGAGATTGCATGTAGAACTTGTCCCCACCTAATCCTGGCTGTTCAAACAATCCAGGGCTCTTATGTGACTGCCAAAATAAATTCCTGTTTTGAGATCAATCCTTGACTTGGATGTAGCTGACTAAGAGATAATATGATATAGTTTAAGTCCAGATTGGAAATCTCTAGTGCTTGGGTCCATAGGTTTGATCCAGAGTAGGATTGACTCAGCCTTCTAAAGTGGATGTACTAAGTTCAATATGTTCTGCTGCATAGGGAGAGTCAGTGGATTAAACTTTTAAGATCTGGGTTTTCTCTGCTCTGTATGAATGGCAAAGATCCCATGGCACTTCTCACTAGACTTAGGTGTGCACATAAAATAATGGTCCCCTCTTAGCAAATCCCAGGCTCGGTTACTGATCTGAAATATAAGCCTTCTCCTCTCAACCAGTTCTGGAACAGATATTTATCTGGCAAATTAATTTCTTCAGACATTCCCAAGCTCAGGTATGTAGCTCAGAAATGGTGGTTGTCTGTACTCAGGCTTGGCCAAGAGACATTGGTGTGAAAGGTGTACATCGTTCTCCAAATCAATCCTGGGTAAGGCTGTGTATCAAAAATTAACTTTTTCCATGGTCATCCCTAGGGTCAGTGTTATATCTGAAAAATAACTCCCTTCCTCTCAACCTATCTGGGGCTCTGTTTTATAATCCCCTTCTCTCCAATCATCCTGGGCTGCTGTTGTGCTTACTTCTCTGCCAATCTCAGACAGACATCTGGAAATAAAATCCCAGTTTCTTAGTTGTCCTGGATGACCCTATGGCAGCCCTCCCAGCTTCCTTCCCCATGTGTTCTAGAAGACAACACCTCCCCACAGGAGTGCTGTCCCCAGTTCCATGGTCCTCAGGGCCATACTCTAAAACATAACACCTGGGCGGGTCGGGAATGCTGCAGCCCAGTTTTGCTTTGTAATCCTCTTGTGGTTCGCTTTCTTTCTCTCTCTCGCTCTTTCTCTTCCCCTCCACTCCTCCTGCTCTTCACGCTACCCAACCCTCCCCCAACAGCCGCAGCTGGGGAACCTGTTGCAGGTGAACCGGACCTTGGGCCGCAATGTGCCTCTTACCTCCCAGCTCATCCTGATGCCTAACGGGGCTGTGGCTGCTGTCCAGCAGGAGGTGCCACCCGCTCAGTCTCCTGGGGTCCACACAGACACAGACCAGGTCAGTGCCGCCCCCTCCACTCCCCCACACACATGCACCCCTCTCCAGTCTGTCTGTCTCTGTAGAGGGCTTGCTCCATTCTGCCTGCCTTTTCTGACCCTTGTACCACTGCAAGGCACAGGCTTTGTTCTCTCGTGCCCATGTGTTAACACACTGTTGTCTTGCCTCCAAAGGGAGGATACATTTTCTGTCTCACTTCCTGGAGTGACCCACCACTGGAGCCATTCTCATCTTTATGATTGCTTGGCAACTCCCATGTTATTGAGTGCAGGGTTCTGGGGCCAGTTTCCAGTGGGACACGTGCTCCCCAACAAAGAGCCTTTGCCAGCATTAACCTGTTACCCCTTTGGTCAGTCTTAAAGAAGCCAAAGACTGACCGGGCCCCGGGATTCATCCCTTGCCTTATTTTGTAGGAGGTCCTCCAGGTCTGTCACTTGTTTTGCCTTTCTTGACTACTCCTGGAATATCTGGAGGCTTGGGTTTTGATCAGCTGAGCCTCTGCTCCTTTTTGCCTCTGCTGCAGTTGTCTCCAGTCTGTCTCGGTGCCCTGTGTGGGGTTGTTTTTTTTTGAGTAAAGTCAACTGTCGTCATGCTTGAAGACAACACAGCCAATGGAGGGGGAATCAATGAAGAAGATGGGAACACCAAAGAGCAAGGATAAACTGGAGAGATCTGAGGGGCCTGCAGGCAGGGAGGAGAGATCTGGGCCTCACAAGTGGAGAGCCCTGTACCCAGGGAGTCTGCCTCAAAAGTAAAAGGGGAGTTACTGAGTCTTGCACAGCTTGTGGCAAAAGAATCATCTCTCCAATGGGAATAGTATTCTTAGGTTCATTCAGAAGGTGCCATGGGATCTTTAACTTCCATCAGAGCTGGAGCAAGAGGGAGTTCAGGTTTGACTCTTTCCAAGAGATGGTCCTGTCAGGAGGGCAACACTCCCAGTCCTAGCCAAATCTATGTGTGGGGATCTAGAGTCTGTGGACCAAGTCTGGTAGTGAAGTCAGACTGGATCTTCTGTGGTGTTCCTCAGCTCCCCACCTCTGTCATACTGTGAGGCAATAGGCATCTGTAAAGGTGACCTGAACAAACGGACTGTGTTTTCTGTGTGTTTCTAGGTGCAGAATTTGGCTGTGAGGAGCCAGCAGACCTCAGCCACTAATGCCCAGCTTCAGGGCTCTGCTCAGAAGGCAGCCTTACAAGGAAACTCCCAGGCTTCGAGCCTACCACAGGCCACCAGTGCTGGCCAGACCTTGGCAGTAGCACAAGCCTCTTCCGGTAGTACAGGCCAGTCTCTCAACCTTAGTCAGGGGGCAGCAGGCAGTAACAGTGTCTCTGGGGGTATGGTGGCAGGTGGCGGGAGCCAAGCCACTGCAGGTCTAGGCCAGGCAAACTCAGCTGGCCCTGCCAGCAGCTGCCAAAGGAAAGGTACTGGGGTGGTTCAGCCACTGCCAGTTGCAGCTGCCCAGGGAGTAACAGTGAGTCAGGGAAGCCAGACAGAGATGGAGAACGCAGCAGCAGCAAAGAAAGCTGAAGCAGATGGCAGCGGGCAGCAAACAGTGGGCATGAACCTGACCAGGACAGCTACCCCAGCGCCCAGCCAGACCTTGATCAGCTCCGGTAAGCAACAGTCCTGCTTCCACCTCTGCTGCTGCCCCCTTCTGCTTCAGTTCCCAGACCCAGCTTTTTCACTCAGCACTGCCTTCTTAAAACCCAGCAGGGAGAGCTTCTTACATAGCCTTCTTATTTCCACCCTTCCAGTGTGCCCTTCTTCATGGAGTGTCACCCCACAGGGAGACAAGGGGAAGACAGTTGTGGGCCTTTCCATCTTCTGCCAGAAAGTTGTGGCTCCTGTTAGAGCAAGGTTTTGAAAGCCACCTGGTGGAAGTGGAAGGGTCCTATATTCCAGTCTGCCTGTCTCTGGGCTGCTGCTTTGTTGTTAATGCTATCCTCTGTCATTCTCGTCCCTCTGTAGCCACCTACACACAGATCCAGCCCCACTCGCTGATCCAGCAGCAACAGCAGATTCACCTGCAGAAGCAAGTGGTGATCCAGCAGCAGATAGCCATTCATCACCAGCAGCAATTCCAGCACCGCCAGTCCCAGCTCCTCCATACCGCCACCCACCTCCAGCTGGCCCAGCAGCAGCAACAACAACAAACACCACCTCTAACCCAGCAGCAGCAACAGCAAATGCCATCCCTGCCACAGCAGGCTCTGCCATCTCAAAGTCAGCAGCAGGCTCAGACCCTTGTGGTTCAGCCCATGCTGCAGTCCCAGCCTCAGCCCATACAGCTCCAGCAGGATGTCTCATGTCAGCAAGCTACCAAGTCGCCTGTTCCCATTCAGTCCAAGCCCCCTGTGGCCCCCATCAAACCTCCTCAGCTGGGGGCTGTCAAAATGTCAGCAGCGCAGCAGCCCCCACCCCACATCCCAGTGCAAGTAGTGGGGAGCCGCCAGCAGGGCTCAGCCCAAGCCCAGGCCTTGGGTTTAGCTCAGATCACCACCGCAGTGCCTGCTCCCCGGGGGATGCCAGCCGTTGTCCAGCCTGTTTCTCAAGCCCATGCTGCTTCCCCATCATCCCAGGCATCCGCTGTTACAGCTTCCACACAGGAAGCCCCTCCCCTCACTACTGGGGTCAACTTGGCTCAAGTTCAAGGCACGGCGCACATGGTGAAGAACACAGCTTCACCGCCAGTCATGGCTCAGGTGCCAGGAGCATTCTACATGCAGTCTGTCCAGTTGCCAGTAAGTGATGGAGTGTGTGTGTCTGAGGCTGTGGGGTTTGGAGGCATCCCCTTTGGCTCATGGTTAGGGCACCCATTTCTAATGAACCTTAGACCAGTAAGATATGGGGGGCAGTTGGGAAAGGTAGCATGGGGCCTTTCCTTTCTAGAACTCTGGTTCTAAATGGTTGATGACCGTGAGTTATTCTCATGCAGCCAATGCATGGCATGTGTCAGTTCTCTAAATGAGGCAGGTGTCTCCATCACAAACCCACTATCCCAGTTAGCATTCACTGGCTTTTTTGTTGTCTCTCAGCAAACACCAAGGCAGAGAACTTTCTGTCAAAATTGCACTCCCCATTAGAGGTGGACCCTTTGGTTTGTGCTATCGGCCACTAAAGCAGGGCCTGCTTTAGGGCCTTGAGGATTCCCTGATGACCTGCACCCATGTTTCCAGGAGTCCCTCCAAGGAAAAAACATGGGCATAATTTTCATTCCCTGAGGCTGCATGGGTCCCTGTCTCAGTGGTGCCAATGTCTCTGCTTCACATGTTGAACCAGTACCTTTCATTATACCAGATATCCACTGCAATCACATGTTTCCTGTGGGTTTCACCAATATTGCTGAGGGTAGACTTGGGCTGTTGTGTTTCTCAACTCTTTGGCTGCTGTTTTTTGAAACCATGAGTTCATGTAACAGTCTCTG
The DNA here is from genome assembly GCF_001723915.1 of Gavialis gangeticus. Lineage (NCBI taxonomy): Eukaryota > Metazoa > Chordata > Crocodylia > Gavialidae > Gavialis > Gavialis gangeticus. The sequence continues at coordinate 118,840,847 of NW_017729022.1, forward strand.
GCCCCAGAACAAGAAAAGGCTCTCTGCTGCTGTTTCACTTGCCTTGGTGAGGAGCAGAGTTTAGCTAGCAGCCAACTAGTTTGGTAACCATGTGTCAGGTTCCAAGCCACTGGTTTTTGCTGGCTTTTCAGTATGCCAATATGAGTCCCTTGTTTATTACCTGGAGTTGCTGGGGTCCTGATGTTGCTAAGTCAGGGTAGTACAGCAAGGTGATGGTATGTTCCTGAAGACACTGTTGTTATAATGTTTTGTTCCCTGCTAGACAAATGTGTGACAGTCTAGATACATGGTGGTGGGGAGTCTGAAGTGTTCCCATGACAAGGAACTAGGCTGGAGCTGGAAGGGGGAGGAGGTGAAAGGATAAGGCAATGTAGGGAATTTCCTCTGTGGCCCTTGATAGGTTTTGTGCTTCACCTGTCTTTCTCCCTATTTTCTCCCACAGGGCAAACCGCAAACCGTAGCAGTGAAGCGCAAGGCAGATTCAGAGGAGGAGAAGGAGGAGTCACCCAGTGCCACTGCACTCTTGCCTGCCAAGTCCTCTCCTGTAGCAGACAGCCCAAAAAACATAGAGGAGAAGAGTGGCCTTGGAGGTGAGTGGGATACAAAGGGCTTTGATTGCTTTGGATGAAATAGGAGTCTGATCTGATATTGTGCAGGGGAATAGGAACAAACAGGAAGCCAGGCTGGACAGACAGGCTATCTGAAGCAAGATTAGAACAGAGAAGATGGGCTTGCTGAGTTGGGTGGTCCAGTGGCCTGATTTCTTACAGTGACTTTTATTTATGTGTTTTTCTAGAGAAATCTGAGCCTGCCCCCAGCGTAACCCCAAGCACCCCCTCCAGTGAAGCAGGGTCCATTACCACCACCGCCTCTACTCCTGCCCCCAACTTGGCAATGGTGACACGGCAGACAGGAGACTCCAAACCCCCACAAGCTATTGTGAAGCCCCAAATTCTAACACACATCATTGAAGGCTTTGTTATTCAAGAAGGAGCGGAGCCGTTCCCGGTAAGAGCTGGGTTCCAGGTGGGGTGGAATCAAAGCTGCCTTGGGTGGAAGCTACTTTCTGTGCAGCAAATCTTTTCACACCATCACAGGAAATTTTTCCAGGTACCATTGCAGGGTAGAGGAAAGGATTGGTCTATAGTTTCCTTCTCCAAGGAAAGAGGCCAGGAGTTAACAGGCTAGATGGAAAGGGGAATGGAAGGTGCAAACATGAGAAGAATGACCTGGGGGTTACAAGCTGAGTATGAGTCAACAGTGTGCTCTTGTTGTCAAAAAAAAAAAAAAAA
>NW_017729022.1:118842256-118860251 GCF_001723915.1 Gavialis gangeticus
TTTTTTAAAAAAAAAAAAAAAAAAAGGCATGCTGGGTTGCATTAACAAGAGTCTCTTGTAAACCAAGAGGAGTGATCTATCCACTCATTTCAGCACTGGGGTATTGGGCCCAGTTTTCAGCCCCACACTTCAAGAAAGATGTAGACAGATTGGAAAGATTCCAGCTGAGAGTGACAAAAACTATTGGAGATCTGCTAAGCGGGACTTAGAAGGAAAGGCTGAAAGAACTATGACTGTATAGTTGGGAGAAGAGAAGACAGTGGGGATTTTGATAAGTCTTCAAATACCTGAAAGGCAAGTATAGATATGGTGGAGATGGACTTTTCTCTGCCTGTGGGGGAGAGGACTAAGAACAATGGCCTCAAGCTGCAGCAGGGAAAACTTAGATTGGAGATTATGGGAGCTTTCTGACTATGAGGGTGGTCAGGCATTGGAACAGGCTACTTAGAGCTGTAACCTCTCCATCCCTGAACATTTTCTAGAGCAGGTTAGATATTTGTCAGGGATGATCTTGCCCTTAGCAGAGGGCTGGACTAGGTGACTTCATGAGGTCCCTTCTCACCCTGCATTCCTGTGATCCTAACCTGAGTCATAATACAAGGGGGGAGGGGTACTTACAGCTGCTCTTACGAAGCAGAACATTTTATAAGCAGCAGTATGTCTTCCTGACACACTTGCTGATGTGACAGATTCATGCCAATGGCTCAATAAAGGTGACTGAGTACAGCATCCATGTTGATTTATTTGTGTTTCATCAACAGCAGTGTGGGGGCACTCTGGGGTTCTGGGCAAGCAGTGGCTAAGAGGCGTTGGTTGGTATGGAATGAATGACTGCTTTGTGGTTCCATCCCCTCCCTGTGTGTGGGGAGGGGTCCGCTGAGCTCTGATGAGATTGGGGTGAAGAGACAGCAGGTGAGGAGGTGTGCTTGCTGACTGGCCTGTCTTTCTTCCCCTTTGCAGGTGGGCTGCTCTCAGATCCTCAAAGAGTCTGAGAAGCCACTGCAAGCAGGTACACCCTTGGGGCAGAGTGAGAACCAGTCCAGCAACTCCCCAGGAGGAGACAGTGCAACTGCAGGTGAGTTGAAGCTCTGGGAAACCTGACACGTCAAAGAAATGGCATTTCCACCATGTGTGCACATGTGTACATGGGCTTTTCTCCAGAGGGAGTAGGAGAGGGAGGTTCAAAATCCAGCCTTGCATCTAGTATCTCCATTTCAGAGGAACGGGGGAAGAAGACCCATCGGAGACTAACTAGGAACCCTCCTGGCAGTAGTAACATGAGAAGGGTCTGGTCTTCTCCATAGGAAGGCTGTCCTGGGGTCATGTTGTGTGCAGAATGTTAACTGAAGGAGATCTGCTTTTGTGAGGAATAGGGTGCCTGACATACTTGGAGACCCACTAAAAGCAATTAGAGGACTACTCTGCCATTGTCTTTGAACCCCTCTCCAGAAGGCTTCTGTACAGATTTCATCCATTGGCAATCCCTCACAGTCAAGGATGGTTGTCTTCTGTGATTTGCTTTATATGTGGTTCCAAAGATGAGTGATGAGGCTGTTTTGGGAATGACAGACTCTTGCAACTTGGGCATATGTTTCTGTGTAGGGTAGGTGGCTCTGGAATCTTGGTTAGGTCCACAACATTCTGTTTTTGCTACTCCCACTTCTGTTTCCTGTTGTTATTGTAAGCTTTCAAAGTAGTGAGATACCTGCAGTGGCCTGTTCCTTCATTTGGGGTGGTCTTGGGTGATAGTCTTCCACAATTTGATGTTGATGTTACTTTTTTTTTCAAGTTGGCCTTGAGGACAATTTTTAAGTGCTTTTCTCTGCCCTCCTCTTGAGCGTGCATCTTGACTAAGTTGGGAGGACAAAAATTGCTTCTGGAGTCAGATGTCTGGATGACGTGGCTGGCCTAACAAAGTTGATGTTGGATGATCATTGCCTTGATGCTCGTGGTGTTTGCTTGTGAGGGGATGCTGATGTTGGTGCGTCTAACTTCCCGCTGGATTCGAAGGATCTTCCATAGGCAACATTTGTACTTCTCTAGTAATTTGAGGTGTTTCTTGTATGTTGCCCATGTCGCAGCTCTGTACAGTAAGGTGGGGATCACACTGCTGGATAAACCATGAGCTTGGTTTTGGATCTAATGTCACGATCTTCAAACATTCACTTCTTTAGGCATCTGAAGGTTGCACTTGCACTTTTAAGGCAACGTTGGATTTTTTTTATCAATGTCAGCTTCCTCTGAGAGATGGCTTCTGAGGTGTGGGAAATACTCAACATTCTCCAGAGTCTCACCATAAATCTGAATTACTGGAGCTGAGGATTGCTCATTATGAGCTTGCTGATGGGGAGGACCTTAGTCTTCTGTAAAGTTAAGCAGCAGTCCCATTATCTTACATGCCTCAGTAAAGACGTTGATGATTGCCTGAAGGTCTGCCTCTGGCATCATCAGCATCAGTCCACTATAGCATCATCAGCCAACTACAGTAAAATCAGCATACTGGAGCTCAATGATTGAGGTTGGGATGGTCTTGGTTTTGGCTCAGTCAGCTGAGATTAAACAGTTTACCATCCATTCTGGTAGTGGAGCTCCACTCCGACTGGAAGCTTGGTGGTGGTCAGATGTAACATCACAGTAAGGAATATCGAGAAGAGTGTTTGAGTGATGACAGATCCCTGCTGAACTCCCATCTTAACTGCAAAGGGATCTGTGATAGATCTGTTACTGAGAATCACCACTCGCGTACCGTAATGGAGCAGTCAGAGAATGGTGACAAATTTCGGTGGGCATCCATACTTAAGAAGGATCTTCCACAGTGCTTCTTGGTTGACAGTTGAAGGCTTGCATGAGGTCAAAGAAGGCCATGTAGAGGGATTTATGTTCCTGGCATTTTTCTTGCTGCTGGCAAGCTGTGAAGATCATGTCAGATTTGCTTCTTGATGCCCTAAATCCACACTGAAGTTCCAGGAGGAGCTGTTTAGCAAGTAGAAGGAGATGGTTCAGGAGGGTTCTCACAATGATATTTCCTGTAGTGGACAGCAAGGCAATCCCTCTGTAACTTCCACAGTAAGACCTGTCTCTCTTCTTGAAGATTGTCATGGTCTTGGAATTTCTGAGGTAATCTGGGATTTCCTCATTGTTCCAGATCCTTAATATGAGGGCATGGAGCTATGATGTGAGCTCCTCCCCACCCACTTGAATACTTCAGTGGGGATTTCATCAACTCCAGATGCCTTGTTCTTCATCTGCTTGATGGCTTTCCTCACCTTTTCAAGGGTTGGAGGGATTCCAAGATTGGAGCACTCTTATCAACAACAGAGTCTTGACTGAGAAGGTCCTCAAAATGTTCCTTCCAATGGGTGTTGATGGCTCCCCTTTCCTTGATCAAGTCTTCTCCATCCTTAGTCCTCAAGACATTTGGTCCCTGAGTGTTTGGACTGTAGATGGCTTTGATGGCACTGGAAAAAAAAAAAACCAAACAGCTATGCATATTGTGGTTGTCAGCGAGATGTTGAATGGCCTTCGCCTTTTCTTTCCACCACCTCTTTTGGACTTCTGCCTAGGCTTGTTGAAGATTCAGTTTCTTTTACTTGGGGTTGGTGTCATTCTGCCAAGTACAAAAGCCTTGTGCTTCCAGTTGATCAATTCTTGGATCTCCCAGTCATTCTCATCAAACCAGTCTTGATGTTTCCTGGGTGAGAATCCAGGTATCTCTTCATAGGCGCTGATGATGGTGGACTTGAAGACGCCCCCAGCATTGCTGACTTTCACCCATTGTTGTTGATTGGACAGTTTTTTGTTTTTTTTTGTTGAGGCACTGGTGAAATAGTTCTTGCTTGATTGGGTCTGTGAGTCCTTCAGTGTTGATCTTCTGTGGCATTTGCTTCTGCTACAGCTGTTGTTCAGGAACCAGTTTGAGTGGCATAATCAAGTGGATGAGTTGGTGATCAATCTGGGTGTCGTCGGCTCCTAGCATAGCTCGGATGATGTGGACATCTTTGCAGTTCTGGGCACAAACAATGACGTCAATCAAATGCCAATGTTTAGATCACAGGTGGTGTCGTGATGTCTTTGCGCCTGTTTTTGTGGCAGAATAGGGTGTTGGTGATGGTGACCCTGTTCCGCACATTTGGTCAAGAGGAGGATGCCGTTGGACTTGACCTTTCCCAGTCATTGCTTACCTGTGGTTCTGTTCCAGAGATCTGAGTCCCTTCCGACTCTGGCATTGAAGTCGCCAAGCAGAATAAGTATGTCTCCCTCCAGAATGTCAGAAAGGACTTGGTCAAGGTTGGCATAGAATTCCTCCTTGGTTTTGTTAGCAGCATCAAGAGTCAGGACATAAATGCTGATGACAGTGGCATATTGGCTTCCCACAACTTAAGACAGGTAGTCAGTCATGAGGCAGTCAGGGAACTCATTGAGTTGGTTCATGAGTTCATTCTTAATGACCAAACCAGCTCTGTGAAGTCAGCATTCTCAGTCCTGCCTACCTTCCAGAAGAGGATACAACCACCTCCTTGTTCTTTGAGCTGCCTATCTCCCACTTGCTGGGTCTTGCTTACTACAGCAACATCAGTGTTCTTCTGCCTGAGTTCTTGAGCCACAGTTGCAGTGCAGCACTTTGGGTGCTTACTATTAGGATTATCTATGAGGGTCCTGAGGCTCCAGGTCCCAAAATTGATTGTGTGTCTTAGATGATTTTGACCACAGTGAAGGTGATCCCATTGGATGCAGTTATCCAGTCAGGAAGAAGGTAGGCAGATTATGTTTAAGGCACCTTTTCTAGCCCCCTCCCCATGTGGGATGAGCTGAGCAGATCTTGATGAGGGCTGTTCAGTTGCAGTTGCCATTGCCAAATTGCACTCCTGCCTCATTCAAGAGCTAGATGACCTCCTTGTAACTGCTGCTTCCATGCCAGTTCATGACTAGGACCTTTCAGACCTCACAGCCCTGCTCATGGAAGATGCCTGCATATGATTTCTTTTATCATGGAGAAGTTGCTGCACAGCAGCTTCCACATGGTTCTTGACAGAATGGGACCTTGATCCAATGGCGAGGAAGCCAGGACAGTTGGAGTTCTTGTTCTGCCACAGCCTTCATCCACCTTCACAACTGTTGAGATTCTGACATCTTCCAGCTGCTCTACTGTTGAGGAATTGTAGACCCATGCCTGGGGGCTGGGCAGGCTTATTATAAAGGCATCCTGTACTCGCCATGTCACAGCACCGTCAAAAAATGCAGGTGGCCTTTCAGGAGGGATCACATTGACACCTGCTGTCCCCACCACATCCTGGTGGTGCTGCTGCTGCTTGGTTCACAGCTGCTTATTTGTCAGAGTTACTCCTGCTTAATGTTGAAGGTGATGCCACTACCCACCTCTTGTGAATGTGCTGGGTAGCAGCGCAGCTCTGCTGCCAGCTGTACAGACTGACAACTGGGTGGCTCTCCATAGACCCCTGGCTGAGTTTATTTGGGGCATATCTGACCACTGGTGGTAGGTAGGAACAGTGCATAATGCTGACATACTTCCTTTGCTTGTAACAGTTTCACACTCTGTTTCCCTAGAGCTGGACAAGAAAACAAACCTACTGAAGTGTGAATACTGTGGGAATTATGCCCCAGCCAGCCAGTTCCGTGGCTCCAAGAGGTTTTGCTCCATGACTTGTGCAAAAAGGTAACAGCCAGGCATTGTGTGCTTCCTCTCTGTCTGTTTCCCATGGGTAGGCACCTTTGTTTCCTGAATGAGATGCGGAGAGCTCAGTCCTTCTGGGCCTCCAGGCAGGTCTGCATTGGCCATGGGAGAGCCTGCTGGATTGGACCTGTACCTTGACCATCCAGTGAAAAGATGCTCACTAGTTTGGCAGAAGGTGGGTGCAGCCACCCAGCCTTACACCTGGGATATTTCTACATCTTGGAGGACCCTTTTCCATGGTAGTTGTACCCAGAGCTGGCCAAGCTGACATGTTACTGGCACTCTGCTCGCTTGTGCTAACTATATGGTCTTCCCAGGCTGTGGGGCTCTGAGCTCCCAGAGAGCATAAGGCAGAAACCACATGGGAAAATCAGGCCAGAAGTTGTCTCCTCTGGTTGCAAGTTGCTCTCGTGGATCCTGTTACACCTTGGAGGAAGGGATCTGATTAGTGCACAGCTCAGGGTCTCTAGGTGTTGGTTGTGCAAAAACAAGTATGTCCTTTGGGAGAAGGGCTGGCTATGGTGGAGCAGACCTTGGTGCTTCATAACAACAGGGAGTTGGCATCCCCCATATTCTGTATCCTTGTCTTCTGGACCAGTCCCTATCTTCATTTGGATTAGGAAGAGTAGAACTGTTTCCTTTGACTTCTCTTCTCTTCCTTATTTAAGGTACAATGTTAGTTGCAGCCATCAGTTTCGGATGCAGAGGAAAAAGATGAAGGAATTCCAGGAAGCTAACTATGCCCGTGTGCGTCGGCGTGGGCCTCGGCGCAGCAGCTCAGAGATTGCTCGAGCCAAAATCCAGGGCAAGCGGCACCGGGTGAGGATACCTCTTCTGGGGTGGCCTGTGCTGGGGCTTCTGACTTTTGTATCTCAGCCATGCTTCAAGCCCACTGGCATTATTCATATCCTTTCTGTTGGATGTCCTGCCTCTCAGGCTTTGGACATACTGCTTTGGCTGAGATACAAACAGAAATTCTGGCCATTTGTGGTGATGGGGACGAAATTCCCATGGCTATATGGCTAAGTCAGATGTCCTAGCCGAAGTTCATTAAGCCTCAGTAAATTGCCCCTTCCATCTGAAACTCCGGGGGAAATGTTGTTCTGCCGTGCTCCTATGATGGCGGTGTGAATGTGGCTCTCCTTGTAGAAATATCTGTCTCATTCTACCCCAGATGCAGCTGTTGGTGTGACCATTTCCCACTCGCATAGTATATGGAGAATATGCTTCAGGCAGAAACCATGGAGCTGATCACTCCAAGCTTCTCCTGATACCGAGAAGTTACCCTTGACTTATCTTCCTTTTTTTCCTCTGCACCTGCCTGGTACGTGGGACCTGCAGGGCCAGGAAGACTCCAGTCGAGGCTCTGACAACTCCAGCTATGATGAGGCTTTGTCTCCAACATCCCCTGGACCCCTGTCAGTGAGGGCCAGTCACGGAGACCGGGACCTTACCAACTCCAGCATGGCCCCACCTACCCCTGACCTACATGGCATCAACCCAGTGTTCCTGTCCAGTAACCCCAGCCGCTGGAGCGTGGAGGAGGTGTATGAGTTCATCGCATCCCTGCAGGGTGAGCTTAAGCCCCTCTCTGGTCTCCCCTTTCCTTGGATATATGTCCTGAGAACAGGGAGGGCTGTCAGGTGCCTTTTTGATATCATGGGATGAAAGGTGCTGACAGGGAGATTGAAATGTGGAGGCTGGTGCCCCATATTCTTGTTCCTTCTTACTCCTATCCCCATGGGTCCTGACTAAGGAGAATCCTGAGCTGGAGGAGACAGTATGGTCCACCCTCCTTGTAGCTCCCTAACCTAGGGACAGTAGGTTAGGGAGCTTCCTAGCCCACTTCTTTTTCTCACTTGTCAGGCTGGCAGGGCAAGATGAGAGCAAGGGCACACTCTCAGAACAGGGAGTATGTGGGCAGTCTCACTGTGCCTCCCCCTTCTCACTCCTCTTGCAGGCTGCCAGGAGATTGCAGAGGAGTTCCGCTCACAGGAGATTGATGGCCAGGCTCTGTTGCTGCTGAAGGAGGAGCACCTGATGAGTGCCATGAACATCAAGCTGGGCCCTGCCCTCAAGATTTGCGCCAAGATCAATGTCCTCAAAGAGACCTAATGGCCTTGGTGCTTGAGGTCTCCCTTCTGCCTGGACCCCAGGGCACTCACTGGCCTTGGGGGCTACCTGCTGGGCAGTGGAGGGAGGGAACAGGGCCGTTGTCCTTGATCTTGCATAACAGAAGGTTGAGGGAGGACATTTTTTAAGAGTGAAACTGCCACTTGGAAGCCCAGGTTTTGGCCTCTCAATGGTGCTATGTGGAGGAAGAAAATTCCACCTGAGGCCTTGAAACTATTCTTTCCTTCCATGAGTGCATCTCACTCAATCTTAAGTAATCCCTCTGCGAAGAACAGAAGGTGGAACTCCTAGGAAGGGAATAAGGACCTCTTTCTGCCTTGTCAGAGGCTCTTGGGAGGTATGGAGATATGCCAGCCCCTTCCTGCCACTGCGGGGCTGCTAGATCCTCAGTTGTTTCATCTGAACCTCTTGCCATACCAGAACTTTGATGCACAGAGTGGAGCTTGCCCCCAGCGCTGACACTGGGAGCAACCATTTTTGTCTGGTGTGAAGTTTGGGGGGTGGGGCAAGTCACAGATGTTACAGGGGTGGGTAGATGGGTAAGAGCAGCAGGGCCACCTCCCATTCTGCTCTTGAAAGTATCTAGACTGTGGTCCCAAGCAGGGTTTGTGCCTGTTTCGGTATAAGAACCAAATCTTGGAGGCCCAGAGCACTAGGAGCTGCCTTAGCTTTACTGTTTCTGTCAGTGATATGGTGTGAAGGCTGTACGTACTGCGGTGTCATTTTGCCCCAAAACGGCCAGTAGAAAGGGTTTAATCTGAGCACTTCTGAGCAGGCGTTCATTTGGGAACCCTGCAGCACCTCTCTCTGGGGCTGGGGCACCGCTTACGGATCCAAAGCAGGAGTTTTCAAAAGTGGAGAGGCTCCACATTAGTATGAGCTGGCTTTATTTTATTTTTTTAAGTGTTCTCTTTTCAGTTTGTATTATTTTGTCTCTCTTCTGTGCTGTCCACAGGAGAGCTACTGGGATAAATTTTCAGCAGGCAGGGTTGTACTACCTGCCTCGGGCCTCTTATTTTTGGCTGTAAAACAAGTATTTCTCTTCCTGAGTAAAAAGAATGCTTCAAAGACTGAGCACTGTTCCTTTGTTGCTGCTCTTCAGGAGCCCACTTGATGGGCTGGGATTTGCCTGACAAGTGCATGAGAGCCAGTTGCTGTTCTTTAGGGCTGGCAGATCAATTTGCAGAGTTTCTGCTAGCAGGTCTGGCAGAGGCCCTTTCCTTTAGTAAAAGCAAAGCAAGGATGTTCCCAGAATGTTGTGGAGCAGGAAGACTGAGAGATGCCTGCTAAAAGCTAGCAGTGTGGGACTTGCAAGTGTCAGTTTCAGTGGCAGCATGAGTGAGTCAGATTGGCCCGACTCTGCCAGTCTGCTCAGAACAATCCATGCAGAGGTTGACTTAGATCCATCTGAAACCCAACATGAAGAGCAAGCTGCTCACAGTTTGATAGGAAGGCCGGCCTGGTATCTTAGAATCTCAAGGTGTCAGAAATGTTGGTAAATTGAGATCTTCTGTCCCAAGTGCACATGGGTCAGGGGCAGGTATGACTGGCTTGATCCATCAGTCCTGCAGCAACTAACTATATCATTGGAGAGTTAGGCAGTCTAAATGTGCTAGAAAGCTTTGCTTCTAATGTGGATGCGAATATAGGTGGTCTGTAGGAATCTGATTTCTTTTAACTTGACATGGTCACTACCTAGGTACTTGGCCTTGCAGTGACAGGACATTGACAGCACCCTCCTCCCCATTTTACTTGTGGTAAGTTTACAAAGTGGTTTTGGTATTTTGGGCATGGGCCTATTAACTGTGAGAGCTTTGTCCCCAGAGATTTTTAGGAACAAGTTAGGCAAATGATTGTCTAGGAGAGGAGGCAAAATGTGGTCTGCGGGTTGGATTCAGCATGTGGAACCTTTTTTTTTTTTGGCCAGGCTGTGGCAGGTCCCTTGACCCTGCCAGGTGGTGCTGGGGTACCCCTGTCCCATGCAAGCCTACAGTTCACCCTGGGGTGCCTACTTGGCAGCCCTCAGCCCCACAAGCTTCGCATGGGGCAAAGCAGTGCAAGCCCCAGTGAAGGCTCCAGTCCTCATGGAGACTGCATGCAACTGGGCAGGGAGCTGTAGGCAGTCTGCCCCTGCACTGCTCTGCTCCATGCTAAACTGGTGAGGTTGGGGGGTTGCCAGCATCCTGGGGTGAGCTATGGGATGGGGGGTGCCTCAGCTCCACCCACTTCCCACCCAGTCCCAGCATTGTCTTGTCTGCTGCAAGTGGTGGGGTATGAAGATGCTGCTGGGTCTACTCCCCTCCTTCTGCCTGCCTGTGGGCTGCATGCCCCAAGTCAGGGGAAGGAAGGGAGGCTAAATTCTGTGAGCCTCCTCCGCTGGGTTCACAGCCTTTCATGCCCCTTTATGGGTACTGCAGCCCTTCAGCAAGGCCCAGTAGTAGCTTTCAGCTCTGCCCCCACTGTCACCACCCCAAGATCCAGGTCCTGGACACAGCTCCAGGGAGCTATGTGGGCTGGTGAGGAGCTGTGTCCAGGGTCTGAGCTGGGGTCATGGGGGAGGGTAGTCTCAATCTGCCTCTTGGGGGTGTGCAGGCAGTGGATCATGGCTCTAGCCCAGACCTGCCCCTGCATTGTCACTGTCTGGTGCTCCTATCCTCCCCCACCCCCCCTGCTCCTGAACACCAGGAATTTTGGTGAGTTGCAATATAGGGAAGGAGGAGGGGGAAGGTGCTGACATGGTCTGTGACAGCTACCACAACAGCTTATGCAGCCCTCAGGCCCAAATAATTGCCTGGCCATGTTCTAATTAGCAGGGATGATCCTGCCTTAAGCAGGGGGCTGGACTAAATGTGAATTCCTAACAGTCTTTTCAGTATTACTGTTCTATAAGTAATGACTAAAACAAGGTCTGGTTTTCCTCTGTGGGTGAAGGGAACTGGCAGACTCAAGCCACAGAACCCTCTTACTTGTTACTATAATACAAGTGCAGAATTTGAGGGGTTGGGTTTATTTCCATCATTTTATTTAAAGTTTTTGTACAAAAATGTATTTGAATACCACCATGGAAACCAGTAACAGAACAGATTCAGTGACTTCCTATTTTTTGCCATGTTATGAGACTTAAAGATAACAACAGAAGCCCAAGAGAAAAACAATTTTGCCTACTCCAAGCCCAGCACCAAAGCATTTAATCTTCTGCCCATGCCTCTCTTCCTCCCTCAGAGAGACCAGAGTCTGAGCCTCATCTCACACCCCTACTTCTGCAATCTTCCTTTGTTCACATTACAAAAATATATTTTTCCTTTTGGTCAATTGCTTCTGTTCTATACTGAGTAGCTCTGCCCAGCAGTCATGTGGTAGACTGGAATTGGCTGGCTGCTTACTAGTAGAGGCTACCATCTTGCACTAGAGACCAAGGTGCTAAGTACCTGCAAGTTTCACTGACTTCTTCTATCCATCATGTCATACCCGTGTAGCTGCTGCTTTCGTAATGGGGGTAGCACCAATGCCATGCAGCTCTGATCTCACCTGTAGCAGGTAGTGAGGCTTTCCAGCACAGCTGAACAGGGATGCGTATGCAACCAGTAGCTTGTGTTGGAAGACAGCAGGTCCTACATAGCATCCAAAGGGGTGGGAGAGGTGTAGCTAAGCTAGACCCCCAGCTCACCACTTTTTGTGTAGCAGCAGCAATCAGCTGCCCTGTTTTCAGCATTTCATGCCATGCTGTTCTCATCGATGTTTCCTTTATTAAAAAAAATCCAGAGAGTCCCACAGCTAAAAAAAAAACAAAAACAAACAAACCTGCTGAAGGCTGTCATGATCTCCATGAGGGCCAGTCCAGATCACAGCTTTACGAACTCCATAGTGGCATGGCCACTTAACGCTTCTGCTTAGGCAAAGCTTGTCCTGGAAGCCAAGTCACTATCTAGACTCTCAACTACCCTTGAGGTCAGTGTCATTTTCCAGGCTCCTGCCCAGAAGTACACCTGGCTTCCTTCTGATGGAGGAGGAGGTTGAGTCTTCCCCCTTGCCCCTTTTAAATAGGAAGTCACAAAACCATACTGACTCCCGTGACTTGTTAGGTGCAGTCTCCTTAACAAAACCTATGAGCTTTGGTGATGTCCTTCTGCTGAAGCTGAAAGAAATTGGCGTGCGCTGTTCAATTCAGGCTGCTGCCAGGAAGAGGCAGGCTGCAGGGAGGCTGCTGCCTGCTCCAGCCTCATGGAGTTGGGCAGAACAGCCCTGCCGGGATGGCACTGGGGAGAGGGGGGAAGGTGGGCAGTGAACAGTCTGTGGGACAGCACAGAAGCAAAGAAAGCAGAAAGTGCATTTAAATAGGGAACAATCCAGTGTCTCACAGATCCAGTAAGCCTCATAGAAAAAGTACAGAAGAAATGTTCCCCTCCCCATTCCCAGTTGTTTCAGAACCCCTCACACACTAGAGACCCCCTCTCCATGCTGAGCGGGGTCTCCTTCCTGCCTTGGCAGCTGTGTACAGAACCTTCCAGCTACTCCTGCCCTGTTAGCTTGTGCAGTAGTGTGCCCCTCAGGCCTGCCCCCTGGTACCAGGGCTGCAGGGACAGAGAGGTTCTGCGATGGGCTGGGGTGAAAAAGTGGGGAATCAAAACAGCAGCTGTGGTAAAAGCAAACAGTTCAAAGAAAATCAGATTGTGGTAGAGAAGAGCACAAAAGGAGTGGCCAGTAACACCTGGGAGAGCGAGTGCAGCAAGGAAGGGGGAGAACTCAGTGCCTCAAGTCTGGTCACATTGGTAGCAAGTGGTCATCCCGCTCTTCAGACTCCTCACCCAGTTGGTCATCCCCCACACCGCGGTACGCAGCTGGGGCATTTCGAGGCTTGGAGCGACAGACGAAGTCACAGCCATCCTGTGAAGATAGGTTATTGCATGGAGGTCAGATAGCACATCCATTTTGTGGGACTGAACAAGCCAGCCTGTTCCCTGCTTCTCCTTATGGGCTGTGCCCAGCTTTGAAGCCCCTGAGCAACTGGAAAGCTCCAGAACTCTCAACTCTGGGCCCATCTACACATGTGCAGTAGTGTAGTTCTACTGGACATTAAAGCAGTGCATAAAAAAAACGCTAATATGCTAGCACAGAGTAGAATAGCTACTGCACATTAAGCATCACCTGAAAAGCATGCACTTGCGCTACTGTGCATTAGTGCAGCCTAACACATTAATTTAGTTCCTCATTGGAGATACTAAATTTTAATGCACATTAGGAAGAATACATTGATGTACGTGTAGATACATGCACACATGGGTGCACAGGGGGATCTTTCAGCCCAGCTGGCTTGGGGGTGGAACACTGTGGTTCCTTAAGTGCATGCAACAATGCTGCATTAAGATAGGAAGCAGATGATGAATGCTACAGCTAAGGCAGCTGCCAGATAAGTTTGAGGCAGCCAGGAGGAATTCTCTACATTGGAGCAGCTATGGTTCTATGCTTCACATCTCTCCCTGTGAGAAATGCCATAGGCCCTCAGATGACCCATTTCTGCAGCTGTGGGCTGGAATGACCTGGATCTGGTTCAAGGTGGGCCAGCACTAGGAAACATCCACTGCTACTTCTCTCCCCACTTCCCAGGCCAGATCCTATAACTGCAGGCTGCAGGTTACCAAATGCTGCCAAAGGATCATTAGCAAAGCTTCTAGTGTGCAAGTCAGTTGCTAGACACCAACACTGAAGAGGAAACCTGGACTGAGGAAAGTGTTCCCCAAAACTCATCACCTACTCCCAACCACACAAGAGTCCACCTTGGGAGGAATCTTACCCCACAAGAGTCATCTTGAGCCTCAAACTTGTGAGACCTAATGTGTCTCAAGTCCCCAGGGGCTTCCCCTTCTTCCCTGCTTACAGTTGGGCTGGACTGAGCATCTGTGATAACTTTCACTCACCGCCACCAGGTTTCCCAGATCCTGCCAGAAGGCAAAGTGAGGGAACTGCTCCATGCCCTTTGCTCCCACCACCAGACGCTGGTAGAGGAATCCCCCCACAATGTAGACTGCGATCACTGATGCAAGCCTGGGGAGGAGCATTGAAGATAAAAATGTGAAGGGAAACCAATGGGAACCTGGCCTAGCAGTCTTGTGTTAAGCCTTACAGCCAACAGCTCAGCCCCAGTCAGAAGAAAGAGCCCTATACAGGGGACAGGGGCATAAAACATTCCAGGCAACTGATCTGCCCCAGCTACCCTTTCTTGCAGGGTGGCAAGCAGGTTCTACCATGTAACATCTATAAATGAAATGACCATATGTTCTGGATTGGCCAGAGCTGTCCCAGATTTCAGAAACAGTCTCAGTGTCCCAGCCATTGGAGAAAACTGAAGCAGAAATTTTGGACTGGTGGGAACCCACCTGCACATGCCTGACTCCTGACTAAGAAGCTGGGCAATCTGGGACTTTTGCTTCAACTTCCTCCAGAGAGCCCAATCAATGGGCTGCTCCCTGGTCTGCATTCTGATGGGCTGTAAGTGGAGTGCATTTCCCAGTAGAGCAGGGCATGGGAGGGAGGTCCATCTGCCCTGGAAGCTGCAGGGTTGGAGTGGGGGCTGGTTCATCTGCCCCAGCCTCACTCTTGAGAGCCGCAGAAGGGGGTACACACACTGCCCTGTCCCATAGTGTCCACCTTCATCCCTCCTAGTCCCAGATTTCCTTCAAATTATGGTTACTATGGTCACCCTACTGATAAAGGTCTTGCAGAACCACAGGTGAAAGGCCTTATAGATAGGCAGCAGTGATGGGCCAATGGTCTGTTCTGATAGGGCATTTGTGATGTTCCCAATCAACACCAGAGGCTTGGAACTAGTTCCCTCCAAACGAAAGCCCCAGCAGCAACTCACATAATGAGCAGAATAGAGCCAATGCTGAGGCGAGAGTCCTCAGGTGGGCAGGCCACACTGCTGTCCATCTCAAAGAGGTAGAAACATTCCTGCTCCTTGTCCCGCTCCTCCCATGCCATAACGAAGCTGTCCTGCACGTGGTAGAGAAGGAGACCAGTCTAGAGAAATACACCCCTGACCCCTTCCCAATGGTCCCACCCATCCAGCAGAGAGGCACAGAGAACCTATTCCCACCTCCCCAAGGGCTCAGGCCACAACTGACCCCAGTCTCAGCCCTTCATACTAAAACCCCAATGTAGCTGGCTGCCTGCTAAGCCAATCAAAAGGTAACACACCCTCTACTGGTGCACAGACCCATTGCTCAGTGGTGAGGACCAAAGAGCCCATCCCCAGTGCTCCCTCCATTTCCCACACGCAGCAGCCATTCCCCAGCCCCCAAAGGCCACTCACATTCCGGGCCTTCCGGTTGCATGAGATCATTATCAAGGCCTTTCTCTTCTCATAGAGACAGTGAGAACCATAGGAGTCACCTCCCTTGTAAATCAGCAAGATCCAGTCACCTATGAAGAAAAAGAATGGTCAAGCTGCAGGCTGGGGCAAGGGGCTTTAGCAGAGTCAGGCTCAGGGCAGAGTGGGAGCTCAAGGGGATTCTTACTGCCGTTGATTATTTGGGTCTCGTTGATTCTCCCGATCACCGTCTTCTTTTGGGTCTTCCCATTGGTCTGCACAACGCCCGATTCGGCCAGAGCGCTGCTGACCTCCCTGCACACCCGGAATTCGTAGGTGTAGTTCTCTGTACCCGAAACCACATCCGTGTGAAACCTGCAGTGGGGGCAGGTGCCAGAGACTCTATTTAATCCCACCCTGGGTCCCATGTTCCCAAGCACTCCTCCACATTAGAGCCTCTCCCTCAGGGCCAGTCAGACCCTACATGAGTCAGAGGTGTGGGCCTACCCCCCTCAGAGAGGACACCTCACTCCCCACCCCTCCGTCAACAGGATCATTGAGAGGGGAAACCCCATTGGCACCACAGGGAGGGCATGGACACAAGCTCCTGCCTGGACACACCTCTCTGGACATGGAGAAAGGCAGTGTCTTGTCACTGCAACCCATTCAGGCCCTCAGAGGGATGGCCAAAACTGCCCAGGAGTGTGCTTGCGAGTACAGCTATGCCAGTGGTTCTGTGCTAGGGGCTGCTTCCTACCAATTAACAGGCTGGGATCCTCCAGGCTCATTTCACCCAAGGTGTCAGGGGCCAAGTGAAGCTAGTACCCTAGAGAACTCCACTCTGCCATCCCCTGCAAGCCAGTCAGCAGCTCTAGAGCTGAAACTGGATTGGACAAGACCCACACCCAGGCCCTACAGCAAGCCAGCAGGTACCTGCACCCTACCTTGCGCCCATCAGGGGCCCCAACTTCTTCAGCAGTTCCTTCTCCGTCTTTGATTCTTTGTCCTTGTCCCCAACCAGATCACAGCTCTTTTCCCCTCCCTGCTCTGCTGCCATAACCACGGCCATAGCCAGCAGGACGAGCAGCACAGCCCCGGCATGGCAAAAACGTGGCATCCTGCATGCACGCCAGTGCAGGGGCAAATAAAAAGGCCAAGGATTAGCCCTTTACAACACTCCTCCACATCCCAACACAGAGACAGTGCTTAGCTGCTTCCCAGTCCTGACTGAATGGGGGAGCAGGGCCCAGAACACCTTAGAGACCTCAAGAGACATAACTCCCAGCTCCAGCCCAGCCAAACTGCCAATGCAACACAGGCTGTGTTAGGCTGAACAGAGTTGGAAATTGGGTTCAGCTTCAGAACGAGTCTTTGCCTGCTGCACCCCTAAGGGGCATCTGTCAGTACACACAACTCTCCTAGCATTCCCATCCACTGTCTCTGCTGTACTTGGGGGGGGGAGATGGTGGGGGGAGCAGGAAGGAAACCAGGGTTGAGAGGGGGAGGGTTGGAGTGACTAGAGTTAGGCTTGATCCGTTTCAAGTTCCTTAATCCTAATAATTGTATCTATTACTGCTACTACTACCACTAGGCTGCCCTTCCCCTAGCTTCGTTGTAGTACATGTAGAGGGCTTTCAGATTCTCAGCACATCTGGTCAGCCCAGAATAGTCCTGTTTCACTGGTGGGGAAAATGAAGCGCAGAAGTATCTGGGTATAAGACTGACTACAGGATCAGTGGCAGAGCTAGTCGTAAAACCCAGAAGCCCTGGTTTCTACCTCAGTCATAAAATCATGCCTTTAATTCAGCTAAGGGAAGCAGACACTCATCCTCCCAACTACAATTCCTAGTAAAAGTTCAGACACTTGTAAAAACTAATTCGCGGACACAAAACTTTTTCCACAGAGCAGGCAGGGGCTGGAAACCTATGAGTGTTCTTCCTATGAGTGTTCCCAGTATTCAAAGCACTGCTAGGTCTGCTAAAACTTGTAGCTATCTCTTGTTTGCCTGCTCTGCACAGTGCAGTAAGCAGCCAAAAGGGAAAGGTAATTGTCATTTTACAGCTGGGGAAACTGAGGCACAGGCAGCTTGTGACTTGCCCCCTACTAGGGCACAAGAACAAGAACTCATTCATAGCCTTGTGTTCAGTGCCGTGCTCAGAAAGTGCCTCTCCCAGCTTTCTGCTGGGCTCCTCTGCAGCTCTTTTGCAACCTGCCTTCATCAGAATGGAAATGGCACAACAGCACAACCAGTCCCCAGCTCTCTGGGATCTTTCACGCCCTGCAGTCGACATGCGAACAGACCACTCTCCCCTGCTGAAATGAGGCCACCTCACGTTAAGGGCATTACAGAACTTGGCCCCCCTGCTGCGCAGGAACCGCAGGGCCAGCCTGGCATGTCACCTGGCCTGGGGGAGGCCGACCTGCTGCTGCAGCAGTGCCCGTGCCAGCAGCAGCAGGGACTGCCTCCCAGCGCGGCCCCGGGGCGAGGGCAGCAGAGGCCGGGGAGCAGAAAGCAGAGCACAAGAAAAGAACCGGAGCGGCCCTCCGTCAGGGCCCAACTCGCCTCCCCCAACCCCTGCCTGAGCCAGGGCCCATCCAAGCCGCCCCCACACGGCCTGACGCGCGGCAACCACGCCGCTGGCAACGCCGGAGCAACAGGCAGACCCCCGGCAACAGGCAGACCCCCGGCCCCGGCCGGCCCGGGGATCCAGCGCCGCAGCAAGGCCCCGGCTGCGGGCGGCCGAGGAGGGCGGGACCCGCCACGTGTGGCGACACGAGGGGAAAGAAGCGCCTTCCCAGGCCCGCCCGGACTTACCTGGCCGCTGCCGCAGGCCGAGCCCCGGCTCCCAGGGGCGGCACCGAG
>NW_017729022.1:118860458-118860872 GCF_001723915.1 Gavialis gangeticus
TGCGCTGCGCTGCGCTGCGCTCCGCCCCGCAGCCGGCTACTGCCGGCCCGCCATGGGCGGCTGAGGGCGCCCCGCAGGCAAGAGTGCGGGGGCAACAGGCCGCTGCCGCCCCACAACCCGGAAGCAGGAAGGCTGAAGGCGAGGGCCGGGAACGGGAGCCAGGCCCCGCCCCCTTGAGGTTGCCCCCCCGCATAGGAGGGCAGGCCACACAGCCTTGCCTCGCCCCGTTTTCGTCACTTCCGCCCAAGGAAACTCTGCCAGCCAATGAGCGAGAAGGATCCCAGCCTCCGTTTCACCATCCCCCGCACCTCATCCAATGGGCCTTGCGAATTGCTGGAAAATCCCCGCCTCACATGTTAACCTCAGACCAATGACCAGCCGCGTCTTCAACATGGGCAGCGTGGCTGCCGAATC
>NW_017729022.1:118861275-118864694 GCF_001723915.1 Gavialis gangeticus
TCACCCAATAGCCATGGAGAAGCGCGGGGGGCGCCGCGCCCCCCTCCCGCAGGCTCCTCTGTGCTCAATGGCAGAGGAAGGCCGTTGACTCAACTTGCCCTCGCCTGGCGGGGGCGGGTCACGAGACCGTCAGGCGCTGCTTCCCTGTCATGGGATTCCCCTTCCCCCCCTCGCGTCACCCTGCCCACGGTGGAGGAGGCGGGGGGATGTTGGGAGTTGTAATCCGCAGTGCCCTGCTCTCCACCCAGCAGTGCTCCACGCGTGCACGTGGTCCCGGCGGGCATGAGGGAGGCAGCTGGAGAACAGGGAGGATCGTCCCCAGCTCAGTGGACAGGTGCCTTCCCTTCTGTTACCAGTCCAGAGCAACTTTGCACCATCCCTGGTGCTGTGCAGGCCTGTTGCAGTACTGGCCCCACTATGGTCGGTCCGCCCCCCATTCACCTAGTGAAATGTGTTTGCACACCTCCCAGGGCTAATGTTCCTTGGCACCCTTGACAGGATCTCACAGTACCCTGGCTGACGTTGGATTATAGTTGCACCCTTCACATCCCTTCAGGGTCTGACGCTGGTCCAGAGACCAGCACCTGGCTTTCAGACTTGGGGCATTATGCTGTAACGGTACGTAGTCAGCGTGCTGCCCCTTGGTCTCCAGTTGAGAGTATATTCACTCCGCGTGGACCTCATGAATCATTCAGTCCACCCTCCTGCAGAGGTGCAAATGTCACTGTTGGTAAACTGGCCCAGACAGATGACCTTTCAGCCTCGTTTGGAAAGCTTCCAGCAAATGAGAACGCACAGCTTCCTTGGGCAGCTTGTTAATCATCCTGCTGTTCTTACAGTTCAGACATTTTTCTTTGGATTTGCTTTAAAGCTGCTTTTCTGTAGTTTAAGCCCAGTGCCTCATATCCTGTGTCCCCAGTTGTGAATTATAACATCCTACATGGCCTGGGAGTGCTGTCCTTGAAGCCCTGCCTCTGCCTTGCTGCTTGCAGCTGTGGTCAAGCAAGGAGCACAAGTTAGAGCTTCTTTTCCTAACAGAGAGGGGCAGCTGGTTGAGATGGTCTCTGTCAAGGTGATCCCTGAGAGGGCACTGGACCTCGCTCTCCCATTTAATCTGAAATTAGCTGGACGCACTGTAAAAGGTGTCCTTTTGAGGAATGTCCGGGGGATGGCTGAGACTATGCTGCCTAGATGATGGAGGGTTGGAAAGGAGCTCCAATGGTGGGCAAAGCTCCTGCTGAATTGAACATTTGAATGCAGCTGACGTATTGTATTGCTGATGTATGTTAAGGCACCAAGACCTTGCATAGGCACTTTTATTTTTAAATATATAATTATTGAGCTAAAAGGTAGGAGGGACCTTATCCTCCTCCACTTTATATCAGGCAGCTACACACACATCTGGGTGATCATGTTCCACAGGAGGAAATTAAATTTTAAAAAACATGTATGAGTGCCAAGAATCACATCCAAAATGGCCAAGTCATGTAAACATCACTTACGTACATAGAGGTGAAATAGGATTTGGCCACCAATGTCTTTTTTCCCCTCACAAGTCCTCTCTCTCCGTATTTTTCACTCACTACATCTGCACTGGTGTCCTCCCTTTCACTCAGGCTGTTCAACCAGTCTGTTCTCTTTAACCCTCTCTCTACATCCTTATGCTATGATTATATCTAAATCTTCCCAGTTCTTTCTGTAGAATACTTTTAAAGATGCAGCCTTTATCTTCCATCCACCCACATAAAACTCATCTTCATTTCACATGGTTAGCACAACTTTCCCCTCTTTGGCACTGGCCACCCACTTCTCATGCCACTTATATTCATTTAAAGCTAACATAATTGTGGTGATTTTGACTGGGCTCCATGGCTTCTCCCTTTTTTACCACATCAAACAGCTCTGGTTTGTCTTGGGGGTATTGGTTGTAGCCGTGTTGTTTCTAAGGACGTAGGCAGACAAGGTTCTTTGGGTAGACACGATGTCTTTTATTAGACCAACTAAATATTTGGAAAATTTGTTCTTTGCAAGCTTTTGGGTACAAAAGGGTGTTTGTACCTGAAAGCTTGCAAAGAACAATTTTTCCAGCTGTTTAGTTGGTCTAATAAAAGATATCACATTTACTCAAAGAACCTTGTCTACCTGATTTGTCTTCACTTCCAAGGACCCTGAAGGCCCTTCCTTTTACTCTGCCTGTCCTCTCTTTTGTTTTTGAGAAGTTACACCTATCTCAGCTTTGCTAGCAAACCTACAATCATAGAAAAGCAAGGCTGGAAGGGACCTCCAGAGATCATTTAATCCAACTGAGGCAGGATCATCCCTATCCAAATCAACCTGTACAGATCCATTGTCTAACCAAAACTACAGAGTCAACCCTGACACAACCACAAGACATAACAGCCTAACGTGCCACAGGTAGAGCAAGGAGAAAACCGTGGCCACTGTCCTGCTGCTGAAGAAGTTGTTAAAATACACTTGAGAGATTCACTGCCAGCCTTCACTGTCCTGTCCCTCATGCTGGGAAAGAGCCCCCCTGTAAAAATCTCCAAAGTTTTTCTCCTTGTCCTCTGCAATCCCCACTTACAATCAGAAGCAGAGTAATTGCTTAAGGCCCCAGCTTCTGTAGTAGAGCAGCCACTAGACCAGGACAGTAGCGCTGCAAGTCATCTATATACTTGGCAGATGTCGCCTGCTCTGACACATGCTAATTAGCATGATTAATTGAGTGTGCTCAATCAAGTCTGCTGGAGCACACTAATTAGCACACTCCAGCAGCCTGTGCGTCATGTGTATTCATCATCCCTGTACTTAAAAATGACTGTGGGGGGTGCTTTAACTAAAGTGTGTAAAACAAACTTTAGTTAAAGTGCTCTCATCGTCATTTTGGGGTGCTGAATGCTGAATACACATGATGCTGTGAGCACTTTAATTAGAGTGACCCCTCACCCCGTAGCACGTATAATGATGTCCACAGTGTACAAGCATGCAGACGGAGGGATTCATTCCTTAGCTTCTCTCCTGGGACTCTCAAAATGTCTGTCTGTAGCCCTGCTGTGAATTGATCTTTCCTGGGATGTACTGAAGCACTTGATGACAACTAGGTAACTATTCAAATATCGATTGTTGCTTCTTTGCACTCCCTCTGTCTCTATTCACACATCTATCTCACGCCTAGGATGTCAGTTTTGCATGTGTTTGTATTATTGCACGGAGTTGGAGCCTCCAAAGTGGTGCATTAATACAAAAGCTTTATGCCTATCTGTTTCAGCCTCCTTCAGCGACTAGCTTTAAATTCCCACCTCAGCAAGCTGGAAAATGAAATTGATCTCACTTCTGACCCCTGAACCTCTCATCACAGAATTCACTTGCATGGGAAGTGGAAGCTCCTGGGTTGCATATTTTTTTTTTTTTTTTTTTTT